>NC_133449.1:271822018-272445768 GCF_048565385.1 Saimiri boliviensis | reverse complement strand
TCTCATAAATTTCATCTGTTAATCTATATGGTCCTGGGCCTTTTTGTTTTTGTTGCTGAAACATTTTTTCTTTTATTACTACTTCAATTTCATTACTTATTATTGGTTTATTCAGGATTCTATTTCTTCCTGGTTTGATGTTAGTAGGTCGTATGCTTCCAGGAATTTATCCATTTCTTCTAGTTTTTCTGGTTTGTGCACATAGAGATGCTCTTAGTAGTCTCAGATTGTTTTTTGGGCATCAGTTTATTTAGTTCTACTCTGATCTTTGTTATTTTGTTGTTGTTGTTCTGCTAGCCTTTCTATTTCATTGAGGTGAATCAGTGGGGAAAGTATATTCCATTTAATAAATGGTCGTGGGACAATTATCCATATGTGGAAGAATGACACTGGACCCATATTTCATACCATATATAAAAATTAACTGAATTAAAGTCTTAAATGTAGGGCCTGAAACTATAGAAATTAGAAGAAATCAGGCCGGGTGCGGTGGCTCACGCCTGTAATCCCAGCACTTTGGGAGGCCGAGGCGGGTGGATCACGAGATCGAGAGATCGAGACCAACCTGGTCAACATGGTGAAACCCCGTCTCTACTAAAAAAAAAAATACAAAAAATTAGCTGGGCATAGTGGTGCGTGCCTGTAATCCCAGCTACTCAGGAGGCTGAGGCAGGAGAATTGCCTGAACCCAGGAGGCGGAGGTTGCGGTGAGCCGAGATCGTGCCATTGCACTCCAGCCTGGGTAAGGAGCGAAACTCCGTCTCAAAAAAAAAAAAAAAAAAGAAAGAAAGAAAAAGAAAAGAAATTAGAAGAAATCCTAGAAAAAAATCTCTTCTGGACATTCTAAAACCTTTGTAAAAACCTAGGCAAATAAATTATGAATAAGACCTTAAAAAATAGAAAAATGAATTTTAATTAAGCTGAAAAGCTGCTGCATAGCCAAAATAATAATCAACAGAGTAAACAATTTACAGAATAGGAGAAAATATATCCAAATTATGCTTCTGACACTCAACTGCTATCCAGAATCCACAAAAACTCAAACAACTCAATGAGAAAAAAAAAAAAAAAGTAAGGGTTTAAAAATTAAATATTGGGGATAATGTTCACTATTCAGATGATGGGTAAACTAGAAGCCAAAACCCTAGTATTATGTATTGTATCCATGTAACAAAACTGCACTTATACCCCCTAATTCTATGCAATGAAAAAAAAATAAGTAGGATTTACGTATTTCTGAATCCAGGTTGGTATAACAAATATTAAATAAATAAACGAAAGAAGAAACTACTAATTTTCCATATAGAAGAATTTATAATTATTTCTGGAAATATGCTGCCCTTACGGAGATGCAGCATAACTTCCCAATCCTTAAATAAGAGTGTTCATAGTGATTTGCTTTGAAGAAGTACTGTATGAAAATGAAGAAAACATAGAGTAAGTTTGTGGCAGGCCTCCATTACAACTGTCCAGCACTGTCTAAGTAGCTAGGTTAAACATTAAAAGCTGATTGAGGCCAGGTGTGGTGGCTCAAGCCTGTAATACCAGCACTTGCGGAGGCCAAGGCAGGTGGATCACCTGAGACCAGGATTTAGAGACCAGCCTGGCCAGCATGGTGAAACCCCATCTTTATAAAAAATTAGCCAGGTATGATTGCAGATGCCTGTAATCCCAGCTACTCAGGAGGCTGAGGAAGGAGAATTGCATGAACTGAGAGGTGGAGGTTGCAGTGAGCCAAGATCACGCCATTGTACTCCAGTATGGGAGACTCCATCTCAAAAAAAAAAAAAAAAAAAAAAAAAAAAAAAGCAGAAAAACATGACTGAGCCAGTGCGCTTAAACAAAAACTGGAATGTAACAAGGAGCCCACCAAGAGTTTTGCCTAAGCTTTTCCTGGACCCTGAAACATGACACATGACAAGATAATGAAGACATTCTTAACAGGACCCTTTTGGGATTAAACAAGTTTTATTGGGGGTCTGAAGAAACTTCCCAGGCCTCCACAAACAAGTTTATTGTGGTCAAAAAAACTCCCCAAACCTGTATGATTTAGCAATGAGACAAGATAAGGGTAATCACTCCCTGCACCTATCCATTTAGAGTAAGTAAACTGATTAAGGCTCCAGAAGATCTTCAGGATTCAGACCTTAGATATAGATTAAAAGATGTTAATCACTATTATCTTTAGACATATAGCCTACAATATATATATAAGCTCTGGAAAACTTTGTAATTTTGAATTGGTCTAGTGATAATTTCCAGACCTTCCCCCTGTAACCAGTTACAGAAATAAAAACTCTCTTTCTCCACAGTTCATCTGCATCTCGTTATTGGTCCATGAGAAATAGCAGCTGGACCCTCCGTTTGGCCCAGGAACAATTTGAACTGAGGCCACATGGTAATATTAACATAAACGTATGTCATACTGATGGTACACATGCATGATACAATGTGATGAGACTGGCACTTTACCTCTGCGATCTTCCTCTCCAAAACACAAAGCTCTAGTCTAATCATAAAAAAAAAAAAAAAAAAAAAAAAAAAAAATCAGAAAAAATTCCAATTGAGGAACATACCACAAAAATGTTAAAGAGTGATCCTCAAAGCTGTCCAGGTAATCAGAAACAAAGGATGTTTGAAAAACTGTCATAGCCTAGAGGAGTCTAAGGAGATATGACTACTGGATGCAATGTAGTAGTCCGGATGAAATTTTGCAAAAGAAGGACATTAGGGAAAAACTGAGGGAATCATAAAGCATGAACTTTATTTAATAATAATAGATCAATATTAGTGGCAACAAAGGTACCATAGTGATCTAGGAATTTAATACTAAGGTAGAATGAGCATGGGGTATGTGGGAATTCTCTGTTCTACCTTCACAATGATTCTGTAAAACTAAAACTGCTCAAAAATAAATTTCTTAATAAAATAATTCAACTTTTACTAGAAAATAGAGGCTATCAGGCATTAAACAGATATATGCTGTGCATGCATATATGTAAATATTATCTGCAAATGTTTACCCACTTTTCTATATTTTTCAGTGTGTACTACATTTTCCTTCTGCCCAGGTTATGGACTTGTCATGTGATGTGATTTGTCCAATGAGAGATTAAGTCTTGTCTGATTTGATGTCTGTAATTATTATTTTTTGCTAAGAGGTTGTCTCATTATGTTGTCCAGGCTGCAGATTGGACTGAAACTCCTAGACTCAAGCAATTCTCCTCACTCAGCCTCCTAAGTAGCACCACAGGAATTGGCCCCTGTGCTGGGCACTGTCTACTTTTTACTCTGTGTTTGTTATGTGAAAAATAGGCCCTGGGAAATGTTTGCTCAAGGGGATCATGGACACTGTGGAATTCTTCTGAACCCTACTCGAAGCCTTGAGACAAGTCCAGCTCCCTGAAATTTGATGTGGTGATGCTCCAGTTGTTGCACAGAGCATAAGTACAAAAAATAATTTCTTACAATTACAGAGAACTAAATTTTGAGTAGTCCATTATCTAGTTTATTGCAACAGTAGCAGAAGAATTTGGCATGGCATTCAAATTTTCAAGCAGATGGTCATTGCTCTTTGCTGAAGTATAAGTGCATCCCTACTAATTAAGTTTCGTGTATGCATTCAATGACCCTAAACAAGACATTTCAAACTTCTTAAAAAGTAGTTCTGTAGTTTAAAAAATTATCTAAGATATATCTATTTTAATTATTATTCAGGAAATCAGAAAAAATCCATATGTAGCTGAGGTACTTTTGTTTATAAAAATTCATCATAGTTATGTGTTCCTCTCAAAATTTCATGCAGTAATCTCAGTCCAATTTCATTGTTGCAACATTTATACAATTGCGCAAACCAATGAATTATGCACGTTGAAATGAGTTTATATAGTCAAGGACTACCTCTATATTTGTGAAAATGAAAACATTTTGTTGATCTCAAATGACAATAATGGAAAAGAAATTTAACCATCATTGACTGTAAAAATAGTACCCCTTGAATATGCATGGAGTGTATTTAAAACATGCTTTTGTGCGCATACAAAAAATTTGTGTACACATACAAAAACATACACACACATGTCTAAGTATAAAAGTGAATACCTAGTCAGTGAGCTAGATGGCGATATAGCACATAAAGACACAAATTTGCCTTAGTATAAATTGATTATGATACCATTTAGGACTTGAGAAATTCTGGCAACAATAGTCTGTATGTGACATATTGGGTATGATTTTTTTATATTGTATAGAATTATTTATTTACAAATATGTGAGATATAATCTCCCATCTTCCTAGTCCACCGATGAAAATGTCACTGATAAAACGAAAACAATTTTAGCAAGAAATGTTTGCATTGCTCAGTATACGTTAAAATATTTTTATGAGTCCATATATCTAAATATTAAGCTTTTAAAAAATCCCATTATTTATGTCGATGTGCTTTGCTGACTAGACAAACAATATTATTAAAAAATATACATATATTTTACTTTTTATCATGTTATTTATTTATCAGAATAATAAAAAAATATTTGGGAAATAATATTTAATATTATATGATATTACTTGGAATGGTAAATAAAATCATTTGAAACGATTTTTCTTACTGTGCATAAGTTGCCACAAATTCAGAGTTCAGTGTCAAAAGAAGGATCTCTAAAACAATGTTTCACAATTTTCATCCATTTTTGTTTCTATGTTGTCATCCTGTTAATATATCCCATGTCAAGTGATCATTAGGTAAATGCAGATAATTGGCAATTTTGATTGAATATTAAAAAAAACTATTTTATTTTATAAATAAATAAAAATATGTGTGTCAATACTAAGTGTTAATAATAACCATGGGTATGTGAAAACACATGATGATTTGAAAATGAGTTTAAAACAAAATGCAGTTTAAACACACCCACACCCATAGGAGAATTAATTCTATTATTTGCTTTTCAGTTATATCTGGCATCCAGTAGGTGAATATTAAGAATAGTAAGTCCATTTCCCTTTTTAGAAATATCTGGATGTCCAAGGGATAAACTTAACAGTAATAGGAATATGTGACTTCAAAAGCATATATGCAAACCATTTCCTAAGCAGAAAAAAGAAAAGTAGTGAATATAGGTTGAGGACGGCCAAAAATCATATATATATATATATATATATATATATATATATATATATATATATCTCAACATCATTAATCATTAGAGAAATGCAAATCAAAGTCAGAATGAGATATCATCTCACACAGAATGGCTATTATTAAAAGGAAAAAAATAACAGTTGGTGGCAAGTTTGCAGAGAAAAAGGAACACTTACATACTATTGATGGGAGTATAAATTTGTTCAACCATTGTAGAAGACAGTGTGGTGATTACTCAAAGACCTAAAAACAGAAATATCCTTCAACCCATCAATCCCTTTACTGAGTATATGCCCAAAGGAATATAAATTATTCTTCTATAAAGACACATGCACACATATGTTCACTAGAGCACTATTCACAACAAAAAGACATGGAATCAGTATAAATGGACATCAGTGATAGACTGAATAGAGAAAATGTGGTACATATACATTAAGGAATACTATGAATCCACACACACACAAAAAAAACAAGATTCTCTCCTTTGGGAGGATATTGATGGATTTGGAGGCCATAATCCTTAGCAAATTAATGCAGGAACAGAAAACCAAATGCCACATGTTCTCATTTATAAGTGAGAGCTAGATGATGAGAGCACACAGATACATAGAGGAGAAAAACACACACTGGGGCTGATTGGAGGGTGGAGGGTGAGAGGAAGGAGAGGATCATGAAAAATAACTTATGATTACTAGGCTTTATACCCAGATGATGAAATAATCTGTACAACAAAACCCCTGTGATACAAGTTGACCTATGTAACAAATCTGAACACGTACTCATAAACTTAAAGTAAAAAAAAATCGTATTGTTTTCATAAAGAATAGGACATTTATTTTGTAGTCCTAGGTAAGCTTTCTTAATATTAGTTATAATTATATTACAACTTTTTTCATCTTTACTTTCAGTTTTTGAAATATTTCACTGAAAATTTAAAGCCACTTCCAAAACAATTTTAACATGTGTATTGTGATATCACATATGATAAAATGTGGGGTTCTCATTTTATGACCACCACTGTCACAGAGATTAACATTTTTTGGCTATATTCTTTCAGGATGCTGGATGTCAAAAGCCTACGATTTCATGCTGCACAGTAGGAGATATGAACTTTTTCCTCTCTTTTTTTCACACAATCGGTTACGCTTGTCACTTTGAACTCTCATTCTCCAGTTGGCTCTAGGCTTAGGGCCACAGAGAAACCATTTAAATATCACATTTAAGCCACCAGCTATACCCTATTAACCAATATACTACATTGTGAAGTTGGAGCTCGAGGCTTGTTAATAATCGAGTGCTTTTGCATTTTGTTTTGTTAATTTGTCCTTAATCAAAGTCTCAAAATTTCTGTTGAGAATCTCAGGAAAAGAAATGTTGTCTTAACTGGTAACAATCCAGTATTCATGAGTTCTAGGATAATTATATTTTATATTACATTGTGTTTGAAATATACAATAGTATAATAACATGGTTTCAATTTACATTCCCACCAACAGTGTAAAAGTGTTCCTATTTCTCCACATCCTCTCCAGCATCTGTTGTTTCCCGATTTTTTAATGATCGCCATTCTAACTGGTGTGAGATGGTATCTCAATGTGGTTTTGATTTGCATTTCTCTGATGACCAGTGATGATGAGCATTTTTTCATATGTTTGTTGGCCTCCTGTATGTCTTCTTTTGTAAAGTATCTGTTCATATCCTTTGCCCATTTTTGAATGGGCTTGTTTGTTTTTTTCTTGTAAATTAATTCAACCATTGTGGAAGACAGTGTGGCGATTCCTCAAGGACCTAAAAATAGAAATCCCATTTGACCCAGCAATCCCATTACTGGGTATATATCCAAAGGATTATAAATCATTCTACTACAAGGACACGTGCACACGAATGTTCATTGCAGCACTGTTTACAATAGCAAAGACCTGGAACCAACCCAAATGCCCAACGATGATAGACTGGATAGGGAAAATGTGGTACATATACACCATGGAATATTATGCAGCCATCAAAAACGATGAGTTCACGTCCTTTATAGGGACATGGATGAACCTGGAAACCATCATTCTCAGCAAACTGACACAAGAGCAGAAAATCAAACACCGTATATTCTCGCTCATAGGCGGGTGTTGAACAATGAGAACACATGGACACAGGGAGGGGAGCACTACACACTGGGGTCTGTTGGGGGGAAATGGGGAGGGGCGGGGGGTGGGGAGGTGGGAAGAGATAGCATGGGGAGAAATGACAGATACAGGTGAGGGGACGGAAGGCAGCAAAGCACACTGCCATGTGTGTACCTATGCAACAATCTTGCATGTTCATCACATGTACCCCAAAACCTAAAATGCAATAAAAAAAAAAAATAAAAAAAAAATAACATGGTTTCCAGAATACATCTTGCTAATATTAAAATAAAATTGAAATCAAATGCATAAACTGCATTTTTGAAAGCAATCAGACAACAATCTTTTTTATGATATTTTCCAAAAGAGATTTTCTCTAAATAATATATGGGCAGTATCTGGAAGCAAAACTTTGGAATTCTTTAGAAAATAACAATAGATCAATTACAATGAAATCAATTTTATTTGTGTGTTTTTGTTGTTGTTGTTGTTTGTTTTGAGACAGAGTCTCACTCAGTCTCCCAGGCTGGAGTTCAGTGACATTCTCTAGTCTCACGGAAGCCTCCACATTTCGAGTCCAAGCAATTCTCCTGCCTCAGCCTCCAGAGCAGCTGGGACTACAGGCAAGTGCCATTACACTCAGCTAATTTTTGTATTTTTAGTAGAGACCAAGTTTCACCATATCGGCCAGGCTCGTCTCAAACTCCTGACCTCATGATCCACCCACCTCGGCTTCCCATAGTGCTGGGATTACAGGCATGAGCCACTACACCCGGCCTGTGCTGTTGTTCCAACTTTGCATTTTAGTGCCTTTACTCAGTTATGTGTCTTGCATTTTGTGGCTTTTTATTTCTTTCAGCTCAACTGTCATTTCTCTTAAATGAAACAATCTTGGTGATATGGGTAAGTTAAGCTTAATTATTGAATTGTAATGTTTGCATCACAATAGTATTACAGGATTAACTGCATTCTCCCAAAACTCATATCCTCAAGTCCCAACCCCTAGTGCCTGAGAATGTGAGTATATCTGAAGATAAGGTCTTTAATGAAATGATTATGTTAAAATGAGGCCGTTAGTGTGTTTCTTAATTCAATCTGACTAGTGTGCTCATAAGAAAAAGAAATTTGGACAAACCAAGGAACACTAAAAACGTACATGTACTGAGGGACAAACATGTACAGAGGAAATAGCAAAAAGGCAATCATCGGCAGGTCAAGCAGGGAGACTTCAGAAGAAACCACACCTGCAGACAAGTTCACCTTAAATTTCTAACCTCTAAAACTGTTTTTAAAAATGTGTTTTTAGCAACACAATCTGTGATACGCTGTTAAGGTGGCCGTAACTAACACAAATAGTAAGCAGGAATCTTACCATTTTAGAGTGTTGGCTTAATTATCATATTTTAGAAGGCAAAATTCATGTGAAAAGTGTTTTTCAAATACATAGCACATTTATCCTCTCAAGAAATGAGAAGATTCATTGTTCTTACAAAAATTGTAATAATTAAATACCATTGGAGACAACTAAGTCCAGTGACATGCAAGCAAAGGACCAAGGGCATGGTTCACATTTGATGAGTGTTCTTGATTGTTTGCCTATTAAATCAGGTAAATAAAGAGCAAATGTAACTCTTAGATACCAGTCTACACTCTTTTTATTGATTTATGACTTGGTTATGACAAATACATTATTACATTTTAATGTAATATTAAAATGAATGTCCTATATCACTATGATATTGTTATCCTTTTGTGTGTTTATATTATAAAATACAAATTGTATTAATTTATATTTGTATTAATTGGTAAAAATATTTTAAAGCTAAATAAAATAAAACTAAATATTTAAAGGAATCTGAATATCTTAAATAAAAGTAATAAAAAACTAAATATTTTAAATAAACTAAATTTTAAATAAAATAACATTTTAAAACTAAAAATGAAATTGCCTACCTGTGTGTGTGTAGTTTTATACTAATACTTTAAAAGCAAACAAAAAACCTGCCTCTACAAACAAAAAAAGGTTTTTCCCTTAATGAAAAATTCATTTGTTTCTCTGATTATTAATGTCTTAAAATATCACAAGAATATAAGAAACGACTTTGAGCAATGAATTTCCAATAAATCAAAATTAACTTCAATGTTATGTAAAACATATCAGTATTTATTCTTTTGTCTGTTCATTAATTTATTCAATAAATATCACTGATGACCTTTTATGTACTAAGTAGTATGCTTTACCTTTTATGTACTAAGTAGTATGATCCCAGCCTGAACAGGGACCAGCAGGGGAGAGGCTTACAGAGACAAGACAAAAGCAACAAGCTGTTTGTTGGCAAAGGTGTTTCCAGGAGGGAGCCTGGTCCCTGGAAATGCGGGAGCACAAATGAGTGCCAGGCTCCAGCTGGCAGGGATAACATTCATTTGCAGCTCTTCCAAGGTTAACAGATAGCAGAGATGCTGGTAACTAAAAAAAGGGAGTCATTTTCCTAGCTCTTTGGTATCTTATTTTATTTTTTCCTTCTTCACCCTCCTTCCCATCTGGAAGGTGGATAGGCAGGAGGTGAAATTGAAGGAGGCAAGGGGGTCTCCCCTCTCAATTTCAAATGGGTTTCTTAAACTGTGTTTAAAACTCTTATGTGTAAACCCTTCAGACTAACACTTACTTTGAAGCTTGATTTAAACAGAGATAAGGGTTTAGCGCTCAAGCAAGAAGATTGTCGCATCCAGAGGTACCAGGTGATTCCAGCTCCAGCCAGGATGACCAAGGTTGTCTGCACGACTCTCTGGGAAAGAAGATCCACATAAAATACAACATGGATGACACCATCGGGGACCGTGAGAAGCTGATTGCAGCCCAAACTGGCATCCCACTGGGACACAAGAGTGCCTTAATCAAGGGGTACACAATTTTTAAGAACCATTTGTCCCTGGGGGACTATGAAATTGAAGGCTAAGCTCTGACTTTTTATCTTACCCAAATTCCTACCTAAGGGGTCTAGGGAGTCATGCCCTACAAATCATATATTCTCATCAGATGGGTTTTATTTGACCCTATATATTATAACTTACTTTTCAGTCTGACTCTGGCATAACATTATGAGACCAGGAAAAAGTATTTAACACCAAAATATATTTCCTTGCCATATCTTGAAATAGTGTGCACAGTCTCTTGTGGAAAAATCCACATTTTATAGAGAATCTCATTTCCCCTTTGTTTTCCTTCCTTTCTTTCCAGATCCAGCAAATAACTAAGAGCCAGGCCCCTTTTAGGTCAGATAAGAAGCATTTTACAACTTTGTTTCTCTGTAGTCTGCTTTTTGAGAGCTTCCTCTGCACAGCAAAACTTGGTCTCCACAATCCATTATCTTAACCTGAACATTCCTTCCCATTAATCCCAGGTCTTCAAATAAACTCAACCAATTATCAACCAGAAAATGTTTAAATTGATCTATAGCCTGGAAGCCCCAACTTTGAGTTGTCCTGCCTTTCTGAACCAAACCATTGTATTTCTTAAATGCATTTGATTAATGTCTCATGCCTCCCTAAAATATATAAAGCCAAGCTGTACCCTGATCACCTTGGGGACATGTTCTCAGGACCTCTTGAGGGCTGTGTCATGGGCCATGATCACTCATATTTGGTTCAGAATAAATCTCCTCAAATATTTTATATAGTTTAACTCTTTTTGTTAACAAAATCCACAAATGGATGAACCTGGAGCTTTATTAACCACAGATGAGAATTCCTTCCCACTGCTTCACCCTCTTCCTCTCCCACCCTCCCCCAGATACTGCTACAGATGCTTATTTATTTATTTATATTTTGTGGCAGGATCTCACTCTGTCACACAGGCTGGAGTGCAGTGACGTGATCTCAGCTCACTGTAGCCTGGACTTCCCTGGCTCAAGCAATCCTCCCACCTCAGCCTCCCAAATAGCTGAAAATTGA
Source organism: Saimiri boliviensis (assembly GCF_048565385.1). Taxonomy (NCBI): domain Eukaryota; kingdom Metazoa; phylum Chordata; class Mammalia; order Primates; family Cebidae; genus Saimiri; species Saimiri boliviensis. The sequence continues at coordinate 272,434,553 of NC_133449.1, read as the reverse complement.
GATCCAATTATTCCCTCTCTATTTAAATATTGTAGCTGAGTGATAGCAGTTTCCACTGTTTGCTCTGACATGCAGAGAAAAGCAATTACGGGGCTCTTTAAAGATGCAGGTGCTGTTCTCACAAGTCTATTTCACAAATAATTAGTTAAGGTATGTCTTCTGGACCCTCTCAGCTGGAATGAGTAGATCTAAAGTGACTAATTCACTCTACCATCCCAATCTCCCTAAGTCCTGAGCCTAAGAATCATTTTCTCTACATTAAACTAAAAGATGTCAGACATTTCCAGCTTGCTCACAGTATGCCATCTTTTAATCCCTATCTCAGCTAAGAAAATAAACTATTAGAATCTTTTTGAACTCTCCAAATAGCAACATTCAATGCAGATTCCCTACTTTGTGGTCCCAAATTAATAAATTCAGTACGATCCAACTCTGTTCCTTCCACCATTATCCCCACTTTATATCTATTACCCTGCCTTTTCTCCAGATTTCTGTTTATATAAATTAAAGAACTCAAGCACTTCTTTTCTAGTGGAGTACAGCTCATCATGGGTCACACTCTCAAGCTCACCTTTAGGGGCCTGCTGGGATTTTAGGCCTAGTCTAGTTGTAAGTCCAGAAACAAACAGGCATGTAGGGGGTGGATCCTAAGGAGAGTCAACATTATCTTGCCTGGCAACTGCCTCAGAGGAGACCATCACTGTTGCCTCAGAGAGCATAGGGTTTATCTCCTCAGACAAAGGTGGAAAGACTGATGGCAGCATGGGTCAGGCAGGGAATATTGCTACTACTGGGGGTAAAGAGGTGTTTCCCCTGGCAAAAATGTTTCATCAGAGTTTACAAGCGCAGTTTTCCCAACTTCATCAGGGTCCTCCCACATATCCCCATTTTAAGTTGCAAGGTCCCATTGTTTTCCAAGCAATACCCTCACTTTAACAGTAGATAGCTGGTGAGGCTGTTCTTGCATCCCTCATTGCAGGTCAGCCACTTGCATGATAAGAGTTTCTGTCTGTTTTTCCACAATTTCAGCTCTATCTCTACAGGAGATAAGGCTCTCACTCAGAGCAATCTTAGCAGATTTGATGCTCAGTATCTACTTCTGAAGTCGGGAGATAGAATCCCTGAGTTCATCATTTTCTTTTAATATTTTGTCCACTGAACTTAGGAGCAATCAACCAGCTTCATTATGTTTCTTAGTTCTCCACATATGGTCAAAGGTATTATGTATAGAGTCACTAAACTCCATGCCTCTCACTAGCAGTGAATCAGGAGTGTCAAATGCATTTGTTTTGCATAACTCTCTAAACAGTTCACCCCAAGGACTATCAGTATTCTGGTGTTCTCCATGCTATTAGAAGTAGAGACCTTAGCATTTTGGGATCTAATCATATTAAGAAGCCAACTCTAGAAACCTCAAAACCAACAAAAGAACCACATCCTTATTATTATATTCCTCTAGAACCACTCCTGGTACTAAAATCTGTATTAGTGAAGATTTTCTAGAGGGACAGAACTAATGGAATATGTAAAGGGCAGTTTATTGAGTATTAACTCACACCATCACAAGATCCTACAATAGGTGAGCTGCAGGCTGGCTGAGGAGCAAGGAGAGCCAGTCAGAGTTGCAAAACTGAAGAACTTGGAGTCCAATGTTCATGGGCAGGAAGCATCAACCTGTAAGGAAGATGTAGGCTGGGAGGGTAGGGTAGTTTCTCTTTTTACATCTTTCTGCCTGCTTATATTCTAGCCATTCTGGCAGCTGATTAAGGTTGCCCACCCAGAGTGAGTCTGCCTTTCCCAGCCTACTGACTCAAATGTGAATGTCCTTTGGCAACACCCTCACAGACAAACCCAGGATCAATATTTTGTATCCTTCAATGCAATCAAGTTGACACTCAGTATTAACCATCACAACTTAGTCAAAACATAATTATATCAGAACACATATATTAAAATTATTTAAAATAAATATTGGCTTTTGGATCTTTATGTTCTGTTTTTAAGAATTTGGTTTCTAACTATTCTGCATTTTACTTTGCAAATATATGCACATGCTATTGTTAACAGAAAAAAAAAAAAAACTGGCTATATTTACCAGATTTAAACACAGTATTCTGTTTGTTCCTTTGGTTCTAGTCTTTGATTTCTAAGTACCATTCTAACAAGATTCAAATATTGAGAGCATTTATTTGTGAGAATTTTAATAAATTTGTGAATGAAAATGATTGCATTTTTATCTCATTTTAGTATTTCCTCACGTGCCTCACAAGGCTTTTTTGGTGTTTTTGTTGTGGAGTAGGGGTGTGTGTATATTTAAAGTGAATGTTCTATCTTATTCCATTTCTCCAGGGCATGAGTTTGATTTGTGAGTTTTTATACTCCAGAGGAGATGAATTACTTTTAACTTGCAAATGTTCTGTTACCTTACATTTTCAAAGCAGGTGTAGTTTTAACTTCTTTCCAGATGTAAGATTTAATTTTGGGGGATTTGGGTATGAGTTTTGACTGGTCAAGAAGAAACATATTCATTACTTGCCATTTTACTTTTGTTTTGATAGAAAGAACATAGAATAAATTCTGCAGTATAATGCTAGTTAAGTGATTTAATCTGAAAGACAAATAAACCTTATCATAAAATCCTTTACTTTTATTTTTTTTTTTTTATTTTGGGGAGTAGGTTAACCACTAATAGAATTTTAACCAATTCTGAGAAATCTGTAAAGTAAAACCGTGATTTATTATGTAATTATGAAAATTTAATGTCTCAAAATATGTGAAATTTATCATTTAGGATACATACTAATAAATTACAGCCCTTACAGTCCTTTTACATAAAATTGTTTTGTAATAAATGATCTTCCCAAGTGTCTTCTGGAAAGTGATATCAACATCATTGATATATTAAAAAAGGAAAAATAGGCAATTAGCACTCGGTGAGTTACATGACAATAACATGCTTTATTCACTTCATTTAAAGACATTTTGTAAAACACCAAAAACACTCAGATAGTCTTATATGAGTCTCCCAAGCTGTCTTTAAGCAGACTGACTGTGATTTAATTTTCTTCTGAAGCACATATAACTATTCTTTGACAATTCTATCCACATTTAAGTGGTACTAAGTAAGTACTATGTCATTTAGAAGAATTGGTTCAAAATATTTTTTGATTAATATACACTTCTCTAATTTAGGGCAGTGTTTCCATTACTTGGCATACTTTTTTGAACATCTAATTATCTTTCTGTTTTGTCTTCCAAACGACATTTTACTTGTTCAAGTTTTCAAATGACCTTAGTCATATTGGAAAATCTATGTAACAAACCTGCATGTTCTGCACATGTACCCCAAAATTTAAAGCACAATTTTAAAAAACAAAAAAGAGAAAGAAAATCTAATTATTTTAAAAATACAAAGTAATTACTTCCTCATAATAAAAATTTTGGACCTCCTAGGAACAAATAAATGGACTCAGGTTAAGAATCCCAACTTAGAAAAGTTTTCAGACTTAGAAAGTGGTAACCCATTTGTCTTGCCTATTTGGAACATTTTAAAAATATGTTTTCAAGCCTGCTAAACATGCTATACATTGTTTTATTATTAGACTTACTGTGATTAAAATGGACCAGCTTCCAAATCTGAGGGTTAGATGATATTGCACATAGTTTTTCTCTTATTTCAGAAAATGAAATTCCCTTTGCATATAAGGAAACTATATGTAAATCCCAGACACTTTAAATACTATATCCAGTATAGTATTTATTGATTTATTATAAGATAAAACAATTTTACTTCATTGAGGAAGAATTTATTACTAGTTAGCCTTCAAGAAAATTTCAGTTGTATTATTAGGTCAATTTCAATTTTTTTCTACAAAATGTAAGTACATATGCATTATCGGATGTCATCTACAGATCTAAATGTAGAATCTGGCCTTTGAATATAAAGAAATGGTATATTTTCATTGTTTTGATGCTTGTAAACCACAATATTTTAAACTTTCGTAGAAATATAACTGTATGCTTTTTACTTGACATTTTACTATAATTTTCTTCTTTTAATTGACTTGTTACTGTAATTTGTGTCTTCAACCTCTTAAAATTTCTTTTATTTATTGTTTTATTTACAAAAGCTGTTGACCAGTTTAATAATTTGAAATCATATTACTTTACTATATTGTCTCAGTTTTAAATAGCTTTTGTATTGCTTTTTGAATTTACCAAAAATATATATAATTATCTGCTAATAAATATGGATTGTAATTATTTTTCAGTTATTCAGATTAAAACTGCTTTTTCTTACCTAATTGCACAAACTAATGCCTCTATTTCTGAGTAAAATTTTACTAATGATAATGAACATATCCCTATTCTTAATCTGAATGGAAATAAGAATTTTCCTTCTGAAACATAAAAAAAAAAAACAAGGAAAGAATTTCACTTTTTTCTTGACAAATTAGTAATTACAATTTTATTGATATGATATTGGAAAATGGAAAAAACAAGGTGGAGTTCTCTTGTTAAAGAAACCCATGAGTTTTGTCTCGATAAATTTCATTATACAAAATAATTTATTTCTCTGCATAAGAATTCATTTTAAATGGCAGAGTGAATATAAAATACACAACAGTTCTAGAATTAAAAACAATAACTTATTGTTGTTACATTTTTATAAGTTCTGTAACAAATTGGATTAAAGGATGGTCAAATCCAAAGGACTGTATCACTCAACACTGAAGAGGAAACAAGGCCATCATAATAAAGAGCAACAAAGCCACTCTGATATAATGAATATAATAGGAGGATTAAAGAGCAGTTTCACCACTTTAACGAAAAAAATATTGTGTAGAAAAACATGGTCAAATGTGAGTCCTTACTATTCCCTGTTTTTCCCTGTTGAACCGTGGGGTGAAGATGTTTCTTTTTTTTCTTATCAAAATTTGTATCTATGCCCAGGCAGACAGAATCCATAGGTAAGTAAGAAAAACAGTAAAAGGATCAGTATTGATCAAGCAAGCTTTAAACTACAAATAAGAAAAATACAGCTTTGATATAGCATAAATATTTTTAAAAATCAAAATACCCTACTTATAAAATATAGACACAAAACTGTAAAAATATTTTTAGAGAAAAATGGAACTTTTAAAATGTGCATCATATCATCATCCACATTGTATTATAAACAACCAAAATAATAAAGAAAAAAATTGGAGTAAAAACTCCACAAATGCTGTGAATAACAGAATGTATAATATAAAGAATAAAATGAGATCTCTGGACAATAGATTCAGAGATCTTTGAATATATTTGATAGGAAATATAGTAGAATATACATAAGATGGACAGTAATATTTAAATTAAAAAAGGATCCATGAATGTTCCTTTTTGTATGAAATTTTTACTGTGGTCAAGTGTTCATGTGTTGTCAGTTAAAATATTAAAATGCAAATCTATATTCCTGTGGTTCCTGGGTGATATGAAAAGTAGATTATGCTGCTACCCGGCACAGTGATATACTCTAATTATTCTGGGAAAAGAACAGGAACCTCTAAAATTCCTTGATACAAAGGGTTTAACAGAAGAGTTGATAATGTAATAGTACTGAGAAATAATTTTTTAAATGAATGAATACTTAAAAATTTAAAAATATTCAAAATAGTAGTTCAATGTATTTCTAGAGATATTGTAGTTCACATTATTTGTAATGTGTTCATTTAAAAAAAAAATTACTATCCAAAACATTCCCTCACTCCTCTGCACAACTTTCTAAGGATTTCTTGGGTTTTAAAAAAGTTAATAGTGGATTGCTTCTTCATAACCAGGAAAATATCATAAAACTTTAATTAATAGTCTTATCAAAGTATATGTTAGTTAGTTTGCTATGAATTACAAGAAATGTACTTTCTACCAAATTAAGATGACTATTTTGTGACTCATTATTATCAGACTTGGAATTTGAACTTTTGATTATTTCATTTACAAGTCATAGATATAACATTGAAATACATGAATTAAAGTTTAAAAAGTCACTCATCTGCCCTAAGTCTGAAAGCACAATAATTTAAAGATTGTTAAGGCATAGCTAAGAAATAATTTACAACTGATCGTGAAAAGTAGCATGCATAATGGAAAATTCTTTTTAACAGTCATTTCCTAAATTTAATGAGTATATACTAAAGCCATTGTTATTTGCTTATTTATGATTTTATTATTTGATATATCTATTCATTATTAACATTTAAGTCAACTTATAATTTTGATCGGGGAAACATTGTGCTAGTCTATTCAGTTTTTGATAAACATCATGAATTGTGATAGAAACACATCAATTACTGATAAAAATGAAAAGTTTGCCATCATCATCTAAATCATGGTATGTCTTAAATTTGTACAAATACTTTTAACTTTTTGTATTCTTACTTTCCTTAGGCTAGATATTTTTATTAATATATTATTACATAATGAAGCTCAAAAGAAAGAATAAATATGTTTTCCTTCTCTTTTAAAGTCAGGATTACTGAGTTATAATTTACATAAAGTAAAATTTATTCTTTAAAGATTACTTTCTGTACATATATAATCAGCTTTTTCTTACCAGTTAAGTCAGCTTTTTCTTACCAAAAAAAGGCCCAATAAAAGGGAATTATCTCAATTTCCTCTCCCCAGTTCTTCCAGAACGTGTTCTAAGTCCTCTCTGAGAATTTCCCATAACAATGAAATCACCTAATGATACATTTTTCAGAGTATGTCCCTGTGGTTAAGTAACCATGACTATATCTTAATAGAATATCATCCTATATTCTATCTAGTTTTTTTGTTTATATTCAATAATTTTTTAAATGCATATAAAATATGAAAAGGGTATTCAGTTTGCCATAAATATATTTTTATTTGTATATACGTATTTGTATTTATTTGTGTATATATACAAATATATATTATAAATTCATATAATATATACACAAAAATATAATATACACAATATATGTACATGTTATAATATAAATATATATTTTTATGTATGTATATAATATGTATGTATTTGGATAACAAATATGTGTGTGTGTGTGTGTGTGTATATAGATATATAAATAAAACAATTATCCTATCATGGTTTATTACAAATTCTGTTTTCCCAACTGATTTGCAATGCCCAATATGTTGACTATCACACCATCTGCAGAGTACATTTGTTTTAGCATTACATATTGCTTCACACAGATAACATCAGATTACATAACACTGTTTCACTATTCCAGCTTAAAAGTTCTTATTATTTTATATTACTTTAATTATTCTTGGTAATTTATTTTCCTAAGAAATTTATTATCACGTTGTCAATTTATAACTAATGTCATGTTGGTACTATAAAAACACTAGTGTTTAAGGAAGACATTAAGAATAAACTGTTTTGTTTCTATCTTTAAGAAAATGACTACATGCACTCATACTTACTTGTGCTGTCTGTCTTGAGTTTCCAGGTAAGCAGGTGCCTGTCTATAAAGAATAATTCTTTAATTTTATTAGTAAAAAAACTAACACTTATCAGATATGCATTGTTTTCAATTCCATGAACATATACAATTGGTTCTATAATCTTTTAGTGAGAAAACAACATTGATATTTGTATTTAATATTGAACCATCTTTACATAGCTGGGATAAATCATTAATTGAGCAGGAGGTATTGTAGTATATCATTGAGCTATTTAATTATATTTGATAATGTTTTAATAAAGATACATTGATAGAACAATTACAATTAGTTTGCTTATGCCATCCAGTAGTAATTTGTCATAAAACTTACAAACTGACTCTAAAATTTACATAAACAGCAAAGAATAGCCAAATATTTGAAAAAACAAAATTGAGAGTACTTAATATAAGGTGGCAATAATCAAGACAGTGCCATTCTGGCAAAAATTTAGAAAGATAAAGTGAGGAGAATAATGTCCAGAAGTTAGTAAACAGATATATGGCTGATTGATTTGTAACAAGGATATCCAGTAATTTCAATGTCAGTAGGAAAGTCTTTTTTTTTTTTTTATTGCATTTTAGGTTTTGGGGTACATGTGATGAACATGCAAGATTGTTGCATAGGTACACACATGGCAGTGTGCTTTGCTGCCTTCCGTCCCCTCACCTGTATCTGTCATTTCTCCCCATGCTATCTCTTCCCACCTCCCCACCCCCCGCCCCTCCCCCATTTCCCCCCAACGGACCCCAGTATGTAGTGCTCCCCTCCCTGTGTCCATGTGTTCTCATTGTTCAACACCCGCCTATGAGCGAGAATATACAGTGTTTGATTTTCTGCTCTTGTGTCAGTTTGCTGAGAATGATGGTTTCCAGGTTCATCCATGTCCCTGCAAAGGACGTGAACTCATCGTTTTTGATGGCTGCATAATATTCCATGGTGTATATGTACCACATTTTCCCTATCCAGTCTATCATTGTTGGGCATTTGGGTTGGTTCCAGGTCTTTGCTATTGTAAACAGTGCTGCAATGAACATTTGTGTGCACGTGTCCTTTGTAGTAGAATGATTTATAATCCTTTGGATATATACCCAGTAATGGGATTGCTGGGTCAAATGGGATTTCTATTTTTAGTTCCTTGAGGAATCGCCACACTGTCTTCCACAATGGCCCATCAAGCTACCAATGACCTTCTTCACAGAACTGAAAGTCTTTTTAAGAGATTGACATTGTTATAGGAAATAAAAACCTTGAGGAAACTTTTACAAAAATATTTATCCATATTTTGTTATATGATTAAAGTTAAATAATCTAACAAAAAGAAAGAAATAAATGTTGCTGAAACAGCTTAATATCTGTATGATTAAAAACTGAGAATTCATATCCTTCACCCATTTTTGAATGGGCTTGTTTGTTTTTTTCTTGTAGATCTGCTTTAGTTCTTTGTAAATTCTGGATATCAGCCCCTTGTCAGATGGATAGGCTGCAAAAATTTTTTCCCATTCTGTTGGTTGCCGCTTCACTCTACTGACTGTTTCTTTTGCCGTGCAGAAGCTGTGGAGTTTGATTAGGTCCCATTTGTCTATTTTGGCTTTTGTTGCCATTGCTTTTGGCATTTTGGTCATGAAGTCCTTGACTACACCTATGTCCTGAATGGTTTTACCTAGATTTTCTTCTAAGATTTTTATGGTATTAGATCTGATGTTTAAGTCTTTAATCCATCTGGAGTTAATTTTGGTGTAAGGTGTCAGGAAGGGGTCCTGCTTCTGCTTTCTGCACATGGCTAGCCAGTTTTCCCAACACCATTTATTAAACAGGGAGTCCTTTCCCCATTGCTTGTTTTTGTCAGGTTTGTCGAAGATCAGATGGTTGTGGGTATGTTGTATTTCCTCTGAGGCCTCTGTTCTGTTCCATTGGTCTATATCTCTGTTTTGGTACCAGTAACATGCTGTTTTGATTACTGTAGTCTTGTAGTATAGTTTGAAGTCCAGTAGTGTGATGCCTCCTGCTTTGTTCTTTTTGCTTAGAATTGACTTGGTTATGTGGGCTCTCTTTTGGTTCCATATGAAGTTTAAGGTGTTTTTTTCCAGTTCTGTGAAGAAGGTCATTGGTAGCTTGATGGGAATAGCGTTGAATCTGTAAATTACTTTGGGCAGTATGGCCATTTTCACAATGTTGATTCTTCCTAACCATGAACATGGAATGTTTCTCCATCTGTTTGTATCCTCTCTTATTTCGTTGAGCAATGGCTTGTAGTTCTCCTTGAAGAGGTCCTTTACGTTCCTTGTTAGTTGTATTCCTAGGTACTTTATTCTCTTTGTAGCAATTGTGAATGGCAGTTCGTTCTTGATTTGGCTCTCTTGAAGTCTATTACTGGTGTACAGGAATGCTTGTGATTTTTGCACGTTGATTTTGTATCCTGAGACTTTGCTGAAGTTGTTTATCAGTTTCAGGAGATTTTGGGCTGAGATGATGGGGTCTTCCAGATATACAATCATGTCATCTGCAAATAGAGACAATTTGATTTCCTCCTTTCCAATTTGGATACCCTTTATTTCTTTTTCTTGCCTGATTGCTCTGGCTAAAACTTCCAGTACTATATTGAATAGGAGTGGTGAGAGAGGGCATCCTTGTCTAGTGCCAGATTTCAAAGGGAATGCTTCCAGTTTTTGCCCATTCAGTATGATATTGGCTGTTGGTTTGTCGTAAATAGGAAGACATATAGGAGGCCAACAAACATATGAAAAAATGCTCATCATCACTGGTCATCAGAGAAATGCAAATCAAAACCACATTGAGATACCATCTCACACCAGTTAGAATGGCGATCATTAAAAAATCGGGAAACAACAGATGCTGGAGAGGATGTGGAGAAATAGGAACACTTTTACGCTGTTGGTGGGAATGTGAATTAATTCAACCATTGTGGAAGACAGTGTGGCGATTCCTCAAGGACCTAAAAATAGAAATCTCATTTGACCCTGCAATCCCATTACTGGGTATATATCCAAAGGATTATAAATCATTCTACTACAAGGACACGTGCACACGAATGTTCATTGTAGCACTGTTTACAATAGCAAAGACCTGGAACCAACCCAAATGCCCAACGATGATAGAATGGATAGGGAAAATGTGGTACATATACACCATGGAATATTACACAGCCATCAAAAACGATGAGTTCACGTCCTTTGTAGGGACATGGATGAACCTGGAAACCATCATTCTCAGCAAACTGACACAAGAGCAGAAAATCAAACACCGTATATTCTCACTCATAGGCGGGTGTTGAACAATGAGAACACATGGACAGAGGGAGGGGAGCACTACACACTGGGGTCCGTTGGGGGGAAATGGGGGAGGGGCGGGGGGTGGGGAGGTGGGAAGAGATAGCATGGGGAGAAATGACAGATACAGGTGAGGGGACGGAAGGCAGCAAACCACACTACCATATGTGTACCCATGCAACAATCTTGCATGTTCATCACATGTACCCCAAAACCTAAAATGCAATAAAAAAAAACTGAGAATTACCCCACAGATTGTACATAAAAACTGAAAATGGGTAAGAGATGGAAATATGAGCACTAAAATAACAAAGCATAGGGAAAAAGCAGTAACAGTGACCTTGTGACCTTGGAACAAGTAAATGTTTCTTATAATATACAACAAGAAAATTAATTAGAAAATATAGTCTTTGGGGGGAAAATAAAATTTTGCTCCTTGAAAACACTTTTAAGAAAATAAAAAGGCAAGCCACATGGTGGGGTTTTGGGACTTTGGATGTCTGAATAAGACTTTAGTCATATAAAATATATATATAAATTATATATATATATATATACATATATATATATGATCTGCCTATGTGAGTCCATGTATATAATTAATGCACATACATATATAAAGTCTTCAACTCAGTATTTTTAAAGCTATCCACTTTTTAAAACATGAACAAAACACTTAAAGAGATAATTTACAAAAGGAAATACATTACGAAAACCACCAACTAAGGAAAAACTATAGTACTCTTTAGGTTGCTTCCATAGCTTGACTATTGTGAAAGTGCTGAAATGGACACAGGAGTGCAGATTTTTTTTTTTTTTTCTTTTTGACATACTGGTTTCCTTTCTTTTGGATATATACCTAGTAGTGTGAGTATTGGATCATATGGTAGTTCTATTTTAGTGATGTAAAGAACCTCCATACTGTTTTCTATACTGGCTGTATTAATCGACATTCCCACCAGCAATGCATGAGTTCCTCTTTCTCTGCATCCTTGCCAGCATTCATTTTTTGCTTTTATTAACAACAGTCATACTAACTGGAATGAGGTATGTTTTGGGGAAATCCCACAAGGGCCGAGGCAAGGGCCTGAATCCTCAGCATGTTCTCATATAAATATAGAATTAGAAAAGAATTGGATATAATTACATAGCTATTCCTATATATAATCATAAATAATCACATAGTGATTCATATGTAATCATAAAATATACATCTACGTAATCATATACTCTTTAACTTTACTAATAAATTTCAGGTCAAGAAGTTTCAGGGACTGAAGTGGCATTGGAAAAGAGGTGACCGTAAGGCAAGATGCTCTACATCCTCTGTCACTGCCACAGAAGGGCTGCTGGAGGATGCCTTGGCTGTGCAGCAGGATCAGCACTGTGAAAGCACCTGCTGTTTAGCCAGCTAAGAAAGGAGATGTCCGAGATGGCTGAGACGTCTCGGGGAGTAAGGAGAAAACTCCGCTCTCCCAAGCTCTTGTAGGCCTGAGGGCTCCCAGGGAGGCCCACGGACATCGGAGATTTAATTGTCTCTATGTGGTGCTGTGCGTTCGCTGTCATGTTCCATGACTACTTTCAAGTTCTCCTTCGGCACCTGGTTCCTCTTTTTTTTAGAAGATAAGGAATTAGTAATAGTAACATAAATCACAGTAACCTTGCTATTTCTTGACAAGTATGAAAAAAGTGCTGATGCCTTAGGTTTTCTCCTCCCCTCAGCTTCTTCAAAGTCTCAGGCCCCATATCTCCAAAACACATGAGCTACCTGACCGTATCAGTGACCATCATTACCTCATCCTACCAGCCCTCCCCCGCTACCCTCCTCCCAGCTTTGTATTCAATAAAAGTCAGAATGTCCAGGTACTCGGGGCCACTGCTGGTCTCCATGCTTTGGGTAGCAGGACCCCTGGGCAGAAGCTCTCTTTTCTCTGTCTCTGTGTATTGTGTCTTTATTTCTAATTTCTTGTCTCCACACCAGCAGGAGGGACTCACTGGACCCTATAGAGGTAATATCTCATTGTCGTTTTGATTTGCAGTTCTCACATAATTAGTGATTCTGAGCTTTATAAAAATATACCTGTTGGCCATTTGCATGTCTTCTTTTAAGAAACGTCTATGCAGATCATTTGTCTAATGTTTAATTGGATTATTTACTTATTTTTTCAGCTGCTGGACCGTTTGAGTTCCTTACATATTCTGGATATTAACACTTGTCAGACTTACAGTTTGCAAATATTTTCTTCCATTCTGTATGTTCTCTTCAACATCCTGATTTCATCTTTTTTAGATAGATAAACATTCAGAAATTGAATGGCTGGAAGTAGGATTGCTTATAATGGCTTATTACATTTGAGAGTTCTCTTTTCAATTTTTGAGGATTCTCAAAACTGTTTAAATACTGTCTGCATCATTTTACACTTCCACTAACAGTGTGCAGAAGTTCCAATATCTCCAGATACCTGCCAACACTTCTGTTGTGAATGTTTTTCTTGTTGTCTTTTGTTTTGATAATATTCATCTTGATTCTGTGAGGTGAAATCTCATTGTGATATTACTCTGATGATTTGTGAGGTTGATCATCTGTTTATGTACCTGTTGGCCACATGTCTGTCTTCTTTTGAGAAATGTCTGTTCAGGTTCTTTGCCCAGTTTTAGTCAGGTTTTTGTTTTTATTGTTTCTTTTGTTTTTCGCTATTGAGTTGTATAAGTTTCTTATATGTTTTAGAAATTAACCTTTTATCTGATAAATGATTTGCAAATATTTTCTTTGATTCTGCAGGTTGCCTTTTTACTCTGTTAATTGTTTCCTATACTGTTCATAAATATTTTAGTTTGATGTAATTCCACTTCTGTATTTTTTTGTTGCCTGTGCTCATGGTGTCATATACATAATTGTCCAAACCAATGACAAGGAGCTTTCACCTGATGATTTTTTCTAGAAGTTTTATAGGTTTAGGTATTATATTTAAGTAACTAGTTCATTGTGAGTTAATTTTAGTGTATGGGATAACAGTATTATTTCATTCTTTTGCATGTGAAATCCTAACACTTGTTGAATAGGCAATTCTTTTCCCATTGTCTATTCTTGGCAACTTTGTGAAAGATCATTTGTCCATATATTCATGAATTTATTTCTAAATATTCTATTTTATTCCATTTGCATGTATGTCTGTCTTTATGCCAGTACCATGCTAATTCAATACTCTACTTTATAATATATTTTGAATTCGAAAACTATAGTGCCTTCAGCTTTACTTCTCTTTCTCAAGATTCCTTTGTCTATTCAAGATCTTTTGTATTTGCATATTAATTTTAAGGTTGGTTTTTCCTATCTCTATATAAAATTCCATTGGGATTTTGATAGAGATTTTTGAACACAGATGTATCAACTTGTTTATATCTTATTTGATTTCTTTCAGAAATATTTTGAATTGGATGTCTCTTATTTCTTTTTCTTGTATACTTATTCATACAAAAATTTTTAGTAACATGTTGAATAAAAGTAGTGAAAGTGGAAGAGAAGACATCCTTGCATTGTTTCTGACTTTAAATGAAAGGTTTTAGTTTTCCTCTCTTTTGCGTGATGTTAGTTGTGGGCTTTTTATATTTTGGCTTTGATACATTTTTGTCCTTTCCTTCTATGCTTAGTTTTTTCATCGATTTTATCATGAAACATTATGATATTTTTCTCTAACAATTTTACTGTATATATTGAGATGAACATGTAATTTTATTATTTATTTTGTCAATGTGGTATGTCATATCACCTTATTTTTATATGTCTAACCATCTTTTTATCCCAGATATAAATTTTACTTGGTCATGTTGTAAAATCATTTTAATGTGCTGTTGAATTTGATTTGCTAGAGTTTTTCAAAAATTTCTGCCTGTATATTCATCAATCAGTTTTTCATGCATGGCATTTAAATTATTATCAACTTAAAGTAGACTGTTATAACTATAATAAATTTTATGTAAGTCCCATTGTAATCATGGTAGTTTTGTGTCAAAGACAAAGGAATAAAAGCATATTCATACAAGAAATCAGCGAACACAAAAGAAGAAAATAAAAGATGAAGACACTGACAAAACATTTTTAATACTAAGAGAAAACATTTTTTAAATGGCAATAAAAAACACTTTGCTATCAGTAATACTTTAAATATAAGGTAAGTAAACTAACACCCCAATTAAAAGACATAGAATGGCTGAATAGATAAAAATGCATAACCCAACTATTGTCTATTAGAAACTCACTTTAGATTCAGGCACACACAAAGAGTGAAAGCAAAGGGATGAAAAAAAAAAGCTATTACATGCAAATAGTAACCAAAAAAAAAAAAAAAAAAAAACACCACTAGACAGACTTAAAAATAAATAAATAATAACTTCAAGAGGCAAATAAGGACATTATATGATAACAATAGGGTCAATTTTCCAGAAAGATATAACAGTTACAAATATAGATATACATAACGTCAAGGCACCTGAATATATTGAGCATGCATTGCAAGATCTGAAGGGAAATACAAAGCAATAAAACAAAATAAAACAACAGTAAAATACTTTAATACTCCTCTTTCAATAAAAGATAGGACATTTAGACTGAAAATCAATAAGAAAACTGAGCATTTGAACAACACTCCCCAAATAGACCTAATAAAAATACAGATCCTTGCATCCAACAACAGAGAATACACACTCTTCTCTAGTGCACACAAATTATTTGTTATGGTAGATCATATATCATGGTACAAAACAAGTCAATGAATTTGAGATTAAAATTATATTCATTAATTTTTATGACCACAATGGAGTGAAACGAGAAATCAGTTGCAAAGGAAAATGGGAACATTCAAAAACATGGAAATACAATAACATACTGTTAAACATACAATGGATAAAAGTAATGGATAAAGGTAAATGGAAAGAGGAATGTAAATAAAAACTGCAATGAGATACCATCTCATACCTGTCATAATCTCTATTACTAAAAAGACAGAAAATAATAGATGTTTGTGAGAAAAGGGAATGCTTATATTCCATTGGTGGAAATACAAATTAGTTTAGGACTATAAAAAGAAAGGAGTTTTGAGATTTTTCAAAGTCCTTAAAATAGTACAGTACTACCATTCGACCCAGCAATCTTATTACTGTTTATATACTCAAACGAAAATAATTAATTCCATCAAAAAGACACATGCACTCAGATGTCATTGCATTACTATTCATGACACAAAAGACATGGAATAAATTATCATGTCCATTAACAGTGAACTGGATAAAGAAAATGTGATACATATATATGATGGAACACTAGGAAGCTCTAAAAAAGAATGAAATTATATCCTTTTCAGCAACATGGATGTATTTGGTGGCCATTATCTTAAGTTAATTATTGCACAAACAAAAAATCAAATACTGCAAGTTCTTATTTACAAGTGGAAGCTAAATACTGAGTACATATGGATGGGAATAAGACAATGGGAACTTCCAAAGAGGGCAGAGAGTGGGACAAGAATTGTAACACATACACCTTTTGTGTATGTGGAAGTCTATTTGTGTTACTATAAAAGAATACCTGTGGCTAGGCAGTTTATAAAGAAAAGACATTTAAATGGCTCATGTGTCTGAAGGCTGTACAAGCATGGCTCTAGCATTGCTTCTGGTGAGACCCTCAGGAAGCTTGCAATCATGGCAGAAGGCAGTAAGGAAGCCGACATTTCACATGCTGAGAGCAAGAGCAAGAGAGAGGAGGGAAAGTTCCCAGAAACTTTAAAACAACCAGATCTCACATGACCTAACTGAAGGAGAACTCATTTATCACCAAGGGAATGCTGAAAAGCCATTCATAAGGGATCTGTCTTCATGATCTAATCACTTCCCACTAGACCTCACTTCAACATTGAGAATCACATTTCAACATGAGAGTTAGAAAGACAAATGTCCAAACTGTATCAGGGTTCTATGCTCACTACCTGGGAGACAAGGTCATTGTACCTCAAACCTCAGTCCAATAAAATGTACCCATGTAATAAATCTGCACACATACCCACTGAACTTTAAATAAAAATTGAATTAAACAAAAATTAGAAAATATCTGAGACAAATAAAAATAAAAATAAAACATACACAAGATCATGAGATACAGCATAGCCGTTGTAAGAGGGAGGTATATTGTGATAAATGTTTGCATTATAAAAAGAATAAACATCATGAATAAACAGCCTAACTTTATATCTCTGGGAAAGTAATTAAGAAAGATTAAAGTGGATGTAATAAAGAACAGAAAATTAATGGTAAGAACAAAATCAAGAGTTGTTTTTTTGAAAGAATAACAAACTGAAAAATCTTTGTCTAGACTTACTTAGAAAAAAAGAGAAGGCAAAGAAACAAAAGAAGAAATATTACACCAAATAGCACAGAAAAAAAATTTCATCAAGTCTTAATATGAACAATTATACATCAACAAATTGGATGGCCTGGAAGAAATATATATATATATATATATATATATATATATATCTAGAAACAGATAATGTACCAAGACTGAATCATGAAGAAATAGAAAAGTTAGAACAAAGTATAACTAGTATGAAGACTGAATCATTAAACAAAAATTTTCCAGCAAAGAAAAACCTAGGCCTGGTTGGCTTTACTGGTGAATTCTACCAAACATTTAAAGAATAATTAATGCCGTCCTTAACACTTCCAAAAAAAATTGAAGAGGAAAGCACACTTCCAAACTCATTTTATAGGGGCAACAATATTCTGATACTAAAGCCAGACGAGGACACCACAGGAAAAGAAAACTTTGAGTCAATATATAAATCTTAGTTAAAATATTAATTTAAAATCTTTCTATTTTATTTTCCAAATCATATATAAATATATATATATGTGTGTGTATATATATATATATATATATATATATATATATATATTTAAGACAGAGTCTCACTCTGTCACCCAGGCTGGAGTGCCATGATCTCAGCTCACTGTAGCCTCCACCACCCCCGTTCAAGTGATTCTCCTGCCTCAGCCTCCTAAATAGCTGGGACCTCAGGCACCTGCCACCAGGATTGGGTAAGTTTTGCATTTTTTTTTTTTAGTAGAGTTGGGGTTTTGCCATGTTGTCCAGGCTTGTCTTGAACTTCCGATTTCTAATGATCTGCCCTCCTTGGCCTCCTGAAGTGCTGGGATTACAGGCATAAGCCACTGTGCCTGGCCAACAATAATGCTTTTTAACAAAAATTTTGGTTGTAATATATAAGAATGAGATAAGAAAATAATAAATTTTACATCCTCCAAATTATATTTATTTCCAATACAGAAACAATGCTCTTAAATCTTAATAATTACCCCACATTATAATTACCCAACATTATTATAATGTATAATATCTTTTCATTAAGACTGAAGTCACCATGTGAATAATAACTAAGAAGACCAGAGTTAAAATTTTAAATATTCCATGCTGACTTTGAAATATTTGTTAAAATTCTAATCCTAAATTAGTGGCAAAAGCAGGCTGAGAAAATAGTAAAATGTTTTGCTCAGATAAAGTTTGTTTACTTTTAATATGATGACTTTAGCAGTTCTGGTGTATGTAGGATTTTAGGACACTGAAAACATAGAAGAATTAAAGACGATCAAAACACCATTTTAAGGACAATACGAAAAGGAGTCAAAGTTAACACATACCCATAAAAATACTTCTAGTTGCACACATTTTTGTCTGTTGTTTTGTTTTTACATTTCTTTCAAAGAAAAAACTGCTTTAAATTTGTTATAGAGAGAACTTTGGTGGTTTAAAGTATTTTAATTGTCATATAAAAAAGACAGATACCATGACCTTACAATGCCTTCCAGCTTTATGCTTCTTTATAGTTTTAGAATAAATATGTCTTGGTTATTGTTCTCTTACAAATAACATGTGGGAGTATGAGTACTGACATTCCATGCATAGTAATCAAGGTAATGTCTATTTTATGAGGGTGCAGATCTTAATTAAGTTTGGTCCAACTGGGTCACCTTAGAAGAATAATTACAAATCAAAGTGCCAGTGTTCAAGGTTATACTACTTGTAAAATGTTTCTTATTTCATATTACTATACTTTTCATATTACTATTATTAATATAATTATCTTTGCATGATAAAAATTTTTCAAGATTTTATTAACATTTAGGCTATAACTTATTTTTTTAATCCTTGGAAAAAAGCTATTTAATAGATTATCAGAATAACATGGAATCTTATCAGAAAAATAAGAACCTATAAACTAGTAGATATTTTGTGATGAACTCTGTTTTTTGACACTATGCAAGATTTGTACTGTATCACATAAGAATTTATGAGCACATCTTAAATAGCTATTAAAATCATGTTTATATTTTTCAGATTTATTTTTGAATTTTGAATTTGTAACTTTTAAAAAAAGAACCTTTAAGGGGTCTTTTTAATCTATTTCTTGGAGAGAGAGAGAGAGAGAGAGAGAGGAAGAAAGAGAGAGAGTGTGTGGGTATGCATCTGTGCGTGTGTGTGTGTCTGTGTGTGTGTGTAATAAAATAGCAAATTATTCAAATTCATTTAGCTATGAAATTACAAGGTTAATTTAATGCATCTGTTAATACCATGTAAGGACTTCCAGAGTCAGCTATCAGGTCAAGTGGAGCTGTAAAGAAGGATAAAAAGGTAAGTAGTGCTAAGAGGCATCAGTATAGGCAAATTTCAGAAAATTTACCAAAACACCCTTCCCGAAAATGTGGGCCTCTTTAAGTTTTCAAAAGAGAAGTTACAGAAAGTAGAGTTAAATCTGGCAGCATAGGTCATCTTGGACTTAGTTTATCTTAGAGGCACAGAGTAGGCAGAAATATATACAGAATCTCCAAAAGTAGCCATATATAAAAGACAAAGAAAATCTTTGGAATAAAGACGGCCTTTAGGTTAAAAGCAATTAACCTGGAAGAATAATATTTCCTCCACCAAAATAATTTTATTGTGAGGAAAAAAAAAGAGGGATTTCATTATATACACACCAAAAATCTCTTGGATGATAATAAGGAACAATGAAATGAGGAAATTAGGAAACCATGTAAGCCCGTTAGAACAGAAGAAATATGGTATGTTACCAATTACTTCACCTTCAATCCCCAAACCATAAAAAAACAACAGGAAATAAATACAAAAGCTTAAACAAGCAAATATATATATGAAGGTAAATCAGCACAAAACAAGAATTTAGTAAAAAGTTGATGAGTTGAAAGTGAGAAATAAACTTTGATATCAAAGGACACATGAAAGAGGTAAAGAAAAAAATACAAAATAAAGACAATGATGTTGAAAGTGTAACAAAGAACAATAATGTTTATAACACCGTAAGGGACACGGATTACAAAACAAAAATCAATGGTGAATAAAATAAAATGAAAATAAAGAATTTTAAGTTCAAAGAGAATTAATAGATGTGGAAAAAAGAAACAAAAAACCCTTTCTGCAGGTATTTTGAATCCCCCAATTAAGCAAATACAAAATAAACTCTAAGAGCAATGTAATAGATTCATTTAGTATGGCTTTGGCAAAGTGGTATACTTATCCATTGCTGGAGATAATGTAAATACATTGTAGCACAGAATTGCCCTCAGCAAAATACAGCCTGTAGACTAATCATTGTTTCTTTAAACAATTATTTATTGGAAAACCTATTTCCATTTTGTTACATATGGCCATGCACAGCGAAGTTTACTAGTTTCAAAGGTCATATGTGCAAAAGCCTAAACTATTTATTGGGTGATTAAAAAAAAGCTGGCAACCTCTGATTTATAACAAAATTAAAATTTGTATTTATACAGCATAATTTTAAAAATTATAGCATATCTGTATGATGGAATACTATGCATCTGTTAAGGAGTGAGGATGCTTTTCTGTACTTTTTTGAATAAACCTACATGTTTTTAACAGGCTACTATTTTTGTTAAAATGAATATAGTAATTGCTACCTATTTGATTTTATAGCCATAAAGAATATTTAGAATAAAAATAAATATTCCTATAGTAACCTCCTGTGGGTGTTATATCTTTGGTGTGGATGAGAACCTGGGAGGTAAGAAAATGGAGTTCCTGTATGCCTTCTAGGACATTTTGTTTGTTTTCTTACCAAAACACCAGGGGTTTTATCTAGGTCCTGCCGCTCACTTCACAGTAAGTCAATCACTGAGACCACAAGTATTGCCAAAAAAAAAAAAAAAAAAAAAAAAAGGTTTTAATTGGATGCTGCAGCCAAGGAGATAGGAGATCAGTCTCAAGTCCATCTCCCTGACTAAAACTAGGGGTTTATATAGCAGGGAAGAAATGTAACCATGTGTGAAAATAAGAACTAGGGAGGGGTGAGGGAGCAATCACGATGAATGAGAGGTCTGCATCTGGTGTTGTGATTTGGTGAGTTTCAGTTCTTTGATACAAGTTGCAGTTATTTGATTCTTTTTTTGAGTGGCCTGAAGGCCCTGTCCTGAGGAAGGAATTCAGATAAAGCAAATGCATTTCAAGCTTTAAGACCAGAATGTTCAATTTCTACATTTATCAAAAAGAACAGTGTATGGAAATATTGGGTCAGTTTCAGGTTTTGAACCATGTATATATATTAGCCATACAAAACTTGAAACAAATTAAATTTGAAAAGTAAAGATTCCTGTGAGTTCTTTTTTTCTTTACACATACTCTCCTTTCATTCCCCAGGCTGGAGTGCAGTGGTGCAATCACTGCTCACCGCAGCCTTGATCTCCCAATCTCAGACAATTCTCCCACCTCAGCCTCCCAAGTAGCTGGGACAGCAGATGAGCACTGCCACACCAGGCTAATTTTTGTATTTGTTGTAGGCACGGGGTCTTGCCGTGTTGCCCAGGCTGATTTCCAGCTCCTGTTCTCAAACAATCCACTTGCCTCAGCTTCCCACAGTGTTGAGAATACAGGCATGAGCCACCAAAGCTGGCCCTGTTATCTTTTAAAACCAAACTAAGGAGCAAAAGATGCTACATAGAAATTAATTAGTAAATATTTATTGAAAGAGAATAAATATTTATTGAAAGAGAATATTTACTGAAAAAGAATAAATATTTGTTGAAAGAGAATAAATATTTACTGAGAGAGAAAAAATATTTATTGAAAAAGAATATTTATTGAAAGAGAATAAATATTTCCTAATTAATTACGATATAGCATCTTTTGCTCCTTAGTTTTGTTTTAAAAGATCACAGAGCCAGGTTTAGTGGCTCAAGTCTGTAATCTCAACACTGTGGGAAGCTGAGGCAGGTGGATTGTTTGAGAACAAGAGATGGAAATCAGCTTGGGCAACATGGCAAGACCCTGTGTTTAAATTCCATTTGACCCAGTAATCCCATTACTGGTTATATATCAAAGGATTATAAATCATTCTATTACAAAGATACATGCACATGTATGTTCACTGTGGCACTGTTTACAATAGCAAAGACCTGGAACCAACCCAAATGCCCATT
Source organism: Saimiri boliviensis (assembly GCF_048565385.1). NCBI lineage: Eukaryota > Metazoa > Chordata > Mammalia > Primates > Cebidae > Saimiri > Saimiri boliviensis. The sequence goes on along the minus strand of NC_133449.1, from coordinate 272,412,276 downwards.
GATGATAGACTGGACAAGGAAAATGTGGCACATATATACCATGGAATGCTATGCAGCCATAAAAAGCGATAAATTCGTGTCCTTTCTAGGGACATGGATGAGTCTGGAAACCATCATTCTCAGCAAACTAACACAAGAACAGAAAATCAAACACCACATGTTCCCACTCATAGGCAGGTGTTGAACAATGAGAATACATGGACACAGGGAAGCGAGCATCACACACTGGGGTCTGTTGGGTGGGAGTAGGGGACAGACAGCAGGAGATAGGAAGGTTGAGGTTGGAGGATATCATGGGGAGAAATGCCAGATATGGGTGACGGGGGAATGGAGACAGCAAAACACATTGTCATGTATGTGTCTATGCAATAATCCTGCATGTTTTGCACATGTACCCCAAAACCTAAAGTGCAATAAAATATATATATTTTTAAAAAAGAAACTCTCATCAGTTTATTGACAAAATGCCTGTACATAGAAACAACTAATCTGTATTAACATAATAAATTAATGAATAATCTGCTTTTATGAATTTTCTAATATTTGCATTTCTGAGATAAATAGTACACCAACTTGACACTGTTAGTACAAGCTAATATTCTGAAAGATCATGGTGCTCAATTAATTATGAAAGGTCACAGAAACCTATTATGACTGCCTTTTTCAAAATATTAGGCCATTTAATTTTTAAAAAAATCCCACTTTGTTTATGTGGTAAGCATCAGTTAATCAGATTTGTTCTCTGCAGTCCCTTTGGCTTATAGAAAAAGTAAGAATAATTTCAAATTGTCTAAATGTTTTTACCTTTAACTTTTCAATAATATAAGTGCTTGTAAAATATTTTTAAATGGTTCATTTGTTTTCTACTTTTAGATTTACTTACAACTCAAAAGTTGTCTATCATAAACATACTGAAAATTATCTCAGCTTTCAGGATTATATCACATGATGCTTGAATTATTAGAAAAGGGCACTGAGTAAAACATATATTGAGAATTGGAAACCATCTATTTTGCAGTGCAGATAGCTTCACCCTTTTGAACCTCTGTTTTCTCATCACTGCCTATAATTAACACACTCACCAGCCGGGCGTGGTGGCTCACCCCTGTAATTCCAGCACTTTGGGAGGCCAAGGCGGGTGGATCACAAGGTCAACAGATCGAGACCATCCTGGTCAACGTGGTAAAACACCGTCTCTTCTAAAAACACAAAAAAATTAGCTAGGCATGGTGGTGCGTGCCTGTAATCCCAGCTACTTGGGAGGCTGAGGCAGGAGAATTGCCTGAACCCAGGAGGTGGAGGTTGTGGTGAGCCGAGATCGAGCCATTGCACTCCAGCCTGGGTAACAAGAGTGAAACTCTGTCTCAACAACAACAACAAAAATAAACACTGACCTAGAAATGTCTTGAATGGAAAAGACGTGGTAGGAAAAGTGCTTAGCATAGTGCCTGACACATGGTACTTATTCCGCAAATGTTAACTTTTATTCAAGTAACAGATATAGTGATGTCATAATGCCTTTTATATAAATACTTAGAAGTCCATTAAAACTTAAATTGTGTGACTTCTCTTTGTGGGAAAAAATTGTTTTATTTGGCAGAATTTAGGTTTTGAAATCTTCTTTGTAATAGTAACTAACTAATGTGTAATGGGTACCTAATGTAAAATTTGTTTTTATATCTAAGGGTCTTTTTAGTATGTTAGATTTTTCCACAGAAAAGTATAACTTTGCATGAGCACATACAAAGAGGTAAGACAGTGAATTATAAACAAAATACACTCTATTGCATCTATTACAGAAGTTAAAATATGTAAAGAAAATATATTTCCATTCATTAAAAATGGTGACAAGACTATGAAATTAATCAACTTCACTTTGCTTTCTGATTTGTTTATATTTACTACTGTTGATTACAGTAACAGAATCTAGAGGTTAATTTCATAAAACCACATGAATCTGATACCAAAAGCTTCAGTTTGCTGCACATAATTTTGCAGACACGTGGGAGAAAGGAGTATCTGTGAAGAAATCATGTGGCCTCTGTACTGGTATGCTGGTAGAGGAAAAAAAAAAGTGAAAGGGAGGAAGAAAGATCACACCATCTAAGGAGCAAGTCACAGGGAATAACATATTTTTAGAACAGTATTTGTTTTTTAAGATTCAATTGTATTGTGAATCATCTCATTAAGGCCATTCTAAATAGAAGTGTAGTTTGCCTATTTCTCAGCATAATTAGAAGATATTTTAAACTGTGATGGGCATAGTCCCATATGCTTCTTTGAACAATTTTATTTTAAAGTCATAAAAATTGATTTTGTTATAAGATTAGCCTTTTCGAATAGCAAAAAAAAAAAAAGAAAAAAAAAAATCTCTACAAACTGATTGATAGTGATGAAAGCAGTGCAAGAAGAAAATATGATTGGTAGAAGTAGGTTTGATTACTCCACAATGGAGACTTTCCCATATAAGACAGAATAATAGTGAAAAGAGATTTATTTTGGTGGGGGGGAAAAACTAGAAAAATGAAGCAAACAACACAAAGTAAAAAAAAAAAAAAAATGACATGTTACATCAGTTCAGGCTGGTTACCTTTTGCCTGTTAAGATCAATGGAAAATTAAAACTAAGAAGTAAAATTTGATTATCAAGATGAAATGGTAATGCCATACTTTTATCATTTTATCATTCTTTAAGACACACAATTTTGATTCACACATATGAAAATGTCTTTAGCAGTATTTGTTTTTAGCAGTATTTGTCTTTAACATTTTCCTCTGTGTGAATAGAAATTGTGTACCTTAAAGAATGATAAAATACTTAAAGAATGCCTTGAAGGCATCTGAAGGCTTTACACTGAAGGCATAATTTAATATGCACTTCTAAGTTAAAAAGATTAGTGAGAATTGAAAATATAGAATTGGATGCATGGGTTTGGATAATTGTGTCAATCAAGGTAGCAAATAATTATTTTTTAAAAAATCGAATGATGAAAAATATGTAATTTATTTCTATTTTATTTTGTTACATTAATGTATACTCTAATGTCTTATAAACAAAATAGATGTACTTTTAAAAGTTTATTTTATAGGTGTTCTAAGTTTAATTTAACATGTATGAATACATGCAAACTATTTTCCTGTTTAGCAAACTTATACAAGCATAGAATCAAGCAATTTCATAAAAATTAGAATAACATATTTTGGGAACATTTAAAATCACAGAGATTCATCTTTAAAATAAGATTTCCAGAAGCACAGTTGTAATTTGAATTTACAATCCAGACATTTAATTTTGAAACTTCTCTCTTTTATTTCTCTTCAATCCCCTTGCCTGCCATAACTATTACAAAGTAGAAAAAGCAAGAACTATTTTAATCATATTATATGTTGCAGTGTTGGCTTTTGGAATGACCCTACAATGCCCTCTGCATTAAAAAATGTCTGGATATCATTACCATAGTACCTATACTCTCTTGACACTCCAAAAGCAATTTAATCTTAGTAAGCTTTAATAATATCACTGTGATTCCACCATCCCATCTACTCTCATGGTCCTCTCATAAAGAACCTCTGATAACATTCCTTATATTTTATCATCCTTTAAAGAATTCAAAATACATGATAAATTACAATAGTTTAGCTAACTGAGCAACATACAAACCAATGTGTTACTACAACAGAGAAATCAAAATTTGTTGATCAATAACAACAATTTATGTAAAGTATTTCTGCACATCGTAATCTTGTTCATATGTCTTTTAAAAGCTACGTACTACCCTGTAGATTACAAACTTCTTTAGGTAATTCTAATTATTTAAAAATATTATTAGGCCAGGTGCAGTAGTTCATGCCTGTAATCCCAGCACTTTGGGAGGCCAAGGTGGGCAGAGCATGAGTTAAAGACCAGTCTGGCCAACATGGTGAAACCCCATCTGTACTAAAAATACAAAAAAAAAAAAAAAAAAAAAACTGGGTGTGATGATGTGCACCTGTAATCCCAGCTACTTGGGAGGCTGAGGCAGGGGAATCGCATGAACCTGGGAGGAGGAGGTTGCAGTGAGCCAAGATCACACCATTGCACTCCAGCCTGGGTGAGAGCATGGCTCCAACTGAAAATATAGGCATACATATACATATATATAAATATATGTATATATATAGTATTATAATTATATCTTATGTATATAATTAATAAGTTATTTCAGTTGGGGAAATGGGTAAATTTATTTTGAATCCAATACAGTGCATAGGTGAATGATAAATTACTAGGTATTATACAGGTCATTATGATAACCATCCAAAAATACTTTCATGTTGACTTTTAAATTGCGCTTCTCCCCAAAAATCATCAAAAATCTTGGGCCAATGTTGATTGAGAAAAAACTGCTCTTACTTTCTCCAAGCTTTTGATTTATCAGCTCAATCAGTTGTAAAACGTGAAGACTCAATTTTCCTTTGATGGATAGAAGAAAAGTATGGGTGGGCAGACACAAACTGCGTGTTCATTACCAATGGACATACTCTTGTCACTTCATTTACCCTTTTGAAATGGCATCTCAGAGCCATACCTCCAGTTATATCAGAAGAGATTCTTTAGAAAGGCTCACAGGAATGAGTCATGGAGCAGACATAACAATGTTTTTGCATGTGACCAAAAGTGATAAAATAATATTTATTACTGCTTTTGTTCATTAGCAGCAATAGCAAATGAAAAGATCTTCCATCTTTTCTATATCAATGTTTTGACAACTGTAATATGTTTTTATTCTCTGGAGTAACTGAGCAATCATCTGAAATACGACTTACTCTTTCAACAAACATCTAGTGACTTCTTAGTTGGAATAATACCGAGTTAAATTTTTTTCAAGCATGTTGTCTCATTTAATATATGTTACATAATTAAAGTAGGAAAAGAACTGCATAAAGACAAAGGATTTGAAGACGTTTTATTTGCTAACAAAATTAACCCTACTGTATGACTCAGTCTGCATGTCTTTTTCCATTTGCCAATTACAGTTTCTTTGTGCACAGCTTAGCTTAGTTACTGAAAGACACAATCTTCACCTAAAGAAATAGAAGTATTTCCCACATAATTGAGAACTTATGTTTCTGGACATATAAGGGATCTCAGGTCAATGATAATTAAGAGGGTTTATCCCCTAATATATAAATAATTTTAGCTGAATTTTGTGTCTTGGGACTCAAATCAACAGATACAGTTTCATTTTTCTGGACTAGCCATAAAACTCTCTTTTTTTTCCAGTATCTTCCCCAAAACCTAATGGAATTTGTTCCTATTAACTGTTTTAAAAATGTAGAAAGCCTGGATGCAGTAGCTCACGTCTGTAATTCTAGAACTTTGGAAGGTCAGTAAGGGAGGATCACCTGAGATTAGAAGTTTGAGACCAGCCTGGCCAACATGGCGAAACCCCTTCTCTGCTAAAAGTACAAAAATTAGTTGGGTATGGTGACAGGTGCCTGTAATCCCAGCTACTCAGGAGGCTGAGTAAGGAGAATTACTTGAACCTGGGAGGCGGAGGTTGTAGTGAGCTGAGTTGCACCACTGCACTTCAGCCTGGGTGACCAGAATCAAAAAAGCTACAGTTTCAGAGAAGAATGCAAAGTGAGATGGATGAAGAAATACTGTAAGAAAGGGGTCAGAATCTGTTATACGGTTTTATTTTATATGCACCTGTGAAAAATAGGGGAAATTGTATGTTATGAATGTTACTTTTCAAGAAAAAAGAAGTACAATACAAGCTTTCAAGTATAGGAACAATATACAGAAGAATATTTCTAGAGGAATCTTACTTTATGTCAAATGTGCTGTACATTTTATAAAAATGGGTTTTCATTTAAAATAAAAAATAATGTTATAGTTCTAGTTTATATATAACATCTTACATAAGGCAGAATGTTGTGACTGATTCAGGCCTCCTGATTCCTTTTCCCACCCATACACTTTCATGCATTAGGCCATTTAAGTTTTGCAAATCAAATGTCTCAAATTTCACAGTTCATTTTCAAGTTTAAAAAATACTGATGTGTTTTCTATTTCCTCCTGAATAGATTTGTGTTGTTACCATTTTTGTGCAATAATGAATCATTTTTTGACACATTCCAATTTTTTTTTTTGCACATGCCTTTCCTCATTTCAGTTCTGAATAATGAAATCATCGCTGACCCCATTGGCATTCATCTCCACTCTGATTGTGTGAAGACCTCTTAGACTGAAGTTTTACACTGTCAACAAATAGAGGGGCTTGCTGTGATCTTGTCACAGTCTATTTGTTTTACATTGTTTCTCTTTTCCCTTCACATAGTCCTTCAATCTAATTTCACGTGAATATATAGTTAGTGGGCTTCTTTTACTTCTTTTTCTGGATCATCAATAGAAATATTACCTGACAGAAATAAATATAGTATAGGCCTCTATAACATCCTACTAGATATTTACTTTCATTAGTTTATTATAGATCATCACCCATTTTCAAAATGTGCCAGTTTTATGATGTGTGTGCATGTTTTACTTTAAGATCTTCCTGCTTATTTTTCTCTTTAAATTTAAGCTCTTCCATAATTTGACATAAATATAAGAAGGGAAAAAAGCAGTCGTCCATTTTCGTGATCAGACTTGACTTCTCTGACTGAGAAATTGTTGTCCTTACCACATGATATGGGATTTTCGAAGAGTATAAAATAGTTTAACTTTGTGTCCAAGGTATTTATCATGTGCCTATTATCAGGATTCCATTCTCACGGGTACTGTTTACTTGAAAGAAAACTCAAGTGCTTTTTAAATATTTTAAAAATATAAGATTGATATAAAATATCAATGGATTATTTTTCTCAAAAAGATCTTTAGAAGTCATAATTAGTAAATTGCAAATTGTAATTGAATGAATAATTTTTATGACAGCTTTAGCCTACTGATTACATATTTTTTTTTTAGTGCACATTATCTAGTGTATTATAGGTCTGTAGTCAGAGTCTGTAGATGATTTGAATTTTTTTTTTTTTTTTTTTTTTTTTTTTTTTTTTTTTTTTTTGAGACAGAGTCTTGCTCTGTCACCAGGCTGGAGTGCAGTGGCGCAATCTTGGCTCACTGCAACCTCCACCTCCTGGGTTCAAACAATTCTTCCACCTCAGCCTCCCTAGTAGCTGGGACCACAGGTGTGTGCCACCATGCCCGGCTAATTTTTTTGTATTTTTAGTAGAGATGGGGTTTCACCATGTTGGCCAGGATGGTTTTGATCTCTTGACCTCGTGATCCACCTGCCTTAGTCTCCCAAAGTGCTAGGATTACAGGTGTGAGTCACTGTGCCCGGCCTATTTGAATTTTTAAAAAAGTGATAAGTACTAAGTTTTAACTGGGCCCCTAAAGTTGTAGAAAATGACCATTGAGAATGATTTTCTATGTAATAATTGAACAACAATACAATTTTGGAGTTAGAAATAATCATTAATATTTAACTGACACTCAAGTTTTTGCATTTGCTTTGCAGAAGAGCAATCTACAACAGACAAGTCAGAAAATTAAGAGATTTAAACTCCATCTTAGACTATAACTCAGCTCTTCAGACGTCCAGAACTCTGAAATGCCACACCCAAATCATGAAAGCAGAAATGGCTATGTATTATTTTATATTTCTTCTTCTTCTTCTTCCTCTTCTTCCTCCCTTCTTCTTCTTCTTCTTCTTCTTCTTCTTCTTCTTCTTCTTCTTCTTCTTCTTCTTCTTCTTCTTCTTCTTCTTCTTCTTCTTCTTCTTTGGTTTTGCTTTGTCTCCCAGACTGGAGTACAGTGGCATGATCTCGGCTCACTGCAAGCTCCACCTCCCGGGTTCAAGAAATTATCTGCCTCAGCCTCCTGAATAGCTGGGATTACAGATGCCCACTACCACGCCTGGCTAACTTTTGTATTTTCAATAGAGACGAGGTTTCACCACCTTGGCCAGGCCGGTCTTGAATACCTGACCTCGTGATCCACCTACCTTAGCCCCCCAAAGTGCTGTGATTACAAGCATGAGCCACCATGCCTGGCCTGTGTATTATATTTCTACTGCTGCATTACAGAAAACTACAAACTAGGAGGATAAAAGCATCCTGCATTTGTTTTTATCTGCTCACAATTCCCCTGGCTCAGGAGTCTGTCTGGACATGGCATCACTGCTCAGGGTCTCAGAAGGCTGCAGTCAGGCAGACACCATTACCATCCGGGGCTCAACTAGAGAGGAAACTTCCAACATCATTCAGGTTGTTGGTAGGAGTCATTTCTTTGTGAATATTTGCCTGAAGGCTTTGGGCTGGCCCTCTGCTTGGGACGACCTTCAGGTTTTAAAAATTGCTTACATTTACCAGAGGCCACCTGCAATTATTTGGCATTTGGACCTCTTTGGTTAGCCTGCTTACAATCAAGACAGCAAGGTCAATTATTTCACCTCAGAGAGGTTCCTCGTCCCTCTTTTGAAAGCTTTCTCCTGATTAACTCAGTCTATCACAAAACAATCTACACTGCTATTAACTTTAAATAAACTTATTGGGGAATTTAATTACATCTGCAAACCTCATCACTTTGTCATCTTCTCTTAGCTAGAAGCAAATTACAGACCCACCTCCATTCAATGGAAGTGATTATAAAAGGTGTGAGCACGGGGGTATGGGAAGCATGAGGGACCCTAGGATATGTCTACTGTAGTTTGCTGCCATGATTCAAACTAGCAATTAATTGAAATTCTGGCATGTGTATTAGATATAGAAAGCACAACTGAACTTTAAACTTTTCTTGAATAATTCAAGAACCTTGCCTGACTCTCCATATTCTGTACATGTTCTCAAAGTTTAAACTCAATCAACTTTGTTTACTGTTTCATCTCTTTGTCTTGAGATTTTGAGAGATTCTATTACTCTTTTCCTTTCTCTCTCTCTCTCTCTCTCTCTCTCCCCCGCCTCATTCCCATGAGCACCCAAATATATTCTAGATAAGCTCTGTTCAATACAAATATAATACAAGCTTCACAGGCAAGTCACAGATGCAATTAAATTAAAGGTAAAAAGGAACATGTGATGCTAGTTTGAAGAATATAGAATATATTTTAACTCAACATATTAAAAATATAATCTTGACACATATTTTATATAAACAATTCTTAAGCAACTATTTACATTTTTTCTTCTAAGTCTTCAAAATCTGGGGTGCATTTTACACTTACAGCACATCTCATTGTCTACAGCTCAATATGCACATGTGAAACAGCACCTACCTTACTGACAATGTGGCTCTCACTTATTAAAAACAGTATCACAGCAATCACATCAGGAAAACGGTGGAATAGATGATGACCTGCTTATAAAGCCCCATGACAACAAGAATTCCACAATCACTCACAGACAAAAGTCTCTCTTTGGGAGCCTTGGGATTCATGTTGGAGGCTGTGAAACTGTGATGGAGCCCAAGACCTTGGAGTGTCTTTTTAAGAATGTGCACTAGGACCTGTGTTGCTGATTTGCTGAACCTGCTCCCAGATACAAGCCCAGAAACAACTTCATTTCCTAGGGGCTTGTTGATAGCCCCACTTGGTCTAGAATTTGCAACCCTAATCATCTACCAAGGGGTTAAGGAACTGTGCCCACTAGTGCCTGAGTGAATAGGCTCATATGCCTGCTGATGTCAGTCTCAGCTGTAAACATAAAAGTAACTGTGTCTATTGGCTCCAGTCTTCCTCAGCTGAAATCTCAGCTCAGAACTGTTCACGCAGGAACCCAGAGAAAGACACGCTGTATCTAACAGTCCAGAAGTCTTAGCCTCTGTGACATGCTCACCAACCTTCAGCTCACAGCTGATCCTGAAGGTACCCAGTCTCAGTTCCAGCCCATATTGTCACAGTTGAGGACTTATTCAGACTTTGTGAGAATCTGTTGTGGCATGTGTTTATCTGGTACACCAAGACAAGCTTTCAGGCTTGAATTCCTGGCCAGATTTCCCACACAGCCTAGGCAAACTTCTTGAGTCTCCTGAAGGTCTGTACAGGCCAGAGGGCTGCAGCAACCTCAGAACCATTGAGAGACTTTTGGAAGACCTGGGTTTAGGTTTAGTCTAGTGCTATGATGGTTGCGGTAGTTGCAGGCTTAGGAAACACAAGAGTCAGTCTGCTTAGAATATCTGGAAGATGTCAGAGGAAGATGAACACAAACAAAGGCAGATCACAAAGCCACGAATAAATACCTAATCTCTCAAAGCACAGACGTTGTTGCACATCCACAAGCATCAAGAATATTCAGGGAAATATGGCCTCATCAAATGAACAAAATTATATGTTAGATACCCACTTTAAAGTGATAAAGATGTATGCTCTTTCAGATAAAGAATTCAAAATAGTTACTTCGAGGTTGAAGAAAACACAAGAAAACCATTTAGGAATTTATGAGAAAATTTAGACAGAGAGAAGGAAGTAATAAAATCCAGAAATTACAGGTACAAAAAATACAATAAAAAATTTAAAGTTCAGTAGAGAGTATCAACAACAGAATTGATCAAACAGGATAAGGAATCAATGGGTCTGAAGAAAAGCTATTTTAAAATATACAGTTGAGATAAGAAAAAGAAAATTAATAAAAAGAATGAAGAAAGAATATCAGATTTATGAGATAACAAGGTAAGTGCAAGATGTGGATTACTGAGCTTCAAGGGGGAATCACGAAAGACAAAGGTGTATAAAGCTGACTCAAAGAAATAAGAAGAGGCGTTTCCAAACCTAGAGAAAAATATAAATAGCCAATTTTATATTTTTATATAGAGAATGGTCAGCTGTCACCAATCAGATTCAACTCAAATATTAATGCCCTGAGACATAAAATAGTCAAACTTGTAAAAGTCAAGGAGAGAGAGGATTTGGAAGAGGCAGAGAAAAGAAGGATATACCATATAAGGAAGATCCAATATACCTAGCATCAGACATCACAGCAGAAACCTTGCAGGCCAGGAGGAAGGGAAAAAACATATTCAGTGTTAACATTGCTTAGCAAGAATACTCTACCTAGCAAAGCTATCTTTCAGAAATGAAAGAGAGATAACAATTTTCTTAGACAAATAAAAACTGAAGAAATTAATTAGTATAAAATCTGTCCAAATAGAAATGCCAAAGCAGGTTTTAAAACCAAAACAAAATATTATTAATATAATTTTAATTCCAATATTATAACTGTGGTGTGTAAAGGAATGTCTTAGATATGAAGACTAGAAGATAAAACTATTTAAAATAATAACTACAATAATTTGTTAAGAAAAATAAACAAACCAATTCAAAAGTGGACAAAGGATACGAACAGACACTTTTCAAAAGAAGACATATATGAGGCCAACAAACATATGAAGAAATGCTCATCCTTACTGGTCATTAGAGAAATGCAAATCAAAACCATATTGAGATACCATCTCACAGCAGTTAGAATGGCGATCATTAAAAAATCTGGAGACAACAGATGCTAGAGAGGATGTGAAGAAATAGGAACACTTTTACACTGTTGGTGGGAGTGTGAATTATTTCAGCCATTGTGGAAGACAGTGTGGCAATTCCTCAAGGACCTAAAAATAGACATTCCATTTGATCCAGCAATCTCCTTACTAGGTATATATCCAAAGGGTTATAAATGGTTCTACTATAAGGACACATGCACACGAATGTTCATTTCAGCACTGTTTACAATAGCAAAGACTTGGAACCAACCCAAATGCCCATCGATGATAGACTGGACAGGGAAAATGTAGCACATATACACCATGGAATACTATACAGCCATAAAAAATGATGAGTTCATGTCCTTTGTAGGGACATCAGTGAACCTGGAAACCATCATTCTCAGCAAACTGACACAAGAACGGAAAACACCACATTTTCTCACTCATAAGTGGGTGTTGAACAATGAGAACACGTGGACACAGTGAGAGGAACATCGCACCCTGAGGTCTTTGGTGGGGGACTAGGGGAGGGACAGTGGGGGTTAGGTAGTTAGGGAGGGATAATATGGGGATAAACGCCAGATATAGGTGATGGGGATAGAGGCAGCAAACCACATTGCCATGTATGTACCTATGCAACAATCCTGCATGTTCTTTACATGTACCCCAGAATCTAAAATGCAATTAAATATATATATATTAAAAAAGAAAAAAGAGAGACAGGCACTGTAAAAAAATTACTTCAAAAATTCAAAATATGGAGGAGAAATAAAGTTAGTGTACAGCCTTATTTGTTTTAAAACATTTTAGCAACCAAGGTTAATATATCAGTTTAAAATAAATTGTTATTGTTATAACCAGGCGTCCCCAAACTTTTTACACAAGGGGCCAGTTCACTGTCCCTCAGACCGTTGGAGGGCCGCCACATGCTGTGCTCCTCTCAGTGACCACCAATGTAAGAGGTGCCCCTTTCTGAAGTGCAGCGGGGGGCCGGGTAAATGGTCTCAGGGGACCGCATGTGGCCTGCAGGCCGTAGTTTGGGGATGCCTGGTTATAACTATAGAATGTTCCTATCAGCTTCCTCATAACTACAAAGCAAGAACCTATCATAGACGACAAATAAAATGCAAGAAATCCAAATATACTACTAACCATACATATAGTCTATAAAAAGGAAGGAATGACAGTAAATTTACAGATTTATACTCAACTCCTATTTTTGACAAAGGCATTAAGAACATATACTCCAGAAATTACAGTTTATTTAATGATTCTGGGGAAACTCAATACATTCAGAACAATAAAACTAGGCCCCTCTCATTGTTTACAAAAGTCAACTCAAAATGAATTAAATAATTAAATGTAAGATCCCATACTATAGAATTACTCAGAAGAAAACATAGTGGAAATGCTCATGACATTGGCCTGGGCAATGAATTTTTGAATAAGAACTCAAACAGGCAACAAAAGCAAAAATAGGCAAATAGAATTACATATGACTAAAAAATTTCTACATGACAAAGGAAACTATCAAACTATTTGCACAATTGAACCTATACTTCTGCCCAAGTGTTAATACCCAGAATATATAAGGAACTCAAACAACTCAATAATATAGTTTTAAATTGAATAATTTGATTAAATAATGGGCAAAAGACCTGAGCAGGTATTTATCAAGGAAAACATACAAATGGCCAACAGGTATATGAAAATATGCTATATATTCAGCATCACTAATCAACAGGAAAATGCAAATCAAAATCACAATGAGATATTAGCTCATCTCAGTTAAAATAAATATCAAAAAGACAAAAAATTTTTATAATGCTGGTAAGTATATAGAGATAGGAGAACTCCTACACATTGTTGGTGGGAATTAAATTAATATAGCCATTATGAGCAACAATACAGAAGTTCCTCAAAAATTAAAAATAGAACTAACATACGATTTTTTTTTTATTTGAGACGGAGTTTCACTCTTGTTACCCAGACTGGAGTGCAATGGCACGATCTCGGCTCACTGCAACCCCTGCCTCCTGGGTTCAGGCAATTCTCCTGCCTCAACCTCCTGAGTAGCTGGGATTACAGGCACGTGCCACCATGCCCAGCTAATGTTTTGTATTTTTAGTAGAGACGGGGTTTCACCATGTTGACCAGGATGGTCTCGATCTCTTGACCTTGTGATCCACCCACCTCGGCCTCCCAAAGTACTGGGATTACAGGCTTGAGCCACCACACCTGGCCCTAACATATGATTAAGCAAGTTCCCTACAGGGTATACATGCAAAAAGAGGAAATGAGTATGTCAAGGAGATATCACTACTTCCATGCTTGTTGCAACACCTTTCACAATAGCTAAAATACGGAGTCAACAAAAGTACCTATGAATGAATGAATAAATTTTAAAAGTGCAATATATACACACAACAAAATGCTGTTCAGCCATAAAAAGAATGAAATCTTGTCATTTGTGATGAGATAGGTATACTATATTAAATGAAATAAGCAAAGCACAGAAGAACAAATTTCTCATGATCTCACTGATATGTGAAACATCAAAAATCAACCTTTTGTTGTTATAGAAGTTATTATAGAAGGTTGTTATAAAAGTAGAGAGTAGAGTAGTAGTTATCAGGGCTGAAGAGCAATGGAGGGGCTAGTTGATCAACTGTGACAAAGTCAAATTAGATGGAATAAGTTTTGATGTTTACAAATGTGTAAATGTGGTGAACAATAATGTATTGTATATTTCAAAAACACTAGATGAGAGGTTTTGAATGTTCTCATCATAAATACATTATAAATGTTTATGGTGACATATATGCTAATTAACCTGATGTGGTCATTATCTATTGTATATATGTAGGGAAGCATCACACAGTACCCCATAAATATGTACAATTATTATGTGTCAATCAAAAACAAAATGTATCCAAATAATAAAAATAATAAAACACACAACAAAAATCATTTTAAAAATCCCTTCCAGCTATACTCTTTGTGAATGACTCTCTTTTACTATTCTAGAAAATGTTTTTTAAAAATAGCTTCTATAACTTAACCTATCAATTATTCTTTTACATTTTCTCAGCTGGCTTATACACTTAAAACTTCATCATCACTTGTATTATTCCATTTTCACACTGAAACTGGGTAATTTATTTAAAAAAGAGGTTTAATTGATTTACAGTCCCCCAGAGCTGAGGACGCCTCAGGAAACTTACAATCATGGTGGAAGGTGAATGGAAGCAGACGGCTACTCCACAAGGTGGCAGCAGAGAGAGGAGAGAGCATGAGCAAAGGGGAACTCCCACACTTTTAAGACCATCAGATCTTGTGAGGATTCTCTCACGATCACAAGAACAGCATGGGGAAAATTGGCCCCATAATCCAATCACCTGGAGATTATAATTCATGATGAGATTTGGCTGGGGACACAGAGCCAAAAAATGTCATCACTATTTTTGCTAGAATAGCTATGTTGCTAACTCAAATGTAACTTTTAATAAGAATTCTGTTTAATGTGAAACACAGTTGATATCTCATTTCCTCATAATTATTTTCTCTTTAAATAATGTGCTACCACTTATGCCTAGTTTATCTCTACATCTCTGGTATCATATTAATCCTGTTCTTTATAATATTTCCATTATATTCTTTATATTATCCTTTATAATATTTAACAAGCTAGGTCTCAAATGAGACTCTTATTCTTCCCTAAAACTGGATCACTTTTAGATATCTCCTGCAGCAATAAATGGGATCACTATTGCCTCAAATATTTGCATAATTATGTCATTTTCCTGCTCCACAGACAGACACACATATGATAGGGCTTTTAAGAGTCTGTGGAAAATAGAATAAAATATATATATATATATATATATAGTATATATATAGTATATATTTTTATATAATATATATAGTGTTATTTTTCCAAAACACACATACAAAAATAATAAATGTTTTAAGTTTAGAGATTCTAATTATCCTGATTTGATCTTTAAATATTGAATTAATATATCACAATATCTCTCTGTACCCAATAAATACATACAACTATTACAGGTCAACAGGACAAAAAAAGGAAAAACATTAGGAGCAAGTGGTGATTTGAGTAGATTTTTAAGAAAGAAATTTATATCTACTTTTCATTATGCCAGAAACCTGTCGTTATCATTTAAACCAAGCCCCGCCAGTTTTTCCTGCTAAAATGGAGGTAGATGTTGTGACATGTTGCCAATACTATTAGCCTTATCTAAGCTATCATCACTATGAATCAGACAGGTAGAAAAGCCAACTGGTCTCTCTTTCGTCACCTTCAAGAAGAAGCAGCAAATGTAAGTTGTTAAAAATATAATTCATGCTGTCATATGGGAAAGCAACCAAGAACAAATCTTTAAAATTGTTCATCACATTTTCCCCAAATTGTAAATAAATCCAATTAGTTCCCCTGTATCAGCATAAAAAAAAAAGTTAAAAAAAAAGCCAAAAAGAAAATGAGAAAAAAATAAGTGTAGCAGAATGGTATGGCTAAGTACTTTTTCAGTGCACATTACAATCCTACACACTCATACACATATGAAAGTTTATTCTGGAATATAATTTAATTTTAACCTATTGTGTTATTATGGATTTCAAGCTTTTTACAAAAATACAAACAATTGTCTGCCAGAGACATCGTGATCTGGCTCTTGCTCACTTCTCTAGCGTTACAAACAGCCATTGATGACACTAACCTCAGCAGTTACCACCTCACTAGATTCTACCATGATTGTCTATCTTACACGAGAAAAATACCTACTTGGCCATTATATAAAAAATGCAGTGTACCCTAATTATACAATATCCCTCCTTTTTACTTGGCAAAATGTCACTCATTGTGAAATTATAAGCTTAAATTCATTTTAATAGATACCCTATGGCCTCTGATAGTATATTTTACTTCTCTGTATGGTGTAATAACATATTTTCTCTTCCACTTGCAGCATCTAGCAGTTATATTTCTATAGACGGCTATGTAGCTACTTAGTTAATTTGCTTAACTCTTTAAATCTTCACCTTATTGATGGCATTCTGAGGGTAGACATTATATGTATGTATATATATAATCATTATAGATTAAGATAATATATATATATATATCTTGGTATATATGTTTATATTTATGTTTATATTTAATTTACTACTGCATTGCCAATGTCTGGCTATTTATTATGTTGGGTTAAATAAATTAATCATAAGAAGCCCTCATTTTAACTCTTAAATATTTTATTTTTACTCTAGTGGACCCTTTGATCATATTGAATCAAGATAATTTGGCCGGGCGCGGTGGCTCAAGCCTGTAATCCCAGCACTTTGGGAGGCCGAGGCGGGTGGATCACGAGGTCGAGAGATCGAGACCATCCTGGTCAACATGGTGAAACCCTGTCTCTACTAAAAATACAAAAAATTAGCTGGGCATGGTGGCGCGTGCCTGTAATCCCAGCTACTCAGGAGGCTGAGGCAGGAGAATTGCCTGAACCCAGGAGGCGGAGGTTGCGGTGAGCCGAGATCGCGCCATTGCACTCCAGCCTGGGTAACAAGAGAGAAACTCCGTCTCAAAAAAAAAAAAAAAAAAAAAAAAAGATAATTTGAAGCTGGTAACTTACCTTCCCTTTCAAGATCCTGAGTCTTGTTATGTGATATGTAAGATTATAATTTGTTATTCATTTGTTTTTAAAAAACACGTTTTAATGTTCTATGGTAAAAAAAAACTGAGACTTTTTTTTTGACCCCAAATTGATGGAAGATAATAATATCAATTATAGACTGTGTCCTCAGCAGTAAAGATTTTTAAAAATCGATACCAATAATTCTGGGTGAATTTGAAAACAACATTAGGTAACAGTTGATATAGAATACATATGCTATTAAATATTCCCAAAATAATGTCCTGTGGCTGAAAAAGAAATAAAGAAAACCTTTTTCTTGAGGGCATTTTACCCAACTTAGTTTGTTAAATACACTAATTTTACAAAATATGTTGAAGCTTAAAAACATATTATTTATATTACATTAAATTAACGTATCCCATATAATAACATAATACATGTCAATAGTATTTTAATTTAATAAATTAAATATTGATATTTGTTATTTAAATTAAATATTTCTCAGGGCTAGGACAGGAGAATAAAAGTAAAGAAAAAACGGAGGAAAGGATAGAGAAAGAAAAGAAAGCATTTTTAGTTAAGCAAGAAAGAAACCATGAAGAGATCAACAATATAAAAATATATAGTAGTCTTCTGTTGTCCATGGGGGATACATTCCAAGACTCCCAGTGAATGCCTGAAACTGTGGATAGTGCTAAGTGTTATATACAGTTGTCCCACCCTATGAGAAGATTCCACATCCGAAGATTCAATCAACCAGAGATCAAAGGTATTTTTAATAAAATTAAACCAAAACAGCATTACAGCAATAAAAATAATACAGATTTTCAAACAATATAATGTAAAGTTTATTTACATATTATTTATATTGTATTAAGTATTAGAATTAATCTAGATATAATTCACATTATACAAGATGATATGCAAATACTACACCATTTTACATAAGGGATGTGAGCATTCACAGATTTTGGTATTCATGGGGGCTCCTGAAACCAATGCCCCATGGGTACTAAGGGACTACTGTATACAACATGTTTTCCTGTCCATACGTGATTTGTAAATTAGGCACAGTACAGAATTCACAATAATAATACTGAACAATTATAACATTATACTGTAACAAAAGTTGTGAGAATGTGGTCTCTTTCTTGCTTCCTCTCTGTCAAAATGTCTATTACAATGCACTGTTCTCTTAATGTATCTGGACCACTGTTAATGAGTAACTGAAACTGCAGAAAAGAAAACAATGATTGAGTGGAGAAACTACTCTCTCTGTACAAAGTAGAACTTTAAAAGTGATTATGGCATTTTCATAGTCAAATAACTAAAAACAGAAGTTTATTTTAAAACTTCTATGTGCCAAACAGAAATCATATGTTATAAACAGAGAAATAAATTTTGAATGGTTATAGATTTCTTATCAGAAATAATAGAGGGCAGAAAATAATTAAAATACATTTTAAAAATATGTACACAGAATATTGTATATATAATACAAAATAGAAGTATATATGTTTATATATATAAATAATATAAACACAGATGAATAATATATGATCCAGGAAACACCTGATAAACACTTGTTACAGGTATGCAAATATACTCACATAAATAAATTTAAAATGTTATATCCATAAAAATATGGGAAATGCCAACATTTAAATGGGTATTTCTTTTAAATTAAACATTTTTCATCTAAAAGTAAAAGCTGTGAAGTAAAACTTATTGATGTGCTTAATAATGGAATGGAAATGACAAAGAATGTTCAGTAAGTTTAGATTTATCTGCCATCTTAAGAAATTCGCCAAAACTAAATAGAATTTTAAAAGTGATTATGGCATTGTCGTAGTCAAATAACTAAAAACAGAAATTTATTTTAATGCTTCTATGTGACAAATAGAAATAATATATTATAAACAGGAAAATCGATTTTGAATGGTTGTAGATGACTTATCAGAAATAATAGAGGGCAGAAAACAAAAAAAAATAAATTTTAAAAAATATCAAAAGAGAATTCTATTTATATTATACAAATATCTCTTAAAAATAAAGTCAAAAGGCCGGGCGTGGTGGCTCAAGCCTGTAATCCCAGCACTTTGGGAGGCCGAGGCGGGTGGATCACGAGGTCAAGAGATCGAGACCATCCTTGGTCAACATGGTGACTACTAAAAATACAAAAAAAAAAAAAATTAGCTGGGCATGGTGGCGCGTGCCTGTAATCCCAGGTACTCAGGAGGCTGAGGCAGGAGAATTGCCTGAACCCAGGAGGTGGAGGTTGCGGTGAGCCGAGATCGCGCCATTGCACTCCAGCCTGAGTAACAAGAGCGAAACTCCGTCTCAAAAAAATAAAAATAAAATAAATAAATAAATAAATAAATAAATAAATAAATAAAGTCAAAATGAAGAACTTTTTTTTCTTTTAATTTATGTTCTGGGGTACATGTGCAGGTCATGCAGGGTTGTTGCATGGGTGCATACTGTATCTGGCATTTCTCCCCATGTTATCCCTCCCTACCCTTCCTACCCCAACTATCCTTCCCCTACCCTCACTAATGCCCCCAGTGTGTGATGCTCCTCTTCCTGAGTCGACATGTTCTCTTTGTTCAGCACCCACCTATGAGTGAGAACATGCGGGGTTTGGTTTTCTGTTCTTGTGTCAGTTGCTGAGAATTATGGTTTCCAGATTCATCCAAGTTTCTACTAAGGACACAAACTCATCAATTTTTATGGCTGTGTACTATTCCATGGTGTATATGTGACACATTTTCTTTGTCCGTTCTATTGTTGATGGGTATTTGGGTTGGTTCCAGGTCTTTGCTATTGGAAACAGTGCTGCAATGAACATACGTGTGCATGTGTCTTTATAGTAGAATGATTTGTAGTTCTTTGGGCATATACCCAGTAATGGGATTGCCGGATCAAATGGAATTTCTATTTCTAGATTCTTGAGAAATCAACACACTGTCTTCCACAATAGTTGAACTAATTAACACTCCCACCAATGGTGTAAAAGTGTTCCTATTTCTCCACATCCTCTCCAGCATCTGTTGTCTCCAGATTTTTTAATGATCACCATTCTAACTGGCGTGTGGTGTTATCTCAATGTGGTTTTGATTTACATTTCTCTAACAATCAGTAATGATAAGCATTTTTTTCATTTTGTTGGCCTCATATATATCTTCTTTTGAAAAGTGTCTGTTCATATAGTTTACCCACTTTTGAATGGGGTTGTTTGTTTTTTTTCTTGCATATTTGCTTTAGTTCTTTGTAGATTTGGAATATTAGCCCTTTATCACATGGGTAGACTGTGATCTAATATGGTCTCTTTTTCTGTACAGAAGCTCTAAATTTTAATTAGATCCCATTTGTCTATCTTGGCTTTTGTTGCCGTTGCTTTTGGTGTTTTAGTCATGAAGTCCTTGCCTATGCCTATGTCCTGGATGGTTTTGCCTATGTTTTCTTCCAGTGTTTTTATGGTGTTACATTTTATGTTTAAATCTTTAATCCATCTGGAGTTAATTTTAATGTAAGGTGACAAAAGGGATCCAGTTTCTGCTTTCTGTACATTGCTAGCCAGTTTTCCCAACCCCATTTATTAAACATAGAGTCTTTTCCTCATTGCTTATTTTTGTGAGGTTTGTCAAAGATCAGATGGTGGTAGATGTGTGGTTTTGCTTCTGAGACCTCTGTTCTGTTCCATTGGTCTATTTCTCTGTTTTGGTACCAGTACCATGCTGTTTTGATTACTGTAGCCTTGTAGTATAGTTTGGAGTCTGGCAGTGTGAGGCCTCTGGCTTTGTTCTTTTTGCTTAGGATTGTCTTGGCTACGAGGACTCTCTTGTGATTCCATATGAAGTTTAACGTTGTTTTTTCCAGATCCGTTGAAGAAGGTCATTGGTAGCTTGATGGGGATAGCATTGAATCTATAAATTACTTTTCATGATACTGACTTTTCCTATGAGCATGGAATGTTTTTCCAACTCTTCATGTCCTCTCTTATTTTTTTGAGCAGTGGTTTGTAATTCTCCTTGAAGAGGTCCTTTACATTCTTTGTTAGTTGTATTTACTAGGTATTTTCTTCTCTTTATAGCAATTGTGCATGGGAGTTTGCTCTTAATTTGGCTCTCTGTTTGTCTGTTATTAGTATATAGGAATGTTTGTGATTTCTGCACATTGATTTTTGTATCCTGAGACTTTGCTGAAGTTGCTTATCAGTTTGAGAAAATTTTGGGCTGAGACAATGGGGTCTTCTTAATATACAATCATGTCGTCTGCAAACAGAGACAGTTTGACTTCCTCCTTTCCTAATTGAATACACTTTATTTCTTTTTCTTGCCTGATTGTTCTTGCTAGAACTTCCAATACTATATTGAATAGGAGTGGTGAGAGAGGGCATCCTTGTCTAGTTCCTGATTTCAAAGGGAAGTCTTCCAGCTTTTGCCCACTTAGTATGATATTGGCTGTAGGTTTTCCATAAATAACTTTTATCATTTTATGATACATTCCATAGACACCTAGTTTATTGAGAGTTTTTAGCATGAAGGGCTGTCGAATTTTGTCGAAGGCCTTCTCTGTATCTATTGAGATAACCATGTGTTTTTTGTCTTTGGTTCCGTTTATGTGATGGATTACATTTATGGACCAACTTGTGTATGTTGAGCCAGCCTTACATCCCAGGATGAAGCCTACTTGATCATGATGAATAAGCTTTTTGATGTGCTGTTGCATTTGATTTGTCAGTATTTGATTGAAGATTTTTGCATTGATGTTCATCATGGATATTGGCCTGAAGTTTTCTTTTTTACTTGAGTGTCTACCTGGTTTTGGTATCAGAATATTGTTGGTCTCATAAAATGAGTTAGAGAGGATTCCCTGTTTTTGTATTGTTTGGAATAGTTTCAGAAGAAATGGAACTAACTCTTCTTTGTACGTCTGGTAGAATTTGGCTGTGAATCTATCTGGGCCTGGACTTTTTTTGGTTGGTAGGCTATTGATCGCTGCCTCAACTTCAGCTCTTGTTATTGGTCTATTCAGGGTTTCTTTAGTCTTTGTAGAGTACAAGTGTCCGGGAATTTATCCATTTCTTCCTGGAGCTGTTTGTAGTAATCTCTGATGGTAGTTTGTATTTCTGTGGGATAAGTGGTAATATCCCCTTTATCTTTTTTTTTTTTATTGCATCTATTTGATTCTTCTCTCTTTTATTTTTTATTAGTCTGGCTAATGGTCTATTTGTTGATCTTTTCAAAAAAAACAGCTCTTGGATTTATTGATTTTTTTGAAGGGATTTTTTGTGTCTCTATCTCTTCCAGTTCAGCTTTGATCTTAGTTATTTATTGTCTTCTGCTAGCTTTTGAGTTTTTTTGATCTTCCTCCTCTAGCTCTTTCAATTTTGATGATAAGGTGTCAATTTTAGATATTTCCTTGTTTCTCATGTGGACATTTATTGCTATAAATTTCCCTCTTGACACTGCTTTAAAGGTGTCTGGGAGATTCTGGTAAATTGTGTCTTCATTCTGATTGGTTTCAAAGAACATCTTTATTTCTGCCTTCATTTCATTGTTTATCCAGTCGACACTCAGAAGTAAGTTGTTCAGTTTCCAAGTGGTTGTGTGGATTTAAGTGTGTTTCTTAAACCTGAGCTCTAATCTGATTGTGCTGTGGTCTGATAGACTGTTTGTTATGATTTTCATTTGTTTGCATTTGCCGAGGAGTAATTTGCTTCCAATGATGTGGTCAATTCTAGAGTAAGTGCAATGTGGTACTGAGAAAAATGTATATTCTGTGAATTTGGGGATTAGCATTCTGTATATGTCTATTAGGTCCACTTGGTCCAGCTCTGCATTCAAGTCCTGGATGTCCTTGTTAATTTTCTGTCTCATTGATCTAATATTGACAGTGGAGTGTTGAAGTCTCCCACTATTATTGTGTGGGAGTCTAGATGTCATTTTAGGTAGTTGAGAACTTGCTTTATGTATCTGAGTGCTCTTGTGTTGGGTGCATATATATTTAGAATAGCTCTTCTTGTTGGATTGATCATTTTAGCATATGTAATGCCCTTCTTTGCCTCTTTTGATCTTTGTTGGTTTGAAGTGCATTTTATCAGAGACTAGGATTGCAACCCCTGCTTTTTCTTTTGCTCCATTTGCTTGGTAAATCTCCCTCCATCCCTTTATTTTGAGTCTATGTGTGTCTTTGTATGTGAGATGGGCTTCCTGAATACAGCACACTGATGGGTCTTGACTTTTTATCCAGTTTGCCAGTCTGTGTCTTTTGATTGGAGCATTTAGGCCATTTACATTCAATGTTAGCATTGTTATGTGTGAATCTGATCCTGCCATTTTGTTACTGGCTGATTTTCTTGCCCATTAGTTGACTCATTTTCTTCATTGCATTTTTAGTCTTTGTCATTTGGTGTGTTTTTGCAGTGACTGATATTTTTTTCCTTTCTGTGCTTAGTGTTTCTTTCAGGAGCTCTTGTATGGCAGGTCTCATGGTGACAAAATCTCTCAATAATTGCTTGTCTGTAAAGTATTTCTCCTTCACTTATGAAGCTTAGTTTGGCTGGATATGAGATTCTGGGTTGAAAGTTCTTTTCTTTAAGGATGCTGAATATTGGCCCCCACTCTCTTCTGGTTTTCAGGGTTTCTGCTGAGAGATCTGCTGTGAGCCTGACTGGCTTCCCTCTGTGGGTGACCTGAACTTTCTCTTTGGCTCCCCTTATCATTCTTTCCTTCATTTCAACCCCGGTGAATCTGATATTTATGTGCCTTGGGGTTGCTCTTCTTGAGGAGTTCTCTGTATTTCTTGGATTTGAATGTTGGACTGCCTTGCTAGGCTTGGGAAGTTCTCCTAGATAATAACCTGGAGTGTGTTTTGCAGCTCAGATTCACTCTCCATCATATTCAGGTACACCATTCAAACATAGATTAGGTCTTTTCATATAATCCCATATTTCTTGGAGGCTTTGTTTGTTTCTTTTCACTTTTTTCTCTTGTCTTGCCTTCTCTTTTTATTTTATTGATTTGATCTTCAATCTCTGACATCCTTTCTTCCACTTGATTGATTCAGCTATTAAAACTTGTGTTTGCTTAATGTAGTTCTTGTGCTGTGTGTTTCAACTCCATCAAGTTGTTTATGTTCTTCTCGAAGGTGGTTATTCTAGTTAGAATTTCATCTAACATTTTTTCAAAGCTTTTGGTTTCTTTGCTTTGAGTTAGAACATGTTCCATCAGCTCAGAAAAGTTTATTATTTACCTTCTGAAGCCTGTTTCTGTCAATTTGTCTTACTCTTTCTTGGTCATGTTGTATTGTTGAGGAGTTGTGATCCCTTGAAGGAGAAGAGGTGCTCTGTTTTTTTATAGTTTCATCTTTTTTATACTTGTTTATTCCCATCTTCATGAATTTATCTGGCTGTGGTCTCAGGGAACTGCTTGATGAGGTAGTTTGTCTGCCTGTTGAGGCACTACTGGGTTTCTAGGGACTCCTTCAGGTTGCTAGGTAAGCTCCTGTGTCTTTATTGTTTACACTGGGAGATTAGGCCTGCCTCTTCTGCTGACCTGGAGGCACTGCTGGATGGTCAAGAACACGGTCACGTTGCTATGTAGACTTCCTGTTTTTTGTAAACCATGAAGTTTAGCCCCTCCCCTTTAAAGGAGGGTTATGTCTTTCCTCCACAGGGCTGGATCATTCAGATTCAGCCCAGACTTTGGCACTGGCTGCATAACCTGCTAGAGTTAATGCTTCAGCCCTCTGGGGTTTCTTGGAGAGGATAGGGACCTGTTTAGCTGCACCGCCTGTCTCCCCTCTTTCAGCTCCCTCTCTCCTGTCATGGGGGAGAGACCCACCCTGCTGCTCCATCTGTCTTCCTACTTTCAGTTCCCTCTCCCTCCAGGCAAGGGGAGGGGACAATAGCTTGGTCCACAGGCTCTTCTGGCCAGCATATGGGCTTATGCGTTTGCTTAGATCTGTGCGCCAATCCAGCACACCATCCTGGATTATTGTCCAGTTCTGCGATTGTAATTCCCAGCACCTGACTGGCAAAGATCCCCTGTTCTGTATATTGCTGAGGCTTTGGGGGAAGTGCTGTATCTGGACTGGGGCGTCAGAGGGGGAACCTCTGACTCACCAGTCAGATACACTTTCTGGGCAAAGCAGCACCCCTCCTCACCTCGGTCTGCCTTGCCTGGGCTTTGCTAACCATAGGATCAGACCCATTGAAACGGACCTGGTACCTCAGTTGGAACTAGGAGATCTCTGGATTTCTGCATCTCTCTCGCTGGATGTCGTGCACTGGAATTGTGTCTATTCAGCCATCTTGATGTGAAGAACGTTTCTAATAAAGTACAACTACAAGCAATTGTTATCAGCAGACCTAAAATCACCAAATATTTCTAGAGGAAATTATTTGAGGAGAAGAAAATTGGCATTAAAGAAAGACTCAAAATTTTAGGAAAATATGAAGAGTATCAGAAATGTTGTATGTGTGAGTAAATATAAAATACATTGTTCCCTTTTGATTATTTATGAATATTGTCTTATGGGAGTTGCATTGTGTTTAATTCGTATGACAAGCATGAATGAAAGAGAGCAATTATAAGAAACTATCTAACATTTCTAAATCTTATGTGAGTGGAATTATTGATTCATAATAAACTATGAAACTTTAAATATATGTAGTCATTCGACATAAACTACTATGCAATAATACAATGAAGTATAACTAAAAACCTAACAAATGAATTAAAATTTCAACTGAAAGATAAAGACTAACTATATGACCCAGCTATTTCAGCGATTCCACTTTAATATATCTATTCTATTATTATTATTATTATTATTATTTGTGTGTGTGTGTGTGTGTGTGTGTGTGTGTGTGTTCTTTTTTTGTTCTGAGATCGACCCTCATGCTGTCTCGCAAGCTGGAATGCAGTGGCTCGATCTTGGCTTGCTGCAAACTCTCCCTCCCTGGTTCAAGCAATTCTGGCTCCTCAGCCTCCCAAAGAGCTGGGATTAAAAGCACGTGCCACCATGCCTGGCTAATTTTTGTAATTTTAGTAGAGATAAAGTTTCACAATTTTGCCCAGGCTGCTCTCAAATCCTGACCTCAAGTGATCCACTCACCTCTCCCTCCCCAAGTGCTGGAATTATAGGCATGATCCAATATGTCAGACCCCAATATATTTATGTAAGGGAAGTAAAAAAACATAAGCTTCACACAAAACCTTGCATAATTTTATTTATAAAATTATTTAGATTGTTTTATTTACAATCACAAAACTGGAAGGAATGCGAATGTCCATCCACACGTGAATGTATATACAGAATGAGATATATATCTATGTCCATATCTGTATCTAGGAACATTATTCATCAATAGAAACAATCTGTGGGTAAATGCAAATGCATGAATGGATCTCAGAATTATAATGTTGAGTGCAAGAAGCCAGACATAAAAGAGTAAACAATATATGGCCCTCTTCATATATGATTCTAGAAAATTTAAACTATTCTATAACAGCAATGCACTAATAAGACTGATACAAACAAGACTGACGTAACAAAGTACTAGTATCATGAATGAAAAAGTAGAAAACTATAAAAATACAAATATTAGAAAGATAAGCAGGTGAGAATATAAAACGTTTTCGTGAGAAAATTGACATCTTGAATGAAATGGACAAATTTCTCTAAAAGGTACAGGATAATAAAAATATTTCACAATAGTCCTATTTCTATTTAGAAATAAGAAATAAACGTTATTCTTGACACCCTTTTAAATAAAAACAAAAGCAAAAGCAAGTAACAAGCCAAGATAGCCTCAGAGAGGAAGAATACAGGTGTACTTGCAATGTATTCTTTTGAGGCTAGAGTGAAAGAAACTTCACAAAAACACTAGGAATCACACACACACCCACACACACACACACGCGTGCACACACAGACCTACACATGCACACACACAGAGAAATCATTTGTGAACTGATAATAATTGTATAGTAAATGTATTGTGTGGTAACTTAATACGAACTATGTTTTCCAGATGTATCTTAGTTCACCAACATTTGGGAATATTGCCTCCTGTTTATACTTATATATTTGCTAAATTATTGCCTTGTGTTTCCCTTAAGCTGACTTGAGAACCAGTACTCTCTCATAAATATCATTTTAGCCTCTAGTTAATCTGTGTTACATTATTTAATTCTGGCATATTATTGCTAACATTAAAAATTATAGAATTCTCTAATATCTGCATTAATAGAATAGCCTTGAGTCCTGAGAGAATTTGCTATATGTTTATTAGTAGATTTAATTGGCTGCAGCCCACAATTGAAAGGGAAGTTATAATTCTTAAGCTTTTCACAATGTTATTTACAGTAACTCACCCTTACCTAAATTAATGGAAATTAATGCAATGTGGCTTAATGGATTTTAACAAATGCCCAAATTTTACATGCTTGAAAATTAACACCATGAAAACAAAAGGATTATGGTAACTCTTTCACGATTTTGTTATTAAGTGGTTCTAGTTACTGGTAGTTATACTGAACTCTCTGACAGGAACGTTAAGGGACATGTTTTATTAATGATTGAAGAGCACTTTAAAAATGTAAAGTGCCACATAAATGCTAAATTATTCCTGACATAAAGAACTAGACAATACCAACTGTTCTGGCAATAAATGTCAGATCATGAAATTATTTCTAGAAAGTGACTAGTATCTAACCTCTTTCTGCCTTTAGAGGGAACTGGTGATATATGTATTTATTCAGTAAAATTCAATAAACTTTAATGGCGTTCTCTTACTTTAGAGTTCTTAATAAGATCAAAAAAATGTTAAATAAACAATTGAAGAAGAAAAAATACCGCCAGGATTTTAAAAAATATTAAATTTTTAAAATAAAGCAAAAAATTAAATCAAGTGTCATAATATAAAGAGATCAAGGAATTCTGTCCAATGAAATGCATATTTAATTATGAAGAAGATATGAAGATGATGGAAACTGTGGTTCAACATGACATTTATGCATGTACCAAAACTGTTGTTTTGCTGAAATGAAAATGCAAATGAATAAAAAGAAACAAACTTACAATACAATAAAAAGATAGTCATTGGTGTCACTTGTTGAAAGCCTGGAAAATCATTCAGGAAAAATTGGTTAGGTTGACAAAATATACACCAGAGTGTTTTAAAAATTAGACTAATTTTCAAGTTAAGCCTGGAAAACAGTGAGAGACTCTGGACCCAAAACAAGCATTATAATTGAGAATGAATAAGAAGAGCCATTGCAGACAAACAAGACAAAGAGAGTAACCATCTTTCTGTGTGCAGAACCTAGAAACACAAGTGTTTACCTCTGACAGAAACATATTTCTATGTGTGTGTATGTGTGTGTGTGTATATATATATATATATATATATATATATATATATATATTCAGTGGAGAGGAGATAAAAGCATGTGTGTATGGAGGGGCAGTTATTAATATTATTTAGTGTGGATGTGGTCCCTCTTATAAATTCTTCTTTATTTTCCAAATTTTGGAGACCATGGTGTGATAATGAATTCTTCATTCATTCATAAGTGGAAATAATATCAATTGACATAAAACGTGCTCAGGCTTTCTGGGAAGAGTCTAAGTCTGAAAACAACTTTTTAGAGAGACAGGCAGATATACACAGGGCAAAGAAAAGGTACATCAACTACAGGGTTCTTCTTTCTGAAGGACTACTGCTTATATCAAAAAAATCAACTGGAAGAGAATAAAGCACAAAAATAACAACAAAACAAACACTGGCATGATAAACGTAGTACACTATAATAAATTAAATGTATGTCTTCTTTTGAAAAATGACTGTCATGTCCTTTGCCCATGTTTTTATACAGTTGTTTGTTTCTTGTACGTTTGTTTGTTTCTTATAGATGCTGGATATTACCTTTGTTGGATGCAGAGTTTGCAAAAATTTTCTCATATTCTGTAGATTGTCTATTTACTCTGTTGATAGTTTATTTTGCTGTGCAGAAGCTCCTAAGTTTAATTAGATTCCATCCGACAATTTTTACTCTTGTTGCAGTTGTTTTGGCATCTTTGTAAGGAAATCTTTGCTCATGCCTATGTTCTGAACAGTATTGCCTAGTTTGTCTTTTGGGGCTTTTATAGTTCTGGGTTCTATATTTAAGTATTTAATCCATATTGACACATTTTTTGTATATGTTATAAGCATGGGGTCTAGTTTCAGTCTTCTGCATGTGGCAAGTCAAGAACCTCTTGTCTTTCTGCACACAGAAAGACAAAATCCACTAATTGAATAGGAAATCTTTCCCCATTGCTTGTGTTTGTCAGGTTTCTCAAGAAGCAGATTGTTCTAGGTGTGCAGTATTATTTCTGGCTTCTCTATTCTTTTCCATTGGTCTATGTGTCTGTTCTTGTAACAGTACTATGCTGTTTTGATTATTGTTGCCCAGTAGCATAGTTTAAAGTTGGGTAGTATGATGCCTTCAGCTTTGTTCTTTTTGCTTTGGATTCCCTTGGTTCTTCAGGCTGTTTTTTGGTTCCATATAAATTTTAAAATAGTTGATTCTAGTTCTGTGAGTTATGTCAGTGGTAGTTGAATGGGAATAACATTGTATCCATAAATTACTTTGGGCATTTTAGCAATAATATTGATTATTCCTACCCATGACTACATGTACAGACACTTTTCAAAAGAAGATATACATGTGAGCAACAATCATATGAAATAAAGCTCAACACCACTGATCATTAGAGAAATGCAAATCTAAACCACAATGAGATATCATCTCACACCAGTCAAATGGCTATTAACAAAAAGTCAAGAAATAATAGATGCTTGTCACTTTGTGAAGAAAAAGAAATGCTTATACATTGTTGGTGAGAGTGTAAATTAGTTCAGTTATGGTGGAAAACAGTGTGGAGATTCCTCAAAGACTTGAAGACAGAAATACTATGTGATCCAGCCATCCCATTACTGAGTATATACTCAAACAAATGTAAGTCATTCTGTTATAAAGACACATACACATATATGTTCATTGTAGTAAAGTTACAATAGCAAAGACATGGAATCAACCGAAATTCCCATCAATGAAAGACTAGATAAAGAAAATGTGGTACATTTGCACCATGGAATACTATGTAGCTATAGGAAATAATGGGATCATGCTCTTTGCAGGAACATGGGTGGAGCGCTAGGTCATTATCCTTAGCAACTAACACAGGAACAGAAAACCAAATACCACAAATTCTCACTTATAAGTGGGAGCTAAATAATGAGAACACATGGACACATAGAAGGGAACAACACACACTGGGGCCTTTCAGAGGATAGAGGGTAGGAGGAGGGAGAGAATCAAGAAAAACAGTAGGTACTAGGCTTAATACCTAGGTGATGAAATAATTTATGCCACAATCCCCCATGACACAAGTTTATCTATATAAGAAACCTGCACTTGTGCCACTGAACTTAAAGTAAAAGTTAAAAAAATAAGAATAAAAAATAAAATAATGGTAATGAGGAGGGCCATGTTGAAAAAAATTTTTAAATAGAATAAAAATAAATTTTTAAAAAATTATAGTAAACATTAAAAACACACAAATCTAACAGTTAGAAAATGACAAATTTTGCAGTGATAATGAAAATTGACCAATATCATGAATTTCCATTCTAGGACACAGCTTCTATCTTATTTATTTTATGTTTTGCAGAAGATGAACCCACATAATTTCTCCTTCAATGGAAAATATGTTTATTATTATTTTCCTAGTGCTGGTGACAACACTGAAATTCTGACTAGATCACTCATATGCCTTAATGGAGCAATTAATATCTATGTACTATGTGAGGATTCTGAAGCAGAACTAGACTTCTTAACTTATTTGTTCTCTTTTTCTTCATGTCTTTTTTAAATTTATGATATTTATGAAAATAGTGTTATTGAATGCAAATGCTTAGCAAACATTCATATCTTAAAGGAATAGAGACATGCAAAAAAGTTAAAATTATTTAACCTCTGTTCTTCAATTCCCTCAGCTATAAAGTGGGATAATTGTGGTATGTATCACATAGAATTATTGTGAGAATTCACTGAGTTAATATGTGTAATGCATTTAGAACAGCTTATTTGTCATTACTAGTACTAACTACATATTTCCTATTAGTATAATGTTTTATTTGGGTTTACTCATGTAAAGAAATGTACTGGGTCTCTGAATATTAGTCAGTTCTGAAGTCCTGAACCTTCAGAGATCTCTCTGTGCATTCTTTCCCTGACCTGTCACAGAGTGAGAAAAAAAAAAATAATCAATGAATCAACTGAGTGTAGTAATGGCATTATTACATTTTTCTTTTGAAAAATAATCTGAGGAACTGTGTTGAAGATAGCTTGGTGAGTGATAAATTGGACAGGAAAAGCTCTGGATAATAAACTTTAATTAATATATGTAAAATAGAAGATGATTTTTAACTGAAGATGCTGTTAAGAGAATATGAATTAATTGGATGCCAAAAATGGTTCCAGTAAAGATTAATAGATCTATAGAGAATACATGACTCTGAAATTCTCCTTTCATTAACCTGAGAAGTTAATATAGGAATAAAAGCACATGGCAAACTAGGCAAAGTAAATGATTCAGTTCAGTCTGAATTGCTTGTGTAAGTTCTAGATAGAGAAATCCAAAATATTTCATCCACATTAAGATAATGATTGTAGGCTGGGCACGGTGGCTCATGCCTGTAATCCCAGCACTTTGAGAGGCTGAGGTGGGTGGATCACAAGGTCAAGAGTTTGACACCAGAATGACCAATATGGTGAAACCCCA
Organism: Saimiri boliviensis; assembly: GCF_048565385.1. NCBI lineage: Eukaryota > Metazoa > Chordata > Mammalia > Primates > Cebidae > Saimiri > Saimiri boliviensis. Next base: position 272,380,327 of record NC_133449.1, on the reverse strand, counting down.
TCTCTACTAAAAATACAAAAGCTAGCTGGATGTGGTGGTGGGTGCCTGTGGTCCCAACTATTTGGGAGGCTGAGGCAGGAGAATTGCTTGAACCTGGGAGGTAGAGGCTGCAGTGAGCCAAGATCTTGCCACTCCACTCTAGCCTTGGACACAGTGTAAGACTCTGCCTCAAACAAACAAACAAACAAAAAACAAAACAAAACAAAAAAAAAAAAAATATATATATATATATATATATATATATATATATATATATATGATTGTAGTTGACGGTAGGGGTTTTAGTCCATTTTCACACTGCTGACACAGGGTAAATTATAAAGAAATGGAAGTTTGAGGATTTAAAGTTCCACATGGCTGCAGAGGCCTCATAATCATGGCAGAAGGCAAGGAGTAGCAAGTCACATCTTACATGGATGGCAGTAGGCAAAGAGAGAGAGATTGTGCAGGGGAACTCCTTTTTTAAAAAACCATCAGATCTTACAAAACTGATTCACTATTACAAGAACAGCACAGGAAAGGCCCACCCCCATAATTCAATCACCTCCCACTAGGTTCTTCCCAGGACACATTGGAATTATGGGAGTTACAATTCAAGATGAGATATAGGTGGGGACACAGCCAAACCATATCAGTAGGTTAGAATCCTGGATAAAAAACTTAAATGGATGCCAAAGATGAGCTATGTCTATGTCTTTATTACCTGTTACATTGTATTTACCACAGGTATAGAGTGGTTGCTATGTTGGATAGATATCTGGTGTTTAAAAATCCATTCCAGTTGTCTGTTGCACTACATAACATAATCACTAAAAATGAACAAAAATCTTGTTTTCTATCGTACCTCTGTGGGTTGATTAGTTGATTAGGATGGGCTGAGCACTCCTTCTTCCTGTTTTTCTTCTCTTCTCTCTCTTTTTTTTTTTTTTTTTTTTTTTTTTTTCTCGAGATGGAGTCTTGCTCTGTCACTCAAGCTGGAATGCAGTGGTATTATCTTGGCTCACTGCAAACTCCACCTCCTGGGTTCAAGAAATTATCTGCCTCAGCCTCTCAAGTAGCTGGAATTACAGGCACCTGCCACCATGCCTGGTTAATTTTTTTTTCTATTTTTAGTAGAGATGAGTTTTCACCATTTTGTCAGACTGATCTTTAACTACTGATCTTGTGAGCCACCCTTCTCAGCCTCCCAAAGTGCTGGGATTACTGGCGTGAGCCACTGCACCTGGCCAAGCATTTCTTAACTAGAACCTTTCTCAGTGGTTGCACTTGAAAATAAGCAGGGACTAGAGCCATTTGCAAGCTTGGAATGGCTGGACATCCATAGTATTCCACCTACATTGCTGAGGGTTGACCCTATTGGCTGGGAGCTCAGCTACAGCTCTGGAATGCATTGCCTCTACATTGCCTCTCAAGTATCTCAGGATGGTACTGCATCATCTCCTCCATATTCTGTGAATGAAGTTGTCCCACAGTACCCCATATTGGAGAGAATGTCACTGGAAGATTAAAAAATAATACATGGTAAACTGTAGTTTATCACACAAGCTTAAAATGAAGTGATTATGAAACATTTAAAATACTGTGCAAAACATTGGGCTCACTCTCTCTTCCCAGGTTTTCAGAAAATGTGTTCATTTGATAGATTCAGTATTATCTATTTTTATTTACCAAAGGAAAGCAAGTTAAATGATACTAACTAGTAGTGTGTGGGGGGAGAAAATTCTGGAGCAAAGAGCAATGCCATCGTCTCCTATGAGTGCCAGGCTGAATGGCTCTGGACAGTGAGAACACAGAGAGATAATTAGGATATTTCTAGAAAAGAAAGGAAGTGACACATTCCAGATGATTCCTTATTTAGTCTATTTTTTTCACCCCCAGTACTTGACCTCTACATTATTTGTTTGAAGGAAACATAACATTGTGCAAAAGAAAAAGCCTGTGAACTTTGTGGGAAATCTGACAGCCTGGTGTTAAATTATTGTTCCCCAAATTAATAACCTATACAGGATAGTAAATTTATTTAAGCCAGTTCTTCCATTAGTAAATGAGACCTAACTGTATTTGCATTTTATGGTAGGTCCTAGTCTATCTCTTATTTCATATTTTAAATCAATTATCTAGAGTTAGAAAAATTTAAATAATCAGAGAAAATATTCACAAACTATGAATCCAACAAAAGTCTAATGCCTAAAATCTATAAAGAACTTAAACAAATCAACAAGTAAAAGAAAACAAGTAATCTTATTAAAAGATGGGCAAAGGATGTGAACAGACACTACTTAAAAGAAGAAATACAAGTTGACAACAAACATGAAAATGCTTATCATCACTAATTTTCAGAGAAATACAAATAAAACCCACAGTAAGATACTACCTCATACTAGTCAGAATGGGTACTGTTAAAAAGTTAAAATAAAATAAAATAAAATAAAATAAAATAAAATAAAATAAAATAAAAAACACAGATATTGACAAGGCTGAGGAAAAAATGGGAACATTTATACACTGTTGATGGGAGCATAAATTAGCTCAGCCACTGTGAAAAGCAGTTTGGATATTTCTCAAAGAAGTTAAAAAAGAGATACCATTTGACTCAGCTATCTCATTACTAGGTATACACACAAAGGAAAATAAAACGTTCTACCCAAAATACATGTGCACTTACATGTTCATTGCAACACAATTCCCAGTAGCAAAAAATATGGAATCATGTTTAGGTGCCCAACAGTGATGGATTGGCTAAAGAAAATGTAGTTCATGTACACAATGGAATACTGAAAAGCCGTGAAAAAGGATGGGATCATGTCTTTGTGAGCAATATGGATGCAGCTGGAAGTCATATCCTAAATGAACTAACAGAGGAGAAACAACAACAACAACAAAACCAAGAAATAACTTATGTTCTCACTTATAAGTGGGAGCTAAACATTGAATACGCATGGATAGAAAGACAGAAACAACAGATCTACAGAATATATTGGAGAGGAGAAAGGGAGGAGACAATTGGTGGAAAAATTACCTACTAAGCACTATGCTCACTTCCTGGCTGATGGGACCCATACCACAAACTGCAGCATCCTACAATATACTCACGTGAAATATCTGCACATGTATCCCTGAATCTAAAGTAAAAGTTAAATTATATTAAAAAGCTATGTAGGCCAGTGTGGTGGCTCATGCCTATAATGCCAGCTCTTTGGGAGGCCGAGACGGGTGGATCACCTGAGGTCAGGAGTTGAAGACTAGCCTGGCCAACATGGTGAAACCCTGTCTCTACTAATAACACAAAAATTAGCTGGGCATGGTGGTACATGTCTGTAATCTCAGCTACTTGGGAGGCTAAGGCAGGAGAATTGCTTGAACCCGGGAGGTGTAGGCTGCAGTGATCTGAGATGGCACCATTGCACTCCAGCCTGGGTGACAACAGCTAAACTTCGTCCCCCCCCCCCCAAAAAAAAAAAAAAAAGAAGCTGTGTAAATAAATTCTGACAGGCAAATGTATTTTTTTTTTCTCAGAGTTTCACAGTTCGGAACTAGGTCTAGATCTGGGTCTGCTGATTCCTAGATTCGGTTACTGCCTGTAGACCGCATTTATTTAGACTTCTTAAAAATTCATATTATGACCTTTAATTTACTGACTCATCTGTAAAATTTGTGGCTTGAAAATAGTCTCCAGTCAAGTTTTCCCAGTGATCACTCTGAACGCTCTTTTACTTTTACTTGGCTTAGCTGTCACTGATACTCTCTTGGCTGACACCACTGAAAATCATTAGTAGATGCTGTGCCTTTGGCAAAAGTTCTGCATGTGTTTAGATGTCAAGCAGCATGTTTACTACTTCAAGGCAGAGTAATCAGGTTTCCATGGAGCTGGACTAGGAGAGTCAGCATTAAATCACTGGACGATTTCAAAATGACAGGCCCATAATCCTGGGTATAGCATATTTCCATCTTGGATAAAAGGCTAAATAAAATTTTATAACAGTTCCCATTTTCAGCAGAAAGAAATTCACTGCAAATTGTAAGCTCTTTTCTCAACAACTTTCACCCAGAGCTTATGGAAGTACTGGCAGTAAGATGTGGCAAAATAACAAGAAGAATTGGCAGAGACGTTTTAATTAAATTAACATATCAATCTTCCTACGCTCAATTATTTAAATTATTCACTCTATGAATGTGACAAAGCAGCAACTATGATGCTTAGTAAAACAAAGTAATTTAATAGTAGTTATTTTTCCTTTTAAAATGCATTATCAGCAAATATTTAAATGAAGAATCTAATTATTTGAGAAGGTCATAGGTGACATATTATTAATCAATGCCTAACCATGTGAAATGACATTGAGTTTAACCTGTCAGTTTTTAATGGTATTTGACAGTTACATGGAAGCCTATAATGTTTGCTTGTATGTTTTTTAAAGTAGAACACTTATTGACTAAGTTTTTTTTTTTTTTTTTTTTGAGACAGAGTTTCACTCTTGTTACCCAGGCTGGAGTGCAATGGCGCGATCTCGGCTCACCGCAACCTCCGCCTCCTGGGTTCAGGCAATTCTCCTGCCTCAGCCTCCTGAGTAACTGGGGTTACAGGCACGCGCCACCGTGCCCAGCTAATGTTTTGTATTTTAGTAGAGACGAGGTTTCACCATGTTGACCAGGATGATCTGGATCTCTTGACCTCATGATTCACTCACCTCGGCCTCCCAAAGTGCTGGGATGACAGGCTTGAGCCACCGCGCCCGGCCGACTGTTTTTTTCTCTCTATTGTTATGGGCTACCTTATAGTAGAAGAATCTTACCATAGCACTAATAAGAATAGAAGCCTCTCGTGTACGCTGGAATTTCCCAATTTGATAAGCACATGTTTTTATCCTATTTCTTTTCTTAATTAATTTTACAAACATATAAAATTTAGGGTTTGATACACTGAAATGATTAAAAAAGTAATTAACTATATATATATTTTTTGTATATATATATATATATATATATATATATATATAATGTTACATATGTCTTAAAGTTGGAAGCAGACATTCATGGTCCTTTCTGGAAAGAGATAAAAGATAAACTCAGTAAATGGAGTATTGAAAAATGTAATTGTGATTCAAGACCAATTCACATATGGTAAGCAAGATTTCAGCGGAGCTCATCACGTACTTGTGTATTTGGAAAGCTGAAGGGAGCACTGGTAGATAATTCTCTAGGCTAGATATACACATCCTTTCATTTTACTATTTCTGTATCTTAACATGAGCTAAGTAAAATTTCTTAGAAATTCATTTAAGTAGCTGTAATCTCCTCTTCTTACTTATTGCAAGTAACTTAGAAGCCCACTTGTAAATTTTACTTTTAATTTTTTTTAAAGCCAGTCAAATTTAGCAGTGGAGGTTGTGTACCTGCTATAGTGACACTAATGCTAATGGGTACTCCTAAGATTATTTACTTATTCATTTCAAGATCACTTGGCCTCTAATTAATATTCCTCCACCAAAGATAGAAAATATAACTCTATCCTTAATTTTATAATTAAAACAAGCTAAATCAAAAATCTAAGTGTTTAGTTAAACACTGTAAAGTACTAGTCATCACTTAGAGATAATTGGACATATTTTCTCTGTCCTTGTAGAGCACAGCTCATGCAGTAAATATATAAAATGCCATTAAAACCATTTCTCCATTTTCTATCCTTGCCTTGTATATTCTCTGAGCACAAATAGGTATTAGTAAATTATTTTTAGTTCTACAGAACATCTACTGTCACCAGAAGATAAGCTTATGCCAGAGTTCTTCTCTGTCACAAAACTTCCCTTTTCTACAATTGATTTCAATATTAGTAAAGTTGGGCTTGTTTTTAATATGATCACTGTTCTGGGAATACCACAACAAGAGGGATGAAATAGGCAAATGCATTGATTTATTTTATAAAGGATTATAATAGTTTATTTCTGTTCGTCTGTAGTAACAGATGTGCTTATCTGGTGGATGAACAAATTAAGTTAAGGTGGATAGACCTCATGACTTGATACCAAAAAATGCAACAGAAAAAGTAATATTTGAGAACAGACGGCTAAGCAAAAAGTGTTACAAGGGAGAGTAACAAGATAGCAGCATTTTCGTTATGAAATAAAGCAAAATAAAAGATTTTTCCTTACATTGCCAAACTTAATGTCAAGGTCGATGGTGTTATTTGAGACTATACTTCTCTAAGAGTAAAAACTGTGATATATTTCTTAAAACTAATTAACAAAAATAGATACAAAGGGCAAATGAGCATAAAAACAAGCTCAGCATCATTAATCATCAGAGAATTGTGAATCAAAACCACAATGAAATACCACTACATACCTATTAGAATGTTTAAAATAAGAAGACTGGCCATTCCAAGGACTTGTGAAGAGATGGAGGAGACGTTGGAGCTGGCACTGTCATACACTGCTGGGGGAACATAAAATTCTACAACTGTGGAAAGCTGGTTGAAGGTTACTTCAAATGTGAGAATTAATTTTGCTGTAAATTTCAGCCATTGCATTATTTATTTAAACAAGAAAAATAAAAGTTTATGTCCATAAAACATGCCTATGTGAATATATACATACATACATACATACATACAGAAATGCTTTGTTTTTGATAGCCAAAATCTAGACAGATGTCGACTAACACAAATGTCTATCAACAGAATCATGGATTAACACACTTTGGTATACCGTAAAATAGAATAGCATTTAGTATTTCTCAATAAAATAAAGAACTATCAACACCTGCTATAACATGGTTGGATCTTAAAATTTATATTAAGGTATGTGAATGAAGCCAGACAAAATATGGTACATGTTGCATAGTTCTATTTATATAAAGCTATACAATATTTAATCTATGAGCACAGAAAGTAGATTCATGATTACTTTTGAGATAAAGGATATGTTTATGATCTTAGTTGTGCTCATGGTTTCACAAGTAACATGACAGAATGTATCCAAGTGTGCATGTTAATTATATGTATGATTGTATGTTAATTATACCTCATTAAAACAGCTAATAAAATATCTACTCCAAAATAAAAGTCAGGAATTGAGGATTGGGAACCTCTGCCTAGATTTCAGAGGATGTATGGAAACACCTGAATGCACAGGCAGAAGTTTGCGGCAGATTCATGGAGAACCTTTGCTAGGGCAGTGCAGAATGAAAATGTGAGGTTGGAGTCCCCACTGGGGTACTGCCTTTGTGAACTGTGAGTGGAGGGCTACCAGCCTTGAGATACTAGAATGGGTGATCCACTGACAGTTTGCACTGTGCACTGGAAAAAGCTGAAGACACTCAAGGACAGTCCATGAAAGCAGCTGGAAAGGGAGCTGTACCCTAGAAAGCCACAGGGGTCGAGTTGCCCAAGGCTGATGGAGCCTACCTCTTACATCAGCATGACCTGGATATGAGACATGGAGTTAAAGGAGATCACTTTGCAACTTTAAGGTTTAATCACTGCTCAGCTGGCTTTCAAACTTTCATGAGGCCTGTAGCCCCTTTGTCTTGACCAATTTCTCCCATTTTGAATGGGCATATTTAACCAATTTATGTACTCCCATTGTATCTGGGAATTAACTAACTTGCCTTTGGTTTTACGGATCATAGGTGGAAGGGACTTGCCTTGTCTCAGATGAGACTTTGGACTTGGACTTTTGGTTTAATGCTGGAATGAATTAAAGCTTTGGAGTACTGTAGGATGGGACTGTTTGTGTTTTGAAGTGTGTGGACGTGAAATTTGGATGGGGCCAGGGGCAGAATGGTACGGCTTAGCTGTGTCAGCACCGTCGTCTCATCTTGAATTATAATTTCTATAGTCTCCATGTGTTATGGAAGAGACCTCATGCGAGATAATTGAATCATAAGGGCAGTTATCCTCATACTGTTCTCATGATAGTGAGTTTTCACAAGATCTGATGGTTTTATTACGGTCTCCCCGCTTTGCTCAGCACTTCTCTCTCCTGTCGCCATGTGAAAAGGATGTGTGTCCTTCCCCTTATGCCGTAATTGTAAATTTCCTGAGTCTTCCACAGCCATGCAGAACTGTGAGTCAATTAAAACTCTTCTTTGTAAATTACCCAGTCTTGGATGTTTCTTCATAGCAACATGAGAACAGACTAATACAGTATTCAGTGTGGTTATCCAAGACATCATTTTTAGGCCAAGGAAGGAACCACACACTGGTACTAAGGTGAAAATGAGCTTAATGTGAGCAAGGAAAGGCAAAGGTTATAGTTTATGTCTGAGAACAATGGGCAGGGAATAAAATTAGAATTGAGAAGTTCAGATAATGTCCATTCTTGTAGGCCATGGAAAGATTTCTGGTTTTTGCTTATTAATAGAAATGAAAGTCATTGAAGGGTTTTGAGTAGTGAGGTGACATAATGCCATTTATCTTTAAATTGGTGCTCCAGATACTAAATGAAACAGAGCTCTGGGATAGAATAGGGATAGCTGCAGAACAAAGAAGCAGGAAAACTGCTCAGAGAAAAGGGGTGCTGTAATTTAATTCAATAAATGTTCAGAATAAGATTTAGACTGTGAAGATTCTACAAGTTTGTTGACATTTGTAAGGTTTTGTTTTATTTCTTCTGGCATAGTATTTGAATATTAACTGCATTAATATGAAAACACACTAGTATTGTTTAGAAGCCCTTCAACAATTTATGTAGTGTAACCTGTGGGAAGTACAGGTATTTAATAATAAAAACCCCATTCATTGGACTCTAATTTCACTTGCATCAGTTTGGTTCAGTTGCTTGTATTAAATAAGAACTTGAAAATTGCTGATATAATATGTAACTTGAAAGTATAAACTACAATGCATTTAACTTGCAAAGAATTAATGAAGCAATGCCAATGAGATGAAATAATTTGATATCTACATAGCTGCCAGTAGGCAACTTCCAGACATTAAATTAGGTGAATTAAAACACTAAGTGCTCTTTTTAAAAACAGATTCTTTTAACATTGGAAATCTGGAAAGTGTAAACAAATTTAGATTGAGCTTTTTTAAAAAAAAATCACATATAGACATGGTTTTCCACAATGTTTCACTAAAATTAACTCCTTACTTGCCTTATAAATTAATTTCAGTGTTTTAAGTGTATATTTTGTCTCTGGAATAAAATAAAAATATATTATTTGTACATGTGCAAAACTTGAAAACATTAAAAATGTGTAATGGAGAGCTGTAAAACTTTTTTCTCCTCTAGTACATGAGGAGAAATATTTGCTTTCAGGTTCAAAAGAAAAGATCCACTCTTCTAATACATTTCAATCTGAGCATAATGAGAATTCATGCATTTTGGGAGAAGGATATTGCTTTTGTATATTTTCTGTCATCTACTGTTCTCAGATCAAAGATAGATGCCTCATAGCCCTATAGGGACATAAATCCAATTGTATCTCACATCTGGACATTTCAGAATGGCAATCCCTCTTATGTCTATTTTAGTTACCAATGAATATAGGGATCAAAAGGCTCAGGGTCCCAGCACCATGTGATGGTGTAGAATTAATTGTTAAGGGCCACTCTGAAGATGCGATCTCTCTCTTGACATTATGACGAGGTAAGGAATATCAATGTTTATTAGGTCTTTTCCTTACATCTTTTTAAACTGAGATGTGATTCACATACCATCTTGTAGGTATACCTTCAGTATACAAAATAAAATATATTTCAGAAATATTCACTTTAGTGATTCTTAGCATATTTACAACGTTTTGTAGCTGTCATCACTGTCTAATTCCAGAACCTTTTCAACACCCCAGAAGGAAAGATCAAACACATTAGCAGTTAGTGCACATATCCTTTTTCCACTAAGCAAGCACTAATCTACTTTAGATCTCTATGGATTTGCCTATTCTGGATATTTTACACACATGTAATAATGCAATATTTGGCTTATTGTGTCTAGCTTCTTTGACTTAGCATTATGTGTTCAAGATTCACAGATACTGTACAATGTAGCAGTACTTTCTGACTTAAATTTGTATAGTTGAAAGATTTGTCATTATATGACTGTAATATACTTTGTTTACATATTCATCAATTGAAAGATATTTGGATTGTTTCCACTTTGTGGCTAATATAATAAATACTGCTATAAAAATGTGTGTACAAGTTTTGGTGTGGATATATGCATTGAATTTCATTGTGATGGAAATGCTGCAGATTTCTAGGCTATAGGCTAACTCTTTGGTAAACAGTTTGAGGAACTTCCAAACTGATTTCCTAAACAGCTGCACCATTTCACATTCCCAAAAGTAATATATGAGAGTTACAGTTGTTCCACATTTTTGACAAGACTTGTTAATTTTCATCATTATTTTAAAATTATGGCTACCCTAGTATGTGTAAAGTAACATATCATTGTGTATTAGATATTCATTTTCTAATAACTAATAATGTTGAACATCTTTTATGTGCTTATTGATCCTTGTTACATCTTCTTTGGATAAATGCTATCCCAAATCCTTTGCCAATTTTTAAAATAGGATTGCTTGTCTTTCAACTTCTTTTTTTGTATCTAAACTGTTTCTTATATGCAGTTTTGAAGGGAACACTTTTTGATACATTCTGTAAATCTCCACCCTTTAACTAAAAATTTAATACATTTACCTTTTACTTAATTATTGATGAAGAACAACTTTTCCATATAGCTATTTGCTTTTTTACACGTTGTATATGTTCTTGTTTCTCACTTTTTTCACCATTACTTTATGTTTTACCTGGTTAAGTTTATGTAGCCTGCTGTTTTGAACCCCACCTTTTATTTTCTCTATATTTTTGTTATTTTCTTAGTGATCATCTAGGGAAATACAGTTAACAACTTAAACATTAAAAACATGGTTTGAATAATACCAACTAAGTTTCAATAGTATACGAACATTTAGTCCCTATACATCTCCATCCCTCTTCCTTTATATTGTCATGCATTTTATTTTTATACATGTTTATAATTATTATTTTCTGTATTTGATTTTAAATCCTATAGAAAATAAAGAGTTGCAAACCAATTCCACAGTAACATTTAATTTTATATTTATCTGTCTTTATGGGCATTCTTCACTGATTTATGTGGCTTCAAGTCACTGTCTATTATCACTTAATTTCCACTAGAAGACCTACCTCCTTTTAGCATTTCCTGTAAGACAGATCTATTACATGCTGACTTCCTTAGCTTTTGTTTACCTGGGAATTTCTTAATTTCTTAAAAACTTGTTATTTTTGTTTGCTATTTTATTTTCAGCACCATAAATATCTCATCCCACTCCTTCTGACCTCCATAGTCCTCAATGATAAATCAACTGAAGATAAATAATCCTCTAGCTGTTGAGTAACTCTCTCTTGCTTTGTTCAGATTCTTTCTTTGGCTTCAGTAATTGAACTATAATCAGTCAGTGTCAATCTTTTTGAGTTTGTCATGTTTGAAATTATTAAGCTTTTTGAATGTGAATATTTGTGTCTTTCATCTAATTTAGGAAGTTTTTTCTGCTCTTTCTTCAATTTTTTTAACTTAATTCTCTTTTTTTTTTCTGAAACTTATAATGTATATGTTAGTGAATTTGATAGTGCTCCACAAGTTCATTAGGTTCTGTTCATTTTTCTTAATTTTTTTTCTGCTCCTAAAAATGTCATATTTTTGTTTCCTGATTGTTTTTTCTACTCACTCAAATTTGTCATTGAATCCCTCTAGTGAACTTTTCTTTTTTCAAAAAAAAATTAGATACTGTACCATCAGATCAATAATTTTTATTTGGTTTCTTTTTAAAGTTTACATTTTTTGTTTGTATTTCTTATTTGTTCATATACACTTTTTCAAATATTCTGTAGTTCTTTGTTGGCAGTTTTCTCTAGCACATTAAGAGTAATTAAAGCAGTTAACATTTTTGATTAGTAATTCTAATCACCAATAGTTTATGTCTTTGAGTGAATGAGCCATACTTTCCTATTTCATTGTATTTTTAAAAAATATAATATATAATAAAATATATAAATATTGTATTACATATTATAATATTATAAGGTATAAATTTCTTGGAAACCATCATATTGATCAGCACACACAACAACAAACTTTTGAGAGACCAGATTTTACCTTACAACCTCATGCTAGCCATTCATTCTAGGAATATGGTCTACTATCCTCATAGCTAGAGCAAACCTGATAAATAAGGAATGATAGCTAGTTTGGTCATGGTTTTTAAACAAATTTAGGCCGTATGTCCCTTCATTAAGCACTTCTTTGGTTGCTGTAAGTGTCAGATCAGGTCCTATGGTTCTAAAATGGTTTATTTTTTATTATTTGTTCAAGTTTAATTATTGTTTAGATGGAGGAACCAAGCTCTGGATCTTTTTATTACGCCAATTTTGTGATGTCACTGAATTTTAATTTTAATTTACATTTCCCTAATGACTAAAAATCCTAAGTAACCTTTCTTGTAATTATTGCCCAGCTATGTTTTCTTTGGAGAAATATCTATTCAAATTAGAAACACTTTCTACTTTATGGAATGAAATGTTGCCTAACTCTAGAATCACAACTAAAGCTAATCAATAAAGATCTTTTTACAAAAGCAATTTTTGTTCATTTTGTATTATTTGTCTTTTTATTGTTAAGTTGTTGCCAATGTGTATATATATATATATATATATATATATATATATATATATATATTCTGATCATATATACATATGCATTTATTCTGAACAATTCAACTATGTATATATTCTTAACAGCTCTAACAATAAAATATAGTGCTATATATTATATTATGCATATAATATGTATTCTTAACCACTCAACAATAAAAAAAATCTAATTTAAAATGAGATATATATCTATCTATATATATATAATTTTTGTCTTTATTTCTTCTAAAAAATAGGATAACTGTACAGAAAGTGCAAGTTTGTTACATAGGTATATGTGTGCCATGTTGGCACCTACTGATCTGTTGACCTGTTTTCTAAATTCCCTCCCCCCACCCTCCACCACCCAAGAGGCCCTGGTATGTGTTGTTCCCCTCTCTGTGTCCATGTGTTCTCAATGTTCAACTCCCACTTATGAGTGAGAAAACGTATAACAGAATATATATATATATATATATATATATATATATACACACACACACACACACATATATATATATATATATATATATATATATATATTTTCATTTCTCTTATAGTACCTTTGGAAACACAATATTTATTATTTTCATGAAGCTAAATTTGTCTGTATTTCTTTTCTTTACTGTTTTTTATATTGTATGAAATAAATCATATTGTAAAACTACATTGTAAAGATTTAGACGTATGTTTATTAAGAACTTTATAGTTATTGCTCTTACACTTTGCTATTTTAACCATTTTGAGGTTTTTTTAGGCCTCTACATAAGGTAGAGGCCTAATATCATTTGCATGTGGATATCTATTTGTCTCAGCATTATTTGTTGAAAAGACTATTTTTCCCCATTGAATTGTCTTGGCATCCTTGTCAAAATCAATTAATTGTAAATATAGGAGTTTACTTTTATTCTGTAAATTTCATCCCATTGTTCTCTGTATTAGTCTGTTCTCAGACTGCTAATAAAGACATACCTGAGACTGGGAATTTTGTAAAGGAAAAAAGCTTAATTGACTCACAGTTCAGCATGGCTGGGGAGGCCTCAGGAAAGTTACAGTTATGGTAGAAGGGGAAACAAACACATCCTTTTTCACAAGGTGGCAGGAAGGAGAATTAGGGTAAGGCAAAGGAGGAAAAGCCCCTTATAAAACCGTCAGATCTTGTGAGTACTCACTCACCATCATTGAGAACGGAGACATGGGGGTAATCACCCTCATTATTCAATTACCTCCCACTGGATCCCGCCCATGACTCATGGGGACTTTGGGAACTACAGTTCAAGATATATTTGGGTGGGGACAAAGGCAAGCCATGTGATTCTCTATGCCTATTCTTATGCTAGCCCCTGCATCCTACATTACCATAAGCTTTGTAGTCAGTTTTTAAATCAAAAAGTCTTCTTTTTTTATCTTTTTAATAATCTTGTTTTACTATTAGGGTCTCTTGCCTTAAAATTCCGTATGAATTTTAGTATGATAGTATAGGTTTCTGCAATAAAGTCATCTGGGATTTTGATACATTTGTACTAAATCTGTAGATTAATTAAGGAAGACTATCACTTTAACCAGTGCTGTTTTCCAATCCATGAACATGAGATGTTCTCACATTCAGTTTGGTCTCTAATATCTTTCAATGATGTTTTATAGTATTTGATGTAAAATATTGTCTTTCTCTTATTAAATTTATTTTAAAATATTTTTCTTTAATGCTACTATAAATAAAATTTTCTTTTTTCTGATTGTTAATCGCTAGTTTATATAAACAGAATTTATTTTAATATAGTGCCTTGTATTTTGCAACTTCGTTGAATTCATTTAATAGCTTTAATAGTTTTTTGAATGTATGTGGTCCTTAGGATTGTTTTCATATACAATAATATGTCATCTGCAACTATATTGGAAAGGAAGAATTAAAATAATCTTTATTCACATCTTTCCTAAATTTCCTGGCTGAAATCTGTACTACTGTGCGGGATGGTGCAGCTCAGTGGGTCACACCTGTAATCCCAGTAATTAGGGAAGTCGAATTGGGCAGTTCAAAAGGTTAGGAGTTCAAGACCAGCCTGACCAACATGGTGAAACACCATCTCTACTAAAAATACAAACATTATCTGGGCGTGGTGGCATATGCCTATAATCCCAGGTACTCAGGAATCTGAGACAGAAGAATAGCTTGAACCTGGGAGGCAGAGGTTGCCGTGAGCCAAGATTGCCGACTGCACTACAGCCCGGGTGACAGAGCAAGAATCCGTCTCAAAAAAAGAAAAAAGAAAATTAGCTAGGCACTGTGATGCACGCCTGTGGTCCCAGCTACTCAGGAAGCTGAGGCGGAAAAATCGCTTGAACCCGTTAGGCAGAGGTTGCAGTGAGCCAAGATCGCGCCACTATTCTCCATCCTGGTGACAGAGCGAGACTTCTTCTCAAAAAAAAAAAAAAAAAAAAAAAAAAAAGACGGTTAGACATGATGACTGCAGATATTCCTGCCTTGTTACTTGTCTTAGAGAAAGCAAATTAAGTCTGATTTTAGCTGCTTTTTTTTCTTATTTTTTTCCTCTCTAATATCACAGGATAAAACTTACAAAATAATTTTGAATTGAAATAATGAGAAAGGACATCTGTGCTTTGTTTCTGATTCTAAGACGAAAGCTCTCATTTATAACTCTTTTAACTCACATAAAGTGATATGTGAATTTGTTAAATTATTGTCTATTAAAAGAATCTTTGTCTTTTAGGCTGGATGACTTGGCTCTTGCCTGTAATCCCAGCACTTTGGGAAGATGAGGAGGGCAGATCACGAGGTCAGAAGTTCAAGACCAGTCTGGCCAAAACTGTGAAACCCCGTCTCTGCCAAAAATACAAAAAAAAAAAAAAAAAAAAAAAAGAAAGAAAAGGCTGGATTGTGGTGGGGGTGGTGATGAGGTGGCTCATGCCTGTAATCCCAGCACTTTGGGAGGCTGAGGCGAGTGGATCACCTGAGGGCCAGAGTTCAAGACCAGCCTGGTCAACATGGTGAAACCCTGTCTCTAGTAAATATACGAGAATTAGCCAGGCATGGTGGCGGGCAGCTGTAATCTCAGCTGCTCGGGAGGCTGAGGCAGGAGAATCGCTTGAACCCAGAAGGGGGAGGTTGCAGGTTGCAGTGAGCTGAGATCACACCATTGTGTCCCAGCCTGGGCGACAGAAAAAAAAAAAAAAAAAAAAAAAAAAAAAAAAAAAAAATTAGCCAATGTGGTGGAGCACGGTCTGTAATCCCAGTTGCTCTGGAGGCTGAGGCAGAATTGCTTGAATCCGGGAAGTGGAGGTTTCAGTGAGCTGAGATCGCATTGTTGCACTCTAGCCTGGGCCACAGAAGGAGAATGTGTTAAAAAATAAAATTAAATTACAAAAAAAAAAGAAGAAGAAGAAGAATTTTTGTCCATTTTTCTGTTAATAACTGTTTTATACTAATTTATTTTCATATGATGAAATATAGTATGCTTAGACAAATACCACTTGATTATGAAGTATAATTATTTTTGTTGTTCTAGATGTGGTATGCAAGTATTTTTTTTTGATAATTGTTGCATTCATATTCACAAAGGATATTCTATACTTTTCTTGTTATGTATTTGTCTACTATAGGTTTTTCATAAGCAATTCTTTATCAGCATCTGATAAGATTTGGTATATTGTGTTTTTAGTTTTCATTCATCGCAAAATATTTTCTAATTTATTTTGTGATTTATTTTTTTACCCCGTAATTATTCAAGAATATATTGTTTAATTTTGCAGCTTTTCTTCCATTATCAGAATAATATATTTTGGATGATCTCAAGTGTTTGAAATTTGTTGAGACTTGTTTTAAAACTGGAGAATGTTTACACAGTTGAGATGAGTATGTAATCTAGTGACGTTGGGTGAGTGTCCTGTAGATATGTTAGGTGTAATGGGTCCGAAATGTCTTTGGTGTTTCATTTCCTTATTAATCCTATTCCTATATAATCTATTAACTATGGAAAATGGAGAATCAAAATGTCCTGATACTTTCAATCATCTACCTCCCTCCAATTTTGTGAGTTTCTATTTATATACTTTGAGGATATAGTGTTAGATACATATTTGTTTTTGATGTTTATATATTTTAATGGATATATTCTTTTATTATTACAAAATATCTTTATCTCTATAACAATTTCTATGCTAAAGTCTATTTCATCTGAAATTGGCCATTTTTTGGTAACTATTACATGGTATATTCTTTGCCTTTCTTTTCATTTTACTTATTTTTATTTTTAACTCTAAAGTGTGTCTTCCGAAGACAAACTATTGTTAGATTTTGTATTTTTATCCATTCTGGAAGTTCTTGCCTTTTGACTGTAAATTTCAAACCATTAAATTTAATGTAATTACTAACGAGATAGAATTTATGTCTACTAATTAATGTTCTATGTACTTTTGTTACTCTGTACTTACTATTTATTTTGTGTTAAGCGAGTATGTTTTCAATGTACCTTTTTCCTTTACTTGTTCCATTCACAGTATTTTTGAGATATATTCTGACTGTCCTTATTCATAAAATTAACATCTTATAATTTCTTCATTTAATATTAATGTATCTTTCATAGTACACAAAATGTTGTTCCTCTGTATATTTATTCCCTTCTTGCCCTTTGTGCTATTGTCATAGAAATTGTATCTTTACATGGTATGCAAATCAATACAATTTTATAAATATTGCTTTTCACCATTATTATTTAATTCGTATAGAAAAACTAACAGCCAGAAACACCACTTTTATTTTTTTTTATTTTTTTTTCCAATTAAAATTTTTATTTATTTATTTTTTAATTTTTTGAGACAGCCCATTACCCAGGCTGGAGTGCAGTGGTACGATCTCGGCTCACTGCAACCTCTGCCTCCCAGATTCAAGCAATTCTTCTACTTCAGCCTCCCAAGTAGCTAGGATTACAGGCACACACCACCATGCCTGGCTCATTTATTGTATCTTTAGTAGAGATAGGGTTTCACCACATTGGCCAGGCTGATCTCAAACTCCTGACCTTGTGATCTGCCCACCTCAGGCTCCCAAGGTGCTGGGATTACAGTTGCGAGCCATCAAGTATTTTTAAATCTCTGTTACCTTACTGTATGCACTTTCCTCCACATCAAGATGTCCATTTCTGATGACGCTTGGAATTATAAGAATTAGAATATCACAAAACTACTAACTAGCTGAATACTATTACACGCAGAACTACACACATACATGGACACCTAGATACACAAAGGACCCAGAATAGGAATACCAAAACTATTGTGAATAACATGTTTTAGGTTGGGCTTCTTAGAAACAAGACCTCACATGGGGAATTGTTTTGCATGAGATCCACTGAGGATTTATTTAGGGGAAAGTTGCAAGGAAATTAGGAAAACAAAACAGCACATGGGTAAAAAATCAGGCAAAGATACAATTTCTTTGGAAGTTAATGCCTAATTCTGATACTGCGGAGTACTCTGGAGCATGAATTACACTACAGAGATTGTCAATGGGGGGGACTAAGATATTATACTCACTTGTTAGGATTGGTTATAGCTCAATCCTAACAGGAGTAAGTGGTTCGGTTCCAAGGCATTTCTGCATGAGTTGATTCCCATCAGCCAAGGGAAATTAGAAACACCACTTTTATACTGATATTTGTCTGTATCGTTACCTTTCCTGAATCTCTTTTTGTCTTCATGTGAATTAACTTATCAAAATCTTTCACTATAACAATTTTTGTGCTAAAGTTTATTTTATCTGAAATTAGCCGAAATTTTGGTAATGATTACATGGGATATTCTTTGCCATCCTTTTCATTTTACTTATTTGTATTTTTAGCTCTAAAGTATGTCCTCTGAAGGAAAATATTGTTGGATTTTGTGGCATTGTCTATTGCGATTTTATACTGATATTTGTCTGTATAGTTACCTTTCCTGAATCTCTTTTTGTCTTCATGTGAATTAACTTATCAAAATCTTTCACTATAACAATTTTTGTGCTAAAGCCTATTTTATCTGAAATTAGCTGAAATTTTGGTAATGATTACATGGGATATTCTTTGCCATCCTTTTCATTTTACTTATTTGTATTTTTAGCTCTAAAGTATGTCCTCTGAAGGAAAATATTGTTGGATTTTGTGGCATTGTCTATTGCGATTCATTTCAGTTTGAAGAACTTCCATTAGTATATTTTTCACAGATCAGAGCTACTAGTAACAAAATCATCAGTTTCTGTTTATCTGGAAGTCTCTAAATCTTTTCCTTTTTAATGGATGATTTTGCTGAATACAGAATTCTCCTGTGCAGTCTTTCTCTGCTATTACTTTTAATATTTTATCTCACTGCTTCTGGCCTTTTCATTGCTCTGACTCAGTGTTTTTTCACTTTTAGTTTTTCCCCCTCACACTCTCCCACCTCCAGAGTGTATAAAGCTACTGAAGTAGTTCATCTGTGGCTCCTGCAACAGTTGGGACTACTCACGCATCTTCACTCATCTACTTGACCCTGAACTGATGCATTGTTTTATGAGAGAAAATAAAATTGGGGTGGAAGGGGTGTCAACATTTTCTCCTGTTTTAGCCTCTTACTTACACCGTCACAGTAAGTGATTAAAAGCTTAACTTATTTTTGACTTATTGCTGTAATTGGCTACATAGACAAAAGAGCTCAGCTTTCTCTCCCTCTCCCATCTCAGCTGAACTCCTGATGATACTCTTTGTTTTTTTTTTTTTTTTTTTCTTTCATTTTTCTTCTGAGATCAGACGAAATCGGGCGCGTTCAGGGTGGTATGGCTGTAGACCTCTTTCATTTTTCTTTCCCTATTAAGTCTATATTGGTGTACTTCATGCTATGCCATGTGTCTTATGTGTTTTTTTGTTTGTTTGTTTGTTTGTTTTGTTTTGTTGTTTTGTTTTTTTGTTTTTTTGAGACGGCGTTACTCTGTCGCCCAGGCTGGAGTGCAGTGGCATGATCTTGGCTCACTGCAAGCCCCACATCCCGGGTTTAAGAGATTCTCCGGCCTCAGCCGCCAGCCACTAAGCCAAGCTAACTTTTTATTTTAAGTAGTGATGGGTTTCACCATGTTGGCCAAGCTGGTCTGGAAATTCTGACCTCATGATTCGCCCACCTCAGCCTCCTAAAGTGCTGGGAGTATAGGAGTGAGCCACCACCCCCAGGCTGTGCCATGTGTTTTAAAGGCTCTGTTCATTTTTCTTCATTATTTTCTCTTTCTGTTTCTTAGACTACATTATACTGACTGACTTATCTTCAAATTTAATACCTTCTTTTAAGAAAAATTGACTCTGAAGCCTTTCCAGTAAATTTTTCTTGTCATGTATTATGCGCTTCTGAATTTCTAGGCTTTTTCTTATTTATAATTTACTTCACTGTATTTGTATTTGATATGGCTTGAATGTGTCCTACAAACATATATGTTAGAAAATCTCCAATGCAACAATGTTGGAAGGTGTGACATAAAGGGAGATGTTCAGATCATTCGGGCTCCATCCTCACACGTGGTTAATGCTGCTATAAAAATGGTTTGCAAAAGTGGACTTGCTCTCTTTTCCTCTTCTGCCACATGCAGAACAGTGCTTCTCCCCTCCAAAGGATGCTACATTTCAAGGGTTCAACTTAGAAGCAGACACTGCTCCCTTGCCAGATGTCAAACTGCTAACACCTTCATCTTGGAATTCCCAGGCTCCAGAACTGGGAATGAATTTGTTTTTTGTGTATGTGCTTTTTAAAATAAATTACTCAGTCTCGAGTACTCTGTTCTAGAAGCACAAATGGACTGATGATATTCTATATTTGCTAAACATTATTTTTATATTTTTAATTAAAAGTATAGACTTGTTTTCTTTAGGTTCCTTGGATATATTTTAAATAACAGATTTTATCACTTTGGGTAGTTAGTCCAACATTTAGCTTCCTAAGAGACAGGTTTGGTTGCATTTTTTGGCTTCTTTTCCTGTGTGTGGGCTATACTTCCTTATTTCTTTGCATGTTTTGTATTTTTGAAAATCAATATACAAATAGTATAATGTGGCAATTCTGGAAATTAGATATTACCCACCCAGAGTTTGTTGCTGTTTGTGTGTTTAGTGACCTTACTGTATTATGTAAAGTGTATATTTGTTTTGTGATTGTATTGCTACTGAAGATTCTGCTTGATTAGCTTAATGAATAACTAATGATTTTATAGTGATGGTCTTAAAAGCTTGTAATTAATAAGGTTCTCATTTTTTGCCTAAGAAGTGTGTGTGTGTATTGCAGCATACCTATAATCATTAGCCAGGCCCTCAGAACTAGAGGTGTGTGTGGCATTTAAGTACTAAGAAATATGTCGAAGATAATCAAAGCCCCCGACGGATATCTCATTCCCCAGATTTTTCATTTAATATTTTTGTTAGCTATGGTTTGCTCCAACTGTTACCCACTGCCCCAGACATCCATAATGTTAAATAAATGCTGCTTATTGCTTTGAACAAAAGCTCACCGAGAAAACTTATCTCAAAATTGATGAACTCTGAGTTAGGTCTATTAAAGAGAACCCTTTTAGTGGGTTTTTTCAAGGAATCACCAGACATGTCAAAGATTAACAATTGAGAATGGGGTTTTGATAAACCTCTTTACCCTTATCATGTGTAATGGCTTTGAGGCTTCTGGTTTTGAACACGATTTCAGATTGTCGGTTGTCTAATGCTAGTCCACACCTTCAGAGCTGAGAGAAGGGGATGGCAAAAGGGTAAGTGAAAATGTAAGAACATTAGCTTCTTTTGCTAAAGTTCATTTATTTGTTGTTCAGTGAATGTTTCCTTTGCCAGGTAGAGAGACTTTCACCTGTAATCCCAACACTTTCGGAGGCCTAGGCGGGTGGATCATGAGGTGAGGAGTTTCCGTCCAGCCTGGTGAGGCAGGAGAATCTCTTGAACCTGCCATTACACTCCAGCCTGGGTGACAAGAGCAGAACGGTGTCTCAAAAAGGAAACAATAAAAAAATAAAATAAATGCTTCCTGAAGGGCTGCGGGCCTCTTGTTAATTTCCAAAGTTCTGAAAATGTTGATTCTAACCATTTGTACCACTGTTCCCATACTTTTTATTGAGAAGAGGATTAACAGAGGTACTTATTCTCTATCATCTTGCTGATTCAACTTTTCATTAGTTTTTAGAAGTGTTGAGTTGATTTGATAATGTCTTAGTTAAAGTAAAACTGGAGTTTATAAATATTTAATTTATTTGAAAAAAATATGTTTTCCAAATGATACCTAAATATAAAATTCGGATTCCAGCTATGTTTACACAAAAATTTTATTTAAATTTTCAACTTTAGGCTGGGCGCGGTGGCTCAAGCCTAATCCCAGCACTTTTGGAGGCTGAGGCGGGTGGATCACGAGGTCGAGAGATCGAGACCATCCTGGTCAACGTGGTGAAACCCCGTCTCTACTAAAAATACAAAAAAATTAGCTGGTCATGGTGGCACGTGCCTGTAGTCCCAGCTACTCAGGAGGCTGAGGCAGGAGAATTGCTTGAACCCAGGAGGCAGAGGTTGCGGTGAGCCGAGATCGTGCCATTGCACTCCAGCCTGGGTAACAAGAGCGACACTCTGTCTCAAAAAAAAAAAAAAAAAAAAAAAAAAAAAAAAAAAAAAAAAAAAAATTCAACTTTATAAAATGTTGGTTTAACATTGATTTTTGTAAAAAAATAAATTCACTTACTATTTTTAGAGCAATAATTGTTTTCCTAAATACAAAATCCTGAACATTTCATGTTGTTACAGTTGCTGCCAACACTTTTTTTTCTCTTAATTTCTATATAGCCTTACATAGTATGGTAATAACGGAATTTTGCTTTAGACCAGTAAACTCTTTTTCATTCTTAGTACATTCAAAAAATTAATACTGTGTCACTATTAATATCAACAATGCTCAACTTCTTTTTCATATATATGAAATTCTGAAAAACAACTGAAGCAACAATATTACATTATTTTTATGGGGCTTGTTATTTACTGAAACAACTAATCTTTGTGCTTTAGATTGCATTCAGTGAACACACTCAACTGAACATTGCTTACATATCATTAGCAGGGGAATTCTCAGTTCTTTATTTATATACTCATTTGCTCAATTTCCCATGGGAAGTCACATAATTGACTAACCTTCTAGTGGTCTAACCCTCATCTTCCCTGTCTTATCAAACAAAATATTTTTCACAAAATTTCATAAGAACTGCTATTTTGATATCCCTGCACATGCATCCAAATGTAGTCACATAGTTAATAATATTTTTATCTATTACTTAGCTTCTTTTTCTGAATCTTCTATGAGTCAATGCACATATCTTTTACTTGTTTCTTTATGTTGGGTTGTCTTTTCTATGTGTTTCTTTGGAGATTCTCATAGTCTATGACATAGGTTGGTTCTGTGTCCCCACTCAAATCTCATCTAGAGTTGTGATCTTCAGTTTTGGAGGAGGGACCTGGCGGGAGGTGATTGGATCATGGCGGTAAACTACCTTCTTGCAGTTCTTGTGACAGTGAATGAGTTCTCAAGATATCTGGTTGTTTAAAAGTGGGATCTAATTAAACTTCAGAGCTTCTGAACAGCAAAAGAAACAATCATTAGAACGAACTTGCAACCCATCAATATGCTGCATCCAGATCCATCTCACATTCAAGGATACACAAAGACTCCAAACAAGGGATGGAGAAAGATTTACCAACCAACCAGAGAGCTAAAATAAATAAATAAAAAGCAGAAGATACAATTAAGCAACAAAGATCAAAAGAAGCAAAGAAGGACATTATATAATGATAAAAGGATCAATGCAACAACAAGAAGAGCTAAAGATCCTAAATATATACACACCCAATACAGGAATACATAGACATACAAGACTTATAAAGAGACTTAGACTCCCACATAATAATAGTGGGAGACTTCAACATTAATATTAGACAGATCAATGAGACAGAAAATTAACACCGATATTCAGGACTTGAACTCAGATCTGGAACAAGTAAATGTAATTAACATTTATAGAACTCTCCATTTTAAATATACAAAATATACACTCTTATCAGTACCACATCATATCAACTTAGAAGTTTAAAAGAAATCTTGGTTGGCTCCTTGTTTGCTATTCTCTTCCCTCATTTTCTTTCATGTCTCCATTATTAAGGACAATTATAGGCATACCCATATTTAGACTGCATTCTAGCCCGGGCAATAAAGCAATACCCCCATTCTCTCTCCTTCTTCCTCTTTCTCTTTCTTCCTCTTCTTTAAAAAAAAAAAAAAAAAAAAAAAAAAAAAAAAAAAAAAAAAACGAACTTGCAACCAACAGAATGGGGAAAAAATTTGCAATTTACCCATCAGACAAAGGGCTAATATCCAGAATCTACAAAGACCTAAATCAGATTCACAAGAAAAAAAAATCCATCCAAAAGTGAGCAAAAGATATGAATAGACACTTTTTGAAAGAAGACATATATGAGACCAACAAACATGAAAAGGGGCTCATCATCACTGGTCGTTACAGAAATGCAAATCAAAACCACATTGAGTTACCATCTCACACCAGTTAGAATGGTGATCATTAAAAAATCTGGAGACAACAGATGCTGGAGAAATAGGAACACTTTTACATTGTTGGTGCGAGTGTAAATTAGTTCAACCATTGTGGAAGACAGTGTGGCAATTCCTCAGAGATCTAGAAATAGAAATGACATTTGACCCAGCAATCCCATTACTGGGTATATACCCAAAGGACTATAAATTATTGTACTATAAAGACACATGCACATATATGTTCATTGTGGCAGTGTTTACAATAGCAAAGAGCTGTAACCAACCTAAATGCCCATCAATGATAGACTAGAGAAAGAAAATGTGGCACATATACACCAAGGAATACTATGCAGCCGTAAAAAATGATGAGCTCATGTCCTTTATAGGAACATGAATGAACCTGGAAACCATCATTCTCAGCAAACTGACACAAGAATAGAAAATCAAACACTGAATGTTCTCACTCATAGGTGGGTGTTGAACAATGAGAACACATGAACACAGAGAGGGGAGCATCACATACTTGGGTCCATTGGCAGTGCTAGGGGAGGGATAGTGGGAGGGAGTGTGGGGAGAGATAACATGGGGAGAAATGTCAGGTATAGGTGATGGGGGGGATGGAGGCAGCAAACTACCTTGCTATGAATTTATCTGTGCAACAATCTTGCAAGATCTGCACATATACCCCAGAATCTAAAGTACAAAAAAAAAGTGTGTAGCACTTCCTCCTTTGCTCTCTCTTCCTCCTGCTCCACCATGTAGGGCATGCCAGCTTCCCCTTCTTCTTCTGCCATGTTTGTAAGTTTCCTGAGGCCTACTCAGCCCTGATTCCTGTTCAGGCTGCAGAACCATGATTCAATTAAGCCTCTTTTCTTTATAAATTACCTTCTCAGGTAGTCCTTTATAGCAGAGTGATAATGACTAATACAGTCCAGTTGGGGTGCTATTACAAAATACTTTAGATGGGTGGTTGTGAACAACAGAATTTTATTATTTACAATTCTGGAGTCTAAGAAGTCCAAGATTAAGGTACTGGCAGATTCATTGTCTGATGAGAACATATTTACTAGTTCATAAATGGTGCTTTGTATCTGTTTCCTCACATAAAGAAAGAATTAGCTAGCTCTTTGAGGTCTCTTTTTTAAGAGCACTGATACTGGTAATGAGGATTCCATCTTTGTGATCTAATTACCTCTCAAAGGCACCACATCTTAATACCATCTCCCTTGTGGTGAGAATTTCAACATATGCATCTTGGAGAAACAGAATCATTCAGACGATAACATTCTGTTCATGCCTTTCCCCACAAATTCATGTCTTTATCACATGAAAAGTATGTCTATTCCATCCCAACAGCCCCCAAATCATTCCTCATTCCAGCATCAAAATGTAAAATTCAGAATCTCATCTAAATATTATCTAATCAGATATCAGTAAGACTCAAGTTACAATTTATTCTGAGACAAATTGTTCTCCAGTTGTAATCCTGTGAAATAAAACAAGTTGTGTGTTGCCAATACTTAATGGGACAGGCATAGAATATATAACCCTATTCCAAAAGAAAAGAAATAGGAATGAAATGGATGATAGGGCATGGGTCCAAAGTAAATAAAAGTCTCATCATGGCAAACAATGCTAAATCTTAAGGTTAAAGAATAAACTTATTCAACTCAATTTTTTGCAACCCAGTCCACTAGGCAAATGTCCTGTCTTCATGACCCACTAGGGCCCAAGCCCAGGCTCATGTCTCTGCTGGGCATTGCCCTGGTTAGGGCTCTCAGCAGTTGCCCCAGCTCTGTGTCAATTATTTGCCGGGGCCCCATGACTCTCCTAGGCGTTCTTGGAAATCCAGCTGGAGGCAGCAAAGCCCGCATAGCTTTTAAACTCTGTGCCAGCAGAAATGGTACCACACAGAGGCCATCAAACTTACTGCCTGTGTCCTTCAGAGAGGCAGCCGCCAAGGCCCACACCACACCTAGGCTTGCTAGAGTTGCGCCTGGGTTGACTGAGAAGAATGGCACTTGAATTCAGCAATAAGGCTTTGACATTACTCTGCCTTTTATAATCTTGATCTCTGTGCCTAAGATATGATTAATTCTATTACCAAGGAGACCATTCCATTCCACCATGTGAAGACACAGAGAGGAGGTACCGTCTATGAATAAGAAAGTGGACTCGCAGCAGACAATAAATCTGCCATCACATTGATCTTGGACATCCTGGACTCCAGAATTGGGAAAAGTAAATTTATGTGGTTTATACGACACTCAGTATGGTATTTTGTTACAATTGCCTGAAAGAATAAAGAGAGAACATTGACAGTAGAAAGTGGAAGTGATATTATTACAAATACCTAAAAATGTAGAAGTGACATTAAAATTGAGTGATCAGGAGAGGTTTGAATAGTTTTGAGGCACTTTTTAGCAAAAGCCTACCTTTTTTTGAATAGACTTTAAAGGACTATTCTGGTGAGAGCTCAGAAGAGCTGTAGAGAGAGCTCCAACTTCTTAAAAGAATATCTAAAGGATGTAAACAGAATATTGCCAGAAATATAGATGATAAAGAGCATTCCGATGAGGCCTAAGACTCATCATGTTGGATATTGAGTTTAAACATATAATTTTGGAGAAAACACAAACATTTAGAACATCTATAATATCTATATGTCTCTACATCTATCTATCTATCTATCTATCTATCTATCTATCTATCTATCTATCTCTATCTAGAATGGATGCCTGTTGAGAATTTATCTAAATGTCTGGAGATAAATTTACATGGGTCTCTTGGATTTTTCTTTGCACCTCTTGCAAACACTAATAAATGCACTTTGCCCATTGGGCTATACTTTCAAAGATACTTGCATAGCAAAGAAAGCTTAGAACACAGAGTTTCTGTCTTCCCTGAAGCAAATATCAAATTGCTACCAGCCTTGGAAGACAGAAATGCTCTTTCTCTCTGGATAAAAGGACAGGCATATTTGGGCCTCTTATAAAAGATTAGAGTTTCATAAGATCAAAATAGCTCTCCTATAACAGAAGGACTCTTTGTGCAGCCCTCCATCTGGGCCTACCTATGTCACCCTATTGGGAATTGAGTGCCAGGGAAACTTATGCAAATAAACAATACCCATGCTTCTTGATGAAGTCTTGTATATTCTGTTAACATCTCTAAAACTGGCAGGCTAATGTGATAACCTGTAGTTAGGTAAAGTCCAAGACTCTTCAGAGTTCTTAATACTAATACATTAAGGAAGAAATAAATGAGATGGTAGAGCTGGTTCAAAGGTCACTTATTTTCTTCAAAGAAATAAAATTATGATATTTGAGTTCAGTGCTTTTCACTATCAAAATTATTTTCATAGTGAAATAATTTTCTGTGTGCCCAAATTTTATTTTTAAATAAGGGCACAGTATAGGAATAGAGCATTTCTTAATATAACCTTATATTAACTTATCATCTACAAAGACCATATTTCCAAATTAGGTCACATTCACAGATACCAGGGGTAAAGATTTCAGTATCTTTTTGGAGGACTGATTCAAGTTATGAAATCCTTCACAGACATGTTAGGCAATGCTTTAAATTGCTTTCGAAAGCACCACCTGCCAATTTTCATATTGTTCAATTTTCATATTGTGGATAGCTTTTACTAACAATATTTTAATACTGCTCCCTTTGGGGATTAGAAATGTTTTCAACATATTTTGAAAACTGCAGAATATTCTTCTTCAAATTATTTTTAAATAAGACACAGAAATTCCAAATGATCAGGCAGGGTGTGCTTGAGACTTAGTGACTCATCTAGGATGACTCACTAGATTTTAAGCTTAAATTATTTAATTAGGTGACATTTACAAAGGCTTAAAAATTCAGGCGGTTTATAAAGCAAGATATGCAGCCACCATATCTTCCTTAACTTGGGAATTGTTCTATCATCATTTTCCCTGTACTTTATACACTAGTGTTACACAGTCCTTCATTTGTATCTTATTTATTTTCAGACAGTATCATTGTTTTATACTCTATTGTGAGTTCATAGTAAATATGGTTAATATTAAAGGCTGAATTGTGGCCTCTCAAAATTTGCATGTTGAAGTTCTATCCTCCTTTGTGGATGTATTTGAAAACAGGACATTTAAGGAGATAATTAAGGGAAACTGAGGTCATAAGGTTAGAGGCCTAATATAATAGAAAGATGTCCTGGTAAAAACAGGAGACCCCAGAGTCTGCTCTCACTGTGTCTGTATACACAAAGGACAGGTCATTTAAGCACATGGGAAGAAGTTGACCATTTACAAGCTTTCTAGCCTCTTTCCAGAGAGGCCTCATCAGAACCCACCCTGCTGGACCTTGGTTATGAACTTCCAGTCTCCAGTACTGTAGTAATGTAAATTTATGTTATTTAAGCAGTTCAGTCTGTGGTATTTTGTTTTAACAGCCCAACAAGACTAATATAATTACCAGGCTTTTTATTTACCATTAAGTTTTGCATTTAGGTCTTCCATCCAGAAGGACCATTCATGTAGTTTATTATTTCAAAGGAGATGCTATTTGATGCCTCTGTTTTCTTTAATTTGTCTTCTAAACTTCTTCATCTACCTGTAGGTCAAGGTTTTCCTGTTTGTCCTTGCCAACATCTCCAGCAGCTCCATAATCCATATAAAGTGTCCCCAGTTCTGACAACTACATTTTTATCTTGCCAATTCTAATTCTTCTGAAGTTCCATAGCGAGAATATGATGGTGGTAAATTCTAATTTTTTTGTTTATTTGAAAATATATTGTCTTGACTCCTATTTTTGAATGTAACTACTGTGAGTTTGAATTCTAAATTAAGGGAATTTTCTCTTAGTACTTAAAAGACATATTTAATTGTCTTCTGACTTCTACTGCTGTTAAGAATATGCTGTTAGTCTTTCTTTGTAGTTTTATAAATAGTTAAATAGCTATTTTCCTTTTCCAATGTCATTTGAAGTCTCTCTCTTACTTATTTTATGTTCATTAATATTTTTTACTCTTCTGTATTGTATGCTAGATAGTTCTTTAAATCTGTAATACAGTTAATTAATGCTCTCTTTAGGTGGCCTAAACTGCTGAATAGATAATGAATCAATATTTTAATTTAAGCTACATTTTATTCACTACTAGAAACTTATTAACTTTTTTTCCAAAACATATCTTGTATTATGCCTTGGTCCTTGTGGATTAAAATATATCTTCCAAAGAGATGATACAGTTTTAACCCTCCACATCTATGAAGGTGGCCTTATTTGGACTTTGCAGATGATCAAGTAAAGATGAAGTCACTATGGTGAGAATTAATACAATATGGCCGATGTCCTTATAAAAAGGGGACATTTGGACACAGAAACAGATACATACAGATTTAAGCCAATATAAATCACAAGGGGGAATATTATCTACAAAGCCAGGAATGCCTGAGCTACCAGAAGCCCAGAAAAAGAATAGGACAGATTCTCTCTCACCGTCTTCAGAAGGAGTCAAACTTTTCAACATCTTGATTTCAGACTTCAGCCCCCAAAACTGAAGGACAATAAATTCCTGCAGTTTAAGCCACCCAATTTATGGTACCTTGTTATTGCAGCCCCAGAAAACAAATTAACTTCTGTGTTTTTTTTCTTTTATTTCCCTTTACACATTCTATAAATACCATCTATTAATAAAACATATCTGATTGATCTAAAATATGTATTTAGAATTTCAGTTCTACATTTCATTTCATTGATAGCATTCTAAGGAGAATCAATAGTTTATCTGCAGTAATTATTTGTGTTTGCTTTTGCCAGGTGTCTTGGCACACTGCCAAAGCCAGGAGCACAGAATAGCATAAATTCATATCCCTAAACTACATGAAGTGAATACAACATATGTGTAAAATATTTTAATTTTATATACAATACATGGATTTAAGAAAACAAAAATATTGTTAAAGGATTGCAAATTAGGTTGGATAAAGGATCATAAACAATGAATTTGGAGCTTGTAGGATGAAGTTACGTTTCTTTTGTTGAAGTTTTAGTATTTAATAAAGCCCCTGGACCTCAGTAACATTACCTACAAAACTAAATTAATATTATTCGATTTCTGTTGCTTTAGTGGGTATTATCTGGAAAAGTATGGTGACTGATATATAGTGGGAATTCTGAACTATCTATTCAATATTTTATTCACAGAAAAGTGTTTTTCTGGAGCATAAACTATCTGATTTGATTTCAAATTAATTATTAGACTCATATTTTCATGTATGTGTCTGTTAAAAATAGGCTCATTTGGTATTTTATGCTTGACAACAATAACTAAAATGTAAAGGAGTCATGTTATATCTAAAATTGGATACATTTTAACATCTAGAATTTAATGTTCTCCTATTTGTCCCTCAATATCTGCAGAAATTCTAGATATTTATAACACAGAGACTGAGGATGGAAACTGAGCCTAATGTGAAAATAGCTGGAAGCATTTTCTAGGTTAATTTAGTTTCTTCTAGCATTATTACTCATTGTTTTCCTTTGTATTTTTTTTTCTTTTATATACATTTTGCTATTCAAAAATTATGGCAAAACTATTTAGTGTTTGAGTCCTTCAGAATAATGTATTTCAATTTTTATGCATAATAATTATTAGATAAATTATTTAACTTTTGCTCTAAAAGATGTTATATATTTTTCTTAGAGTTCTTTACACATAATCAAGTTTATTTAATCTGGTGGATATTTGCCATTTCTCATATATATGAACAAATTTAAACAAATTCTATTGTATATATACTCAAAATGTAATTTGTATACTAAAATCCTTTTTGATAAAACTATCACTGTTTGTGATCAAGACTTTAATAGCTTTTTCCATACATAATTATACCATTATTTATAATACACAAACATATATATATAATATGTATATATATACATATATATACACACACATACATGTCAGAGTTTATAGTTTTTAAGTAGGCATTGTTATTTTTAAAAATAACATGTTAGTAAGGTAATGTTTTATCAGACTGTCACATCTCACACATATATATATTATTCCATCATTTATTAGAATTTTTATGCAATGTCCTCTGATACCTTTTTCACCTGGCATACTATTATATCTTTTGGAAAAAAATTAAACTTTAAAATGTCATTAAAATGTGCATGTTTTATTATAAACTATTTATAAAGAATATAATTCTGAACATGAATATTTCATATTTAACCTGAATTTTCAAAATTTAGTGAATTTCATTGTGTTCTGCATTCTGATTTTTAAAATAACACCAGAAATGTTTCATGTTTTCTTTTCATATAGGGTTTAATTAACTAGTTTATAATCATGTTACCTTATAAAACCTAAATACTAGGAAATCACAATATCTTCATGTTTTATATAGATTCAGCAGTTACAACTTTAAAATTAATTTTAACTCATCACCACTTGGTGTAGGAGACTGTTATACAACAAAGTCTGTTTTTTGTATAAATATCACAGTGTAACCCAATATTTACTTATTCAAAATAACAACTATGTTAATGCTGGTATTAACAGTTAATGATAGAAAAGTAAAAGACAGGAGAAGCATTTCTAAATTTATCAAAGTAGGAGGCGTGACATCATGATACACACTATTAAAAGACTAAATGAGACTGGAATGGTTCCATTTTTCTAAGTGCTAGAATTGTCAGAAGAACAGGCCACATAATTGGAAATAAAACTTGGTGGAAGACCTAGAAAACATGTTTAAATAATTGGCAGATAACGAGGATATTGAGCAGATGTGAAAGGAACCAAAAACCATAAAGGTTGTGAAGCTATAGATCGACTAAAGAAAATGCATTATCACAGCATAGAGTTAAACTATACCAATAAGAATATAGGAGTTTGGTTTCTGAAATTCAAATGCAATTTGCTTTAGTTGTAAATGAAAACAAAAATAAAATATGAAAAATAATGCAATATATGGTATAAATATAAATGAATAGGTAATTTTATTCTCCTTAGTTTATCTCAGGCACAACAAGAGAAATACCTAAGAAAAGCAACCAAGAATTAACATTTTAAAATTTCAACTTTTATTTTAGACACAGGGAGTACATAAACAGTTTGTTACCTGGGTCTATTGCACCTAGATAATGAGCATAATACAATAGTTCGTTTTACAACCCAGACCTCTCTCAATCCTCCATCTTGAAGTCCACAGTGTCTGCAATTCCCATCTATATGTCCATGTGTTCTCAGTGCTTAGCTCACACTTGTAAGTGAGAACATACAGTATTTAGTTTTCTATTCCTGCATCAATTTGGTTAAGATTATGGCTTCCAATTGCATCTGTGTTGCTGCAAAGACCAGGGTTTCATTCTTTTTTCCGTCTGTATAGTTTTCCGTGGTGTATATGTGGCCACATTTTCTTTATCCAATCCACCATTGATGGGTACCTGGGTTGATTCTATGTCTTTGCTATTATGAATAGCACAAGATTGATCTTACAAGTGAATGTTTCTTTTTGTTACAAATTATTTTGCTGTGGGCATATACTCAGAAATGGGATTGCTGGGTCAAATAGTAGCTCTGTTTTAAGTTCTTTGAGATCTCTCCAAACTTCTTTCCACAGTGACTGAACTAATTGAGGCATATACAGAGGCATTCTCATGCTTTATTAAAATTCCAAAATATTTTTATATTTAATAACTAGCTTTATTTTTATTTTTTAAATTTTTTTGAGACGGAGTTTCACTCTTATTACCCAGACTGGAGTGCAATGGCGCAATCTCGGCTCACCGCAACCTCCGTCTCCTGGGTTCAGGCAATTCTCCTGCTTCAGCCTCCTGAGTAGCTGGGATTACAGGCACGTGCCACTATGCCCAGCTAATTTTTTGTATTTTTAGTAGAGACAGGGTTTCACCATGTTGACCAGGATGGTCTCCATCTCTTGACTTTGTGATCCACCTGCCTCGGCCTCCCAAAGTGCTGGGATTGCAATAACTAGCTTTTATAATCATCCTAATGAGTGTGAAGTGGCATCTCATTGCAATTTACCTATGCATCTCCCTAATGGCTAATAGTACTGAGCAACATTTTATGTTCTTATTGCACATTTTTATATCTCTTTTGAGAAGTGTTTATCCGGATTAATTTACCATTGTATTAAAGTTAGGTCTTTGCCATGTTATTACTAAGTCATAAGATACATTTATATATTATGGATACGTCTATCATTAAATATCTCATTTGAATAAGAGGTCTGGCTCAAATTTTAATCTTTGATTGTTTACATATATCAAGCTCCTCCTCTTCTCTCTCTTTACCTTTTACCTATCCAGACAAAACGTTAAGAAACCTCAGAGATTTTTTTCTATTGACACCTGCAGAAAGTTCAACAAAACCTGAAAGTATGTAGGAATATTATCCCTGCCGCATCCCTTATTCACCATAGAATCTAAGATCAGAAATACTCCCTACTCTTTCAAGCCATTTTGGAGCAGCTATGAGGATATCCACCTTTGCCAGAAAGTCTGAAAATTTATGTGATAAATCTCTTTATATTCTCTTGGCATGTATGCATGAGACATCATCAGTCTTGACATGTAAACCAATTTTGAATGCCTGTGGGAGGATCCATCCCATCTACATGAGTTACTAAAAAATCTTTCACTTCTTTGATGTTGCTGTTTGAAGTACAATTGTTTTAACTTGATGAAATCAAATTTATGAATTTTTTGTTGTTGCTTTTGCTTTCAGCAACCTTTGTGTGAGGATGTTTCCTGACATAGTCAAATATTACCCATGTTTTTTCTTTAAAAGGTTTTGGAGTTTTTAGTTCTTACATCTAAGTATAAAATCCAATTTTAGTTAACTTTCGTACATGGTTAAGGGAGGGGTTCAATTTTACTCATTTTAATGTGCATATCCATTTACATTATATATACATATATCATTTGTAATTATAAATATATATATATTTAAAAGATTTTTTCAAAATTGTCTAAGCAGTTTTAAAAATTCAGTTAACCATTACTACAAGAATATATTTATAGACTCTCAATTCTGTTACATTTACTTTTATTTTTATAGAGTTAGTACCAAACATTTCACATTTCTAATTAGTTTCCAGCTTTGGAGATAATATCAAAATTGAAAAATATGAGCATAATTTGTTCTTTGTTAAGACACTTTTACCTATTATGGGCCACTTGATTTTATACATAAATTTTACATATAGGTTAGCAATTAATTTTAAAATGTCAGTTGGTATTTTGATTATTGCACAAAATCTGTAGACAAATGTGGAGACTATCGCCATCTTACTAATAAATCATCTGATTTATAAACAGGAAATGTTTTTCAATTTGCTAAACACCCACCTATGAGTGAGAATTTACTGCATGGATATAAAAAGACAAATAGTGCTTGTACGTTGTTCTTGTTTCCTGTAACTTTAACGGACTCATTGTTAGTTTTAACATTTTGTAGTGGTTTCCTTTTGTTTTACTGTAAAAAAAGATCATGTCATCCTTTCCTAACTACATAGCTCTCCTTTATTTTTCTCACCTAATTATCCATCTAGATCATCAAATATGGTATTAAAAACAAGTGGCAAAAGTGGGCATGTTTGTGTCTTTCCCAACTTTAGGGAATCTCACTGAAACATGCAGGTTTCAGTATGTTCCTTATCATGATGAAAAAGGTTCTTTCTCCTTGTTTGTTGACAGTGTTTACCAGGAAAAAATGTGATATTAAAAAATGTTTTGTTATCATCTATTGAGATTATTATTAGTGTATTTTGCCTGTGCTATTCTGATATGGCATATTAACTGACTTTTGGAAGTTAAATAAGCCATACTTCCCTGGGATATTTCTCCTTTGATGTATTTAATCTTTTTATTATGACACTGGGCTTAATTTGCCAGAATTTTGTTGAGTATTTTAAGTCAACATTCACAAGAGACATTTTTATTAATTTGCTTTCTTTGTGTTGTCTTTGACTGATTTTGGTATCAACATAATGCAATTTTCATAAAATGTATGTTCAGGTTTGTAAATATATTACATTATTTTTTTCAAAAATAATGTTTGCTAGAATTTATCAGTGAAGACATCTAGGGCCAGGCTTTTCTTTGAGGAGGTTTTTAAAAAATTATTAATTTGTCTAATTACTTGCTGGAGGCTTCTAAGAATTTCTATTTATTCTTGAGTAAGTTTTAGTAGTTCATACCTTTCTAGATTTTTTTTATATGTTATCTGATTTGTTAATATATGGTTGCTTTTAAAATTCACTTACACTAAATTCATTTCTATTAGGTAGGCAAAATGTTTATCACTGTTGTTATTTTCCTGGAGTCAACGACTGGTTTTCTTCTGATAACTCTGTCCTTGGATTGTAGATGGTTATCTTCTCCCTGTGTCTTCACAAACTCTTCTCTCTGAGTCTTACAGGCTGAGTTGTGACTCCCCCATAATTCATATGTCAAAGTCCTATTGGCGTCCAGCCTGGGTAACAAGAGCGAAACTCCGTCTCAAAAAAAAAAAAAAAAAAAAAAGTCCTAATACTCAGTACCTCAGAATGAAGTTAAAATGAGGCCATCAGGATGGGCACTAATTCAATATGACTGATGTTCTTATAAGTAGAGAAGATCAGGATAGAGATATGCACACAGCAAACACCATGTGCATGTGGTGGCATCAGGAGAAGATGGCCGTCTACTAGCTAAGGAGAGAGGCCTGGGGAGAAACCAACTCTGCTAACAACTTAGTCTCAGAATTTGGCTTATAGTATTGTTCAAAAATAAACTGCTGGCTGGGTACTGTGGCTCATGCCTGCAATCCCAGCATTTTGGGAAGCTGAGATGGGGAGATTGCTTGAGCCCTGGAATTTGAGACCAGTCTGGACAACATGGCAAAATCCTCCCTCTACAAAAAAATACAAAAATTAGTCAGATATGGTAGAACATGCCTGTACTACCAGCTATTCAGGAGGCTGATGTGGGATGATCACCTGAACCTGGGAACTCAAGGCTGCAATAAGCCATGATTATACCATTGTACTCCAGTGTGGAAGATAGGAGTGAGATGCTGTCTCCAAAAAAAAAGAAAAGAGAGAAAAGGAAGGAAGGAAGGGAGGGAGGGAGGGAGGGAAAGAAGAAGGAAAGAAAGAAATGAAAGAAAGAAAGAAGGAAAGGAGGGAAGGAAGGAAGAGAGGGAGAAAGGAAGGAAGGAAAGAAAAGAAAGGGAAAAAGAGAGAAACCTCTGTTTTAAGCCATTCAGTCTGTGACTTCATTATGGCAGCTGTCCCAAATAATACAGTGGAGTATCTACATAAATTATTTGGAATTATTCCACATGGAATATTTTGCTGTTGTTCCCATTTACTTATTTACTCAGTCATTTATGTCAGTATAGACTTTTGATTATTAATTTTATACTTTGAATTATATCCAAAACTCGGTATTTATTTGTTACTCACATTGCTCCAGATTTGGACTTTGTGAGCTCTTTCTGTCAGCTCTTGTGTCCTTCTGAAATAACCCAACCTTTTTTTTTTTCTCCCTATTTACTTCCTCCTTTCTTCTGAGCTACATGTTTAGCAAGTGTGTTTGATTAGGAATAGAAGTCTGAAACGATCATTTCTGGGCACTACACACTAGCTAGCACTGCCAAAGAAAACACAATGCAGTCAAATGCTGGATGGAACTAGGTTTTACTTACATAGAGAAGACAGCCTATGATTAGCTTCAGTCCCGGGCATCAGTACCCTATGGCCATTGGGCCCCTCCCAGTAGTTGACACAGGGCAATTTGTTTTGATGAACAATTCTTGTGCTGCAGCAGAAGACCTCAACCACTCCCTGCAGAGGACAGAGGCAGCAGGGGGATTGGCCACCTTTCATTTGATGCGTATCCTTAAACAGAACAAAGGAGTACGCAATGAACCTAAAACAGAGAATGATATTCCCATATGAGGAGAAAAGTTCAGCACAGGCAGCAAGAACTCTTGCTCTCTTGGTAAAGAGATGCTTCCGGCCAAAGGCCCGTTCTATGCATCTGGGTGAAAGTTAAAGGACTACATGGACGGAACTACCTTTCCCAACACTACAAGTTGTCCTCGCTCAGGCTGATCTGTCTTGTATATTTCCTGCTAGAATCAGCTGTATCTCCATTAAGCCCTGATTTTTTTTTTTTTAATTGAAAAAGAGTATAGTAAACCATCTGAGTACTGTGTATGGTAATTACTGCTGGATAATGCTCCTAGTAGGCTCCCTCAGCTAAGAGCAAGCAAATACATGTGTGAATACATGAGGACTCCATCTCCCGGCCTAACATTTATGTGTCATTTTCAGTCCCAACCATAGGCATTATAAAGGCTTTATGTAGGTCTCATATGGGAAAGTTGCCCTTCCTACAGCTGACCTTGTGCACTGCCAATTCGTTATGGTCTGTAGAAAAACTCAGCCTTCACTCTTAGTCAGCCATGCTTTTAATCATATATGCATTTTTGCCCAGGAAACTTCATTGCAGAGTCTCTATTTGGAGTTTTCAGCCAAGGTCTTCAGACACCTCTGCAGAGGCCTCCTTATCAGGGGAGAAGGAACAAGTTTGAAGTCACTTTTACCGACTGTGAATCTCAGTACTTTCTAGCCCTCCCTTTTCTCGCTACCACCTCACTCTCCCCAACTCTTAGGCCTGGGTTTATATAACAGCAGAGATCTTTCGTTCAAGGTTCCTAAACAGGGTGAAGGCATTTGTGTTTACTGATCCACCTGATACTTGAATGACAAATTATTATGTGGGAGGTGAAAGAAAGGGCAAGGTGAATTCTAGCACTTTTTAGCATTTAGTCTCTTGATTATACCACTGAAGAAGTGATTAAATGCCCAGCTCTTTCATTTTTGTCTTGTTGTTTTTAATCAATTACTCTAACACGTGGCTGCTCAGCTCTCTCTCTAGCTCAGCTAAGCTCCAGACAAATCTCTGTCTGTATAAATATCTACAAATATTTCCAATTATACCACTGTTATCTAACCTTAAATTAAGCATTTGTTCATAGGATGTCTCTGCCTCTAATTAATAAATACTTCGATCATTCTACCCTATTTTCTTTTTAATCTGTAACCTCCCATTCCACAAGTGAGAAAAATGACTTCCATCACCTGCCATTCATTTAAATTCCAGTGTATTTGTATTGTGGCATAAAAATTATTAACCGTACCCAGTGAGAAATAGCTTTATCAACTAGATAAGGGTCTTTTAAAATATACATATACACACACATATATAGGTGTATATACATATATA
Source organism: Saimiri boliviensis (assembly GCF_048565385.1). NCBI lineage: Eukaryota > Metazoa > Chordata > Mammalia > Primates > Cebidae > Saimiri > Saimiri boliviensis. The sequence continues at coordinate 272,341,788 of NC_133449.1, read as the reverse complement.
TACACACACATATATATGTATGCATTCATATATATTTTTAATGTACTTTAGATTCTGGCATACATGTGCAGATCATGCAGGACTGTTGAATAGGTACATACATGGCAATGTGGTTTGCTGCCTCCATCCCCCTGTCAGCTATATCTGGCATTTCTCCCCATGTTTTCCCTCCCCAACCTCCCTACCCCGACTGTCCCTCCCATAATCCGCCCCCCCAACAGATCTTATTTACGATTTTCTTTGCCTTTAGTCTAACAGATTTCATTCATTCTGAAAATTATTTAAATTATAAATCTCCCCAAAACTTTCCGGGGAGATTGTTTAATATATTTTTAATAGAGTTAAATTATATTGTCACATTCTGTACTCCATCCTGGTACTCCATCCTGAAATCCTATGATCTCCTATAATACTTATAAAATTCACATATATTAAGATTCAATTGTTGTGCCCCTCAGTTCCATGAGTTTTGACATATCTATAATGTTATGCAAACACCATTATCCTTTCATGTAGAATTGTTTCATCACACTAAAACTTCAAACTTCTCCTGCGTAAAACTCCGTCTGGCAGCCACTGATCTGTTTACCATCTTTATTTTACTGTTTTATCTATTCCAGAATATTATGTAGTTGGAAACATGAAAGTTACCAGTGCTCCACATGCTTCGCACCATTGACTAGAATGGTCTGGTGTGGGGTTTTGGTCATTATAATAGATTTGTAAGTAAATTGCATTAGTGTTCTGCTTTGCAACTCACTAATGACAAATGATTTTGAACATATTATATGGTTAATAACTATCTGTATATGTTCTTTAGTGAGAGGTTTGTTTATACATTTAGTACACTTTTTTTTTTAATTGTACTTTAAGCTCCAGGGTACATGTGCACATCCTGCAGGGTTGTTGCATAGGTACACACATGCCACGGTGGTTTGCAGTCTATGTCCCCCTGTCACCTACATCAGGCATTTCTCCCAGTGTTTTCCCTCCCCAGCCTCCCTGCCCCCCACTGTCCCACCCTAGCCCCTCGTCCCCCAAACTAAGCCAGTGTGTAACATTCCCCTCCCTATGCCCACGTGTTCTCTTTGTTCAACACTCGCCTATGAGTGAGAACATGTGGTGTTTGGTTTTCTGTTTTTGTGTCAGTTTGCTGAGAATGATGGTTTCCAGATTTATCCATGTCCCTACAAAGGGTACAAACTCATCATTTTTTATTACTGCATAGTATTCCATGGTGTATATGTGCCACATTTTCTTTGTCCAGTCTATCATTGATGGACAATAGATACAGAGAAGGCCTTAGACAAAATTCAACAGCCCTTCATACTAAAAACACACAATAAACTATGTATCGGTGGAACCTATCTCAAAATAATAAAAGCTATTTATGATGAACCTGCAGCCAATATCATATTGAATGGACAAAAACTGGAAGCATTCCCTTTGAAAACTGGCATTAGAAAAGGATGCCCTCTCTCACCACTCGTATGCAACATAGTACTGAAGGTTTTAACCAGAGCAATCAGGAAAGAAAAATAAATAAAATGTATTCAGTTAGGAAAGGAGTAAGTCAAATCGTCTCTATTTGCAGACGACATGATTGTATGTTTAAAAGACCCCATTGTCTCATCCCAAAACGTTCTTAAGCTGATAAGCAACATCAGCAAAGTCTCGGGATACAAAATCAAGGTGCAGAAATCACAAGTGTTCCTATACGCCAATAACAGACAACAGAGAGCCAAATCATAAGTGAACTTCCATTCACAATTGCTACAAAGAGAATAAAATACCTAGGAATACAACTAACAAAGGATGTAAAAGACCTCTTCAAGGAGAACCACAAACCACTGCTCAAGGAAATAAGAGAGGACACAAACAGATGGAGAAACATTCCATGCTCATGGTCAGGAAGATCAATATTGTGAAAATGATCACACTGTCCAAAGTAATTTATGGATACAACATTTAGCACATTTTAACTGGATTTCTGGTTTCTTAAGTTTTCAGAGATCCTTGCACATTTTAGATACACGTTCTCTATTAGATTTATATTTTGCAAATATTTCCTTCCAGTATGTGTCTAGCATTTTTATTTTCTTAAGGGTACTTTACAGAGTGCTAGTTTTATAGTTAATGAATTTCAAAGTACTCAAAATTTGTTCTTATTCTTGAGCATTGTGATGGCTCAGTCTAAGCCTTTTGCATTTTGTTGTCAATTTTAGAATAATTTTGTTTATATATAATAGCTACTGCCTATTCAAAGTAGCTATTTATCTTTTGTGACTTTTGCTAACTTGTATTTTTCAAAGTATTAGCACATTTTATATACGTTATCAAATAAGTTTGCATACAATATACATAGCGTTCTATATAATTTTAACTTGATGTAATCAGTAGTGATGACCCATTTTATGTCTACTGTAAGTAACTTGCTCTTGATCCATCTCTCTTTCTCTATCTTAGCCTGGCTAGAAGTTTATCCATCAATTTTACTGATCATTATAAAGTGCTAGCTTTTAGCCTATTGATTTATTATTTTCTGTTCTCAACTTCATTGATTTTTCTTAAAATTTTTATCATTGTTTCTTTCTACTTGCATTAGGCTGAAATTTTTTCTCTAGTTCCCTAAAAGGATCTTTTAATTTACTTTAGATATTTCCCGTTTTCTAATCTATGTATTTAATAACATACATTTTTCTCTAAGTGCTGCTTTAGTTATCTCCCACAAATACTGTTGTTATAGATCCATTGTAATTAGTTCCAATAATTTATGTTTCTCTTGAGACTTCTATTTTGATATCTTATAGATTATCTACACATGCATTGTTTAAATATATATCATTTTAATTATAAGTATATAGATTACTATATACACATGCGTAACTTTACATAATGCTTTGCCACTTAATATATAGTGCAGATAGAGAATATAATTTTCAATTCCTCATTTTATTACACTCATTTCATCTATCCGTGTGATGTAACAACCCAATAAACTGTTACTACAGTTACTTCAAAAAGTTATCTTTTAGATCAACTAAAAGTAATAAAAATAATTTATTTTCCCTTTATTGTTCTTGGACACTTTTTCCTTTCTTTATGTGGATCTAAGTTTCTTTCCTTAGTATTATTTCATTTCCTGAAGAACTTTTTAAATTAGCCATAGACCAATTCCTTTATCCAGATAAGGTTTAGTTTAGCCGGTAGCATCCTTGAAATGAGTACTTAAAACCCAAAAACCTCTCTGTTTGTTTATTATTGGTGTATTGGAAGAGAAACAGAGAGCCAAATCATGAGGGAACTCCCATTCACAATTGCTACAAGGAGAATAAAATACTTTGAAATACAACTTAAAAAGGATGTGAAGGACCTCTTCAAGGAGAACTACAAAACACTATTCAAGGAAATACAAGAGGACATAAACAAATGGAAAAAGATTCCATGCTCAAGGATAGGACGAATCAATATTGTTAAAATGGCCATACTGCCCAAAGTAATTTATAGATTCAATGCTATCCGGATCAAGCTGCCATTTTCTTTTTTCACAGAATTAGAAAAAACTACTTTAAATTTCATATGGAACTAGAAAGAACCTGTATAGCCAAGACAATCCTAAGCAAAAAGAACAAAGCTGGAGGCATCAGGCTACCTGGCTTCAGACTATACTATAGGGCTACAGTAAACCAAAACAGCATGGTACTGGTAGTAACACAGATACATAGACCAATGGAACAGAACAGAGGCCTCAGAGATAACACCACACATCTACAACAATCTGATCTTGGACAAACCTGACAAAAATAAGCCATAAGAAAAGGATTTAATAAATGGGTTGGGGAAAACTGGCTAGCCATATTCATGAAACTGAACCACTTTCTTACACCTTATACAAAAATTAACTCAAGATGAATTAAAGACTTAAAGGTAGGACCTAAAATATAAAATCCCTAGAAGAAAACCTAGGCAATACCATTTAGTTGCATAGGCATGGGCAAAGACTTCAGGACTAAGACACAAAAATCAATGGCAACAAAAGCCAAAATTGACAAATGGGATCTAATTAAACTAAAGAGCTTCTCTACAGCAAAAGAAGCTCATCAGAATGAACAGGCAACCTACAAAGTGGAAGAAAGTTTTTGCAATCTGTTTATCTGACAAAGGGCTAATATCCAGAATCTAAAAAGAATTTAAACAAATTTACAAATAAAAGACAAACCAACCCATCAAAAAGTGGGCAAAGGATATGAACAGATACTTCTCAAGAGAGGACATCTATGTGAACAACAAATATATGAATAAAAGCTCATCATCATTAGAGAAATGCAAATCAAAACAACAATGAGATACTATCTCAAGCCAGTTAGAATGGCAATCTTTAAAAAGTCAGGAAACAACAGATGCTGGAGAGGATGTGAAGAAATAGGAATGGTTTTACACTGTTGGAGGGAGTGTAAATCAGTTCAACCATCGTGGAAAACTGTGTGGTGATTCCTCAAGGATCTAGATCCAGAAATACTGTTTGCTCCGGCAATCTCATTACTGGATATACATCCAAAGGATTGTAAATCATTCTACTATAAAGACACATGCACATATATGTTTATTGCAGCACTCTTCACAATAGCAAAGACTTGGAACTGGTCCAAATGTCCATCAATGATAGACTAAACAAAGAAAATATGGCACATATACACTATGGAATACTATGTGACCATAAAAAAAATGAGTTCATGTCATTTGCAGACATAGATGAAGCTGGAAACCATAATTCTCAACAAACTAACACAGGAACAGAAAACCAAACACTGCATGTTCTCACTCATAAGTGGGAGTTGAACAATGACAACAAATAGACACAAGGAGGGGAACATCACACACTGGGGCCTATCTGGGGGTGGGGGACTAGGGAAGGGATGGCATTAGAAGAAATACCTAATGTAGATGATGGGTTAATGGGTGCAGCAAACCACCATGTATATGTATACCTATGGCACATGTATACCTATGCAACAAATCTGCATGTTCTGCACATTTATCCCAGAACTTAAAGTATTAAACAAACAAACCATCAAACAAAAAACTGCAAACTTTGTAACCAGGCCTTTAACCCCCTTGCCTAGGCCCACTCCCACTCTGTGGTGTACTCTCTTAGTTTAATACATGCCTGCTTTCACTGCTTTGTTTTTGTGTTTTGTTCTTTTGCACTTTGTATGTTGTGTTCGATTCTTTCTCCAAACCACAAGGACCTGGACAACTCACTCATGGCCTTCCTTCTGGTACCAACTTAGGTTAAATACTCTTTTCAGTTGGGATAGGACTATAGCAGTCTGTCTCATGGACAGTAGCTCATTGTTACAGAGAATATGGTATTTCATAATAGGTACTATCCTGGTTGGAATAATAGCCATTCTATGAAACTGCCTTAATTCTTGTAATCCAGCCCATATTTAGCAGTCAGAAATTAATGAGTATTACCACTGAGGAGTCCTTACGTCTATGGCTACCGCAACCTTTTCTCCAGATAAACAGAGCTTTGTTGTGACTACCTCGTTTTACCTCTCTTTCTCATTCTCTCTTCCTTTTTCTTAACTTCCATTTCTCAGTTCAGGAATACACGTTCAGGTTTGTTACAAAGGTAAGTTTTTCGTAACAGGGATTTGGTGTACAGATTTATTTCATCCTCTTGGTAATAAGTGAAGTAACCAATAGGCAGTTTTTTGATTTGCTTCTTCCTCTCCACCTTCATCCTCAAGCAGGACCTGGTGTCTATGGTTCCCCTCCCAGTGTCCATTTGTATGTAATGTATAGCTCCCACTTATAAGTGACAACATGTGGTATTTGATTTTCTGTCTCTGCATTAGTTCTGTTAGGATAATATCCTCTTAACTCCATCCATGTTGTTGCAGAGTAAATAATCTCATTCCTTTTGATGGCTGTCTAGTATTCCATAGTATATAGGTGATACATTTGCTTTATCCAGTCTATCACTGATGAACATTTAGGTTGATTCCATGTCTTTGATATTGTGAATAATGCTGCGATGAACATACACTTTCATTAGTCTCTGTAGATTTTGGAATGGTGATTAGCTCTATAAACTCCATTCCATGTTGAATAGTTAAAAAGACATTAATTTTTATTTTTTCAAATTTTTCTTCTTGTATATATGAAAGAGATGACTTTAACATTTATTACTGTAAAAGTTAAAACAAGAAATCCTGCTAGATATACATATATATATACATATATATGATTAATTTTAAATGAAATAAGTATATGTAATGAGGTAAAAGAAAACAGTAATCTTCAAAATATAGAAACTTGCTATGAGAGATTGTCTACATTCATTAATTCTAGAGCAAAGGAATAGAGAAAAAATATGTTATTCAAATTTTCACCATGTTTCATAATTCTGTGTAGTATTATTTAATTTGTCAGTATTTATTACATTTTTGTCCAGTAAACTAACTTCCTTTGCTATTTGATAAAATTGTCTATTGTTTAATTTCAAAGTGCTAAGACAGTTTTGAATTTCTACTAAAATTGTTTTTGTAAGTTTATCAAAGTTATAGATATATCATTAGCTGATACCCAGTAATTAAAAAAACACTTTTATAATCTTTAAGACCTTTATGTGTGAATTCACTGGATGATGTTCTTCTGTATCTGGTGTCTGTGAAAAACATGAGCATTTAATTTTTTTTGCAAATTTCAAGGGTGTTTTATTTCTGGAAAGAGAATATTATGTGGTGTAAAATAATTAAGAAAATAATGAGATGAATCTATCTTTAATGAGCTTTCCTTTATTTTGTATATTTATCCTTCATAATTATGATTAATACTGAGATACAATTTATAAGCAAAATACTGAACTCATTTCATTTGCAAAGAAATCTCCCTTAATAATATTGTCAAACAGTATTACAAATAATTTGTCTTTAACACAAGCCTTTTCTGTTTTAATGATGAAGTTAGCTTTAATATTGCATACTGTTTTGATTCGTACTTCACTTTATGTCATTGCCGATATTGTTCCTGCCTTAAATAAGGACATCAGTGGACTAAACTCATTTTACCTTCACTGTTAAATTATGATGATTTGTTTTATCAAAACTAGAAAATGTTTCATTCAATTAAACAGTCTTTTTCAACATGGAAGTTTGATATCTTGTTTATGGTAATAATCTCATGAGAGTATTTATATGTCAAAAGGCAGTAAAATATATAATTTATATGTGTACAATTTGTTGCACAATAATGGTACCACAATTAAGTAGTTTAAAAAATCAGAGAATAGCATTCACAGACATTTTTGTGGATACTAGCATTGTAATGAAGAAGACACATGTCAGCTTAAAGCAATATGAGACTAGCAGACATGCACATTGACAGATAATTATGTATGCTATATTTAGTGTTGTGAATGACACTTGAAAATGACGATGAAAAGATACTTACCTTGGTAGCTGTTGAAAAAGCCTTATAGAGACCATTTGTTGTTAGATGAGACCAGAGGGACATGCACCATATTCAGTTTCCTAGATCTACTATCATAACAATTTAGCAAAACTAGGTCATTTCAAAAACATATTTGTATGCTGTTACAGTTCTGGAGACTAGAAGTCTAAAATGAAATACTGGCATGGTCATGCCCATAACAAAGATTACATGAAAGAATTCTTCCATGTTTATTTGGCAATATTTGGATTTAGCTGCATCATTACAATTTCTGCTCTCATCTTCACTTTGCCTCCTCCGTCTGTATGTGTCTGTGCATCTTATAAAGACGCTAGTCATTAAACTTAATTTCTGCCCTTGTCCACTATGACCTCATCATAATTGATTACATAGACAAAGTTCTTATTTCCAAATAAGGTCATATCTGTAGGTTTGAGATGGACAAAATTTTGCAGGAAAATTATTTAAACCAACACAGTTCTCCTTCTGCCCTTTTTTCATCAAAGTTTTATTTCTCCTGTATTCAAAACTCATTTGCAATATCCAAAGATTCCACCAAAATCTTAACCCATGCCAGCATCAACACTAAGTTCAAAATATCATCTAAATATAATCAACTCAAAAGTTCTCAGATATTATTTTCTAGATCATCTAAATTAAGTGTCAGTAGAAATCTGTGTATGGTCCATCCTGGGGCAAAATTTATTTCTATTTGTAAACTTGTAAATATAGGGAAAAATGTTAATTTTCTCAAATACAATAATGAGATATGCATAGACTAGACATTCTCGTTTCAAAAGGGATATGTAAGAAGGTAAAAACAGGTCAAGGAACTCAAGCATGTTCAAAATCCAGAGAGCAAATTTCATTAAGTTTCAAGGCTAGAGAACAGCTCTCTCTGCTCGATGCTCTGTCTTCTCAGATACTTAGGCAGTAGCTCCCCTCTGCCGCCCAACAGAGGAAACTGCAGCCCTACCTCCCAGCGCCATTTCCTGCTTGGAGAATTTTGGAAGTTCAACTGCCCTCTTTAATTTTTTCCTGTCTCTGTTCACTCAGTACAAGTTGGCAGTGTTTCCACTGACATAAGATTCTCAAAAAGCTTCTCAGTCTTCCACGAATGTCAAGAAAATCCATATCATAAAACATTAGACTCCTCCACAGTTCCTTCCAGGATCACCCCATCTCTATTCCTGGCTTCAGCAGAGGTGGTTGATAGAATCTCTAGTTCACATACCTCATTTCTCCAATACAAGATTGTACAGCCACAACCTTGATGTTTTCCCAGAGCGTGCTTTCTTATCCTTTTTTTAGTATGAGTCAGCTCTTTTTCTAAATCATCAACGTCTAATTTTGTTTTCTGATGATTTCTTTCTTAATTTATTTTTTTCCTTTCTTTTATTACTGCATGTAGCAAAAAGAAATCAGGCTACACTTTGTATAAGTTGCTGGAAAATCTCTTTCCCTAAGTTTTCAAGTTCATGCCATATACATCCTACTTTACACACAAAAGCAGAATGCAATTCATGCATGTTTTCTGCCACATTATAACATGGATCTATTTTTCTCCATTTTCTAGTAACATATTCTTCATTTCTGTCCTAAGACTTCATGAGAAGCCCCTTTAAGTTTCATATTTTAGTAACATTTTATTTAAAATATATGTATTGTTTAAGAAAATATAAAGTTTCTCTACTTTCTTTTGAATCCTCACCAAAATCACTATCAAATGTCCATATTTCTACCAACAGTCTCTTCAAAAAAATCTGAGCTTAATTGATATTTTATCATAAGCTGCAGAAATCTTCCAACTTCTTCCATCATTCACCCAATTCCAAAATCACTTCCATTTTTTTTAAGTACTTGCTACAGCACCACCTCAGTTCCTGGTATTAAATATTTATCAGTTAAGGTTATATGTAAAGAGAAATTTACAGAGAAATAGAATAAAAACAGATAGATAGATACATAGATATATAGATGATAGATCTACAGATAGATTAGATAATTATCCATTTTCTCTATCTAGCTATTGATCAATATATCTATCTATCTACCTAGAAAGAGAGAGAGAGAGAGATGAATAGAGACAGAGACAGACAAACTGGATCAGGAGAACATGGGGGCTGACAAGTTTGACATTCATGGAGCAGGTAAGTTCAAAATTCGTATAGCAGGCTGGCTAGCTAGGAACTCAGGCAGGAGCTGATAATCCAGTTTTCACTCTTAGGCCTTTCAACTAACTGAAAGAAAGCCCACCCAGATTATCAACAGTAATTTCCATTACTTAAATTAACTTATGGTAAATATTAACCACATCTAGAAAATACTCTAACAGCAACACCTAGACTAGTGTTTGATTAAACAATTGGGTAACATAGTGTGCCAATTTAAGACATAAAACAAATCATCGCAAGTAAGAATGTGCAAGATGATACGAAAGGAAGATACTCTATATAATTTGAAAACAATCATAAAGATCTGAAAAAGTGTGCTGTTTTCAAAGATATGAAAATAATTTAAAACCACTTGATGTCTAGAAATGAAAGGTGGCATTTTAATAGTTGACAGAAAACATCACTTAGAATATTTTTTCTTTATCCAAAAAGATTGAATTTATTAGGTCTAGGTCCCTATAAAAAGATTTTAGGTTGGGAGTAACATGTTATATTTTAAATGTAGTTTTATTACAGCTATAAGAATTTAAGCTAAGAAGCAGAAGGCATAGTGACTTCACACTACAAATAATCATATTTTTACATAGAGACTGTGAACTCTTCAAGAAAAGACAGCATGTTATATTCATTATTTTCTGTCATATAATGCTCTAATTCACTTTCATAATAATTGGTTTTTTTTTACTGTTTATTATTTGTTTACCTCTGTGAAGAAAACTTTACCTGTACTCACTCAAGTCTTGCTCAGAAGTGAGTAGTTAGATCTTATTTTTTTTAATGCAAACATAAAGAAAAAGAGCATTGGAGAAGTGAGAGACGCAGCCCGTTTCTCAAATCTCTCAGACATCAGATGTGCACTCTAAATGATGACTCCAAATAACAGTGACTCTCCTGAAAAGACTTAAAATGATATGAGGGAAAGAGAAAAATGAAAAGATTACCTCTTTGACTTAGATTTTGAGAATGAGCTAAGAAGTAAATAAAACAAAAAGGTAACTCTTCATATTCTCTGTGTTACTTGTGAAGGTCCAAAGATAGAGTTTGGATGTAATTCAGTAAGATTTCCTCATTCTTTAAATATATTCTACCGAATAATTGGCTAAAAGTAGTGGTTGAGAAGAATCAATCTACCAAATTTTGTTATTAAAAAATGTAATGCCTAAGAAGTCCTTTTACATAGTGTGCTCTGCATGTTAAATATGCATGCATATGTTATAATTACTGTGTAAGTATACAATAAAGATATACGTACACATTTGTATTTAAATTGTGTATAGTAAATACACGTTTAAGGATATATGAAGTTTATAATCAGCATGTATGTCTTTTTTTTTTTTTTTTTTTTTTTTTGAGATGGAGTTTTGCTCTTGTTGCCCGGATTGGAGTGCAGTGGCACAATCTCAACTCACCACAACCTCCACCTCCTGGGTTCAAGTGATTGTTCTGACCCAGCCTCCCGCGTAGCTGAGATTACAGGCATGCTCCACCATGCCCATCTAATTTTCTATTTTCAGTAGAGGCAGAGTTTCTCCACGTTGGTCAGGCTGCTCTGGAACTCCTGACCCCAGGTGATCCACCGGCCTCAGCCTTCCAAAGTGCTGGTATTACAGAAGTGAGCCACCATGCCTAGCCAGCATGTATGTCTTGATTCTCACAGTAGCATTATGAATATCTTAATATCACAAATATTTGACATAATAAGATTTTGTGACCAATAATCAATTAAAATATCCTTTCATTGTTTTTTGGGATTTTGTGGTTTTTTTTAAAGATGAAATTTCGCTCTTGTCCAGGTTGGAGTGCACTGGTGCGATCTGGGCTCATTGAAACCTCTGCCTTCCAGGTTCAAGGGATTCTTCAGCCTCAGCCTACACAGTAGCTGGGATTAAAGGCGCCTGCCATAACACTCAGGTAATTTTTGTGTTTTTAGAGATGGTGTTTCGCCATGTTGGTCAGGGTGGTCTCAAACTACTGAACTAAGGTGATCCACCTGCCTCAGCCTCCCAAAGTGCTGGGATTACAGGCGTGAGACACTATGCCCAGCCCCTTTCATTGTTTAATAAAACAATTCTATTTTAAGTATCTTGATTGTTAAAACTGAATACATGTATAAATTAAAAATGCTTTCAATTTTCATTTTTTATCCATGCTTGATTTGTTTGTTTATTAGAAGTACAGAAACTAATATTTTATAAAATTCTATGATTTATATTTTAGCAAGAATATTGAGAATTTATGTTTTCTGGTACATCCTAAAATACATATGTAAATTATAAATTTTAAACCATAAAAATCAAAGAGTTTTTCTTTGACAGTTATATTTGGGAATGTGTTTATACATGCATATGTGTTTGTGTGTTTGACTTATGCTCACTATTCTGGAAAAGCTGATTTCAATAAATCAATATTAAAAAAAGCTGATTACAGTAAATCAGACACCAGTGTCCAAGCTACTTTGATACCTGAATGAAAATTAAAACACTATCTTAGTCTATTGGGCTTTTATAACAAAACTCCATAAACTATGTGGTTTATAAAGAACAGAGATTTATTTCCCACACTTTAGGAGACAGGGAAGTCAAAAATTAAGATATGAGCGTTGGCATCTACGTAGGAGGGTTAAACTCCTAGTTTATAGGTAGCAGCTTTTTGCTGTGTCCTCGCATGATAGAAGGAGCAAGGGAATTTTTTGAGACAATTTTATAAAGTTCAAAGCTTTCTTCACAGAGGTAAATAAATAATAAATAGTAAAAAAAATCAGTTATTATGAAAGTGAACTAGAGCATTATATGATTAAAAATAATAAGTAAAATATGCTACCTTTTCTTGAGTTAATAGTCTATATGTATAAAATATGTTTACTTACAGTGGTGAAGCCACTGTGAGTTACACTTCTTAGTCTAATTCCTGTAGCTGTAACTAAACTAAAAGTGATGAATGCTCCCGTCTCATGGCCCAAGCACTTCCCAAAGGCCCCAACTCTTAACACCATCACCTGTGGGTTAGAATTTGGACAAACAAATTTTGGAGAAACAAGCATTCAGACCATAATAAGATGCATCTCTTCATTTTCAACAATTAATTCCCCACAGTAAGTATTTTGGGCAAAAAAAAAAAAAAAAAAAATCATGAGATAGCGTAATAGCACATTATAAAATTAACACAAATATCGGACTCTAATTCAACATCATATTTGAGTTATTTACCTCACAAATATCTTTCTTAATATTAATTTTTAGGAGTCTTATTTATTAATTAATTTATTTGAGATGGAGTTTCACTCTTGTCACCCAGGCTGGAGTGCAGTGGTGTGCTTTTTTTTTTGGCTCACTGCAACCTCCACCTTCTGGGTTTAAGTGATTCTCCTGCCTCAACCTCTTAAGTAGCTGGGATTTCATGTGCCCACCACCATGGCAAGCTAATTTTAGTAGAGACAGGGTTTCATCATGTTGGCCAGGCTGGTCTTGAACTCCTGACCTCAGGTGATCCACCCGCCTCAGGCTCCCAAACTGCTGGGATTACAGGAGTGAGCCACCATCCCTGATTGATTTATAGATTTCTTATTCTCACTTCATATGATAGGAATAGGCAATAGGCAACTCTAGTAACTTCTGTAAAAGACCACTTTATTCTCCTCAGCTGCTTATTTAATCTTTACTAGTTTTATTTCAGAAACTGTTATTTTATTCATGTTGTTGTAATCCCTTCTTTTCCTAAATTAAGGTCTTTGCTACAAAATTTTATCATGGGTTTTATAAAAGAAAAACTTTCTATTGTCAGATAGATGTGGAAAATGTTGAACTATAGTAAGGTAACTTGCCTTCAATTCCCCTGGCCTTAGTATATATCAAAAACAAAGTTTTCTACTTTAAAAATCATATATACCATTGTTTTGTAAGATATTATTTTTGCCACTTTCTTGTTTCCAATATAGTTATGTCTGGTTTATACCAATAAAATATTTATCATAGCCTGGAGAATATAATTGTTAGATAGTACTGTTTTCTCCTTTATTCAAAATTTTAATTACCAAAGACAGTGAAAGTTTGTATTCAAAATTAAATTTTCAGCCTCCTACTTATCTTCACCAAATATGGAATATATATTGACTTATAAATGAATAATTTACTCTGTGCTATGTTATACATATAAACTATTTTAATTCTAATTGAATCCTTTAGAAAATAGCCAGACAAGTGTGTGTGGAGTGTTTATTCCATAAACAGATTGGTATTGCTACTTTTGATTTTTTATATAAGACTCATTAACAATAATATTTACCTTGGAGTTTGGTTCAGGGATATTTAAAAGATCTACACTCGGCAATAGCTTTCCAAAACTATAGAAACATAAACGTGATTCTCCTTCATAAAGTACTGCTAAAATAATCATAAGTTGAAATGATAAAACATTGAATGGCTACATGAGGGCAGAGTACTGGTATTTCCTAATTAATTTAACCACAGATGAAAAATCCTCCAAATCTTTTGTTTTCTATTAGCATTTATTTTATTTATCAATCAGTTCACTGTTTAAATTCTTACTTTACTTATGAGAGAGAGTTATTTTAACATCAACTACCAGGTCTCCACCCAGATTGCTCTTTAAAGATTATTGAACATCACATTTAATAAGTCTCTTATTAAAGCATCTTTCCAATTTACCACCTTCCTTTTAGCTCAGTCAAATTTTAAAGGTAAGGCATAGCTTCATCTAAGTACTGCCATACTTTTCTTGCTTTATTTAGTCCCTAATGAAGGTTATTCTCTGTTTTAATAGTGTTTCTTAAAGCATAATTTGGAAGACTTTTTTTCCTTCTTATGATGAACTTATAAGTAAATACTTTAATTGATAGAAGTTCAAGGGTCCAGTTGAGGGCCTACATGAAGAAACTAGGGTCTAGAAGAGAGGAGATAGAGAAAATACAAGGCAATAATGAACATAAAGCAGGTAAGCTGGAGGCAGCAGAAAGTGATATTTCAGATGTTTCATGTGGAAATAATTGATTTTCTTGGCTCTTGTTAAAGCCTCTTTGAAAAAGGCTCTGAGTCTGAACTTAATTTTGTTGTCTCAGTATATTTGATAAGTTTTATTTTTTATTTCTATTGTTCCTTTTAAACATTTTATCAATACGTTTAAACTTCGACATTATGGCTATCCTTGGAAAATTTGTGCCATTTTGATTGTTGTTATGGTTGAATTTTGACCCCCAAGGAAGAAAAGTCTTATCCAAGATATCTCAGAATGTGGTCTTATTTGGCAAGAGAGTCATAGGTGAAATTAGCTAAGAAGAGATCATACTGGCATGCTGTGGCTTCTGATGAAATAAGACTGAAGTCTTCATAAGGCTATGTGGAGACACAGAGGGACACAGGGGAAGCTGAATAACAAGGAAAGTGGAGATTAGAGGGACATAGCTGCAAGCCACAGAAGCCAAAGATTGCTAAGAAACCCTTAGAATCTAGAAAGAAGCAAGAAAGAATTTCTCTCCTGATTTTACAGGGAACATGATCCGACCAAATAGCTTAACTGCAGACTTCCAGGCTCCAGAACAGTGAAACAACAAATTTCTGTGTTTCGAAGCCACCCTGCTTTTGGTACTTTTATGGCAACCCAAGAAAACTAAAACAATGAATAAATTCAAAAATTAGGTTTATAGTAAACATGCTATTGTCTTGGTCCATTTTGACATTGCTATAAAGACGTACCCAAACTTGGGTAATCTATAAAGAAGAGAGTTTAATTGACTAGCAGTTCTGCATGGCTGGAGAGGCCTCAGGAAACTTAAAATCATGACTTAAGGCAAAGAGGAAGCAACGACATTCTCCACATGGTGGCAGGAGAGAAAAAAGGGAAAGTGTAGAGAAAACCACCATTTATAAAACCATCAAATCTGTTGAGAACAAGAACAGCGCGTGATAACCACCCCCATGATCCAATCACTTCCCACCAGATAGTTCCTTGGACACCTGCAGATTACAATTTGAGATGAGATTTGGGTGGAGGCACAAAACCAAATATATCAACTCTATAGTATGATTTTAAAAGGTTGTGATTTAACTAGGGGCATTAGCATTTTAAGACAGAAAAGTCACTACAGCTCTTATCTAGTAGTGCTTGAGGAATAGTGTGGACTCTTCAACAAGATCGAATCATTAACAGCCTGTTATTAGACTTAGAGCAAAATCATAAGGCAATGGACCCCATATTTTAAATCAAGTCAAGATGGGTTGAATTGTGTTCTCCCACCTCTAAAATGTTTTGGGGTCAAAACCGCCAGAACCTCAGAATGTGACCTTATTTGGAGAAAGCATCTTTGTAAAGTTAATCAAGTTAGAATGAATTATTATGGTAAGCCTTGATTCAATACGATTGGTGTATTTATAAAGTGTATAAGATTTGGATACAAAAATGCATGCATAGAGGGAAGATAATGTGAAGAGACACAGATGTCCATCTACAAGCCAAAGAGAGAGACGGGGAATAGATCTACCCTTAACAGCTCTCAGAGGGAGCCAGCCCTACTGGCATCTTGATGTCAAACTTCTAGCCTCCACAACTGGGACACAAAAAAACTTTTGTAGCTTAAACCACCCAGTATATGGTACTTAGTTATGGAAGCCCTAGAAAACTAACACACAAGTGATACTCCAAAACTTTTTTGCTGTAAATTACAAATGGTGGTTAAATACTTAGCCCCTGAGGTCAGGGATTAGTAATTTATATCCTCTATCACAATCAGATTTCTTTGACAATTCCATTGTAATACTCAATATAGAATTAAAGATGACAGCCAATATTTTGTTACAAAAATTGTTTTAAATTATGGTTATTGAGATGACCACATGAGTTAAATCATGTAATGTGCTCAGAACAAGTGCCCAACACATGGTGGGTCCAATCTTAGAATTAGCTATCAGTTATTGCCTAAGTGCAATTCTAATTTAACTCATAAAAATGTATTAGTCCTAGCAGCTCAACTTAAATGTAAAATTATTGAAATAAAGAATAAAATTATTGAAACCTAATCATAAAACTGTGAGAACTCTAGTATTTTTCATAAGCATTCCCCCTCAATTTAGATCAGTTATTCTCATACTTTTTCCTCTTCTACATAAAATTTTCGGTGTTTTTTGACCTGCCACCAGCTTTGAATTACCTGACACTGTTTTTGTTTTGGTCATTACAGGCACTGGTACAGGCCAAGGACTGCACCGCTCCTTGTTATGCAATTCCAGGTACTGTGCACTGACACCTTACTAGTGGCCTCTTTAATTCAGATTTTTCTCTCTGGCTTCCTACAGTCAAATCTCATGGAGCATCATCTCTGCTCACCCTCTTCTTGTCAGCTCATGCAGCCATGAATGATTCCCTTTGACAAATAACATGGTTTTAATTCTCTCTGCATGAAATTAAATGAAACTGATATAATTCTACCACAGATAAAGGTATAGACATACATACAAATGCAGGTACCAGCATATCAATACAGAGAATCTGCAGACAGCATGAGAAGAAAATAGATCTAATACTTCTATGCACAATGGTACTTGCTTCACTTTTTATTTTAGATCCCACAGTGGAGTAGCACTTTCTGGCAATATATCACATTTCCATATTGTGTTTATTTCCTTCTATCCACCTGGAAAATACCGAATGGTCTTATTGGTAAAGGTATGTTATGCTGTTGTTTTTTCCCCTCCAATTTCTGATAATTTCCATTTTAATTGAATATTTCTCAGCATTTTTTAAACTTACATTTTGAATGACATTATACTGTCGATTAGATGTCAACACTGATTTCTGCTCTGTAAAAATGACAGTATCGAGATTTAATATTATTCAATTTTCCTTATAAATTTGTCATTCCTAGCCTATGACAGAGTTCAGCAAGTCGTATTTCCAATTGTCCAACACTGACAAGTAGATTGAATGATATTATTTCCTAAACAGAAAAATACAAAAGAAAAGAATCACAAGCAGTTGACTTATTTATAAAAAAGTGATTAATCAGACAAAACAATTAATGCTTTAGAAAAATATATCGTCTCTTACAAAATTCATCTTCAAGATATAAAGTTCTCTAAAACTAACAACTAAGACGCATTTGTTTTTCCAAAATGAGAAAAAGCATTTATGGAAGGAACTTGTAGCAGTATTGCTGTACTGGTCTCTATTACACTCATTTGTGAAGCTTTCTTTTTCTGTACTTATTGCTTCAATTTGTGCATAATATTAATCATTTTATTATGGTAGGATGTAAGACAATATGAAATGCTTTGTTACGGACTTTGAACTACATGAAATAAATTATCAGATATAATACATTCCCAAGTATTTTTCAGAATTCTATAGAAAATCAGAATTTTAGAATTGAGAGGGACAATACAGATAATCTCCCACCTAACATTGTTGTTTGTTTATAACTAATCACATTTATTTATTTATCAGGAATCCACTATGCATAATATGATACATCTTATTTTTTGAATGATAATGTTATCAAAATACATTTCATTAAAATGAAAATGCTATGTGTTTATACCTCATTCTGGCCCTAGAACATAGTTGAAGCCAGTACAATTTTAAGAAGTTTAGATAAAAAATATTTATAAAAGATATTTAAGAATACCTGATATTAATGTAAAGCATAAAAGTCTAATGCAAAGCATCACAGTTTAGTGTAGTGGATACTGTTAGTACTCCATGCAAATCCTTCAGATACTTTTTGTTATCTGTAGGAATACATTCAGATCTGTATGCATTTGCTTCTTATGTTCTGTGCCCAATTCTGTCTTTGGAGGACTCTCCTTGGCTACTGGAGCTACTTTCCCAGCACATGTATAGATCCTGTAGCTTCTGATAGGGTATGACTTCCAACCCTCAAAGGTGACCTTGAGTCATGATGGACTGTAAGAGCCTGGAACTGACTGCTAGGTATCTTACATGCTAAAGCTCCCCTGCAGGCTCAGGCTTAGGCTGACACTACACGAGATCACCACTGAACATGGCTTCTCACCCTTTCCTGTCCGCCTGTCACCTACCAGCTTCTCCTGGAACATATTGTTCACAAATCACTTTACATGTGTTGTCACCTCATGGTCTGCTCTTGGAGAATGCAATATAAGTCAGCTTACAATTCACTGACAAGAAAATATAAGTATGAGGGTAGAAAAATGATGGAAAAATATTAAAGGGAAAATAATAGACATTACTTACACAAGAAAATATAAATAAAATTGAACACATTTTAAAAATTTTTCCAAGCTTGGAATACTAACTTCCCAATTACAGAGCTGTTTGTGAAAGAGGATGTTGAGTTAATTGTTGGAGAAATTATTGAAGGTACTATTTGAATAAATAAATGCAGATAAACTGGACCTGCTAGGTCATATTACTCCTCCAACAAATACTGAACTTGGCTTAGTAATTAGAAACTTATGGAATATAGGCCTACACCAAAAACACAGGACAATACTGTTAATAACACATCAAATATCCAATGTGCAAGAAATACTGAGAGCACAACACTTCATGGAAGTTATATCCAACTCATCAAATAATTTTAGTCAAAACTATTGATCAATTCAAATTGCAAAATAAGAATAGTTCTAGAGAAGCTAAATCTTAGAAAGTTATTTTCAAAAGCTTAGAAATAAAAGAAACTTCTACAAAAAGCCTACAGCCAATATAATTTTTTTTTTTTTTTTTTTTTTTTTTTTTGGACGGAGTCTCACTCTGTTGCCAGGCTAGAGTTCAGGGATATGTTCTCGGCTCACTGTAACCTCCACCCCCCCGGTCCAAGCAATTCTCCTGCCTCAGCCTCCTGAGT
The DNA here is from genome assembly GCF_048565385.1 of Saimiri boliviensis. Taxonomy (NCBI): domain Eukaryota; kingdom Metazoa; phylum Chordata; class Mammalia; order Primates; family Cebidae; genus Saimiri; species Saimiri boliviensis. The sequence continues at coordinate 272,322,321 of NC_133449.1, read as the reverse complement.
AGCTGGGAATACAAGCACACGCCACCACGCCCAGCTAATTTTTGTAGTTTTAGTAGAGACAGGGTTTCACCATGTTGGCCAGGCTAGTCTCAAATTCCTGACCTTGTGATCCACCAGCCTCAACTTCCCAAAGTGCTGGGATTACAGGTGTGAGCCACCGCACCCGGCCTATAATTCTTTTTTTTTTTTTTTTTTTTTTTTTTTTTGTGACGGAGTTTCGCTCTTGTTACCCAGGCTGGAGTGCGATGGCGCGATCTCGGCTCACTGCAACCTCTGCCTCCTAGGTTCAGGCAATTCTCCTGCCTCAGCCTCCTGAGTAGCTGGGATTATAGGCACACGCCACCATGCCCAGCTAATTTTTTGTATTTTTAGTAGAGATGGGGTTTCACCATGTTGACCAGGTTGGTCTCGATCTCTCGATCTTGTGATCCAACCTCCTCGGCCTCCCAAAGGGCTGGGATTACAGGCTTGAGCCACCGCGCCCGGCCTCCGGCCTATAATTCTTAATGTTGAAAGACTGAGTGCATTTTCCTCTAAGACTGGGAACAAGCCAAAAAATTACATTTACTATTTCCATTCACCATTATACTGCCGGCTCTGCTCAGTGTAATAAGGCAAAATAAAAAAATAATAATAAATAAAATAAAATTAAAATGTGTTAAAGCAGTCTCAATAGTGAAATTAAAGAAAAGCTTTATTTACTCTTAGAAGCAGGCATTATTCATAGTAGCCATAAGTGGAAACAACTCAAATGTCCATCAACTGGTGACTGCATAAACAAAATTCCATATAAAGGAATTTTCTTCTTCAATTAAAACATGCTGATGCATGATACTACAGGAGTGTACAAAAATGCTTATACTAAATAGACTAAGCCAGTTATAAAATAATATATATGCATGATTTCATTTACATGAATGTTTCACTGGTCAGAAAAATACATATTTAGAGACAGAAATCAAACTAGTATTGATGAGGGTTGGGTCAGAGGTGGATGGCAGGAAGTAAGAAGCATAGATTATCTGCATAAAGGTTCTAGAAAATTATGTAAGAGATGATGAAGACGTAAAATTGAATTGCGGCCTGGCGCAGTGGCTCGTGGCTATAATCCTAACACTTTGGGAGGTTGAGACAGGTGGATCACGAGATCAGGCATTTGAAACCAGCCTGGCCAAAATAGTAAAACCCTGTCTCTACTTAAAATACAAAAAATTAGCTGGGTGTAGTGGCAGGCATATCTCATCCTAGCTACTTGGGAGGCTGAGGCAGGAGAGTCGCTTGGACCTGGGAGGCAGAGGTTGCAGTGAGCTTAAATTGTGCCACTGCGCTCCAGCCCAGCAATAGTGTGAGACTCTGTCTCAAGAAAGAAAAGAAAATTGAAAAGTCATTCAGCCATAAAAAAGAATGAGGTCTTGTCATTTGCAACAACGTGAATGGAATTGGAGATCGTGATGCTAAGTGAAATAAGCCAGGCACAGAAAGACAAACATTGCATGTTCTCACATCATTTTGGGATCTAAAAATCAAAACAATCGAACTCATGAATATAGAGTAGAAGGAAAGAGAAAGAAAGAGAGAATAGAACGCCACTTTGTCTAGCTAATTTTTGTATTTTTAGTAGAGATGGGGTTTTGCCATGTTGGCTAGGCTGGTCTTGAACTCCTGACAGCAGGTGATCTGCCCTCCTTGGACTCCCAAATTGCTGGGATTATAGGCAGGAGCCACCAAGCCCAGCCAGACCTATAGACTTTTAATAAGTGTTTTATTCTCATCATTATGTTCTTGTTGTCTCTGAAAAAAGCAAATAAATATAAATAGAAATATGTAAATAACAGAATTAACCTGGGTTCTTTGACTAATAATATCACATATTCATTTATAAACTCTTTAGACAAAAAGCACAGAAATTATTACTACACAGAATGTGGCAACGACGAAAAGATAGGACCTTTACATACTGTGTCTTTTTTCACACACAAAACCACAGGTAAGCAACACAAATCTTTCTCATTCTCTTACAGATATAGCCTATACTTTAATTTCCATTAATTTTGACTGTTTAAATATTTAATTTAGTTAGGATTTTTCTTTCTTTTTTAGTTTTCAAAATGTGTCATAACTGTAACAGTCATTAAGTGAGTTAAGGAGGATGGTGCTGCAGAACGAGAGTTAATTTTGTGCATCTTATTTTATATGTTGACTCTCTTGTTGCCCATATGATATGGCAAGCCACATATATTGTTTGAAGTTAAGAATATCCAATAGCTGTTGCTGTGTTTTCACAAAAGAAAAAAAAAGGATAAAGAGTATATATGTTTGACAAAGAGTATTAATCACTTTTTGGTATAAAATCTTTCTAAATGTGTCAAGTTAATTCTTCTACAACTATATGACTAGTACTCATACAATTAGTATACATGTTGGTATTTATATAATTAATGCAGTATTGTACTTATCAGAATAAATTTTTAAATTTTAGTTTTTAATATTTCCATTTATAATGCACTCCTTAACATTTTGATTTATATTTTTTATTCCAATTACAAAGTTAAAATTTGTTTTTAAGGTCCTATTTTAAACTGCAGAATACTAGTATATTAAGAAACTTTAAACATTTCCTTTGATTACAAAATTTATTCTCTCATTCACCCATGCCAAAAAATAGTAGCAAACTTAGTAAGTAAAATCTCCCAGCCATACATCAGGCTGGAATAACTGACACATAAAGCCAGCTGCAATTTTAATAGGAAACTTTTTTTTTTCCCTGACTCAGGAGTGCAGCAATTCATACAACTAGCATCCTCTGCCCTTTTCTTTGAGATACTACTGCTTTATAACTCACTGAGAAATTTTGTTTTCTAAAGCAATAGAATATCATAACATTGATTTTTAAGTTATACTTGTAAGAATGAGACATCCATCCCACTCTTGAGTGGAGAAGCTAAGTCACTGTAAAAAGAAGTCTTTATTTATAGCCTAGCAACACATACATTGCAAAAGCCTTCAGGTAAAGACTTTCTAGACTCAGAATCCCAAATCAATCTTCACACTGTATTTTCTGAGAATACGGTGTTTGAGTTGACTTCCCAGCAGAAACCAGATGTTGATCTCACATTTATACATAGCCCTGGGTTTTCTTTAAGTCATATAAAAACCCTGCTTCATTTTTCACTAAAAGCCACTCTTTCTCTTAATAGTATAATCCATCTTTTTTTTTTGTTCCATGAATTGTCCCATGGTTTTTCTGATAGGCAATTTCCAAGTCTCCCTCAATATAATCAAATAATGAAGCTTCAAATTGTTTCAGTCACTCATTTGGCTAGGGACATTTGTTGCCTGAAATTTTTAAGATAAATGTGAATAAGCCACAACTTCTACTGGGATATGAAAGTAACGAAGTAGATGTGCCACTTCCCTGATAAAGCTCACCACAGTGAGGAATTCATGCGATAACAAAAAACACATAATTAATATAATTTGAATGATAATTGTTTATAATAAGATAAATGGGACAATTGAAAAGAGTGGCTGAGGGGGGAATATATTTGATATGTTGGTTGGGAAGGATTTCCTGAAGAGGAGTTATTTGAAACTAGAGTTAAATAATGACAAGGGTCCAATACTGGGTTATTTAATGGAAGAGCATTCCAAGCAGTAGGACACCAAAGGGAAGTGAATATCATGGAATCAGGACAAGAATTTGCAAACATAGATTAGAAAAGCTGAGGTGGGACCAAATCATGTACAATTTGTAAGATAGATTTTATTTCACTGTAGATTTAATGAGAGGTTTTAAGAAAAATGGGAACTGGACTTTAGAGAAGAAAGAGTGAGGGAAAGGACAGTTTAGGGGCTGTTGGAGAGATAGAGGCCAAAGGTAGAAAAGGAAGCATGTTGAAATAAAGGATTCAAAAGTATCACCAAGATTTTAGGTCTTAGCAACTGGGAAGATGCTGGTGACATGAATTGAAAAGCCAAGAGAAAAAAATATTTCAAAAACAAGGTGAGTTATATTGGATTTTTCTTCCTGTGGTGAACCATGTAAATAACAAAGAATATTAAATAATTACTTTTGTGCTTTAGATAATAGGCAGCACAACATTGTGAATATTGATTGAAAGGGGAACAAAGAAGTGAACCCAACAGTTGCTCCCAAGATGGTGCCTGAAGGCAGTTTCCAGGCCACAGTAGAGACAGACAGCAAAATCAAACCTAAAATTCCCACTGAGTTGAGAAGAATTTAGACACAGGCAAGTAAGGTCTCTAGAAATGAATTTGCAGAGAGCGAGGGATGAAATGGTTGCACATGACTGAAAGAAAACTTCAGATTTCTCCTGGAGAGAAGGACAACTGGAAAGCAGAAGGCTGAACAATGATCAGAATTCATACAAGACTTTGAGCAGTGCTATTTCACAACAGACAGAGAGACATCATATTACACCCATGCAGAGTCTTTAAAATGCCTTATATTAAAACAAAGCAAAATTAACCCAAGAATAAAAACTGCTTTGAACTTGCCAAAATGAAGCTCCACAGCAAGTAACAAAGTTAGAAAATTAACTGTCAGTGAGAAAAAAATACCAATTTGAAGAAATAAAGCATAATTCAGAACTCTCCAAAATTCAAAATATTTATTATACAATCAAGATTAATTAAGCATGCAAAGACACAACAAATGAGATTAATAAGCAAGATAATTAAGATAATCAATAAAACTGAACAGAAATAATTGACATTATGGAATTACAGCAGAAAGCATAAAACAAATAGTAATATTTTAAATGTGCTCAAAGATGCAAAGAAAATGATAAACATAGTAATAAAATAAATTGAAGATATGAAAATTAGAAAAATAAAAGTATGGAAGATTAACCATGCAGTGTCTAAAGAGAGAAAAAATAAGCAAACAAAAACTGGTGAAATAAAAGAATGGGATAAAATCAGATTAGATATTGCAGAACAAAGACCACAATGAACCAATATTAGAAAAAGACTAAAAATAATGAAAATATCTTGGGATGCTCTCCTACCAAAAATAAAAACAGAGAGAGAGAGAAGCAGGAATAAAGAAATCGTGTAAAACATTTTCAAATATAATAAAATTTAAAGAGCCGAAGTTCAAAAATCCCAATGAAACCTACAAAAAACAAGATACATCATAATCAAGTTGCTGATATCCAGTCATAAAGATGAATTCATAGAAGCAACTAGAGAAAGAATATTACATTATAGAGAATGGGCAAATAGAATAACAGATTTCTCACAAAAATTGTGCTGGTTAGAAAAAAATCCAAATGCCATCTTTAAATTGCCAAAAACAAAAGCTCAATATTCAATACTTAGCAAAAAATGTCATTTAAACATAAAATTGGAGTAAATTTATTTTAGAATAACACAAGCTGACGTAATTACTATAAGACATACACTAAAAAAATCCAACATTTTTTGAGTTTGAACCTTGCACTTTAATAAAGAGTGAAGGGCATTAGAAAGAAAACTATACAAAGGAAAAAGCATTCGAAATAAATATATGTATATATATTTCTATGTATATATATATATTTCTAATAATATTCTATGTATAGACACATATTTATATGTATATAAATATATACATATAAACATATTTACGTATAAACATATATACATAGAAAGGTATATGTAGTTAAATATAAAAACATATATTTTTATTTTTAATCTCTAAGAGATCATTTACTGTTTCAAAGTAAACAATGGCAAAGTCCTTTTGAATTCATAGCATGTGGTGTTTTGCAGCCTATGATTACGATACATAAACCCAAAGCAACTGCTAAAAATATCAACAAGAACATGTGGCTAATATGAAAATAGCAGAGTAATGCAGAATCACATGCACACAAATAATCAAAAAGTAAACAGAAAACAAGGCTAAACATTTAAATAAAACTTAAATTCTGGATATGGGAAAAAATACATATGTAAGTCAAGAAAATAGGCAACAGTAAGTAAAATGATAGATTTAAACCAAATCCTACTAATACTTACCTTAAAAAATTATTGTTTTAAATATTGTAGTTAAAAAGTGAGAATTTTCTGACTAAATGAAAAACCCAGACACAACTACATGCTGTTTACATGAACTCATTTTACATATGAAGATGATATCGACTTCAAGCAATAGGATATAGGACACAAGCAAAACTGTGGAACAGGAAGTTCCCACATTTATATCCCTTTACAAAAACAGTAATTTGATAGTCATTCATAAATAAAATTGTTTTGGCCTCAAAGTAGGAACTTTGAGATCAAGGTCAAAGCTTGAGAAACTCCAGTGGAACTCAAGACTAAGGAGGGAAGTTTTGGTAGGGAAGGCCTTTCCCCAGGTGGCAGGCTTACTGACCATAGCCCCAGCTGAAACAGCCTCACCTCCTTGTGACCTCTGATAAAACTTCATTTTAGCTCAGTCCTGCCATCAGAACCATCTTCCAAGGAACACAGGAGAAGTCACACCTGTTTATTCCCCTGAATGAATACATAGCCCTCCGTTTTTTGCCTCACTGTGGATCTTTAAGTGGCTGTGTGAGCCGGAATCTGCCTCTTCCAGCTGCAGTGCAGAAGTCCTGCCTTCCCAGCTAGTTGCTGGGAGACATATCTGTCTGTTCCCTCAGAGGCAGACCTGCTGACCTCAGTCCAGCTGCAGATATTAAAGGGCTTCTGAACCCTGACTCCAACTCATCCCAGCCATAGTCCAGCAGCCGTTCTGCACACCAAGGGACCCAGACCCTTTTAATCCCCCAGAGGCAGATCTATCAGCCTTGATTCAACTGCAGATCTTAAGGTAACCTGGCTTCAGTTTCTCCTATCCCTGGTTAGGAAACAGTCCAACTGGCCCAAGGACTCATCTGAATACATGCCCATCTAGGTACCTAGATGGGCATGTTCACTTTAGTCCTACTGTATGTTTTAAGTGGCTTTACATCCCAGTCTAGTCCTTGCCAGTCATGATCTTGGGGTGGTTCTGTGCTTCCAAGTAACCAACTAAAGACATGCCTATCTGTGCCAACAGATAAAGGCTTACAGACCACATTTCTGGCTGTGGACCCTTTCAGCACCTCTGTGAATTACCTTTAGTACCTCTGAGCTTCAGTTTTGCACCAATTCTGACAGCTCTGAGACAGGTCTCCTGACCTGTTAGGAGCCTTACCAGGGACCCAGTAGGAGCCATACCTGTCTATACTATCAGTAACAGGCCCATCATTTGTAGACCCAACTGACAGCCCTGAAGTGCTCCCATGTATCATCACCCATCCAGCTTACCAAAATTTTGGACACAGTCCCATCTGCTCAAGTACCAGAGAGAATCTACATCTGCTAACACTTTGGTAACCAGCCTGCCAAATGTGGACCCCATTACAGACAAAAGCAACTATATAAACTGGCTACAACCCTGTTTGATTATGATATTTGATGTGATTCTATCAGCCCATGGAACTGACAGAAGACAGCCTTGCTAAATCAACCTGTAAAGACTGGAAGAAATATTTGCTCCTTTAAATGCAGACACCAACTGATATGGTTTGGCTCTGTGTTCCTACCCAAATCTCACCTTTTAGCTCCCATAATTCACACATGTTTTGGGAGAGACCCAGTGGGAGATAACTGAATCATGAAGATAGATCTTTCCTGTTCTGTTCTCATTACAGGGAATTAGTCTCCCAAGATCTGACAGTTATAAAAAGAGTTGTTTCGCACATAAACTCGCTTCTCTCTTGTCACTGCCATGTAAGAAGTGCCTTTCACTGTCAGTCATGACTGTGAGGTCTCCTCAGCCACATGGAACTGTGAATCCAATAAAAGTATTTCTTTGTAAATTGCCCAGACTTGAGTGTGTCCTTATCAGGAGTGTGAAAATGGACTAATACACCAACTCAGTTCTCCTTAGATCAGCTAGATCAAACAAATAGGAGAACACCAAAGATAATATAATAAAGCTACAATAAACAATCCCAGAGAAATGAAGATCTAAGAATTACCTGATAAAACATTTAAAAAATCATCTTAAAGAAGCTCAATGAGATGTAAGAGAACACAGATTTATAGCTACATGATATCAGAAAAACAATGCATGAACAAAAGAATTTTAATAAAGAAAAGCCATTACAAAATCAACAGAATGTAGAGTTGAATAATACAATGGTAGAACTAAAAATATCTCAACAGAGATCTCCATCTGCAGATTTGATTATGCAGAAGAATCAGCAAACTCAAGGACAAGTCATTTGAAATTTTCCAAAAGGTAAATACAAAGAGAGAATGTTAAAGTAGTTAAAGGAAAATAACTAGTCACATATGATGACAAATCTATGAAGTTATGAACAAATTTCTCAGCAGATAGCTGATCAGCCAGGAAAATGTGGCATAATATAGTCAAAGGGGTGAAAGAAAAAACAAAACAAAACAAAAAAACAAAAACAAATATAGCAGAACTGAAAAACTAGTCCTTCAGTAATAAAGGAGAGAAAAGTGTCATTCCCAAAAATGAAACCTGAGAGCTTATTGCCACTAACCCTGCCTTTGAAGTAATATTAAAATGAGTTATTCAAATTTTAACAAAATAACTCTTAGAAATAAGATGAAAACATATGAGTGTATAACACCCTCTGATAAAGGTATATATTTAAATTTAGAATACTCTTCGCATTTCAGACAAGAAACTCCTTGATATTGGTCTTGGCAATGATTTTTTTTTTTGGATATGGCTTCAAAAGCATAGGTGATCTAAATAGACAGCTAGGACTACATCAACCTAAAAAACTTCAGCCCAGTAAAGGAAACAATCAACTAAATAAAAAGTCAACATTTCAAATGTAAGAAATTATTTGTAAACCATATATCTGATAAGAAGTTAAAGTTAATATATGTGACTCATATAACTCAATAGCACACACACACACACACACACACACACACACACATATATATATATATATATATATATATATATATGTAATCAGATTTTAATATGAACAAGCAATCTAACTAGACATTTTTTCACAGAAGACATAGAAATGGCCAACAGGCATTTGATAATATTTCCAATATCATTAATTATCAAGCAAATGCAAATCAAAACTACATTGATGTATCACCTTAAAGTTGTTAGGATAGCTACTAACTAAGAGATAAGAGACAAAAAGTGCTCACAGAGATCTGAAGAAAAGGGAATTCGTGTACACTCTTTGTGGGAATATTAATTCTATAGTCATTATGGAAAACAATATAAATTTTTTGTAAAAAATTAAAAATAAACCTACCTTATGATCCAGCAGAACTACTTCTGGGTATACATACAAATAATATGAAATAACAGTCTCAAAGATATAGTCACACTCTCCTGTTCATTGTAGCATGATTCACAGTAGCTAGGCTATGAAAACAACCTAAGGGCTCATTGATGGCAGAATGCATACAGAAAATGTGGTTTATAAAATGGAGATACAGTGAAATACTATTCATCCACAAAAATAAGGGCCTCCTGCCATTTGTGACAACATGAATGAACTTGGAGGACATTGTACTAAGTTATATAAGCTGTATGCAGAAATACAAATACTGTATTATCACACTTATATATGTGTGATCTAAAAATCTGAACTTGGTGAGCACAGATTAGAATGGTGGTTTCCACTAGCTGGTTGAGGAAAATGAGGAGATGCTGGTCAAAGTGTATAAACTTTCAGTTATAAGATGAAAAATGTATGGGGATCAAATGTATAGCATGGTAACTATTTAATAATGCTCTACAGGTATACTTCATTTTATTGTGTTTATCAGATATTATCACTTTGTCTAATATGAATTAAAGGTTTCTGGCAATGCTACATTGATCAAGTCTGTTGATGTCATTGATCCAATAGCTTGTGCTCACTTCATGCCTTTGTGTCATATTTTGGTAATTCTTGCAATATTGAAAATTTTGTTATAATATCTCTTTTATGGTTACCTGTGATTAGTGATCTTTGATATTACTATCATAGATGCTTTGGGATGCCATGACCTGCACCTATCTTAGATGGTGAATTTTGATAAATGTTGTATGTCTTATGACTGCTCCACTGATGAGACAGACTCCTATCTCTCTACCTATTTTCCAAGATGCAATTACAGAATTAGACTACATAATAATAGCTAATCTCACAATATTTTCTAATAAAAAATCCAACAATATCCTCTAAAGTGTTCATGAGAAAAGAAGAGTCACATGCCTCTTACATTCAATCAACATATGGAAATGATTAAGCTTAGTAAGAAAGACATGTCAAAAGTTGAAAGGGCCTGAAAGGTGGGCCTTCTGTACCCAACAGCAGCCAAGTTGGAAATGCAAAAGGAAAGTTCTTGAAGGTAATAAAAATGGCTAATCTGGTGAACACAGAATGAAAGGAAAGTGAAGCAATCTTATTGTAGATACAGAAAACTTTTATTGGTCTTGATACAAGATCAAACCAGCCACATTTCCTTAAGCCAAAGCCTAGTCCAAAACAAAAGCTCCATAATTCTATAGAGATTAAAGTTCAAGAATTCCAGAAGTAAAGTTGGAGATAGCAGAGACTGATTCATGAAGTTTATAAAAAGAGCCAAGTTTATAACATAAAAGTACAGAATGAAGTGGACTTTCAGAGAAAAAGTCAATACCTGGCTTCAAATCTTCAAAAGACAGGCTGACTGTCTTGTTAAGGGCATTTCAGTTGATGACTGACTATGAGAGGCCAATGCTCACTTTCCATCCTGAGAATCTAGGACCCTTAAGAACTATCCTAAATTTACTTTGGCTGTACTCTATAAATGAAACACAAAGACAGTATGACAGCCCATCTGTTTGCAGAATGGTTTACTGAATATTTTAAGGCTACTCTTGAGACCTATTGCCCAGACAAAACAATTTCTTTCAAAATATTACTGCTTATTTACAATGCACCTAGTCACCCAAGAGCACTGATGAGGATGTAAAAAAAGACTAATGTTGTTTTCATGTCTGTTAACCCAATATCCATTCTACAACTCATGGATCAAGGGGTTCAAATGTTAAGTCTTATTATATAGGAAATACATATTTTAGCATTATAGGTATCCATAGATAGTGATTTCTTTAGCGGATTTGATAAAAGTCAAATGAAACCTTCTGAAGCGTGTTCAACTTTGTAGATGTCATTAATAACACTCATGATTTATGGGAGTAGTTCAAAATATTAACATTTACAGAAGGTTGAAAGAAGTTCATTTCAACCCTCATGGATAACATTGAGGGCTTCAAGATTTCAGTGAAGGAAGTAATTGTGTATATAGTGGAAATAGCAAGAGAAACAGAACTACAAGTGAAGCCTGAAGATGTGACTTGTTCGTTGTAATTTTTATAAGGCATTAATGAGTAATGTGTTGTGTTTTATAAATGAGAAAACAAACTGCTTAAGATGGAATCGAGAAGATGCTGTGAACCCTATTGATATGACAACAAAGGATTAAGAATAGCACATTAACTTAATAGATAAAGCAGTGGCAGGCTTTGAGAAAAATAATTCTAATTTTGAAAGAAGTTCTACTGTGAGAAAATATATGTGCAAGGAAGAGTCAGTGAATGTGGCGAACTTCATTCTTGTATTATTTTAAGAAATTGCCATAGCTATCCCAGCCTTCAGTCACCACCAGCCGGATCAGTCAGCCTTCAACATTAGGCTAAGACCCTCCACCAGCAAAAAGATCATGACTCGCTAAAGGCTCATTAGCACATTATAACAATAAATTATTTTTAATTAAAGCATGTATCTTTTTAATACAATACTATTTCACACAGAATAAACTACAATATAGTTTAAACATAACTGTCATGTGTACAGGGAAACCAAAATCTTACTCCATTATAATATCACATTATAATATCTCCATTATAATATCACTTCATTGGTTTGCTCTGAAGCAAACCTGCAATATCTCTGAGTTATGCCTGTACTTAGTATGTGTGAGTGGTACATTGTAAACATTTTAATAGGCTCCTGACAATGCTTATCTCTAAAATTGATTTTTTTCCTTATGGAATGTATTATCTCATAGCTACCAATCAATGTGTAATAAATTATAAGATTGAGATAAAGTTGATTTTGGTTAGAAGGTTGTTAGCGGTTAAGTATCGAAATAGTATTGTTTTGCTAATTTGGCAATACCGGACATTCTTTAAGTGGCTCAGACCTAGATAATGATAACACAAACCTGAATTGCTAAGCAAAAACACAGGTGACCAGTACTTAGACTATGGCTTCTAGGAGTCATGAGACAACATGAACATAACAACTCCAGACCATTGTTCTACTCCCCACTTAAACACCTACCACCCAGATATAGAATGACTTACTTCATGAAATGAGAAATAGACTTTAGAGAGTGAAGGGTCTCCATGTATGAGAAACAGACTTTAGAGAGTAAAGTGTCCCTCTGTATGTCAAAGAGAGAGTCAACTTTAAAAAGGAAGTCACTGCCTACACTGTGGCTGTCTTGTGTTGTTTTGTGCTGACAGTACACATTCTTTGTTACATTTAACTGTAACAAAGATTTCCACTCAAGTCATATATTACATGATTTAGCAGATTGGTAGCTATAGGTTTAACTTTTTGGTTATAAATAATATATTTTTATGTATAATAGACTGGCTTAGGTTTTGTCATCTCCATCTAGAAATATGGGGAAAATAACTGCACACTTATATGAAGGCTTAAGTCATGTTGTGGAGAGAGTGAATAGTAATATAATTGGCAAAGAAAGTGGTATCTATTAATATTGCTAATCTTCTACGCATTTAGGTCTATATCATAATATCTAGAATGAGTTAGATTTAACCACTGTTTCCACAAAAAGCAAGGTTGAAGCAGGGTAACATATATATAGATACCTTGATGTCAAGAAAGGTAATTGTAATATCAAACAAGGGAACAGAGATTTGCTCTAGAAAATTCTATCTTAGGCATTAGTAGAAATTCAGAAGCTTCTTTATATGGATTTTCCTCATGAGAGGACACCTATTCTACCAAAGATGTTTTCTGTGTGCTCATTTATTTTGCATGACTCATCAGTACAAATACTGTTTACAATTTTATTTTATTTTTACCATAAAGTAAGTAAACAAATAGATTTTAAAATGTTTTTCTTATTTTGAGTGTTGATACATACACCCTTGGGAACACAATAATACCCATGGTTGATATGGAAACAACTGATTTGAACTAAACCAAAATTTTAGGCTCTATAATGAGAATAGAGAAACTGAAAAGTTGGTGTTTGATTAAGAAAATTTAATGCACATGAATTCTTCAAAGCATTTAATTTTGTAGAGAATAATTCAAAGCCAATCATATGATATGAGAAAATTATAGCTATGATTTTAAAAACAAAATAATATTATGACATTTATGGTCTTATTCAAAAAAATATAATAATGTCTGGCTCTTACCTTTCTAATTGTTTGCTTTCTCAGTTTTTGTTAAGATTAAAGTTCCTCATTATTAATTTATTCAATATTTTCAATGCAAACATCTCAGTTTAGACTAATAAATTTTGTGAAGCTTGGTTTCTTTCTGAATTCTAATGGAATATTTCAGTCTGAGGAAATAAGTATCAGGTATTAATGTCAAACAATATTGTATTTTATCACAGATGCCCATCTATTTAAATTAGATCACATAATGAACTGGTTAAAAGAATCAGAATAAATAGAGGTTAAATTATTAAAGGAATTGACAATGCTTAGCCTGAGAAGAAGAGACATAGCAGGAGGCATAGTGGTTGTAATTCAATATTTGACAGTTTCACAGAGAAACAAAATATAATTATTTCATGCAGTTTTGCAAGACAATAAAATAAGCAAAACTTCAGGAAGAGGAGTAATATAATCTCAATATATTGACTAAATCTCTTACAATTGCAGCTACCCAACAATGGAACAGACTCTTTTGTAAACTATTAATCACTCTGCTATTATCATCTGTCAAGTTATTACAGAAGGGATTCCAACATTGGATAAATGATAAACTTTAAGATCCCCTGTTCCTATAAAGAGACTTTTCACACCCAGTTCTTTATTCTCTTTGTAATACAGCAATTCTGTTGTGTCTTATTTGATTTGGGGCATTCTAGCCTTTCTCTAATATTTTACTTTTTCCAAAAGAAACCTTTGTATATACTTATGCTAAATAAAGCCCAGTCTTTATGTGACTGTGAAACTGAAGCTAATGAATCATTAGCAATCATAATATATTTTCCTAGTTGAATCAGAGGCCCCATTGAGAACCCACCACCTCCACTTTAAAGCATACCTGAACTGTATTGCCTATTCCATCTGTTTTCATCATTTATGTTCTTAAATTGTAGAATATTACTGGAGAATCCAGAAAAAGTAAGTCACACTGCATCTTTTCTCACTTCACTGCATTTTCCCTCTTTCTTTTTACTTATGTCTTGTAGTGATTCCATTTCGTGGGACTACTAGTGTCCTCCATCCTTACATTTCCTTGTTCTCAGTCAATGGCCAGATCTTTCCTTAAAGAATTAAGGCTCCATTCACTATATTTTCTGAGCTTTTCATGTCAAATGCTTCAAAAACACACTGTTGTCTTTAAAACATCAATATTTCAGAAAGATTAAGATTGAATTCATTGGTCCTTAAATATAAGATGAAACAATAAAAAATCTGAGGGACTGGTAAATACACAGATTTCCAGATCCTCCGTGGTTCTCATCAAAAGTTATTGACTTCATAAGTTTTAGATAGGGTCATTGGCATGTGACCAGTGCAATTGTTCATCTTGGGTATTCTGTACTCAGAAGGGCCCCATGCTTGAGGTATCTATAACCACCCTTTTGAAATTCCCAATAATTTTTTTTTTTGAATTTGTATTTTGCAAGTGAAGTCAAAAGAATTATGGAGGCTTGGCTCAGGCTAGTCTGCCCCCTTCCTGGATAGGTTCTCATGGACAGTTGCCCATCCCCCTCCCTCTGGGTGTACCTTTCCTTTCATGCCCAGACAGCAATGACATACTCATGATGTGTCTCATGGCAGTGCAAGGAATAATGATGTTTCTCTGACCTCCAGTATAGCCATGCCACTGTGAGTTTGTAGGATTCAAACATGTCTTATTCCAAATTTAAGAACCTAGCACATGCCTGCTCAAAATTTAGAATTTGGCAGAGATTGCACTTCTGACATGGAATCAATTCTGATTTCTATAAATTGCCATTAAAAGCTTTTTTTCCCCTAAGAACTGAAATGTGCTCACCAGCTAAAATATCTAAACATTTTAACTTGTAAACTTTGAGGGCAATTAACCAAACCTTTGACTAATCATGTCCTTCCCCCCCAACTTTTCCAAGGACATTTGTTATGCAGACACTTGTTATGCTAATATTTGAACTTGTACCTTATGGTATTTGCTGTCTTTTAACTAGTCACAATATTCTTGTATTTTAGTTAGACTTTGGAATTTGATACAAGCTCTGTGGGTGTATTGGATGACAGACTGTGGAAAGGGATGTTGGACTTCCCAGTTCCTTTCTGAGGCATGTTACACTGGTGTCAGCTCGCTGGAGGGAAACCTGGGAGTTGGTTGGCTGAGTGTGTGTCTGCATTTGCTCAGTGAGTATCCCTGTGCTCTATAGAGTGTGACATAAAGTAGACGGTGAAAAAACAACAACAACAACAAAAAAAAAACAGGAAAAATTCCCTCTAGGACTAGTTTAGAGAAAGAGACCCCAAAATAAATATTAAAACAACTTTACATTTAATATCATTAAAACTTCACTAAAGAAGTCATAAAAGTGGCAAATAAGCATATGGAAGTTTCTCAACATCATGTATGATTAAGTAATTACAAATTAAAACAGAAATGAGAGATCACTACTCATCTGTTAAAATAGCTAAAATTCAAAACACTAACAAAACTAAATGCTGGTAGAGATGTGGAGCAACAGGAAGTCTCATTTATTGCTAGTAGGAATGTAAAATGATAAAACAAATTTTGAAAGACAGTGTGGGAGTTTCAAAACTAACCATTATCTTGTTATACAATCCAGTGATTACGGTCCTATGTATTTAGCCAAATAAACTGAAAACTATATTGCTGAGAAACATTAAGTTTACCCTGCCCCCATGGCTCCTCTGCAGAGGGTACCCTTTAGTTTGTAGTTAGTGGTTGCTGGGTAACAGCTGCCTACTTGGTATATTCTTGAGTTATGAATAAATGTAGAGCACCTGTGTATTAATAAGAATCACCTTTTAAGAGCAAATAAATATGTGGGTGACAATCTGCTTGGGACCTTTAGCCTGGAATGCTGTTATCCTCTCAGCTCTCAGGCTGTTGGTCCCCCAGATAGATTCACTCTGTTGTTCTATCTGGGTGTCTGCCTTTCAATACCTTCAGTGCTGTGTGGGTGGGGGTCTCCTGACTGTGCTGGTTCTGGATAAGTGGCACCAAAATGTGGGAACTCGAACCTGGGATGAAGAGCTGCCTGAGCAATGAGAGAGGAAAGGCTAAGCCGAAGGAATCCTGAGTACTATTGGAAAAAATCTCCAGGGTAAGCAGCTTGGAGGTAGCCTGGGGGCTTTTCAAAAAAAAAAAAAAATCCCCCAGGTGAGTTAGTGGGGAGCCTGGAAGTAGACAGAGAATTTTTGGAAAATCTCCCAGGGTGAGCTGGGGAAGTTCAGTATTAGCCCGAGAACTTTAGAAAAAAATCTTTCAGGGTTAGGTGGGGGAGCTCAGAATTAGGCTGAGAACTTTAGAAAAAAACCTCCCAGAATGAGCTGGGGGAGTTTGGTCATATTGGGGTAACATGGGACAAAGGTCAAGCAAACACAGGGCTTGTTTTGTGTGGTCTGTTTGGGTTTCAGTGTGTTTTTCCTTGGAGTTGTTTCAGACAGATGATCAGGAAAAGGATTCAGAAGAAGAAAGGGAGTGTGATAAAGTATGTAAAGAAATTATAGAGCAAAAAGATGAAAAGCCAAATGAGGAAAAGGTGTGCCCATCAGCCCCTGCTCAGTATCTTGTCAGGGGATGGCCAGATCCTCCCAATATTTCTACCTCTGCTGCTTTTGGCATGTGTGCACCTAGAACTACAGTAACCGATTCAGGCATTTGTGCTCCTCAAACTATGAGAACTGGTTTCATCCAAGCTGGAATTCAACAAGCAAGAAAAGAGGAAGATCTGGAGTCATGGCAATTTCCAGTTGCTGTAAACCCTCAAGATCAGCAGAGGCAAGTACTAGTTGCCTTTGAACTGCTTCCCTTCAAATTGCTGAAGGAGTTTAAGTGGACCATCTGTCGGTGTGGGCCTGGGTCTCCATTTGTGCTAGGATTATTAAAGAACGTAGCTACTTTTTACTGGTGAATTCCTATAGACTGGGATCTGTTAACCCAAACTTGTTTGTTGCCTTCTCAGTTTTTGCATTCAGATCGGTTAGTTGCTACAGTTCTATCTGATGCTCAACATTTGCACACACTGACATACTTAAATGCAGTAGGGCTGCAGAAAAAAAATATGACTTAATTGGAAAGAAGCTATAAAGATTGTTTTTATTTTAGGAAACAAGTTGAGGGGCCTACCTCAGGCCCATCCAGTACAAGGTATTCCCTCATCCCTATACGATACTTGTTTCCCACTGCAGTTGGGAGCGCAGATTTGTGCAGCTCTCAAAGGGTAAGCATTTTACCTTGAGAGCCCCCACAAATAATATTTACAGGAGTTTGTGGCCCTTTACCCCCCGGAACTGTGGATTTACTTCTAGGAAGATCTAGTCTAACTGCTCGAGGAGTTAGAATTCATACAGGAATTATTGACGTGGACTTTATAGGGGAAATTCAAATTGTAGTGTCTTCTTCCTTTCCTTGGAGCACTGATCCTGGGGAACACATAGCACAGCTTTTAGTTGTGCCATATGAGAACATAGGAAAAAGTGAAACTAAAAGAACAAGAGGATTTGGGGGTACAAACAAACAAGACAGGGCAGCATATTGGGTAAATCAAAATACAGCTCAATGGCCTACATGTGAGATTACGATTCAAAGAAAGAAATTTAAAGGATTCGGAGACACTGGAGCAGATGTTTCTATTATTCCTTCCCAACATTGGCCAATTTCTTGGCCCATGGAAAACGCTCAGTTCAATGTGCTTGGAGTAGGGCAGGCCTCTGAAGTGTATCAAAGTAGTCATCTTTTAACCTGCGAGGGACCTGAAGGACAGCATGGAACTATTCAGCCTATTGTGAGGCAAATCCCTGTTAAATTATGGGGAAGAGACTTGTTGCAGCAATCGGGAGCTCAGCTTTTAATATCTGAACAATTATGTAGCCCCCTAGACCATCAAATGATGCAGGATAAGGGCTATGTGCCTGGGATGGGATTAGAAAAAAAATTCCAGAGATCAAAGGAATTTTTAGAAATTAATGGACAAAATTCTCGTTGGGACATAAGATACTCTTTTTGATGTCAGCCATTGTGAAGCCTCCAGAGCCTATCACCTTGAAATGGACGACAACCTATATGGATAGAGCCATAGCTGCTAACAGAAGAAAAACTGGAGGCTTTAGAAAATTTAGTTACTGAACAACACCTGAATAAACAAGGAAGAAACCATAAGGCAATTAATCTGGTGGCAAAATTCTCTCACAAAGAATTGGAAAAAGGCAATGTAATAACCTGGGGGAGTGGGTTTGCTTGTATTTCTGAAGGTTCAAATCAACAACCGGCGTGGGTACCATCCAGACATTTAAAGCCGTACTATGAGTGAGATACAAAAAGGAGACTTCCAGAGGAGCCCCACCCCCTTCTCAGAGATGACAAAACTGACATCCAGGGGGAGTACCATTCCCACAAGGAGAACATGCCGAACATCACTACCCACTTGGGGTCAAAGTAAGAAACTTTCACAAATAGCGAAGGAAAACCTGAAGAAAGCAGGACAGCCTGCTATGGTAATCACGTTGAGGGTTATCATGATTAAAGTGAGTATTTCTGGAGTTGGGATAGAAGGAAAAGAAAGTTCCACACGTTGGGCACATATTCTTTCCTTCCTTTAATGATCTCTGGCCTTAGTATTTTCCTGTAATAATTTAGGAAATAAAGTAAAATGTTTTGGCCATCAAAACCTGAATACGAATAAAGTAAAGAATGGTCCCTTAAGTTAAGAACAGTAATCTGGAGAGATTGTGTTGTGATAGAGGCTGAGGTGCTGCACAACAGTTCCTAAGAAATTATTATTGATTATTGGTCCCCTAAGGTGATATCTTAGCATTAATTGTACCAGTCAGTCCTCTTGTAGTAACATGGAATTCAGATGGCAGATAAAGAACTACAATTATTTAGAATTTATGCACACTGAGATCAACAACTCTATTGTCTGGAGAGATGGGGGATTAATAAAACCACTACCAGAAATACTATGGCCAATGTTAACAGCTGAATGAAAAGAACTTTTAAAAATACCTATGGACCTAAAACCAATAAAAGTCTGGGAAGGAAAATATAAGAGAGATTCAGGCCCCAATTCTTATTCATTAGAAGTTTACAAGAAATAAAAGCTCTCTAGATTCAGAGCTGTGTTATACCCCTCATATCTTTTGGTGATAGTAGAGTTATAGACTAACTTTAGTAGCTCTAAAAAGTATAATGAGATGAAACATAATCCAGAGAGGATAAAAAGCACCTGGAAAAGCCTTAGACAAAAGTAAAGAGGAGGGACCCGGAAGACCCTCTATGCCCCTTTTCAGCAGGAAGTAGTTACAGAAGAATGACCCCGACCCTATTTCCCAAAAGATTTCTCGGTCCCAACTCCTTAAGGAAGAAATGTAAGAGTAGGCAGGTAGTCAGGTTCCAAGGTGCTTGAGGAAGCTGCTGATGGGTTAGCAGTCCTAAAATTTGGATTAAAACACTTGGAGGATCTATGATTGCTGTTGTCATTATGTTATTGATCTGTTTTGTTTCTCTTTGCGTAGTCTACAGGTGCAGGTCCAAGATCTTCTGAGAAGTTGTTCACCAAGATAAAGCTGTGCTTGCTTACCTAGCTTTGTTGAAACAAAGAAGGATGAAGATGTTGAGAAACATTAAGTTTACCCTGCCCCCATGGCTCCTCTGTCAAGGGTACCTTTTAGTTGGTAATTAGTGGCAGGCTACTTTGTATATTCTTGAGTTATAAGTAAATGTAGAGGGCCTGTGTATTAATAAGAATCACCTGTCTAAGAGCAAATAAATATGTGCATGAGAATCTGCTCAGGGCCTTCAGCCTGGAATACTGTTAGACTCTCAGCTCTCAGCTGTTGGTTTTCTGGATAGATCCACTCTGTTGTTCTGTCTGGGTGTCTGCCTCTCAATACCTTCAGCGCCACCTGTGGTAGTCTCTGGACTGACCTGGTTCTCAGTACTATATCCCACACAAAAACCTGCACAAGAGTGTTTATGGCATCTTTACTGATGGTTGTCAAAACTTAGAAGCAACCATTTTCCTTCAACAGGCATATGGATTATCCAATTATACTGCATTCATACTGTGATATTCTACTCAGCAATAAAAATGAGTTTTTAAATCTTGAAAAGACATGAAGATACTTGAACACACATTACTAAGTTAAGGAAATCAGTGTTAAAATACTGTATCATGTTGGATACCAATATTACGACATTGGAAAAATCAACAATAGTGTTGCTATTGTAGTGAATAAAAAGATAACTGATCCCCAGGAATTCAGACTGAGGAGTAGGGGAAACAGAAAGGAAATGATGGAATGGGGCAGTGAAAGTATTTGTATGATATTGTAATGGTCTGTGTCATTATACACTTGTTAAAATTAATGGAACAAAAAATGTAAACTGTGGATTTTAGTTAATAATGTATCAATATTGGAGCATCGATACAAAAAGGTTTCAACCTCATAGAACATACTAGTAATAGGGAAAACTTAGGTGAGGAGAATGAGCAGATACATTTGAAACTGTCTCTACTCTCTGTAAAATTTTACTGTTAACTTAAAACTACCTAAAAAACATTTTTTAAAATGCAAAATATTAAATTTTAGGTATGGTCATTGCTACTGATTTTTCATTGCTTCTATGAATTCTCAGAGTAGAACTAGAAAAAAATACACACACTATATACATAAATATATGGATGTTTAGATACACATACATAAGTTTATAAATATTTAAAAGTATACCTATATATTTACATATCCATTTACATTTATAGTTATGTATTCACACTACTACCTACAATTCTATTTCAGATTAACCCTGGTCATTCTAGTCTATTCTCTTGCCATATGTGTAATCAATCTCTTGTTTTCAACTGTTAGAGAAGGGACAGAATAAAATTACACATTTTTTAAACCTAGAATTTACAGAAAATATTTTTAAATGCTAATGCATATGACTATGGAAAGCAAATTTATTACGAGACACAATAAAAATTACACATTTTTCAAACCTAGAATTTACAGAAAATATTTTTAAAATGCTAACACATATTACTATGGAAAGCAAATCTATTTCTATAGTTTGCAATTTTAGGTCAAATTTTATAGAATTAAATTCATTAAGTCATAAATGTAATACTTGATAGAGAAATGAATGAATCCATGTAATCTACATTTATTCAATGTGCAAAGATTTTTACTTATTCCAGAAATTTCTCTTGTTTCTCTTCTCTCAATTTCTTCACCTGGAGGCAAGCAAACTTCTATATTTATTTATTTTGTGTGTGTGTGATATGGTTTGGCTGTGTCCCCTCAAATCTCACCTTGAATTGTAATAATTCCAACATGTCAAGGCCAGGGCAAAGTGGAGATAATGGAATTATTGAGGCAGTTCACACTATACTGTTGTTGTGGTAGTGAGTAAGTTTCACAAGATCTGATGGCTTTATAAATGGGAGATTTCCTACACAAACTCTCTTGCTTGCCACCATATAAGATGTGACTTTACTCCTCATTCACCTTCAGCCATGATTGTGGAGCCTCCCCAGCCATGTGGAACTGTTAATAAATTAAACTTCTTTCCTTTATAAACTGCCCAGTCTCATATATGTCTTCATTTGCAACATGAGACTAATACATTTTGTTTCCCTATGAAACATTTTTTACAAAACCTTAATTTTCAAGGTTTCTTTTTATCTTACTTCTTAGACTTCGTGTATATCATAAGATTCATCCATGCTATTAAATGCAAAAATAATTCACTATTTTTAGAAAAAATATTGTTAAGTAAGATACATTTTCCTTTCTTCTTGTGGATTAATCAAACATTTTTCCTTTTATATTGTATTTTTCTATTGGCATTATAGCTATACCTTCTTGGTGTTTGTTAGTTATTTAAATGTAAGAATCCTATACTATTCAAGATATGTATATACATATATATCCCAGAAAAGTTTATATAAACATATACAGAACAATCATCAATTCCTTATTATAGCTGCTCTAAATATTTTGAGATTAATGTTAATATATTAAATACAAAATAATTTTTGATAAAATTATTAGATTAAAACATCAAAAATATTGAATTGATGTGAAGTTTATTAAACAGAAGTAACAATATTATTTTTAAAGTTCCAGCAACAAATGCACTAAAGTTTCTGTTGCTACAGGCAAAGTTTAACTTCCATCAATCACAATCACATATTTTTGCTGACCTTATTAAAAAGATTTTGTGAATGGTTCTGCAGGAAGTAGGTTAGTTTTATGTGGGGTTTTGAAAGCAGAATAACATTGAAAAAATTTAAAGCAGATGAATGAAGGAAGATTCTAGATTAGGAGTAAGCTGTTTTTTTGTTTTGTTTTGTTTTGTTTCTTTGAGACAGTTTTGATCCGTCACCAGGCGCCAGGCTGGAGTGCAGTGGCTTGATCTCAGCTCACTGCAACCTCCGCCTCCCAGGTTCGAGCAATTCTCCTGCCTCAGCCTCCCAAGTAACTGGAACTACAGGCATGTGCCCCCATGCCCAGCTAATTTTTGTATTTTTGGTAGAGATGGGGTTTCACCATGTTGGCCAGGATGGTCTCCATCTCTGGACCTAGCGATCCACCTGCCTCGGCCTCCCAAAGTGCTGGGATTACAGGCGTGAGCCAGCTTGCCTGGCCAGGAGTAACCTGTTTGTTCTCCAGTTGTTATTTTAAAATATGCTCCACAAGCACATATAAGAAAAGTCAAAACAATTTGTTTCTATATTTATGTTTTTCTTTTTCAACCTTATTTAACTTTTTTAAACCACCATCTCTGAATAAGTGTTTATGCTGCTAATCTCACAATATACATTCCACTATTTTGTTCAATACATTTTCCTGAATTATATAGTAAAACTAGTTGTGTCTAAAAATGAGACAATCAATTCACTCAAACATGATAAAATATGAAATTGCATTTTCTTGCCAAAAGTTGGAATCTCATAAAAGGCCTTAGTCCTGATTTTGGAACAAATGTCCCTATGAGATAATAACTTCAAAGTAGAGCAACAGTGTTCTAAGGCATACTTGTCTCCTATTTTGTAAATTGCTTTAGGCTGTCAAAAAATGAAATCTGTGGAAATTGCAACATGCATGATTTTCAACATCTAAAATAATTACTTTTCCTAATTTTTAGTTAAGACAAAATAATCCTTCATGACTGTCTAGGAAGATCCTATTTAAATCAAATTCATTGTTATGCTGATTTCTTATTATTTTACTCAATACACTGATAATTGGATACTAGTTTGTAAATGAAAAATATTTTGCCCTATTAGTGGCATTTTTGTACTGTGAAGGGAGATACATGAGTAATTCTGAGCATCTTTCCAACTTTTTTGTTCTCACTCCACCATTGAGGAACTAGATGGTCTTGTCTAATTGCTAATTTGTACAGAATAAGTAAACATGTATGAGGATTATATTATTATTCTTGGTTTTCCACTCTCTCCCTGTGTTGAAATTACATATTCATACTCTTTGATGTGTATGTTTTGTTTGTTTTTCTTTCTTTTTGGAGATGGAATTTCACTCTTGCTGCCCAGGCTGGAGTCCAATGGTGCCATCTTAGCTCACTGCAACCTCCATCTCCTGGGTTCAAGTGGTTTTCCTGTCTCAGCCTCCCTAGTAGCTGAGATTACAGGCATGTGCCACCACGCCTGGCTAATTTTGTTTTGTTTTTTTTTTTTTAATAGAGATGGGGTTTCCCCATTTTGGTCAGGCTGGTCTCAAACTCCCAATCTCAGGTGATCTGCCAGCCTTGGCCTCCCAAAGTGCTGGGATTATAGATGTGAGCCACTGTGCCCAGCTTGATGCATGCATTTTTAATGACCCCACAGTTTATATTATATACTTTCCAATCTCACTGATTTATCTGTACTTCACATGACCTACTTTGGAAAAAAGAATATGGGCAGAATTAACAACAGGACGATGTTGAGCCCAGTCTTCATGTGGCATGTTTTGTTTCCAGTCCACCATTTGTGGTTCAATGACGGCAATGAGAAAGACATGCTGAGCTAGGTGTTGAGCCAGAGAGAACCCAGAGACACAGGGACAGGCCACAGCCCACAGCAGCCTGATAACCAAGTTGGCTCAGGGGCCTGAATCAGAGCCACCTTACTGATACACAGACATGAGAAAGAGAAAAATAAATGGTGGTTGTTTTAAACGACTGAATTTTGAGCTGGTTTGTTACAAAGTGTCATTGCAGCAATAGTGAAGCAACACAACCTAATTGATCTGGGATACTCCTGCCTACCAGTTAGTTACTGAGAGGTAGTAACTATAAACCCTTCTCTACACTGAGACCTCTCCTGTCTAGAACTGTTTGTAACGGGGTGGCTAGGTTTGCCTAACGCTGAAGTTGATTTAGTAGGTCCGTTTGGCTCTCAGGCTAAGTGAAATCTTCGAACTTATTCTCTAATAAAGATAATAGTGGCCTTCCATACTTGCTCTTTAATTTATTTTCACATTTTAAAATAATAAATATGGGAAAATGCTACATATTTTGAGACTCCCTTGAAGCACCAGTATAGCCAGTATAACACAGGATCACAGGAAGGGGAGCATTGCATACTGGGGTCTGTTGGTGGGGGGCCAAGGGAGGGACAGCAGGGAGACGGGGACGTTGGGGAGGGATAACATGGGTAGAAATGCCAGAAGTAGGTGACGGGGTGATGGAGGCAGCAAACCACATTGCCATGTGTGTACCTATGCAACAATGCTGCATGATCTGCACTTGTACCCATAACCTAAAGAACAATAAAAAAATAAAAATTAAAAAATAAGGTGGAGCTAAAAAGAAAACAAAAAAAGTATATATGAAGGTGAAATAGCCACAAACTAGAAAAATGTATTTTCAAGATAAATATCTGGAATACTAGCCATATCAAGAATTATATTGCATATAGAATTATCTAAGTATTGTATAATTTATTATAAGATTATGTTTCATTATTTCTTTTCTTCCTCATCTTTATTTTCTAAAACAAAATACAGCATATCTTGTAAATGAGAATCTTTAAATTCTTTTGAAAAAGCGAGTGCCTGTCAAGAATTTGTAAAATTTATCAAAATTACCTTCAACATAGCATTGCCTTTGAATGCAAATTGGATATTTCCATAAACCATGAAGCAACAAAAGAGGTCAGAACTGTATAATATTTCAAAGGCAGGGAAAACAAAGGTATTTAAAATATTAATTAAAAATTTGACAAAGTTAGCAAAAATGCTGAAAGGTAAAATTGCTTCAGTAATTAATATAAATGAGGAAAGTTTTCATAAAATAGGAGAAAAATAAATCCACTCAGAGAAAGAGAACATTTATACACAATCGCAAATATTTAATTTTAGAAAGGGAAGAATGATTTAATTTAGAAAACATAATATAGTATTAGCACAATATTTAATATAAAATGACATTTTTAGCAACTGAATAGTTAATGATACACATTACCCATTTCTGACATGAGAAAAGTGATTTAAATAAATAGATATGCAATTAATATTTTTGCTTTTTAATATTTTAAGGACTATTTCTGAAATAAAAGACATACATGTAGTGAAATTTTAAACTGTTTAATGTAAAGTTAAAAAAAGGCAATAATTAATATTGTTATTAGTGAAAACTATTAATATAATCAGTAATATTTTCTCAGATACCTAGAACTGAAATGATAGTGACAGAGATAATTTATATGTATTTATAGTTAATATGTTTTATCCTAAGAAAATCTTTATAAATCAATAGAGGAAATGTGAGATTAATAAAGAAGTTCAGGGAATGGCTAATCACACAAATATAATAAAACCATAGTTAACTTTTATACTAGCATTGAGTTAAATTATCCAAGTTAAATTTATTCCACCCAATAACAATATGAAAATAAAAAGAACCTTTTGTGATTCTGCAATTACATAGAACACGTTAAGGAGGGCTACAAATTGTTCTCCTAGTTATTAATGACTTTGTTAATGAAAAGATATGATGTATTACCTGACTTAAAAAATCGAATATTGAAATTAAAATTCTTGTTCCCTGTGAAATTAAAATTCTTTATTAATCAAATTACAGTTTAAACTGTATTAATAAAAATCTAAACTTTTACTCAAAAATCTATTTGGTGATTCTATATATTATCTGTAGACTCACAGGCACAAATCACTAAAAATTCATGTGAAAATTATTTTCCTTTTTCTGACTTCAGAAAGTGTACTAAAAAGTAGTTCTAATATATTTTAGAAAAAGCAAACATGCTAAAGTAAGGCTAACAATTAGAAATAAAATATGTAACTGTAATTAACTATTGTCTTATTCAAATGGCAAAGTAAGCTTGTGTGAAATATGTCCCATTCATGCATCCCACCACATAAAAATATAGAATTTAAGAAAAACGTTTTAAAATTTAAATATAAGAACCAATTTACAATAAAGATGTTGTGGTCACCCCTAAGTCTAGATAAATCACTACTCCAGATTTGATTAGGATATTGAGACTAATGATTCACATATGTGTGCATGCACAAAAACACACACAAACACAAAGGTGTGAAAGGTATGTTATCTACATAAGAAGCATTTTGGGTGGATGTCAAGCAGGTAAATAAAGGGACTGAAACAAAAAAGTAGGGAATTCAAGACAGCCAACTAGAGACAGTCAGAAAGAACATCTGCCACTGAAAGACAGGACATTGGGAAGACTGGGATACTCTGAGCAAATCTTCAGCTGGAAAGCACTGAGAGTGGATGCAAGAAGGACAGAGGCACTAGGTTGAATGGGGAGTTAGCTGGGAACCTCGCACAGGGTTGCCTCACACTAGGACTCATTCGTATCCTCCAACAACTACTAGGGAAGGGGTGAGTTGAACAGAAGAAGAGCGACCCACTCTCATCACAGACCTCTGAAATCTTGGCAGTAGGAGACCCTAAAAACCCTACAGACACTTAAGCTGGCAGGGAAAGCTGTCTTGAGAGTTACCTTTTCACAGCAGGAGAAAACTCCAGCCCGAGAAGAGCCCAGAGGGTTTGGTATGGACACATCTGCAGCAGAGCATGGCCAGGGATGCTCATTACTCAAGGTTCACCATGCTCCTCTAAGAGACTTTAGCCTTAGGGAGAATTTCAGACCTGGAAAGAGCATGGTAGCTTTTCTCGAGAGATGGGATCAGTCTGAAATGATCACCCCCTGTCTGCCAGCCTCCTTTGGTGCCCCAGCCTGGCCATGCCTACTTGCAGTGCAGCCTTGCATGCCCAACTGGGGCACTTTCTGGGGATCTTCATCATAGTTCCTTCTCCAGCAGTCCATGCCTGATGATTGGAGAGCTCCAGCAAAGTATCACCTGCTAATGAACACCAGCCCATCTGCACCTCCATCCCTTACTTCAGTCTCACTTGCACCACTTTGCTGGAAGGCAATCACCCTTGGTTATCCTCCCAACGCTTTACCAGTACAAATGCATGCACAGAAGCCAACAGCCCTACCTTCACCCTTATGCAATCAGTGCCTCCAGTGTGAATGTATGTATAGAGGCCAGCAACCCAGCCCCGCTATATGCCAATGCCACTGCCTCTGCAAAGGCATGTATGGACTCTGGCAGCCCCACACCCACCAGCACCCTGTTTCTCACCTCCACCTCAACAGGGTGAGCACCTGCAGAAATGCTGCAGCCCTGCTCCTACTGGAACCCCGCCTAGCTGATGTGTGCACCCTGTTGCACTGCCATTGCTGCAAGCATGCATGAACAAGCGCAAATCCCATTGCCACGGCCACTGCCCCAGTAAGGACTTTGGCCTGTTCCAACTGTACAGATAAGGAAGAATCAACACAATAACTCTGGCAACTCAAAGAGCCAGAGTGTCTTCTTACCTCCAAATGGTTGCACTAGTTTCCAAACAATGATTCTTAACTAAGCTGAAGTGATTGAAATGACAGAAATATAATTCAGAGTATGGACAGGAATAAAGATTATTGAGCTTCTTTGGAGAAATTCATCACCCAATTAGAGAATACAAAGTAATACTATAGAACAATACAGGAGATGAAAGATAAAATGGTCATTTTAAGAAAGAAACAAACATATTATAGAGCTGACAAACCCACTTTAAGAACTTCAGAACCCAATCACAAATATTAATAGCAAAATTTTCCAAGCTGAAAAAAGAATCTCAGGGCTTGAAGACTGGTTCTCTGAAATAACTCAGTCAGACAAAAATAAAGAAAAAAATGATTTAAAAGAAAGAGCAAAACAGCTGAAAAACATGGGATTTACAAAGAGACTAAATCTGTGTGTCATTAATGTCCCTGAAAGAGAGAGAGAGAAAGCAAGCAACTTGGAAAACATATTTCAGGATATTTTCCATGAAAAACTTCCCCAATATCAGTAGAGAGGCCAAGATTCAAATTTAGAAAATGTGGAAAACCCTGGCAAAATAATACACTAGATAACCATCACCAAGAAACATAGTCATCAGATTATACATTGTTGAAAGAAGAAGATTAAAGGCAACTAGAAAACAGGGACACGCCACTTACAAAGGGAACTCCATCAGGCTGAGTACAGATTAGAAGCTGATATTGAGCATTCTTAAAGAAAATAAATTTCAGTCAACAATTTTATATTCAGCCAAACTTAGTCTCATAAGTGAAGGAGAAATAAAATCAGTTTCAGAGAAGCAAATGCTAAGGCAGATTGTTATCACCATTCCTGCCATACAAGAGGCCCTGAAGGGAATGCTAAATATAGAAAGGAACAACCATTACTTACCACCGTTATCTACCAAAGCACACACTTAAGAACAAAGACCATTGACACTATAATCCAACCACATAATCAAGTCTGCATAATAACCAGCTAACCACAAGATGACAGGATCAGATCCACACATATCAACATTAACTTTGAATATAAATGAGCTAAATGCCCCAATTTAAAGTTGCAGAATGGCAAGTTGGATAAAGAAGCAAGAACCTATGGTATACTATCTGCAAGACACCTATCTTACATGCAAAGATATACAGGCTCAAAGTAAAGAGATAGAGAAAATCTACCAAGCAATCAGAAAACAGGAAAAAAAGAAAAAAAAAAAAAGCTGGAGGGGTTGTTATTCTAATATCAAACAAAACAGACTTTAAATCAATAAAGATAAAAAAAAAGACAAAGAAGGACATTACATAATGGTAAAGGGTTCAATTCAACAGAAAGACCAAACTATCTTAATACATATATGCACCCAACACAGGAGCACTCAAATTCATAAAGCCATTTCTTAGAGACCTATGAAGAGACTTAGCTAACCACAAAATAATAGTGGGAGATTTCAACACCGCACTATCAATTTTAGACAGATTATTGAGGCAGAAATCTGACAATATTTGGGATCTGAACTCAACACTTGACCAAATGGTCATAAGAGATGTCTACAGACCCCTCAACCCCAAAACAACTAAATATACATTCTCCCCAGATACACGTGGCACATATTCCAAAATCAACCATATAATTAACCATTAAAAAATCTTTAATAAATTAAAAAAAAAACTAAAAATCATATGAATCAAAAGGCCACAGTGCAGTAAAAATAAATACTAAGAAAATAAAGCCATAGAATTACATGGAAATTAAACAACCTGCTTTGAAACAGCTGTTGGGTGAGCAAGGAAATTAATGTAGAAATCAAGAAATTCCTTGAAAATAATGAGAACAAAGATATAAAATTCCAGAATCTCTAGGACACAGCTGAAGCACTGTTAAAGGGAAAATTTATAGCACTAAACACCCACATCAAAGACTTGGAATCTCAAATTAGCAACCTAACATCACACCTAGAGGAACTAGAGAAAAAAGAGCAAACCAACCCCAAAGCTAGAGAAGATGAGAAATAACCAAAAATCAAAGCTGAACTAAAGGAAATTGAGATGTGAAAAACCATACAAAACATTAATGAGTTCAAGAGTTGTTTAAAGAATACATTAGAGAGCACTAGTTAGACTAAAAAGAAAAAAGAGACAAGATCCAAATAAACACAATTAGAAATAACAAAGGAGACGTTTCCACTGACTCCACAAAAATACAAAAACCCTCAGAGGCTATTAAGAACACTTTTATGCACACCAGCTAGAAAACATAGGAGAAATTTCTTGAATCATACAACCTCCCAAGGTTGAACCAGGAAGAAATGAATCCCTGAACAGACAAATAATGAGTTACAGAATGCATCAGTAATAAATCCCCTATCAATTAGAAAAAGCTCAGCACCAGATGGATTTTCAGTGAAATTTGTCTATATACAAAAAGAAGACCTGGTACCATTTCTATTGAAACTATTTCAAAAAATTGAAGAAGGAGTCTTTTGTAACTTATTTTATGGAGCCACCATCATTGTAATACAAAATATCTCAAGAACAACAAAAAAGAGCTTTAGGTCAATATCCTTAATAAACAAAGATGCAAAAATACCCACAAAATACTAGCAAATCAAATCTAGCTGCACTTTGAAAAGCTAAACCACCACAATCATGTTGGTTCAGTATACACTAATTAACAAATGTGATTCATCATAGAATAAAAAACTTCCATGACCATTTCAAAAGATGCAGAAAAGGTTTTCAATAAAATTCAACATCTCTTCATGTCGAAAAAGCTGTCAAAAAATTAAATATTTAAACAATCTACTTCAAAATATTCAGAGCTATCTATGACATACCCAACAGCCAACCTCATATTGAATGGGCAAAAGCTGGAAGCATTTTCCTTAGTAACTAGAACAAGGCCAGAATGCCCTCTATCACCTTTCCTCTTCAAAATCTTTCTGGAAGTACTGACCAGAGGAATTACGCAAGAAAAATAAATAAAAGGCATCCATTGTATTAGTCCATTTTCACACTGTTATAAAGAACTACCTGAGACTGGGTAATTTAGAAATAAAAGAGATTTACTTGACTCACAGGTCTTCATGGCTGAGAGGCCTCCAGAAACTTACAATCATGACAGAAGCTAGGAAGCAAGGCACATCTTACTTTTCAGTAGGAGAGGTGTGGAAGTGAGGTACCACACTTTAAAACCACCAGATCTCATAATAACTTACTCACTATCATGAGAGAAGCAAGGAGGAAATTCTCCTCCATAATTCAGTCACTTACCCCAAGGACCTTCCTCTGACATGTGTGTATTACAATTTGATATGAGATTTGGATGGGGACACAGAGCCAAACCATATATGATCCATGTAGGAAGAGAGGAAGTCAGACTACCTCTATTTGCAGAAAATATGATTTTATATCAAGAAAATTTTATAGTCTCTGCCCAAAAGCTTTTTGGTTTTAGAAACAACTTGAGCAAACTTTCGGAATGTAACACATAAAATTGGTAACATTTCTATACAGCAACAACTTCCAAGCTGAGAGCCAGTTCAAGAATATAATCCCATTTACAGTAGCCACAAAGGATAAAATGACTACAAATATAACTAACCAGGTATGGAAAAGATATCTACAATGAAAATTACAAAACACTGCTCAAAGAAATCAGAGATGACACAAGCAAATGGAAAAATATTCATGCTCATGGACAGAAAGAACTGATATTGTTAAAATGGGCATACTGTCCAAAGCAATTTATAGATTCAATGCTATTCCTATGAGACTACCAATAATATTTTTCTCAGAATTAGAAAAACCCATTTTAAAATTCATATGGAAGTGAAGAAGAGACTGAACAGCTAAGGCAACCCTAAGATAAAAATGACAAATGTGGAGGCATTACGTTACCTGACTTCATACTATGCTACAAGGCTACAGTAACCCAAACAGCATGGTACCAGTATAAAAATGGACACATAGACCAATGGAATAAAATAACTCAGAAATAATGTCACACATCCACCACTCTCTTATCTTTGGCAAAGATGAAAAAACAAGAGATGTTTTTAAATAGGTAAAATAACTCCCTGTTCAATAAATGGTGCTAGGATAACTAGCTAGCCATATGCAGAAGATTGAAACTGGACATCTTTCTTACGCCATATTCAAAAATCAAGTATGATGGATTAAAGGTTTAAATGTAAAACCTAAAGTTATAAAACACAGAAGATAACCTAGGAAATACCATTCTGGATTTAGGTCTGGCAAGTAATTGTGATGAAGGTGCAAAAAACAATTGCAGTAAAAACAAAAATTGACAAATGAGATCTAATTATACTAAAGTGCTCCTGCAGATAAACTAACAACAGAGCAAACAGACATCCTCTAGAATTGGAGAAAATATTTACAAATTATGCATCTGACAAAGATCTACTACCAAATACCTATAGAAAAGTAAGCAAATTAACAAGTGAAAAATACATAACCCTATTCAAGAGTGGCCAAAAACATGAACAGACACTTTTCAAAAGACGACATGCATACGGCCCACAGGCAACTGAAAAAATGCTCAACATCGCTAGTCATTACACTTGAAAGTCAAAACCACAATGACATGCCCTCTAACACAAAGTCAGAATGGCTATTATCAAAAAGACAAGAAATAACAGATACTGACAAGGTTGTGGAGAAAAGGGAATGGCTATATACTGTTGATAGGAATGTAAATTAGTTCAGCCATTGTGAAATTTAGTATGGCAGTTTCTCAGAGAACTTACAACAGAATTACCATTTGATCCAGCAATTCCATTGCTGGGCATATACACAAAGATGATATATCATTCTCCTATAAAGACATGTGCACCTGTATGTATGTATATTCATTGTGTCTCTGTTCACAATAGCAAAGACATGGAATCAAAATGTGATATATTATCCAGCCTAACATTGGTGGACATTTAGGCACACACACACACACACACACACACACACACACACACACACACACACAATGGAATAGTATGCAGTCATAAAAAAGAACAAGATCATCTCCTTTGCAGCAACATACATGGAACTAGAAGCCATTACTTGAAGCTAGCTAACACAGGAACAGAAAACCAAATACCACTTGTTCTCACTTAAAAGTTGCGTACATATGGACACAAAGAAGGGAACGAGAGACGCTAGAGCCTAGTTGAGCTTGGAGGGTGGGAGGAGAGTGATGATAGAAAAACTACCTATCAGGTACTATGTTTATTTCCTGGGTGAAGAAATAATCTGTACACCAAGCCCCTAGGATATGCAATTACCCGTATAACAAATCTGCACATGTACCCCTGAACCTAATACAAACATTAACAAAATAAATAGAGGGATGGAAAGAGCAGAGAAAAGAAAGGAGCTTAAGATTTAAATGATGGTTTAGGGGTAGGGCCAGAGTGATTTCACCCTGCTCAGGAATGTTTAAACTCCTGCTGACACCAACTGAGGAGTCACTCAGGCTTTTTTACTGTCTTGTCTAGATGAAGCACAAAGGGAAAGCAAAGGAGGTAAGGCAAGGCTTAAAGCTGTCAAATGTCAGAAACTGAACCCAGATAGTTTATTACAGATATACATCGTGATAGTCTAGAAAAGATAGTCCAGAAAACCTGTGAGCTTGTCATAGGTGAGCAAGGGTCTGGGCCTGGGAGTGAGCTCAGGCAGGATTTCAACCTCTGCAGGGTGCTAGCATAGGAGAACAATTCATGTGATTTGAAAGTCTGAGCTGGCAACAAGGCTTGAGACAGGAGGCTGTAGAAAGGATCCTCTGTGAAGAAAGATACTAGAAACACCGAAGTGACCACTTCCTGGGGCTTGTATTGAGAGAGAAATCTGCAATAAGGAACTGGGCCAACCTTAACGTTAGCTTCAGGACTGGTTCTGAGATCTATAAGCAAACCACAAACCACATGCTGCTAACATATGACTCGATTCTGAACTGAATCATGTAGTGACCAGATGGAGTTTATGCTTACAATAGTGTCTTCTATTAAAGAAAAAGAATTCCTCTGAATAATATTTCAAACTTAAAATTTGAAAAATAACTTTTTTACAGATAGCCAATGGGTCTAACAAATTGGGAAGAAAAACACCTCTAGTTTCTTGGATTTGAAACTGAAATGGACTTATTAGCATTTAAGATTACTAAACAGATAAATATTAATATATACAAAATAATACAAAGGTATAAAACCAAAATAATTATAATGCAAAGGTATAAAAAAGAGTCAATTAAAAGCATAGGAGATATGTATATATACATATGAATATATATATTATTGTATATGTACAAACATGACATATAACTATAAAATTATTAATATATATTTATTAACTATAAAGATAAGAAAGAAAGACTGGGACAGGAACAAACATTTTAACTAATAACATGTAAGAATTTATCAAAATTAATCAAGTCTTGAAAACACAGAAGAAAAAAATCCCAGTGATCCTGTAATTTCTGAACAGAGTAGATAAAAATATATGTACTTTATTATTATATCATAGTGAAAATAAAAAGCAAACTCAAATAAAATATTTACAATAGTTTATATTACCATTGAAATAGAATAAAAGTGCCATATAAAAAAAGCAGTGGAAGATGGGGCACAATGAACTCATATAGTCAATTTTCTAACAGAAAATAGCTTTGGTTTAGAATTATATACGTAAAAATATACATTTGAAATGAAGACATTAAATCATTTTCAAATAGGATGCTATGGAGCATTTTCCTTTGATAGAACCTCAATAAAGAATCATAAAAGGACCAGGTGCTGTGGCTCATGCCTTTAATCCCAGCACTTTGAGAGACCGAGTAGGGTGGGTCACGAGGTCAGGAGTTGGATATCAGCCTGGCCAACATGATAAAACCCCCATCTCTACTAAAAATACAAAAACTAACTGTGCTTAGTGGCCCAGGCCTGTAGTCCTGGCTACTTGGGTGGTTGAGGCAGGAGAATCTCTTGAACTTGAGAGGCAGAGGTTGCAGTGAATAGAGACCACACCATGGCACTCCAGCCTGGGTGACAGAGCCAGACTCTATTTCAAAAAAAAAAAAAAAAAAAAATTATAAAAGATATAATTCAGGTTACAGATGTTTTCAGAAGAGTCTGAAAAAAACAAAAAACAAGAACAAAAAAGAAGCTTTATCAGAGAAAATAGTCATTGTGTGGGTAAATCTAAAGAAGCATAATTTATAAAACAACAGGGATATTATGTCACTATGAAAAAGCAAACTAGAAATAAAATGTGTACACTGCAAGGATGACCTAGTTGATATGTACTACTTTTAGCAGACACATAAACATAATTATAAATGAAATACCCTTTTGTCTGAATTTTTTTTTTACTTAAAATAAGTCTTTTCAATTTCATTCATGTTGTCTGTATTGAGAGTTTGTTTCTTTTTATTATTGAAGAGTTTTTCAAATTAAAGAGCACGTCAGAATCTGTTCATTCATTCACTTGTTGATGGATTTTTTCGCTTGAGGTTATAAATGGTACTCCAATGAACATTATTGTTCAGCTCCTTCTTACAAGTATGTTTTCTTTGTGCTAGTAAAATTACTGTAATTAGAATGAATGTAGGTCTACTTAACTTCAAGAAAACTGACTAAGCACTTTCCAGCTATTGGTAAGACAATGGGTTCCATCCAATAATGTTTAAGCACATTCTGGCCAACATTTAGTAATTTTAATCTTTTTTGTTTGTTTGTTTATAGGTCTATTCTTGTCCTCAAACCCTTAATTATAGGATGAATATTCAAGAAATAGAAGGTTGGGGAAAATAATATGTTTTCTCACAGTCCACATGTTACACAATATTTGTTCACCTTCTTGCTCCAAGTGCTTTGAAATGTTGATTTCTAATTATCTTTTCTTCAGGATAGCATTGACCTGGTTGTTCACCATGAAAATCATCTTCAGGTCGTCCCATGGTGTGTTGAATAAACCTATATATACTTTAGACTGACACCAAAAGCCCTGCAAAGCCTTGCCAACTAGAATTCCTTTCTGTTGTTTGTGGCTCAACTTCTAATATGCTACATACCCCAAACTTCCTTCTGGACGTGCTCCTTCTTTCTGAATCACCCCTAAAATCTGTACTTACATGTGCAAATCCTTGCCTGTCTTCCAAGACTCAACTCGATACACCTCCGTTTCTCTGGAGATGTCTTTGATCTCATTAATTAAAATAATTTCTTTTTTCTTGGAACTCCTTAGTCATTTAATTAAAAATATTATAATTTTTTTAAAATAAATGATGTATTTCAATTCATTATTACAGTGTAAAAGGAAACCAAAATGTTCTGCATATTTTAGATATTCTATATATCTGTTTCATAATTTAACAGAAAAATAAACTGCCAAATTTCATTAAATATAGATCAGTATTAATACTATAGTGTGGATTTTAAGTATTAGCCAGAATAGTTTTCTCAAATTGGAAATTAGTATATATATATCCATATATTTAAAAAAATACGAAGTATGTAAACCATAATAGAATTTGGAAGCAGTTTCTGTCTGGGGTGCTGTATCTTGGGAAAAATAAATACAACTATGCTCCAGTCTCAGATATACTCACATGGTAGGTGAAATGTTTTGATATCTGAATTTACATATGTTCTGCCTAGATTCATAAAGCATATTTTTGTTGACCTTTAATTTATTCTTTTCTATTTTCCAATTTGAATAATAGAGTATCTAGTAAGAAAGTGTAGTTGACCTCACAGCAAGCTTAAATGTTGAATATAATTTGTAGCAATACACATTTAAAACCAGCTTTTACATTTTTTTGCACTACATAATAAAAATAGACCTTATAATATACAATAAATTACATATTTATCTTACATAAAAAATTACATATTCAATAAGCCATTGCATTTAAAGCATTGGTTTGATTAAAGCATTTGTTTGATTAATCAATTGATAAATTGATTACATCTTTTTTTTTCTAGGATTAAAATGCAATTTACAGAACATATATGAACATAAATATATGCCTCTTTTTGGAAAAAATTCAAAACTGATTGACACATTTTATTTTATTTTTTATTTTTTAATTGACCAATACTATTCATCGTCTTCAAACATTTATTATTTTTTGTGCAAAGAACATTTAATATGCTCCTTCTAGCTATTTGAATCTATATATTATTGTTAGCAATAGTCATTCTGTAATGCTATAGAACACTGGAATGTAGCTGTGGTTTTGTATCCTTTAATGAATCCCTTTCTATCCCTCCATTTTCTGAGACATATATTTTAATAACACATTGGTGGCTGGGTGTGGTGGCACATGCCTATAAAATCATAGACTCGGAGGTTCGCTTGAGCCCAGGACTTCAGTGCTGCAGTGAGCTATCATCTTGTGACTTAACTTATAATCCAGCCTGGGTAACACAGTGAGGACTCATCTTAAGAAAAAAAAGTGGGAATAACCACTATTGCTAAATAAGTAAGTTTTCTATATTTTAGAATTAACATTAAAAATATTCAAAGTGGCTCATAATTCCAGAGTAATATAAATTTACAGTGATATTTGATACATGTGTTTAAAATATAAAATTTGATTCATTTTAAAACAAACTCTCGGTTTGAAAATTTAAAACATGTAGGTCAATATTTATGGACATAATAGTTTATCGCAACTTAGCTAAACCTGAAAGTTTATTTCTATTATCTAAAATTAAATTCTTCTATTTCTTTTATAAAATTCCTTGAGGAATTATATTGGTAAATTAAGTAAGTCTTGTATTTTTAGAGTTCCAAAGAGTAAACATAACATTTCATCTTGAACTTCTAGGATTTAACAAAGGAAAAGCAGTTTTTATACAAGTTTGATGAGTTTCATATGTTTATGGTAGTGCTTGGTTTCATAATACAATGAGAGAAAATACTTCATTTAAAATGACATTTATCTTTCTAATCTTGCTTACAATACCAATAAGTTAGTTGGTTAAATAAAACTGTGTTTCATGATTCATTATAATGAAAGTATATCTCATTTTATGCAATATTTTTCTTCTCCTTGAATTAATATAAAACTACGTTCTTTCAAATGACAGATGTTTTTAGATTTCGCAACAAATTATATTAGAAGACTTGAAAATGTTTACAAAGATTTTGATTTGCCTATAAATCTCTTCTAAATATCTGAAATTCTTTAAAAAAATTCAAGAATTGGAAAAAAACGAGAGAACATAGAATATGTAACACTTGTAATGTGCAAAATTTATCAAACTGAACTCCCAGAAGGCTGCTTCACCATACTGCTGCATGAGGTTCTTTACAAATATTAAATCATTAAATCCTCAAAATTATCTTGGAGAAAAGAGGTAAACAACATCCTTGTTTTAAATACAAGCACAACATGTATTTTTTGGTACTTATATTTAGTATTATATTAAATATATGTAATATTGATGGACAGTGAGCCCATTAATAATTATAACAATGATAGATCTGAGCTTTAAACCTGCTCTTACTACAAACCTTGCTATGCTTGCCACTATCATGCACTTTGTTTCTTACCATTAATTTTTATAGTATGTTTGACTTCATGTATGCTGGTTTTTTGAATTTTTGTTGCAACTCTATGCAAGATAGCTATTTGTTATCAAGAATCCTCTGTTATATATATATATTTTAAAAAAAAAAAAAAAAACTAGATAGATTTAGAAGTGGAGAATAAGTGGCATGGCAGAAATTTAATCCGACATTTTGGGTTAGAATCCTCTATCCTAAGCTAGTCAACCATACAAATTTCCATGTTGTAGATGATATTTGCATGGGCATAATGTCAAGTGTACTCCATTAGGGAAAGCATTTGGAAAATATGGCCACAATTAAAGAATATTTTTAAATGTGGCTCACAGATGGTTTATGGTAACAATGAAAGGAGACTAATAGTTTCCTATTTTAACAAATTATTCAGAGCTCTTTTTTCTTTTAATTTCAGTGCAGCTGGGGTACACTCACTGTAAAAAGTAACACATTTTTTACATTGTAAAATTTAGAAATTTGTTGATTCAGTTACATTTTATGTTGTGGGCTAAACCTAAGCTTTTGTCCTATGGTAGACTGTGTTCTTGACTAATTTTATTGTTTTGCCTGCTTTCGGTTTTATGACCATTATTCTCTATAGGTTCCATACTGATATGCTTCAACTTCACTCAATTCTTTAAATGTATATTTTCTTGTAAAATAACATGTTACAGATTGTAGAATAAAATATTAACTTAAATATACTATTTTATAATTTTTGTGATTGCAAGTATTTCTTTTTTTATTTTACATGTAATATTATTTTCTAATTATTTGTATTGCTTTTCATAATTCTGTTTACCATGCTGATATGTTCAAAGAAGCAACTTTTTGGTATAAAGACTAAAGCAATTTTTGCTTTCAAATCTATAAATCTTCAAATCTATAAATTTTTATTTTTTGTAAATAATTGGCAACATATTAAAAATGTAATATTTTAATCTCATCTCACTCTATTTTAGAAATAGTACTCATCCAACATTCAACATTTTTTTGTTTTATTGTTATCCTTGAACGTGCTTGCAGTTTTCTCCTTAATCACACTATATCTGAGGGGAAAAACAGCAAGATAACCGAAAATGAGCACATGAGATTTCTTAGAGGTCCCTAATTTGTAACAATATTATGTCATCACAGAATAGATTCAACATATCCTTACCAAAAAGGAAACTGAATCAGAGACAGAGAAAACTATTTTCAATATATAATCTTGAATACTCTTTACTATTTATTTGGAAAATTTAATATCCCATTGGATTAAAATAGCATACCTTATGTAGCTTGTGTTATCCTATAAATTTTATTATATTCTATCAGCATACTAAAGCACTATTCATATATTTATGTCTGTGTGTGTGTCTATGTATCTATATATATATGTGTGTATATGTATGTATGTGTATATATATGAGCATATAAATATATAAATATATAAAAATTAGCATATATATATATATATAAACACCCCCCACACACACAACTCTGTATTCATTAAAGGATTACTACTCATTCTCCCTCCCTTTATTTATTTAAAATGTATAAAAATGAGCATATATATACATATGTGTGTGTATGTGTGTGTGTGTGTGTGTGTGTGTGTGTGTGTGCTCGTTTTTGATCTACAATGAAATTTTGAAATTAAAAACAAGAGGGCTTCCTGCAAATCAACAGGCACAAAAAAATCCTGGTTCAAACATAGTCAAATAACTTGAATGGATTTCTACAAAAATATATACAAATGTTATACAAGCACACACAAAAAGATGTTCAATGTCATTAATCCTTAGGGAATGCAAAAGAAATCACAATGAGATATCACTTTACATTTACTTAAATGATTAATATAAACATACATACACACACGTCAGCAACACAACAAACAGAAAATAAGTGTTGGTGAGCTTGTGGATAAATTGGAAGCCTTACACATTGTTGATGGAAATGCAATGTGGTGCCACCACCACAGAAAACAGCACAAAAGTTCCTCAAAAACCTAAAAATAGAACCACCATATGATCCAGAAATTCTACTTCTGTATATATATACAAAGGAATTAAAAGTAGAGTCTTGAAGACATTCATTTGTATGCCCAAAACATATCTGTACTCTGTTGGTTACCAGAGACTGGGGATGAAGGGAGAAGGAGTAGCAATCCTTTAATGGATACAGAGTTGTGGGGTGTGTGTGCGTATGTGTGTGTGCCAGTGTGTGTGTGTGTTTATAGTAATAATTCATAGCAGCATTATTCACAATAGCCAAAAGATGGAAGTAATGCAATTGCCCATAATGGACAAATGGAGAAACAAAACATACAAATAACATATGAATGATATTTATCCATAAATAAATAAATTATGACACCTGCTCCAACATGGAAGAGCTTTGACTAATTATGCTAAGTGGAATAAGCTGGTCACAAAAATAAAAATAAAAATTAAAAATTCAACAAAGTACATTGTGTTGTCAAATTTATAGAACCAGAAAGTAATATAATGGTGGTTACCAGAGGCTGGGGAGGGAGGAAGAATGAATGAATACAGAGTTTCAATTTTGTATAATGAAATGAGCTCTGGAGTAGATGACAATAATGACTGGACAGCATTGTGAATGAACTCAGTATCATAAGGCTGTGCATTTAAAAATGGTTAAATGCAAAATTTTACATTATATGTATTTTACTCCAATGGACAGTTTTTAAAAATATTATTTGTCAATCAAAGTAATGGATATTATTTATGTCATAGATATATTGTCCACAAATTTAGTATTGACAAGTCAGTAATAACTTTGAGGTACTTAAAAGTTTTTACATTTCTGATGTAACAATAGGTAATATAAATAAAAGACCTAACACCTCTCCCTGGAAAAATCTAGATATTTGATACTCAGAGAAAGATTAAACGACATTGCTTTGAGGAAAAGAAACAAAAAAGAAGTAAAAAACATGACATGATATTTAACAAAGAAATTGCTAAGTACATTGCTTACTATAATGAGTGTTAATCCTAATTACAGAAGTAATATCAAAATAAAGAAGTCTGAAATATAGAATAAATAAAACATTAACCCAGAATAACATGAGGCATAAACAGGTAACCATTGAGGAAAAAGTTGAAATTTTTCATATCTAATTTGCTACACTAATAGGAAGTCTGCACATTATGTATTGAGGGTAACCAATGAAAATATTAAAACTA
The DNA here is from genome assembly GCF_048565385.1 of Saimiri boliviensis. Classification (NCBI taxonomy): domain Eukaryota; kingdom Metazoa; phylum Chordata; class Mammalia; order Primates; family Cebidae; genus Saimiri; species Saimiri boliviensis. Next base: position 272,280,172 of record NC_133449.1, on the reverse strand, counting down.
GAAAGATTGGCCTCTAGATAAAGTATTGTTAAATTGTTATAATAAAATTTTTTTCAACACAAAAGGAAAAATAAAACAAGCAAAATAATAATATAGCAGAAATAAAACATCAAGTATGAAGAAGTAATTGCAAGTACATTAAGCAATCAATAATATTAAGTAAAAATGAACTAAATTTTAATACTAAAAGACAAAAAATTCACTTAAAAGCTATGATGTTGACAAGAGAACTATCTAAAGCAAATGGTATGGAGACTGTAAAACCAGTAGGATGGACTCTACATACATTTATTTTAAATATTTGCCATATATATATTTGTGTGTGGGGCGGGTGTATGTATGTGTATAAAGTATATAACGGTTTCCAAATAGTACCCCAAAATAAAATAGCAAATTTTATCACTTTCCAAAGTTTGTTTACTATCAACTGCAGCATAACAAAATTGTTCACTACTAATTTTAATAGAACTGAAATTAAAATAATTAATATTAAGAGTGAATACTTAACTGATTATTAACTAAATAATAGTCCATGAGAACAAAGCAATCATGATTTTTACTTATTTATTTTTTTGAGACAGAATCTCATACACTGGAATGCAATGGTGTGATACTGGCTCACTGCAACCTCCACCTCCTGGGTTCAAATGATTCTCCTGTCTCAGCCTCCCAAGTAGCTGGGATTACAGGTGCATGTTACCATGCCCAGCTAATTTTATTTTTTTCTTGGCAAGGGTGAGAGGAGGGGAATGTGATGAGTGGAGTAATTTTTGGTAGAGATGGGTTGCACCGTGTTGGCCAAGCTGGTCTTGAACTGCTGACCCCAAGTGATCCCCCCACCTCAGCCTCCCAAAGTGCTGGAATTAAAGGCATGAGGCACTGAACACAGCCATCAATAATGATGTTTTTATGCAGCAGATACAGCTCATATCTAAATAGATAAACAAAATTTTGAGAGAATTCAATAGAGACGTAAGAAATCCATAAAGTCATAAATTTAAGACTCCTTGCTTTGAAACATCATACAAAATCAGACAAAACAATAAGACAGTGTGGAGGATATTAGAACGACATAATTAAAGCCTTGCATACAAGCATATGTAGGTAAAACATTGCTATGAATAAAGAATATATTGACCAGGAGCGGTAGCTCACACCTGTAATCTGAGCACTTCGAAAGGCCAAGGAGTGTAGATCACTTGAGGCCAGGAGCTAGAGAACAGCCTGAACAAAATGACAAAATTTGATCTCTTCTAAAAAGACAAAAATTAGCCAGGTGTAGTGGTGCATGCCTGTAATCCCAGCTACTAGGGAGGCTGAAGCATAAGAATTGATGAACCCTGGGGTGGAGGTTGCAGTGAGCCGAGATTGCACCACTACATGATCTCTGTCTCCAAATAATAATAATAATAATAATAATAATAATAATAATAATAAATATTACAAACCAAGATTATCTGAGTAGGTTCACCTCCCAGTGTGATACTTCTGAAATATTTTTAAAAGTTTAAATTTTAATAAACTAAAGGAGAAAACATTATGAAGTTATGTCTTCTAAGTACAATTGATTATATTCAGAGGAGAGAGAAAGAGAGGATAGAGAGAGAAAAGAAAGATAAAGAAGACAAAAAGAAATGAAGACTTATGTTAGACATTTTAAAATATTTCATATTTCACATATTTAATATTTTAGTGAAGTCTTGATTATAATAAGATTTAAAAAATAATGGGGAAGGAAGAGGTAGAGGAAGAAAAGGAAAAGGATGAGCAAGATGAAGAAGACAAATAAAAAGCATAGGTAGTAGAAAGCAATGATTGAAAAGTTGCAGTGATTTAAGAATGGAAAAACTGTCAACATCGTAAATCTCAGATAATCTAAAGACAAATATCTCAATTAGTTGAGTTTATCAGTTTTGTTGGAAATCAAGTAGACATTTTTTAAAAATCTAAAGCATTTCTACTTCCAAACAATTAAAATTAAAAAAATATATATATATTAACAATAGCTCCAATATAAATAATGCTTAGGAATAAATTTAATAAAATAAATGTAATAATTGTATACACAGAAATAAATAGAAAAAAGAGGAAGACATACAATTTGTGTAGATTGAAAGATTGAAATACGATAAGAACCAATTTATCCCAAATTTATCTATGAATTTAACACTTTTAATAAAATTTAAACAAAATTGTATGTATTGAATTACTAATTACATATTAAATAAATTGTGAATATGCATAAATAGTAAAAATAGTGGTAAAGTAGGAAAGATTACCCAAAATCTATCTGATATCAAGACATATAATAACCTATGGTAATCTAAAATAATAAATAATAAAAATTGAAATGGTCACTGAAAAACAACAAAGAATCCCAAACAGTTTTCTACATATACACGATTTTTACAGATTCATAACAACACAGATATTGGGAAAATTAGATATTATTCATTGTATTATGTATAAACTTTACTTAAAACATTAATTGGACTCACCACACACACACACACACACACACACACACACACACAAACTGGTTAGTTAAAAATCCAAAATTGAAAAAATATTTTAAGTCAAAAATAAATATAGAATGTTAAATTTATAATTCATTAAGGATGAATTATTACCTAACTATAAAACCATATAACAAGACAAATATATTTTCCACATTAAAAGAATAACTTTTGAATGTTAAAAGATACTCTAGATGTTTGAATACATGAGAAAATATATTTTCACATATGAAATGGAGAAAAATTATCATCTAGATATTATTTTAAGAGCATTTATGTTCTACATAAAAAAGATAAAAACTGCAGGTAAAAATTACATTATTTTTAAAAAGTTAAAATAGGAAACCAGAGTAGTCAAAACATAAAAGTTTATTCAGTTATGTTAGAAATAAAAAATAAATAAATAAATTTGGAAGTCAATACAAAAAACCATCTGGAGGTGAACTCAATATTCATTGGTAAAGCAGATATATAAATATCATGATATAGAAGCTATACATTTAAGTAATATAGATATATGTGTACACATATATTTATATATGGCTATACAAACACATAGATATGGATGATGTACAGATGATAAAGTATTAGATGATAGATGGATGTTAGATGAAAAATGATAAATTATTGGTAGAGCAGAAGAAAGCTAGCTACCTAGGTAAATAGACAGAAATATAAAACAGGAGATGAAAAGAACTCAAGCTGAAACATAAACTGCTGCCCATGGAATTTAAGAAATGGGATAGAAGGAAAAAAATCATTTACTTATCAGTAGTATTTTTTAAAGTAATATTTTATATTTTTAAATATAAGGTATATATACAAAATAAAATTCCAGTTCTGTGAAGAAGGTCAATGGTAGCTTGATGAGGATAGCATTGAATCTATAAATTACTTGGGCAGCATGGCCATTTTCATGATATTGATTCTTTCTAACCATGAGCATGAAATGTTCTTCCAATTGTTTGTGTCCTCTCTTATTTCCTTGAGTAGTGGTTTGTAGTTCTCCTTGAAGAGATCCTTTATATCCCTTGTTAGTTGTATTCCTAGGTATTTTATTCTCCTTGTAGTAATTGTGAATGGGAGTTCACTCATGATTTGGCTCTCTGTTTGTCTGTTATTGGTGTATAGTAATGCTTGTGATTTTTGCACATTGATTGTGTATCCTGAGACTTCGCTGAAGTTGCTTATCATTTTAAGGAGGTTTTGGACTGAGACTATGGGGTCTTGTAAATATACAATTATATCATCTGCAAACAGAGACATTTTGACTTCCTCTTTTCCTAATTTAATATCCTTTATTTCTTTTTCTTTCCTGATTGCTCTGGCTAAAACTTCCAATGTTATGTTGAATAGGAATGGTGAGAGAGGTCACCCTTGTCTAGTGCCAGCTTTTAAAGGGAAATATGGAATGAAAAAAGAGCCCACATAGCCAAGACGATCCTAAGCAAAAAGAACAAAGCTGGCGGCATCATGCTACCTGACTTTACACTATAAAGCTACAGTAATCAAAACAGCATGGTACTGGTACCAAAACAGAGATATAGACAAATGGAATAGAACAGAGTCCTTAGAAGCAACACCACACATCTACAACCATCTGATCTTTGACACACCTGACAAAAACAAGCAATGGGGAGAGGATTCCCTATTTAATAAATGGTGTTGGGAAAACTGGCTAGCCATGTTCAGAAAGCTGAAACTGGACCCCTTCCTTTCATCATAAACAAAAATTAACCCCGGAGAGATTGAAGATTTAAACAAAAGACCTAACACCATAAAAACTCTAGAAGAAAACCTAGGCAATACCATTCAGGGCATAGGCATAGGCAAGGACTTCATGACTAAAACACCAAAAGTAATGGCAAAAAATGTCAATATAGACAAATAGGATCTAATTAAACATAAAAGCTTCTGCACAGCAAAAGAAACAATCATTAGAGTTAACTGGCAATCAACAGAATGGGAAACAATTTTCGAAAGCTACCCATCTGACAAAGGGCTAACATCCAGAATGTACAAAGAGCTAAAACAGATTTACAAGAAAAAACAAACAACCCTATCCAAAATTAGGTGAAGGATATGAACAGACACTTTTCAGAAGAAGACATATATATGACCAATAAAACATATGAAAAAATGCTCATCATCCCTGGTCATTAAAGAAATACAATTTAAAACCAGGTTAAGATACCATCTCACACCAGTTAGAATAGCAATCATTAAAAAACCTGGAGACAGAGCTTCTGTACAGCAAAGGAAACAATCATTAGAGTGAACTGGCAACCAACAGAATGGGAAATTTTTTTTTGCAATCTACCCATCTGACAAAGGGCTAATATACAGTACCTGCAGAGAACAAAAACAGATTTACAAGAAAAAAACAACCAAATCCATTCAAAAGTGGGTGAAGGATATGAACAGACACTTTTTGAAAATAGACATTTATGAAGCCAACAAACATATGAAAAAATGCTCATCATCACTGGTCGTTAGAGAAATGCAAATCAAAACCACACTGAGATACCACCTCACACCAGTTAGAATGGTGAGCATTAAAAAAATCAGGAGACAATGGATGCTCGAGAGGATGTGGAGAAATAGGAGCACTTTCGTTACACTGTTAATGTAAACTAGTGCAACCATTGTGGAAGACAATGTGGTGATTCCTCAAGGACCTAGAAATAGAAATATCATTTGACCCAGCAATTGCATTACTGGGTATATACTCAAAGAGTTATAAATTGTTCTATTATAAAAACATGCACTTGTATGTTCCTTGCAGCACTATCTACAATAGCAAAGACCTGGAACCAACCCAAATGTCCATCAACAATAGACTAAATAAATAAAATATGGCACATATACACCATGGAATACTGCACAATCATAAAAAATGATGAATTCATGTCCTACACATGGACATGGATGAATCTGGAAACCATCATTCTTACCGAACTGACACAAGAACAGAAAACCAAACATGGCATGTTCTCACTCACAGGCTGGTGTTGAACAATTAGAACACATGGACAGAGAAAGGGGAGCATCACACACTGTGGTCAGTTGGTGGGGGCTAGGGGAAGAACAACGGTGGGTCGGAAGGGAAATGTGGAGAGAAATACCAGATATAGGTGATGGGAGGATGAAGGCAGCAAACCACTTTGCCTTATATGTACCTATGCAACAATCCTGCATGATCTGCACATGTACCCCAGAACTTAAAGTACAATTAAAAAAATCTGGAAAGCTGGGTGTGGTGGCTCAAGCCTGTAATCCCAGCACTTCAGGAGGCCGAGGCAGGTGGATCACAAGATCAAGAGATCGAGACCATCCTGGTCAACAAGGTGAAACCCCGACTCTACTAAAAATATAAAAAATTAGCTGGGCATAGTGGCACGTGCCTGTAATCCCAGCTACTCAGGAGGCTGAGACAGGAGAATTGCCTGAACCCAGGAGGCAGAGGTTGTGGTGAGCCGAGATCGCGCCATTGCACTCCAGCCTGGGTAACAAGAGCGAAACTCCGTCTCAAAAAAAAAAAAAAAAAATCTGGAAACAACAGATGCTGCAGAGGATGAGGAGAAATAGGAACACTTACACTGTTGGTGGGAGTGTAAATTAGTTCAACCATTATGGAAGACAGTGTGGCAATTCCTCAAGGATCTAAAATAAAAAATACCATTTGACCCAGGAATCCCATTACTGGGTATATATCCAAAGGATTATAAATCATTCTATTATAAAGAAACAAGCATATGTATGTTTATTGCAGCAGTGTTTACAATAGCAAAGACCTGGAAAAAACTCAAATGCCCATCAATGCTAGATTGGATAGCAAAATGTGGCACATATATACCATGGAATACTATGCAGCCATAAAACAAAGATAAGTTCATGTCCTTTGTAAAAACATGGATGAATCTGGAAAACATCATTCTCAGCAGACTGACACAGGAACAGAAAACCAAACACTAATGTTCTGACTCAGAGGTAGGTGTTGAACTATGAGAACACACGGATACGGGGAGGGGAACATCACATTCTGGGGTCTGTTAGGGGCACTAGGGGAGGGATAGTGGGGGTCGGGAGGTTAGGGATAACATTGGAAGAAATGCCTGATGTAGGTGATGGGGGGATGGAGGCAGCAAACCACCACGGTATGTGTGTACCTATGCAATAATCCTGTAAGATCTGCACATGTACTCGATAAACTAAAGTCTAATAAAAAATAGTAATAATAAAAACATAAAAAAGAATAAAGTTTGATAAAGCAAATTGCCAAAAAACACAAAGTTTTTCAACATTTTGAATTATGAATATTGTCATGTTAACTTTACCTATAAAATGCTTATGATTATAGCATTAATGTTATAATCAAACAAAAGGCAGAAAAAACAGGTAGTAAAAACAAAAGATTCTTATAAAGATTACTAATTTTGAACAGTCTTGAAACATTAGAAAACCATCAATGAAAGTAATAAATAAGAAAGAACAATGAATTCCACATAAGACAAAATCTGGCAGAAATGAATTCATACCTTTTTTTTTGTCTTTCTTCTTTTTTCTAATTTTTTTCTAATTATTGTATGTAAATTACTCATTTATTATTAATAGTTGTAAATATGTTCCCTCACTTCTCATAAAATACATCTGGTAACTACTTATAAGACTAAAAATATTCAGTAAAATTGAAAAAAGGAACTCAACTGGTTAACATTTTATTCTAATATTTACACAAACAGAGAAAATTTATCTTAGCTCAGAAAGAATGTGCAATTATGTTTCAATTATTATTCTCTCCAGTTCAGTGAGATTTTCCAGAGGAAAGCATTTAAAACACTTTATGAAAGTGTATTACAGCTTTTGGGAGTTCCTTCCTTGCTTGAACAGGAGATAAGAAGAACTTATCCTTAGTTCAAGATCTCGTAAAGTTTATTTTGATGAATATTTCCCCTGTCCTCTGCTTGTATCATGTTTCCCATGTCCGCAGTATGGTATATAATATTGGATTCACAAAGTGCACATAACCAACAAGTAGACTTCATAAATATAAACAATAGTTGTAGACTGTTAAATCATATATTTTGATTTCAATATTTGCTAAAAAGTGCTGTATTATTTTCCAACACTGTATTAATGAGTCTAGAACAATTTTCTAATTTTACTCCTTCAAAAATCTAGCATTTGCTTTGAATAACTTATTGCTTCAAAGCATTTTCTTCAAGCCAAAACTTTTTATGAAATAGAATTAATTTTATGTATTTCATTCTAATTCTAAATTAGTAATAAATATAATTCACCAATTTCAGTGGTTGTACAGTTTTCAGAAAATAGACAAACTATGAAATATTCTCAAAATTCAGAAGAAAAAGCTCTTAAAAATTAAATTTGTTCCAACTTCTTTACTAACCTCAATCTTTAAGTCCAGAGTTCAGTTATATGAGGTACGCTTTCATTTTCTTACATCTGTTAATCTTCATCCATCTCTTAGAAAACTAAGCCTTTTCTCCACAGAAATGACCTTTATTTAAGTCTTTGTCATTTAAAATGATGATATTTCAAAAGGTTTCTATTTATAACCATGAATACTTGCCTCTCACACCTCAAATTTTCCAGAGATGTCAATCAGGAAAGATATTGATTTTATCAGCTTTCACTGTATTCAGTTTCCCTTCAGAATTTTTGAACAAGTGTAATTAAAAATCATTCCACGTTTTACTGAATTATCCTGAGCATTACCAATAAGAAAGTAACAATGAATCCCAAATAAAACAAAATCTGGCAGAAATGAATTTGTAAGACCAACAATAACTCTAAAATATAGTAAATTCAATTAATAATAAAAATACACATTTCCCAAAAAATTTTTATAACTCTCATGATCCCTATAATTTTAGGGAGTGAGTCATTTATTATGAAAATACATTTTGTTCTTTTTCTGTGTATGTTTCTTAATTTTTTAAATTTTACATATAAAGCATTTTTGAGAAATCTCAGTAAGAATCATAAGAAATAACCCTTTTACCTGTTATTCTGATAATGTCTTGATTAAAGTCTTACTAAAGCATTCTTGTTTTTTCTAGTTTTTCTAGGGAAAATGGTAATTTTTGTTTAGTTGCAATTAAAAAAATGGAATGTCCAACACTAACTTAATCCTAGGTAAATTCTCAATTAAGTTTAAGTGGTCCAGAGAGTGAACTTTACTCCTGCTCTCATCCTCATACAAGAAATTTGAGTTCCTAATTTCACATTTAGGAGATGTTTTAAATGTTATAGATGCTAAACCATGGCTTATCCAAAGTGGGGAATTTGAGGACAACTCATTTAAATCTCATTTACTCTGATGCGCCCGGGTTCTTCCACCAGAAGGACCATCAAGCCTTGCTCCACACCTGTCAGCTTCAATCTCACCTGGTCTTCAAACACTACAGAACCTGGTTTTTGGAGAAAACCTGTCTTGCCTATATATCAAAGTTTTCATAATGTTTGTGTCTTTTTTGTGTGCTACTTAGAGAAAAGACAATTTTTGATGAGCTAAAAATAATTTAAACCATTTTTGTAGAAAATTTACATATTTGGAAACATATATTTATAAATAAATGTATATGTTTTCTTTTTTCTTTTTTTATTATACTTTCAGTTCTGGGGTACATGTGCAGAACATACAGGTTTGTTACATAGGTATACACAAGCCTTGGTGGTACATTTTCTACAAAAATAATTAAAGTTAAATTTAGAAAAAAGAAAATAATTTTCACTTACCCCAGGAAAAAGGGAATGTAAAAGGTAACTAGTTTATTTGTGTCTATTGAGTTTTTAGTAAAGAAAAAACAAAAAAGGAAAATGAAAAGATACAAATGTATAGTACTATTGTAAAAATCATAAAATGTAAAATATATCTGACCTTTTAGACAAAGTTTCAAGCCCATGTTCATGGACAGCTCCACATTAAATTCCCATGTAGAACTTAGCACTAAAATTTATTATGGATGTGGACTGTGGGACTTGTCTTGATATTGCAGTTATGAAGCACACACAGAAGAAGAAGACATACATATTCAACATAAAAATATGTATAGAAAAATGACAGAGATAGAGAAGAGGATAAAAACCTCCAAATCCTCACGTGTTGCCTTGATGATTTATTACATTTTATTGCAAGTATGCCCAGTATTTCTCAGCCTTTCACATCACCAAGAACCGTGAGTCTGTAAATAAAGCACTGCGATTCTTGGGTAGATAAGGATGGATTTCTTGAGAATTCCTCTAAATATAGGAAATCTCCATTTGCTTTCATAATCTTGTAGAGATTACTGAAACCATAAATCTGTTTGCTTTACATATAGATCATAATTAAAGGCAATTAATATGTTTAGAATAGCACAGAGGAATACACCAGTAATTTGACAACACAACTACCTCATCATTGTTGAGTGCTATGGACTGAATTGTGTACCCCTCAAATTGCTATGTTTCAGCTCTAACACTGAGTGTGACTATATTTGAAGATAGGGCCTTCAAGGGTAATTAAGGTGAAATTAGATTATAAGGATGGGGTCCTAATACAATAGTATTTGTGTCCTTATAAGAAGAGACATTAGAGAGCTTCATCTGTCTTTCTTCTCACCACATAAGGACACAGCTAGAAGGTTGCCAAATTGCAAGCCAGGAGGAAAGCCCTCATCAGAAATTAAACACTTCTGGAACTTGATCTTGGACTTACCAACCTCCAGAACTATAAGAAAACAAAATTTGTTTGTTATAGTCACTCCACTATGCAGTGTTTTTATAGCAGCCCAAGTAGACTAAGACACTTAATGTACCTAAAATTGTACTGTAACAGTTACAAGTCCCAGATTATTTTCGTAGGGATAAGTTAAGAGAAAAACTTCAACTCTCCGAAATACTGGAAAGAAAGAGAAATAAATGATAGAAGATAGAGACTGACAGATGATAGCTGATGATTCACAGACAGACAGACAGAAAATCTATCTATAGACTGACAGATATAGAGATAGACAGACAGATAGATAGATAGATAGATAGATAGATAGATGATGTGGCTATGGCTAAACATAATAATGTGTAAGTAAATATTTTGGCATGCTATTGTCATGGGAGAATGTTATTTTATGTTTTATTTAAGCAGTATATTGTTGTAACAAGGCCCTGTTGATATTACTAAAATATTACATTAAAAAGAAGTTTTCAACAGTTAATAAGAGGAGCAATATTGAACCATTCCAGTTCTCTACATTTTGTCATTTGCTGTTCCTGCTGCTTCATGGAAAAGAGTTACATTTTCTCTGTAAATAGAACTTCATATATCTTCGCAACCATCAGCAGGGATGGACACTGTTCTACTTCCCAGCAGAAGGTAAATAAAAAGTGACAGCAGTTAAAAAATGTAAATATTTTAACATATTTAAATTGCATGATAGGCTGAACTGTCTACTCTTCAGATTTTCACTATTATATTTACCATTTTAACCCATGTTTTCACTGTACGGTAAAATGGCCTTATATTTTTTGCATAGACATGTATCATTGGATTTTAGAAGTATCATCACGGCCAACTCTTCACACTTACATGAAACATGATGGGTTTTCTTGGGCTATCTTGATCCAGTTTGATACCTTGGATCAAGGCCAGTAAGTTTCCCTTCTTAAGCAGCCAATTTAATCCACATTACCAATCACTTTTATTATCCAGTTCTCCTACTCTGGCCACTACACTTGTACCTTAATCAGGTCCAGGGAATAGACAAGAGACAGCCCTTATTTCCCAGAATCCACTGACATTCTTCAAATTAGCCCTGCCCTGCTTCTTTGATTCCTTCCTGCATCAATGATATTAATAATAAAGGTGCCTTCCAACAGTCCCCACCCCTTTTCTGCCTTTTGATCAGCCCTGATGCTTCAAATATTTTATGCTAAAATGTGTTCTCCCAGGGAACTCTGAGTTAATAGAACCATAAATCTCTTTCTAGGCTCTCTCTTGATCTGCCTCTGACCCCATCATATCTCACCCAGGTAACATGTTTCAAACAATAATCCATCCCCCTAAGATCCAAATTAGCAAATGTAATTGCATACTTATCATTGCCAGGCATAGAGCTTCCTACTAGCAATTTATGAGAACTCATGGATGTCACAATCTATCACGAAGACAAATATAAGAAAGTGTAATATGATCAGGTTAGATCAATGGTGTGATAACCATATTTACAAGTTGTTCAGCTGAAGGAAAGATTACTTCAGACTTATATTCTGAAACTTGAGATTTGAGGAGTTGAACGAGTGGGAAAAGGGTCAGAGTAAGCTGAAGAGTAAATTAAGAGTGGGTGAATTGTGCCAAAGAAGTGAAATCGTAAATGTGCATGTTGCATTTTAAAATGACAGGTTAAATTATTTGAACCGGACATAGAAAATAAATAGATGTCATTGTGGTTTTGATGTGCGTTTATTTGATTATTAGTGGTGTTAAGCATTTTTTCATGTGATTGTTGGCTACTTGTGTATCTTCTTTTGAGAAGGTTCATTCATGTCATTTGCACATTTCCTAATTGTATTATTTTTTGCTTGTTGATTAAGCTCCTTACACATTCTGGCTATCAGTCCTTAGTCAAATGCATAGTTGGTGAGTATATTCTTCAACTTTGGAGGGTGTCTGTTTACTCTGATGATAGTTTATTTTGTTATGCAGAAGCTCTTTAAGTAAGTCCAAGTTGTCTATTTGTTGTTGTTGTTGTTGTTGTTGTTGTTGTTGTTAAAATGATTTTGGAGACTTAGTCAAAAATTATTTGCCAAAGCTGATTTTGAGAAGGGTATTTCCTGCATTTTCTTTTTGCTTTTTTGTAGTTTGAGATTTTATGTCTAAATCTTTAATGCGTCTTCAGTTAATTTTTACATATAATGAGAAGTAGGGGTCCAGTTGCATTCTTCTGTATATGGCTAGCCAGTTAGCCCAGCATCATTTATTGAATAGAAAATCTTTTCTCTATTGATTATTTTTGTCAATTTTTTAAAATATCAGATCGTTGTAGGTATCTATTTTTGATTTCCCTATTCTATTCTACTGGTCTGTGTGTCTGTTTTTGCACCAGTGCCATTCTGTTTTTGTTATTGTTACCTTATAGTATAGTTTGAAGTAAGGTAATGCGAAGGCTTTGTTCCTTTCACTGAAGATTTCTTTAGCTCTTCAGGTCTTTTTTGTTCTACATCAATTTTTTGAGTAGATTTTTCTAATTCTAAGAAAAATGGCATTGGTGTTTTGATAGGGATAGCATTGAATCTGTAAGTTGCTTTGGGAAGTATGGCCATTTTAACAATATTGATTCTTTCTAACCCCAGATATGCATTTTTTTAAAATTTATGAGTCATTTTTGAATTTTTCAGCAGTGTTTTGTAGTTCTTCTTGTAGAGCTATTTCACATCATTGGTTAGACATTTTTATAGCTATTTCATTTTCCCTGTGGCTATTGTAATGGGATTTTGTCCTTGGTTTGCTAGAATGCTATTGGTGTACAGAAATTCTACTAATTTTGTTCATTAATGTTGTATTCTGGTTTATTTATCAGTTGTAAGAGTCTTATGGTGAAGTCTTTAGGGTTTCTTTCTAATCATATTGTCAGCAAAGAGCGATAGTTTGATTTATTCTTTTTCTGTTTGGAGGCCTTTTATCTCTTTCTCTTGCTTGATTACTCTGGCTAGGACTTTCTGTACTATGATGAGTAGGAGTCATGAGATTGGGCGTCCTTGCCTTGTTTCATTTCTCAAGAGGAATGATTCCATCTTTTGCCCATTCAGTGTGATGGTGGCTGTGAGTTTGTCAAAATGATTCTTATTATTCTGAGGCATGTCACTGTGATGACTAGTCTGTTGAGGGATTTTATAAAGAAGGGTCGTTTTACTCTGTTTATGTGGTGAATCACAGCTGTTAATTTCTGTATGTTGAATCAATTTGCATACCAGGAATAAAGCCTACTTGATCATGATAAATTAACTTGTTGATGTGCTGCTGAATTTGGTTTGCTTTGCTAGTATTTTCATGAGGATTTTCACATTTATGTTCATCAAGGATATTGGCCTGAAGTTTTCTTTTTCCATTGTGTCTCCGCCAGACTTTAGCATCGGGATGATGCTGGCTTTCTGATATGAGTTAGGGAGAAGCCATTTCTCTGGACTTTTGAAATAGTTTCTGGAAGATGGGCATCAGTTCTTCTATTGTATATCTAGTAGAATTTGACTGTGAATCCATTTGGCCCAGACCTCCTTTCATTTGGCAGGTTTTTTACTACTGATTGAATTGCCAAACTTACTGTTCTTTTCAGGTCCTCGCTTTCTTCCTGTTTCAATCTTGGAGATGAGTGTTTCCAGAAATTTACCAATTTCCTCTACATTTTCTTATTTGTAATCTTAGCGGTGTTCATAACAGTCTATGAGGATATTTTGTATTTCTGTGCAATCCATTTTAATGTCCTCTTTGGCATTTCTGATTGCACTTATTTAGATTTCTTTTTATTCTTTGTTAATCTAGCTAGCTAATAGTTCTTATTAATTTTTTACAAATACCAATTATTGGTTTCACTGATTTTTTGAATAAAATTTTGGGCCTCAATTTTGTTCAGTTATTCTCCAATTTAGTGATTTCTTTTCTTTACTAGCTTTGGTGTATCATCTCAAACCGGTCAGAATGATGATTATTAAGAAGAAAAAATAAGCTGGTAAGGCTGTGGTGAAAGGGAAACCCTTGCACATTGTTGGGAATGCAAACTAGTTCAGCCACTGAGGAAAACAGCGTGCAGATTGATTTTTCAAAGAATATGAAACTGTCATTTGACCCTGCAAACTCATTACTGGGAACATATCCAAAAGAAAACAATCCTTCAACCAAAAGGACACACACACACATCACTGCACTATTCACAATAGAAAAGGTATGAAATCAACCTAGTTGCCCATCCTTGGTAGATAGGAGGAAGAAAATATGGTACAATTTCACCATGGAATAATACAGAGCCACAAAAAAGAACAAAATCATGTCCTTTGCAGCAACACAGATGCAGGTGGAGGCCATTATCCTAAGTAAATTAATGCTAAGGACAGAAAAACTAATAGCATATGTTCTTACTTATAAGTAGGAACTAAATGTTGAATACACAAAGACTTAAAGATGAGAACAACAGATACTTAAGAGTATTAGACAAGGAAGGAAGAAAGGGGGATAGGTTAGAAAATCACATATTGGGTGCTAGGCTCTCTACGTCAGTGATGAGATTGTACCTCAAACCTCAGCATCATACAATATATCCATGTAACAAATTTGCATATGTACACTGTAATCTATAATAAAAGCTGAAATTACTATAAAACATAAATAAATATAGAAAATTTAAGCTGGAGTAAAGCCAATACTGTAGATTTTAGTCTGATTTTTACCCTATGTTTTCTTAACTTTGTTCTTGCTTTTTATGTTAGAACTATTGACCATTTGATGTACATGTTCATGCTTTGACCAGTTTCACTTTTTCTTAATCAATCTGCTCATGTTTTTGTACCTAATTTTTAATGTCCATGGTTTTCTATAGAGCTACTTAACTCTTTGGCTATATCATGCAAACAATTTTGCCACTAAAGTATATATCTTTTTTTATTGGTTGTCTATACAGATTTTTTTGTAAGGAATTCATCTAGAGGCAGCGTTTTAAAACTGTTTTTCACTAAACATGGAATATAATTTAGTTGCTATTTTCATTAAAGTTAGAGGGAGAGGCATTTACATTTGTGAAATTCATATTTTAAAATGATTCTATTTTAATTAAAATATTTGAGATAGAATTTATTTTGGGATCATCGGTTAAGTGAAGATTAACTTTATATTCTAAATTTTAAATTTTCTCATAAATTATGCTATTTAAAACATAATACATATATCAAGTATTGAAAATTTAAAATAGTAAGTTTTAAAGTCAGATATCTGTTTCTAATCATTTTAATATTTCCTATGATATATCTGATGAGATTGGAGCAAGTAGCCTTGAGTATTTTTTTTGTAACATTTTTAAAATTTTCAAGAAGATATATTAGTAATAATAAAGGTCAATTTTTAAGTATATAAATTTTATACAGAAATTGTTAAACAGAAAAACTTTCAGTCCTCCCTAAAAGGAAACTTTATGCATGGTACGATCATGTTCATCATGTCATGGTTGGTATGTAGAGCATTCTGAGGAAGACACTTGCATGGCCCAGACACTTCATAAAAATAAGAGCCGTTAAGGTGAAGACTTCCAGAGTACAGTTAAGCAGGATGCAAATGAAGAGTAGAATTTTTCCATGCAGGTAAACAAAGTTCTGAGAACCTTCCAAGGAGGGGATAAATCATACGTGAAGGTCTATTGGAAAAGGAGCCACAATAAGTCTTAGAAATTATGGAGAATGGAACAATATTGAAGAAACAAAAGCTACAATTGGACATAAAAGCTGCAACACTGAATACAGGCTTCTTGTGCACAGTTTTGTAGTCTATGCTAGAGGTTATGTATTTTTCCCATGCCGTAGATTTACAGATCTTCTGCCTGTATCAGTGGTAAAACAGAGAAGGATTGTAAGCATGGAGGCACAGTATCAGATTTGAATTTCTAAAGATAATTCTTGTTATGGTGTTCAGAGTTGATTCCAGAAGCAAACAAATAATAAAAATAAAAAATAAAAATAAAAAAAGAGAGAGAGAAAGAATATAGATAAAAATGTGTTGTTTAGGTCATTGAAGCTGTCCAAATGTGAATAAAAAATATTGAGGCCAGGCACGGTGGCTCACACCTGTAACCCCAACACTTTGGGAGGCTGAGGTGGGTGGATCAGGAGATCAGGAGTTCAAGACCAGCCTGACCAACGTGGTGAAGCCCAGTCACTACTAAAAGTACAAAAATTAGCTGGGTGTGGTGACACATGCCTGTAATCACAGCTACTCAGGAGGCTGAGGCAGGAGAATCACTTGAACCCGGGAGGCAGAGGTTGCAGTGAGCAGAGATCTCACCAATGCACTCAAGCCTAAAAAAAAAAAAAAAAACACACAGAATAAAACTGAGACATATGTAGGAGTTGTTAGAAAAAAATGAATTAGTGATAAATTTGTAAGAGAATGTGCTACAGCAATATATGATTAATTATGAGACGTATAGTTCAAGCACTTGGGTAGATAGCTGTCCATTCACTGAGATTAAAGTGACCCGATAAAGGAAAGCTTGGGAAAGTTCAAGTTGATTATGTTGACTTTGGTCTATATTTTAGACATCCTATGAGGACTATTAAAAAGTCAATTAAATAAAAATGAAAAAAGAAAACACTAAAAATTTTTCTGGGTTACAGAGTTGAAGTAGGAAGTTTATTTTCAAGCATGTTGTAATAATGCTAGGAGAAGAGGGCCTAGATGAGAGCCCTATGTGGTAGCTGGAATTTATATGAAGGTTCCAACAAAGAAAAAGGAATTGAGAGAGCTAAAACCCAGTAAATTTTGTTGTTTTTGTTGTTTAAGACAGAGTCTTTCTCTGTAGCCAGGCTGCTGTGCAAGGGCATTATCTCGGCTCACTGCAACCTGCAACCTCCACCTCCCAGGTTCAAGTGTTCTCCTGACTCAGCCTACCCAGTAGCTGGGACTACAGGTATGCGCCACCACACCCAGATATTTTTTGCATTTTTAGTAGAGACGAAGTTTCACCATGTTGGCCAGAATGGTCTCAATCTCCTGATCTCATGGTCTGCCAGCCTTGACCTCCCAAAGTACTGGGATTACAGGCGTGAGCCCCTGTGCCCAGCCTGATCAGGTTTATTTATTGGAAGTAACTGTTTGCTGTGGCCTTTGGGGTGTTGACCATTCAATTTAGGATGATTCCAAAATCAAAGAAGTTGAGGGAAAAAATTTAATAAAGTTTGTCTATGAAAAGGAGTGAAGAATTAGGCTACTATTAGTAAAAAGAGGTAAAATTCTAGTATTCTTTTTAACATTTTATTTTGAAGTAATGTTATAAAAAGAAGATTGCATAGATAATACAGGTGGCTCTCACACAGACACACACACACACGTATACTTTAGAGCCCTTTGTGGTGAGTGTGTATGTGTATGGGTGTATTTGTGTGTGTATATCTCTCAATCTATCTTTCTATCTATCTAGAAAGGGTAGGGGTTAAAGAGAGATACATGAGCATTTTTAAAAGCTGTTGAAAGTATTCAGTAGACCAAGTGAATTAGGTAATTCAAATGGTAATGACTATTACGTTTTCTTAAAATATTACCACATAAAGGGCAGTAGTGGAGATGATGGCCTTCAATGAGTAAAGGTGAGAGACAAGGAAAATCCATGCATTTCAATGTAGGGATATTTGTAGATTTAGTGCTTTGAGTATAAAGAGATTATCTTCTGTTTTCTAAATTTTGATATGTTTTACATAAAGTAGTACTTTTGCAAATTTTAACCTAGCCAGCTTTTGTTTTTTGCATTAAAATTGTCTGGTTAACATGTTATAATAAATGTATATGATTTCTTCTTCCTTTTTTTATTCAATCTTGTGTCAATTATTTTTCCTTTAATGCCTCTTCCAGCTCATTACATCTTCTTCCTTTTATGATCTCTTCTTTACCTAAAATGTGGAGCTGGTTCTTTTCTGTAGATAAGCAAAGAACCACTGCCTGAAGAAAATTAATTGGAATTACCATCAACAAAGAAAGAGATATTATTTCTAAAAGAGAAAAAGAAAAAAAAAAGAAAAGTGAAATAAAAATATACTTCCTGAGCTGCGTTTTGCTGTATGGAACAGGTAGAGAAATCTTGTGATCTTGAAGTGAAAGGGAACATGGGGCTCTCGAAGGTCTGAAAAAACAAAACAAAACAAAACAAAACAAAACAACAAATTAGAGCTTCTACTTCCCCAGCGATTGTGAGAATGAGTGAGCAGAGGGAGAGAGTGGGTTTGTCACATAATTGGAAGCAATCAGTTCACAAGGCTTTTCAGGTGCATGGATCCATGATTTTCTGTGTATTCCCTCAAAGCTGCCATAGACCTAGAGGCAATAGTTTGAGGAATATGATTAGAAGTGTGTGTAGCTGGGACAAGACTCTGGAGGCAATAAAAAAAGCAAAACAGTTTCAAGTACTAGCAAGTAAGGCACTGGATCAGAAACCAAGGAATTAAAAAGGGATAAACAGAGATGAAGAGAAGTAAAAAAGCCTCATTCATGGAAAGAAATAGAAATTCCTTATTGATGGAAATCCTAATACAGCAAAGGAGTGATGAGGCCATAGACCAAACCAGGTAAAAGATAAATGATCCTAAACTCCCTTTCCAGACTAATTTTGAAACTATTTAATCAAATATATAAAGACCAATTTAGATTTTCATTAAATGATATTAAACTTATGAATCAATGGGGGGAAAATGATATATTTACTATGTTGAACATTGCCGGGCAAGAGCATTTTTAAATACCTCACTTCATACCAATCTTATTTTATGTCATTTCGGCAGTGTTTGGTTGTTGTTTGCAATACAAATTACAATTGCATACACTATTCTTATTCCACTGAGTGAACGCTCCGATATTTTAAGAAAATTAAATGTTTAAGTTGCCAAATTGATGACTACTACTTTAGCTATTGAACAGAATTCAGTAACAGAAACTGCAAGACCTGTCAGTGAAAATGCTTTACACTGCCTGTACTGATGAATCTGTCTACTTGAACTTATAATTAAAGCTTATGCAGACGTATTTACTTTGACAATTTAAGAAGTCAGTACCATTCATTATTATTTGCACATTATTGATCTTTGGAATTCTACTTTTCAATTTCACGTCATGGATTAAGAAAGAAGTAGAACTTCATTCTAACAGAAAAATTGCCTTCTTTTTCCTCCTTTTGGCCAGTGTATTGTGAGGGTAAACAAAGGGTGAGGGGCAAAATGTAATAAACAATGAGATTTTCATGAAATGTAATATATTGCTACTAATATCGATCACCATTTACAATATTTATAAATAGGTAATATAAGAACTGAAGATAAGTATAGGTTAAAACCATAAATTTTAAACTTATTATGTGTGGGCTTAAGTTTGCATATGTGTTCAGCACTGTCCCTTATTTATTAACTATGTCATCTTGAGCAACTACTCACCTAAGCCAGTAGTTCATCATCTAAGCATTGTATGTAATACTAGTATAGGACAGAAAAAAGTAGTTGCATACATTTATTTATCAGCTATTAATAATTAATTAATTATAATTGATATGTAACTTCTTGAACTATATACCCTACAAGAAAAATTGATAGACAACATCTCTAAAATATTTCATTCATGAGCTGAGAATTCTGAAGATAGAAGATATTGAATAGGTCAGTCTATATCTAACTTGCATTTTTTTGTTCAACAAAGTGTGTAACTTATATGAATAAATGTTTCTCCATATTCAACTGAGAACTTCAAATGATGCTTGAAGAAAAACACTTTAAGGTTACAGGGATGGATTTGTCAAAGTCTTTTGTTTCTCATCAGAGAAGAAACAAAGTGAGACCAAAAGACACATAAGAGATTATTCATCACTGTTAGAGCAAAAGAGAGGCACAAAGTTGAGATATAATGTGCCAGCAAATGGATTTGAACTGATACCAAATCTACCTGTAGATAGAGAGGAGAAAACCTGATGTGTCATGATGAAAGGGAATGTGGTACCAAAGGCAGTTCAGGAAGC
The DNA here is from genome assembly GCF_048565385.1 of Saimiri boliviensis. Classification (NCBI taxonomy): domain Eukaryota; kingdom Metazoa; phylum Chordata; class Mammalia; order Primates; family Cebidae; genus Saimiri; species Saimiri boliviensis. The sequence goes on along the minus strand of NC_133449.1, from coordinate 272,259,909 downwards.
ACATTTCTATATAATTTTCTCATTTTCCTTTTTCTCTTTTAGAAGGAGTACCCCCCACCCCTTTTGCAGTGATTATCCTTATTAATTTTTCTCTATGCACTTATGCTTTATTTAGTCTACAGAAAAGAAGTAACTCTATTTTTTATAAGGGATGAGACTGTAAGTGGAGGAAGATATAAAAAAGTGGAAGAGGAATTGAAGAAAATAAGCGAGACAAGACTGAATAAGGAGAAAGGAAGAAAAAACCATATACGCTGAAATTTATGAATGTGCCACCTTTGTAAAACTTTGCTTAGCAAGAACAAATTATAACATTTTGAGACTAGTTGGTAGATTAGAAAGTGATATATCCAGTTGGGAGTGGTGGCTCACGCCTGTAATCCTGGCACTTTGGGAGGCCAAGGCAGGTGGATCACCTGAGGCCAGGAGCTCGAAAACAGCCTCATCAACATGGTGAACTCCCCATCTCTACTAAAAAAAAAAACAAAAACAAAAACAAAAATTAGCTGGGCATGGTGAGACCCACCTGCAGTCCCAGCTACTCAGGAGTCTCAGGCAAAAGAATCACTTCAACCTAGGAGGCAGAAGTTGCAGTGAGCTGAGATGGGGCCATTGTATTCCAGCCTGGGCACCAACAGCAAAACTTCATCCCCAAAAATAAAAAATAAAGTAAATTAAAAATAAAGGAAAGTGACATATCTATTGATCTCTACCAACCTCATGGAGATCTCCTCAACACAATCCAATTTGTTTTACACATAATATTATTTTAAAAAACCAGTATACCCATATGCAAACACAAATGTCTCTTCTTTTTTCTTTATACTTATTACAATTGTAAAAGAAATGCATACACAGAGAAAAGCATACTATGCAAAGTGTGTTCACTCTGTGGCCCAGCCATGCACATGATTAAATCTCCCTCCTGTGTACGCTCCTGTTTTCCTGGAGATGATAAATGCTTTCACTGTTTCCTTTGCCTAGTTTTCTGTAACTACAGAATTTTCACATGTTTACCAAATAATCCAAAAGATCCATTGATTTTATTCAAAAAAAATTTTTTTCCCTCTGGGAGATCATTCTTATCTAATTGGGACTCGTTATTCTTCAGTCTCGTGGTACAGTAATCTTCCTTGGACTTTCATTCATTTTCAACCTAGGAGCTCCTCTACTGTGTTGCATGTCTTGATTTCTGTTCTTCATGCTCTTCTGTTTTCTATTATGTCTGGAGTCCATATATTAGTAATTATCTTGAGTCCTAGTCATGAACCTTTCTTGGATTCTGTATCAAATTGATTTTATTATAAACTGGCTGCAAATACATCATCTATCATTTTCTTCTCTTTAACTCTTTGACATTTGAAATAATACTTTTATAAATTCCTTCACCATTCTTTATTGGGGTTTCTGGGAGAAGAAAAATAAACATTTGGGATTAGGTGATATTCCTCAACTATAACTCACAAATAACTTTTGTTGATAAAAGGCTGCACCTACTGTTTTGAAAAGAAACAATTGTTCAGTTAAATAAATTTAGAGACTTAGAAGTTACAGTTACGAACCTACCTAATTTGAATGTATCCCCCACAGCTCACGTGTTGGAAACTTAATCTTCAATAAGTGTTTGTAGGAGAGACCTTTAAGAGGTAATTAGGTCATGAGGGATCTATTTTCTTGGTTTCTGTTTGAGGAATAATTATTTTTTCTTTTGTTTAAAAGGTAACTTGTCTGGATATAGAATTTTGATTTGGAATTTTCTTTTGACATCTTTTAAATATTTCAGTACACAATTTTTTGCTTGTATGGTTTCTGTAAAGAAGTGCAATGTCATTCCATGTGAAGAAATTCAATGCAATTCTATTTCTGCCCTCTATAGGCAAGATGTACCCCCAACCACTTCTTTCTGGCTTCTTTTAAGTATTTCTCTTTGTACCTAGTTTTCCTCAATTTGAATACAACATGACCAGATGGAGATTTTTACTATGTATCTTGCTTGCTGTTTGCTAAATTTATTGGATCTGTAATTTGGTGTCTGCCATTCATTGTGCACATTATTCAGTCCTTATTATGTTAAATATTCCTTTGTTTCGTTTATGTCTTTCTTTTATTCTCCTTACATCTATGTCAATTTTGTAATTTTCCCACAGTACTTGGTTATTATGTTCCACTTTATTTTTTATTCTTCCTTTCTCTGTGCATTTCAGTTTGAGAAGTTTCTATTGACACGTCTTTAAGCACACGTCCAGTCTAGTGGTAAGCCCATCAAAGGCATTACTCATTTCTGGTAAAATGTACTAGCCTGGTTTGGCTGTTTTAACAAAATATGATGAACTGGGTAGCTTATAAACAACAAAAATTTAATTCTCACAATTCTGGAGGGCGTAAAGTTCAAGATCAAGACACTAGAAGATTCAGTATGTAGTGAGGATCTGCTCTCACACATAAGAGGATTTATACATGAAGGTTTTTATATGAGGGCTTTTTATAATTTTATATAAAGACTCGTGCTGTGTCTTCATATGGTAAAATGGGAAAACAAGCTCCTTTTAGCCTCTTTCATGAGACTAAAAATTAGTTCATGAGGTATCCACCCTCAGAAGGTAATTATTTCCCAAAGGCTTCACCTGCCAGTACTATCACCTTGGAATTTGGGTTTCCAAAATGTTAGTTGGAGGCAAACACAAGCATTCAGATAATAGCATGCAGGACTTTTGTTTCTAGCATTTCCTTTTGATTCTTTCTTAGAGTTTACATCTCTCTGCTTATACTGTCTGTTCTTGCATGTTGTCCAATTTTTCCCATTGCCACCTTATACATATTAATTGAAATTATTTTAAATTTTAAAATCTCTGCCATATCTGAGTCTGGTTTTAAAGCTTGTTTCTTCTATTCAGACTGTTTTATGCCTTTTATTATGTTTAATTTGTTTCTTTTCTTTCTTTCTTTCTTTCTTTCTTTCTTTATTTTTTTTTTTAATAGACAGTCCTCACCAGGTTGCCTAGGCTGATCCCAAGTTTCTGGGCTCAACAATCTACTCACCTCAGCCTCCCAAAGTGTTGGGATTGTAAGCTTGATCCCAACACTGGCCATCAAATCTAGCTCTATGTTTTATAATTTAAATTTGGAAGCCATATATGATGTATAGAGTATAAAGAAGTGAGATAGATTTGTCTTTAGTGTGAAGTTTTGTTATCTAAATGTGATTCGGATTATGTTTTCCTGTCAGTTGTAGCTGTGGTGTTAGAAGCTAAATTCCATCTAGGGTCCTCATTTTTGTTTCACCTTTTGTGGGGGAGGGGACTGTAAAATTGAGACATTCAGTTTTTAAAAACTTTCTCAGGCTTGCAATGCTTTTAGCTGTCATCCCTTGTTTTTACACAGGAGTCCTTCTGATGTGATAAAATGGTGTGTCCGGAGGAAAGTATCCTATGGTTTCATTACTAGGTCTCAGTGTTTTAGTGAACCTGTGTCCCTGGCTGTGACCCTCACAATTGCTAATCATCCTTTCTCTTTCCTCCATAGGTGAGACAGAATGGCTAGAAGGGGCTAGAATTAAATATTTCACTTCCAACAGATAGGTCAGACTTCAATAAGTCCCAGTTAGGCTCTGACACAATTGTTTCCTGTGAGGGCAGGTGTTGTTAAAGGAAGCAAAGATATCTGGGTATATTTCAAAATGGTTACTTTTCCCTTCCTTCTACCAGAAGTGTGAGAGAATTTTCATCAAATCCTCACTCTTGAGAGACTCGTGGGATTCCTGGAGATAAAATTAGTGAAAGACTAGGACCACATGGAGCTTTTAACTTTCAAGCTAGTCCATACTCAACCTCCAGCAATTTGTCAATTAAAATGTAAATGTTCTTAACAGGAGTGGCACCTGTGACGAAATTCTGCTCCTGGGCATCTGCCCTTCCTAAGTTATTCTCTGTATTCACCTGTCTATCTCTCCAGCTGTAGGGGTGGCAGTTTGCCTTGTGGCTTTAATTCTATGTAGATTGTAAGAAGTGTTATTGATTTGCAGCTTGTTCAACTTTCCTTCTTGTGCGAATGGGATTAACATCATCCAAACTCTTTATAAATTGAACAGAAAACCAGAAGTGCGATTGATATAATATACAAAAATTCTATTACTATTTTCTCTTTTTGATTGTCAAGTCATCTCTCAGATTCCGCAATTGCTGTTATTTATGTCCTTTTCTATTTCCTCGATGTAAAATTGCATGTTTCATTTTACTCCTACTCCAAATATGTCTCTAGATAATTAATCAATTTTGTTTTGACTTTTTGTCAATCTATTCGTAATCATTACAGTCAGGAACTGTGTCAAAAACAATTATCTCACTGATGATGGCATTCACTCATCTATTTGGAAACTTTCTCCTGGCCCTAGCTCTGTATAATCATTTAGGTACTAAGTCTAACACAAAAAGGTGACAGATGTAATTTTCATATTCAAGGTTCTAAGTCTAGTCACATAAGGTTGCCAAAACACACATGGAATGAACAAAGTGAGGATATGGCAATGTGTTAGTTTTCTGTGGCTGCTGTAAAAAAAAAAATTGGGTGACCTAAATCTACAGAAATTTATTATCTTACAGTTACGTAGGCCAAAAGTCGTAAGTCAAGGTTTTGCCAGTGCTACACTCCCTCCAGGGGCTATAGCAAATAATATATAATTTGCTTCTTGCAGCTTCTAAAAGCTGCAGGTATTCCTTGGTTTGTGGCTGCATCACTGCAATCTTTGTAAGCCAGATAGTCTCTCCTTCTTCTGCTTATACCTCTCCTCTTTGCTCTGTTTCAAAGTTATTTTTGCTTTGCTCTCATAAGAATATATTTGATGGTATTTAGGGCCTACCAGATAATGCAGGATGAGTTCTTCCTCTCACGATTCTTTAACTCAATAACATTTTTGTCTTAAAAGGTAATATTCACAGGTTTGAAATATTATGGGATGGAGATATCTTTTGGGGGCAATAAGATTATGGACAATAAAACTCAGAAAACTTCAGAAATAGAAAAAGAATTCAGAGAAGCTCCTGCTCTTGAGATAGGTGTATTTAATCTACTAAAGGGAAAGAGTTTTATTTTTTACTTCTAAAAACAGATGATTCATGTTAATGATTATTTTAGTGTCTCTCACAATCTTAAACATAAACACATATTTTCTACTTAAGCATTATAAGAACTTGATCAGGATATATAACAGCCCCAATTGATTTATAGCTGAATACAAACTTGTAAAGAAGATTGAACTTTTTTTTTCTTTTTTTTTGAGTTGGAGTTTTGCTCTATTGCCCAGGCTGGAGTGCCGTGGTGCAATCTGGGCTCACTTCAACCTCCACCTCCTGGGTCCCGCTTCAAGCAGTTCTTCTACCTCAGCATCCCAAGTAGCTGGGATTACAGGCACGAGCCACCATGCCCAGCTAATTTTTGTATTTTTTAGTAGAGACGGGGTTTCACCATGATGGCCATTCTGGTTTTGAACTCCTGACCTTGTGATCCACCCACCTTGGCCTCCCAAAATGCTGGGATTACAGGCGTGAGACACCTCACCTGGCCAGAAGATTGAATTTTAAGGATGACAGAGGATTACACAATTTCTCTGGTCATAATCCTCATAAGTAAGAAAGAATTCCATTCACCTTTCTCTGACCCCCAGTTCATGAACTTCTAACAGAAAAGAATGGAAGAAACATAGTACTAATAATAAAGTTAAAGTCAGTCTTTTCAGAAGCATATTGCACTTTCTTTTATATCCAGAGTAAAATGCATTTATACTAATAGGTTTTTGATTTTTTTTTTTCAGCTCAGAATTTGAGGGAAGCTCTGTTTAGATTATTTTGTCAGCTTTCCGGTTATCATTAGAACTGCTACTGCACTTAACTGGTGAGCCAGTAAAAGCAGACTTAAAAAGCAAGAAGCTCTCTGCCATATGCCTTTGGGGCTTGCTGTCAAAGCAATCCCGATGCATTCCATAGAGGCGGAGAGAAAATGGAACCTCTGAGCCAGAGGTAACATCAGCAAAGCTGATGAAATGAGAAGTTGTGCTTACAGGCTTCAATAGCATCATCATCTCTTCCTATTTATTGATACATTCTCACTGAGGATAAGAAGAGAAAAGACGTTTTGAGGCAAAACTTGCCATCGATCGGTTCCAGAATGCTTAGAGGTGAGGGAAGTTTGGCTTGCACATGAAGGGCAAAGAATCTACATTTCATAAAGCCTATCATCACATAGGCTGTTTTGCCTTGGAGCATAAATGAAGATCAAAGTAGTAAAGAGATTTAGTGGCATGAATTTGATAGATTCTTGTTTTTTGAAAAATAAGTCATATGATAAACTAATAATAGAAGACAAGAGACTTGAAAACTCAAAGGGAACTGGGCTGTTTATCTCCATTTGTAACATTGTTTGATGAAATTATTTTGGGGTTTTGAGTAAGCTTCAGGCTTTGAAACAGCAAGCTATAATCCTGATAGATTGGCCATTTCTAATTTGCAGTTTTGTTTTTTATGTTTTTCATTTTATGATGGCATCAGAATTTCTAAGGCATTGGTTAACACAACGAAAAGACAAAAGTTCTTTCTTCATTAAAGAAAAACTTGATCTAAATCTTGGACACTTATTCAAAACCGAGAATGAGCTCATTTCCTGGCCTAAGAGCAATCAAAAATAAACATTCATTATATGGCTTCGTTTATCCCCATTTTGTAGTCTTAGTGTATGAAATATAATATTTCTTATGTAAAGAAAGATTTAGTGGGTTTAAACACGTTGAATTTATGGGATCTCCAATTTCAAATCTGCAGATTTAAGGACATCTCCTATTGATTATTGGCCCCTTCTCCTGTTCAAATATCAGCCTCAGCAGAGACAGAATCTGTTAAAGGATGTTTATTTCCTTTTGTTTATCCCAGGTCCTAGCTGAGCCTCATTAGAGAAAACAAACCTTGCTATGAAATAAACTATTGGGAACTAGGAAGAGGTCAGTGTCAATTAATTCAAACAGTGGGATTTCAACAGTCACCTAGCACAGAGGCAGGAAGCTGTATAAACAGAGATATTCATTTGAAAGAAAAGGCCCAGGCCCTGTTTTGTTCAAAGCTAAGCCTTTAAGTGAGTTGCTCTGTGTCTCTCGCTTTCCTTTCTCTTTCTCTCCCTCTCACAGATGTTTACCTGTCTATGAATGAGCACCGTGCATCCTTTTTGAAGTTTATTTCCGTGCAACATCTGTGAGAATTTTGGCTTTAGGTCTTACTTCAAAGCTTTTGTACTTAATGATGGCAGAAACAGATGATTCAACAGTAACGGCACACCCTGCCAGGAAGGCATTTCCATGTGACGCAGTTTTTGATGTTTAATAGCGGAATAAATTTTCAAAAGGCAAACAAGGTATGCTAGCTTCTTAATAGGAAAGAATCGACTTTTCTATGCCAAAGATGTGATGCCAAGCTGATAAAATGGGAGACTCTGAGGCCATCGTATCAGGAAGTCTCAACTTTTTTTTTTTTTAATCTCAAAAAATAACATTTTCAAAACTTTCAGTGCCATTCGATAATTATGTTCATCCTAACAGAAAAAGCATAGCTAATGCCTTTGACTAGCTCTCAGATTGACTACCACTTATTATCTGTTTATTAAGTATATAGAATTGATATAATAATCTGTGTAAGTTATATTAATCTTTGCAAAAATCTAGAAATATTAGATTTATCCCATTTTATGGATAAGGTAGCTGTTATTTTAAGAAGTCATGTAATTTTATCAGGATGACGTAGGTAATTATAAGTTAAACCAAAATCTAAACCCAAGCAGATTAATCCAAGAAAATGGGGTCACTGTGCTTTATTGCTCTAAGATATTCCTGGAGTAATGGTATTTTATCTATAATATCTGTAGCCACTTTTAATGTTTTTAAGCAAGTATAAAAAATTAAATAGGAAATACTGATAAAGGACATATAGATTTACATGCTGGCAATAGGAATTCAGGTTTAGTGCAATAAAGATGTCCAATGAGGGCATTGTTAACAACTAAACTGGATTACTATTGTTGTTTTTTTTTTTTCTTAATTTCCCTCCAAAGTAGCTCCACTTAGTATAAACACATGTTCAATGTACAGTGCTTTCTGTGAATAAAATGATGACAAATTAACAGACTTTATATACATACACACACACACATAAAAATATATTATTGGGTCTACAGGTATTCTCCATAGTTATTTTTTTTGGTAAATACATTATTGAACATTCAAATTTACCATGATAGATCCTAGAGAACTTTTCTTATTCCATTATATTTTAGCTAAATATGTTATATTCCTAAAAGTCATGTAAATAGACTTTTGAATATACCAAATGAGTACTATCTAAATGATTTCCAGGAGCAATACCAAATAAGGAATGCTGCAAAGGCATTTTAGCATGTTTCTTAGTCAACAGTGATATTGTATTAAGATAACGGTTAATTATACTGAACATATAAATATAAACTTTGTTGAGTTGTTCATTGTTTTCAAGGTCACTTATATTATAAAGAAATTTTTGCCAATAATGATCATATTTTAATGGCAAAAAATACTCTTGCCTCAAAGCATCATATAATCTCTTAAAACACAATGCAGCAAAGCAAATAACATAAAACCAAAAGATATGTGAATTATTATACTATCATAATCTGTTATTTGCATTTTGACAATGATAGGTACAAAAAATAGGACCAAAATAGCCAACAAATACAATAGAAATGGTCTTTATATATTTAAAAAGCATTGAAGTAACCCCCTTAAGTAATGCACAAAAGCTAAGGATTTTAATTTTAGTAATGAAAATTGATGAGAATTAATCTGATGCAAGGGTTGTAATCTGTAATCACACATAAAATATTTTCTCTTGTATAGTAGCAAGGAAGAAAATTAAGACATTAATATAAATTCCTTACCACAAGACTCTGCTAAAATACTACAGCAATGCTAAATATCAAGAACCTCTGACTTATTTCTATTACTAAGACTCTTACAGATTTTCTGGGTGGAATTGTTTGGATAATTAAGATAATTTTGCTTAGCAGATATCACATTGTAAATTACAATTCTTAATGTCTTAAGTAGCAGTATATTTAATTGTCAATTTGTAATGGTTTTTGAAATAGAAATACCAGGCAAGAACCCCAGTACCTTGGATTTACACTAAGGAGGGAACATTTCTACATTCCTTTTTAAATTGGAATAAGTTTTAATATTGCTTAGACATCTAGGCAAGAGGTAAAGAGATGGGAAAATAAAATAACATGTCCTATAAAAATAATTTGAAAAAAAAAACATCTAGCAGAGCACCAAATATGATCTTCACCCATCAGTCTTTACATATGGAAGCCAATGGCCATTATTTCAGCCCCAATAAGTTATATTTATTTTCAGACTCTTTTACGTATATTCAATGATTTGTGCCACCATGCAAAGCATAATCTCTATTAAGAAGAAGGAAGTTGAATGGAGGTTTTGCAAAATATCTTTCCAAATTAAATAAATCATGTCTGTATTAAACATCACATGCCAAATTTAGGATAAATTGATGCACAAAAGTAAATATGGCTACTATATGCAAGGACAAAATTCACATGCAATGGAAAATTTTAGTATATATGCAGATCTTTAATGGCATATAGATATGTATCAAATACTGTGCATTGTTCTTTTCTTATATAGATAGTGCTGTGTGTCAGAAAGTGTTTCCTTTCAATGGCATAGAGTCATTTCTCTCTAGTGACAGCACTAGAAAAGGAGCAAAAAGGGCAGCTAGTCAGGGAAATCCCTGCCACCAGACAATTGGCAATAGAGTCCTGTTCACAGACTCCACAGAGACAGATAAATTGATTGCTTGGATGAAATGGACATTGAAAGTCAAATAAATTGTTGAAAATGTGCAAGGTTTGTCCTCCAAGAATGAAAAAGACTTGTCTGCAGATTTTTTTTGTCTATAAGCTACAGAGTTATTTGTACTAAAATTGCAAAACCTTTCAAGATAGTCCTAGTTATAAATGTTTCTTTCAAAAATTCTGCATTAGAATAATATGGTGGTGGTATTGAGAAAACACAGTTACAGAATGGTGAGGAACTATAGACCTGGAAAGTCAAATCTGATTACCCTTTCAAAAATATGAAGGAATGCATTCAAATAGTAATATAAAGTAAAATTGTCCTCAATAAATTTGTTTTCTAAAAGTATCAATGGTAAGATTTAAGGGACTAATTTATTTCTGCTTTGAGAACCAAAACAGATTAGTAATAAGTAATAAGAAAAGAAAAAATGTATAAAATGCAAGCTTTTTTTCTTCCCCTTCCCATATATCATCATCCAAAAAAAACAAAAACAAAAACAAAAAAAAAGTCCATTAAGAAAGTTTTTGTTAATGTTTTATTTCATTGTGTTCAGGATGATACCCAGGATAGAAAACAATTTCAATATCTAAATCAAATATTTATTTTTCATTACTTCTTAAAAATGTATTTTAGAAGTAAAATTTGGAGAAGAACCGTGTCAAGATTGTTATGCTACAGTATCTTAGCAAATAAATATCTGTATAAACATTATAAAACTTCAGACATTTTAATCTCACATGCTATTTTAGAAATCCTTCAGAGAACATTTGATGTTCAGAAATGATTAAGACATTATGGATATATACAAAATTAATTCAACTGTAAATATTTATATATGAAACTGGAATATTTATCTTTCTGCAATATAATTTGGGTCAAGTTGCCCATGATTTTTAGCTACTATTTTTCCTAACTCATAATTGCTAAATTTTTGTGATATATTCTGGTGTTTATGTTGATTGTTGAAAATACTGATGTTTAAGAATGGAAGTGTTTTAAATTTGATATGTAACAACTTTTAATTGCTATTACATATCAGGTATTATTTTTAGTTACTGGTGTTACAAATATTAATAAAATATAATTTTATTTATCAAATAGCTTATGATTTAAACAGAAAGTTGCATAAATTAAGTGTAATTTGTTATAAGGTCAAAATAAGTTTGCATAAAAATTCCACAGAAATTTGCTAATCAGATTTATATTATTTAATCTAGTTATGTGTGAAATATGTATACAATTAATGCATACTATATAATACAGAAAAAACTAATACATAATTTCTTAATATTATATATGCATTGATTTATCTATAATATATATAAACACATTAAATTTACAGAATTTTCCAGAAGCAATATATGTTTAATATTATAAATAAAGATCAAACATTAATTTTGACCCAAAAGCAAAAGGGTCATGGCTGCAGCAATGTAGTTAAATTCCTGTAAATTCTAGCATGAATACCAGACTGACAAAAAAAAAAAAAACAATAAATAATTTATGGACAAACAACATATTCCCTGAAGCCACATGGGAGTTTATTGAATACCTGAGGAATTGAATACTCCTGAGGGTGAGTGTTGTGGTCAATGCCCTTCACGGCTTCAGATCCATGCCAAACTAGCTGTTGTCCAAAGGTAGATAAAATGAAAAGGGGAAAGAGTGAAGAAGCACAGAGGTTTTGGAATTCAAGAGTCACAAATAAAAACTTGTTCTCAAAAGCATCTAGAAAAATAGTGTATGAACTAAGTGTGACACTGTAAGAAAATGTGCGGTCTTCAGAACTTTGTAGGACAAGACTAAAGGAAACACAGTGGAATGATGAGATTAAACCATCTGAGCCCAAATTCCAAGGGATCAGTGAAAGCAGCATAATACAGTTTCCAAAAGACAAAAGACCTACCATAAAAGAAAGCATTTAGCAATATAATCCAAGCTGAGACGATGGTAACACTGGGAATCCTAAGAAAGACTGTTGAAATGCTGGGAATTAGTGAATCTAGAATAAGCATATCTCAGCAAACAATATCAAAAACATACATAACACTGAAAGTGAACCATCACTTTGGAAGACAAGCCCTGTAGCATGTAGGACAATACAGAGTTAGAAACATTAAGCCTTCCTGCATCAGACTTATCTCATAGACACACACGCACGCACACACACACACACACACACACACACACACACACGTTCTCTGCTAACCAGCTAACCAGCCTCTTTGTTATATTCAGGCTCTCAATTAAAGAAACTGGAGTCCACCCTCATTAGCAAGAGCAGTGCTTTACTCGGTCTACGGAATATGTGTGTGTGTATGTCCTCCCTCAGATGTTTATGTAATATATATATATATAGTCAGTTCACATAGTTTCTGAGGCTGACAAACCCCAAGGTTTGCTGTCAGCAAGCTGCAGATCTAAGAAAGCTAATGGTGTAGTCCCAGTACAAGTCTGAAGGCCAGGAATCAAGAGAGTCAATGGTGTAACTTTCAGTGCAGGCTGGGAATGGTGGCTCACACATGATGATGTGTGCCTGTAGTCCCAGCTCCTCAGGAGGCTGATGCTGCAGTCAACCATGCTTACAACAGTGCACTCCCACCTGGGCAAAAGAGCAAGACTCTGTCTCAGTAAAATAAAAACTAAAAGAAAAAAAAAAGTTCCAGTCAAAAATTAGCAGTTTAGAGATTCAAGAAGAGTAGATGTTTCAGTCCTTCTGTAGTCAGGATAAGATCGATGTTCCAGCTCAAGCAGTAGGACAGGAAGAGCATTTTCTGTTAACAAGCCTTTTTTGTTATATTCAGGCTCTCAATTAAAGAAACTGGAGTCCACACCCTCCAGCAAGAGCAGTGCTTTAGTCAGTCTATGGAATTCAATGTTAATCTCATCCAGAAGCATCCTCACAGATACATGCAGAATCATGTTTGGTCAAATGCCAGGGTACTCTCTGACACATAAATTTAACCATCACATTTACTATGAAATCCATTTTTATGACACCATAATACTATAGGGCCCCCAAACTTTTTACACAGGGGGCCAGTTCACTGTCCCTCAGACCGTTGGAGGGCCACCACATACTGTACTCCTCTCAGTGACCACCAATGAAAGAGGTGGCCCTTCCTGAAGTGCGGCTGGAGGCTGGATAAATGGCCTCAGGGGGCCATATGCGGCCCACATGCCGTAGTTTGGGGACGCCTGCTATAGGGTATAGCAACTGTGGTGATGCCTCATTTGTGCCTGCAACAAGCCATGCTATGTTCTATCAGTCTGGTCACCTCTGGAAAGTAAGTGGGAATCCACGCTTTTGGTCTCCATCTCTTCTACCTGGTCATCTGTCCTCTTATACTTTGTAACTCTTATACTATGTAACTTATACTTTGTAACTTACACTATATAACTTATACTTTATAACTTAGACTATGTAACTTATACTTTCAGGATGCTAGCCTGAGTAGGTCATTATGCTATCCTCAATGAAACAGATTCATGTACTGCTCTGTGCAATATAGAGATAGTTCAGATCCCTTTGGCTTACATTATGACAGAAGAGAGAGGAGGTAACATAGCCTGAGGTCAAATTTTATAACGATTTATCGTATATTTTGAGTAAATAGAATTATTGTGATTCATTTCTTTCATTGAAATAGGAAAAAAAAAAAAAAAAAAAAAAAAAAAAAAAAAAGCACATGCCATATCAATGTCCGCAAAGGAACCTGGAACTGTTTTTAGCTCTAACAAAGTTACTATCTCTGTCCTGGCAGTTTTAATCATGGCTGTAAGGCTGTTGACCCACCAGGGTTGTGGGAGGTCCCTTATGCTGTGTTGAGATGCAGAATCTGAGAAGTAAAGAGACAGGACACTGAAGAACTGGAGAAGAGCAGCTGGACTCAAGGGGCCACACCTCCTATGAGCAGAGACAGACGAGGCCCCAAACATCCAGAAGCATCTGTATTTATTATTAGATATAATCAGGCAGAAGGGCTGTAAGTAAGGTCATCATATATAGGCTTAGTGATAGGGTATACATAATGACGTGAGTAGCAAGTGAGGGGGCCACCCCATTATATCACCTGGGCAGAGAGGAGACCTGTGTGCAGTAGGGGGCCATGCCATGCACAGTAGTAGAGGGTTGTGTACAGAAAAGGGGTCCACCCCCATTAGGTCACCAAGGCAAGGAGGTGGGCTGTGTGCAACAGGTGTCATGTGCAACACTTCTTATCTGGGGGCTGGAAACTTCAAAGGATTTCTGATAGAAGGGTACTGTAAGCCAATGCAGTGGGAGCTGACAGACTTGTGTTCTTCTCTAAGATATTTATGGGAGGATAATTTGAGCTAGCACAGAAGTGAGAAAAGACTGACGGGGGTACACCCATCATGACCCAGTCACACCAGAGGATTCTCCCTCAGTTATTTGCAGGATCTAAGGTCTGAGGCCTACTTTCCACAGGAACTGGAGGCAAGGTACTACAACTCCTTTTTCAGGAGGAGAGGCTTTTGATCTAAGCCTCCCATAAAGCATATGCCCTTTCAGGCAGGGACACCACAGCTTGGGTCTTTGGTTCTTGTCCTGGTCTGGCTGTTTTCCCATGTACTGATTCTGCTTTGTGACTGCTCTAGGCATTCCTCCTACTATAAGCTACTATATAATTTTATAGAAGGATTATATAAATCAGCACTAAATGTGTCAGTACAGCTCCGACTAAAATACCTATATGATTATATAGAAAGATTATATGGAACTAAGTATGCAGGATGTAAGTACTAAGTATGATTATATAAGCTAGATATATGTAAGCAGTAAGTTATACTTCAGGCACTAATTCTATAAATTAATACATGATTATATATAAAGGATTATATAAAGGAAATAGCTGAGTAATAACACTATAAACTAAGATATTCTTCAGGCACTAACTGTGCCTGGGGTTTGCACAGCTCTCCTTCCTCGGTGTCCATGTAGGGGGTTACTCACACACGACAACTAACTACTGGATTGAGCTTGTAATGACATATAATCATCTTTCAAGATCCATCTGGTTTCTGCAAAGGAAACATTAGATAACCTAAACGAAGTTGAGGTGAGGACCACCATCCCTACATCTCTTAGAGACATAAGGCTGGCATGAATCTGCTAATCTCTGCTATACACACAGGACCAATTTTTTTTTTAGTAATTTGGTCATGGAAGGAGAAATTTCATTGGCTTTCACTTAGCTATCCCCATAATATTAGTTCTTTTCTACCAAGATCCCAATTTTGAAGTTATGCTAACTTTCAAGTATGTCAGTGTCCATTAAATATTGAGCGTCTAGGGTCATCAATATGGTCCAATAAGCTGTTTATTACCTGGTTCCCATATGTTTCCAACAAATTAGAAGGCTATGGTAGTGTCTCAAAGATCCATATTTTAATGCCCATTAGACCCTGTACCCTGTATTAGAAAAATGTGAGTAGCTCTTATTTCCCAATTTTCAATTAACCGAGTATTTGGTTGTACTTCCCTTTGGTAAATGCTGAAGAAATAATTTCTGTTTATTCATGCTTTGGTCCTGGAGAATCATTGTACTTCAGAAACAAGTCAAATATGTTTAATGGGTGGGGTCTGCTCAATTGCTCAAATCTGAAAACTATCCAGGGGAAAAACAAATTTTTATTAAGATGACCTCCCTCAGATTCCCTGTTACCAAACTGATATGGTTTGGTTCTGTGTCCCCACCCAAATCTATATTTCCCACGTGTTGTGGGAAAGACCAGGTGGGAGATGGTTGAATCATGGAGGAAGGTCTTTTCTGGGCTCTCCTTGTGACAGTGAATAAGTCTCATGAGATCTGATGATTTTAAAAATGGGAG
The DNA here is from genome assembly GCF_048565385.1 of Saimiri boliviensis. Taxonomy (NCBI): domain Eukaryota; kingdom Metazoa; phylum Chordata; class Mammalia; order Primates; family Cebidae; genus Saimiri; species Saimiri boliviensis. The sequence goes on along the minus strand of NC_133449.1, from coordinate 272,244,173 downwards.
GTCCCCTGCACAAGCTCTCTCTCTAATTGCCTGCCACAATCCATGTAAGATGTGACTTGTTCCTCATTGCCTTTCACCTTCCATCATGATTGTGAGGCCTCCTCAGCCATGTGAAACCATAAATCCAATAAAGCTCTTTCTTTTATAAGTCGTCTAGTCTCAGTCATGTCTTTATCAGCATCATGAAAACAGACTAATAGACAAATCTTGACTTCTTCCCCTGGTTTAAGCTGAATAGTGTATTTGTCTTCCACTAATCTATTTGGTGGAAGGGAGGTCTCCTTCTGTTAACAATCATTACAAGTCCCCATGGATTAGCTTCCTGGGGCTGCTACTTCAACTTTGCTAGTAATTACATACCTGTGGTTAAACACAGCCTGGGTACTATCAGTTAAGTGCCATTCATGACTTAAAGTCCATTCATGACTCATTGTTTTCAGCAAGGCACATTTTCTAACAGTCCTTCCTACCTCCATCCTTGAACTGCAAGGCAGAACCACTGCTGAACTTTTTAGTGATGCTGCTTTGTTTCTCACTGGGGCATTCTTGTGGTCTTGATAAACTGTGTGTCCTCTCAGCCTTCCCAAGTAACTTTATTATCTTGCTCATCTTCAGGCTATACATATTTTATCCATACTAGCAAATCTGCTATCCTGAACTTTTTAATCTCTTTATCCATCATTGGAAATGGCAATTCTATGCATTTCAATTTTGCTCAGCTTGGCCATTGTGTATACCATGGCGCTGAGAGCCAACTTATTAGGTAGTTTGCAGGATCTCCTGAGGTTCTTTCCAGCATGAGAAATCCTTTCTCTCCAGAGAATATTCTCAGGTAAATGAACTTTTTCTTTTCAAACTTTATATTTCAGTCCCTTTGATGAAGAATCTTCTAAACTCGTGCCCTTCACACTTCCCAGGATGCCACCAATACTTGCCAGCTAAGTTTGTAGCATCTTTAAATTACAGTTCTTTCTTTATCAAGCTTAGTGCATCTTCAACTGGTTAATTTTGTGACTTCAACCTAGGTAAAAGCTGGGTGGTTCAAAGAAGAAGTAAAGGCAGATTTTGAGTATATTACCTTTCAAGATTATGGAGTAGATTAATCTGAATAGGAAGGAATGAGATATAGCTGCAAACTTAGAGACAGAGCAAACAAGTCTCCAAGAACAATCACCCCTATACCAAAATACTGTTGTAGGATACCAGATTTTTCCAGTGAAGTTCTCTCTGTGCCCTAACAAATCTGTCTTCCTTGAGGGCTTAACCTCCTCTGAAGTCAATCACACAGTCCAATAAATATTATGTTTCATGCTTGGCTTTCTACACACTCCTGCTGCAAGATATGAGAGTTTTTTTTTTTTTTTTCACCATACCAAGGAGTATTTCGTTCCTTTAGTTTTATATCTTTTTAAAATGATCTTTATTTTTCTCTATATTCTATTATCATTCTGCAAAAAAATCCACCAATAAGAATGTATCAGGTACTGGGATTACAGATACCAAAGAACGTTGTAATGTTTCTGGACAAATTTATGTCCAAATTAATAGCAGTGTCTTCTCATCTCACTTTAAAGCTGATTATTTCACTCTCTTTCCCATACCTCTGCAAGATAAACTCTGTGTGTGTGTCTATATAGTAAGTACAAAGCTCTGTATTATCTGTATCCTGTGTAAATGTTAAACTCATTGCTACTTCTCTGTTTTCTGATTAGGTAACGTTTTGTTATGGCAATTCTCAAAAATATATATTAGTATAGCAGAGATTAACATCAGCATCCAGGTTCATCCATGTTGCCCCACATGACAGAATTGTATTGTTTTATGGCTGAATACTGTTCCATTGTATCTATGTATGTATGTGTGCACTTTCTTCTTTGTTTTAATCATTAGATGGGCATTTGGGTTGATTCCATATCTTGGCTATTGTGAGTAAGGCCACAATAAACATTAGTGTTCACACGTCTCTTTGACGTACTGATTTTGTTTCCTTTGGCTATAAACCCTGTAATGAGATTGCTGGACCATATGGTAGTTCTATTTTTAATTTTTTGGCTAATCTGGAAATTTTGTGGTTCCATACAAATGTTAGGATTGTTTTTATGTATTTTTTGTGAAAATGTCATTGGTATTTTGATAGGGATTTGGTTGAATCTGTAGATTGCTTTGGGTACTATAAACATTTTAACAACATTAATTCCTCTAGTCCATAAACATGAGATACAGCTTTATTTACTTGTGTCCTCTTCAATCCCTTTTATCAATGTGTCGTGCTTGTTAGTGCAAAGATCTTTCACCTTCTTGCTTATAATAGCCCTCATCATTTTTGTAGCTACTGTAAACAGGTTATTTTCTTGGATTATTTTTCAGACAATTCACCCTAGACATATAGAAATTCTACTGATATTTGTATGTTGATTTTGTATCCCGCAACTTTACCAAATTTATTAGTTCTCATAAGTTTTGATGGCATATTTAGCGTTTTCTATCCATAATCGTATATCATGTGGAAAAAGAGACAATATTACTTTCTCCTTTCCAATCTGGCTGCCTTTTCTTATTGCCTAATTGTTCCAGCTAAGACCCCCAGTATTATACTTAATATCAGTGGTAAGAATGGGTATCCTTATCTTGTTCTGACTTTTAGAGAAAAGTGTTCTCATTCTGTTAACTTGATGTGTGGCATTGATTCATTTATATGTGTGGAAACATCCTTGAATCCTTGGGATGAATCCCACTTGATCATGGTGAATGATATTTTTAATGTGCTGTTAAATTCAGTTGACTAATATTTTGTGGCTGATTTTTGCATCTATGTTCATGATGGTTATTGGACTTGAGGTTTGGAGTTTTGTTTGTTTGTTTGTAGTGTCTTTTGTTTTGGTATCAGATTAATTCTAATTTTGTAAAATAAGTTTAAAGCATTCCTTGTTCTTCAATTTTTTTAAAAAAGAGATTGATTATAATTGGTATTTTTAAAATATGTGCTAGAATTTTAACCCATCCAAGCCTGGGCTTTTCTTTGATGGGAGATTATCATAAAAAGATTCAATCACCTTACTAGGTATTGGTTTAAGATTTTCTTTTTTTTTTTTTTTTTTTTTTGAGACGGAGTTTCGCTCTTGTTACCCAGGCTGGAGCACAATGGCGCGATCTCGGCTCACCGCAACCTCCGCCTCCTGGGTTCAGGCAATTCTCCTGCCTCAGCCTCCTGAGTAGCTGGGATTACAGGCACGTGCCACCATGCCCAGCTAATTTTTTGTATCTTTAGTAGAGACGGGGTTTCACCATTTTGACCAGGATGGTCTCGATCTCTTGACCTCGTGATCCACCCGCCTCAGCCTCCCAAAGTGCTGGGATTACAGGCTTGAGCCACCGCGCCCGGCGGTTTAAGATTTTCTATTTCATAATTACATATTGGTAAATTGTATATAGCAAGGAATTTATCCATTTCTCATAAGTTATCCAGTTTGTTGATGCATAATTTTTTTTCGTATCCTGAAATAATCTTTTGTATTTTTGTCTTTCGGTTGTTGTTTTGTTTTTGAGACAGCGTCTCACTCTGTCACCAGGTGGCAGGTGGGAGTGCAGTGGTGCGATCTCGGTGCACTGCAGCCTCCACCTCCTGGGTTCAAGCCATTCTCCTGCCTCAGCCTTCAGAGTAGTTGAGACTACAGGCACATGCCACCATGCCTAGCTAATTTTTTGTATTTTAGTAGAGATGGGGTTTCACTATGTTGGCCAGGATGGTTTCAATCTTTTGACCTCGTGATCCACCTGCCTTGGCCTCCCAAAGTGCTAGGATTACAGGCGTGAGTCACCGCACCCTGCCTGTATTTTTGTTGTATCAGTTGTAATGTCTTCTTTTCATTTCTGATTTTATTTACTTTAGTCTTATCTATTTGTTCTTAGTCTAGCTAAAGGTCTGTTAATTGTATTTATCTTTCAAAAGTTCAATTCTGACTTTTGTTGATGCTTTTTACTGGTTGTCTAGTTTCTATTGCATTTATTTCTGCTCTGTTCTTTCTTACTTTCTTTGTTATACTAATTGTGGGCTTAATTTGTTATGTTCTTGTTTTTGTTTTGTTTTGTTTTGTTTTCTCTCTAGTTTCATGAGATACTGTGTTGAGTTATTTGAAATTTTTCCTCTTTTTTGATAGAGGCATACTGCCAAAAACTTTCCTCTTAAAACAGCTTTGGCTGCAACTCATAGGTTTTAGTACGTTGTCTGTTTATTTTTGTTCGTCTTAATACATTTATAAATTTTCATTTTAATTTCTTTATTTTTGGCTATTTGTTTTCTTGATATTAACACAGAGGCTGAGGGGTGGATGCTGAATGAAGAACAGAATCTTGGTGCTTTGTGGCTCACCACAGCCACCTGTGTGTCTGTCCCACAGATGGCTGCCAGCTCCATTTCTGCCCTTTTTCCCCGCTTGTTCCAAGAGTAGGTGCTGCCTAGCAGCCCTTTGTGGCCACTCTTCTGACAGGAGGGCCCTGCAGAGTCCTACACCAGGCCTGTGTGAGTGGGTGCCCCTCTACCCCCTCTGAAAGTGGGGCCTGGCCACTGATGCTTAGTACTGTCTGCCTCCAGTGGTATGAATTGCCGTGAAGTCAAAACTCTTGTGTGTTAATTAAGGGCTCAATAAAGCTTAGCTGAATGAATAAATAAATAAATAAATAAATAAACACGAAGATAAATTTTGGCATGAACAAATAGATAAGACTAAAGTAAATAAAATCAGAAATGAAAAGGAGACATTACAACTGATACAACAAAAATACAGGCAGGGTGCAGTGACTCATGCCTATAATCCTAGCACATTTGGTATTTAGGAGTGTGTTGTTTAATTTCCACATTTCTCTGTTATTGATTTCTGGCTTTATACCATTATTGTAAGAACATATATTATCAGAAAAAATACTTGATACAAGTTCAACCTTTTTAAATTTGGTAAGACTTCTTTTTTAGCCTAAAATATAATCTGTCCTGGAGAATGTTTCATGTGCAGTTGAAAAGAATGTGTATTTTGCTGCTTTAGGATGGAATATTCTGTATTTGTCTGTTGAGTTAATTTGATTTTGTCTGTAGTTTAAATCTAATGTTTTCTTATTGGTTTTCTGTCTGAATGATCTGTCCATTACAAATAGTGGAATGTTGCAGTCTCCTACTATTATTGTATTGCACTCTGTCTCTACCTTCAGATCTATTAATACTTTATGTCTATATTTAATATTTGGTGCATATATATTTACAGTTGTTAAATTTTCTTGTTGAATTAACCCCTTTATCACTATATAATGAACTTATTTGTCTCCTTTTCTAGACTAAAATGTGTCTTCACAACTGTGTCTCTTTTTATAAACTAAAATGCTTCTGAACAGCAAAGAATATAATCAACAGTGTGAAGAGACATCCTACAGAATGAGATAACATATTTGAAAACCATACTTCTGATAAGGGGATAATATTCAAAACATATAAGGAACACAACAACTCAATATCAAGAAAACAAATAGCCATTAAAAATGGTCATAGAAATTGAATAGACATTTCTCAAAAGAGAATATACAAAGGTCAACAGGTATATTTAAAAAATTATCAGCATCACTAATCATCAGATACATGCAAATTAAATTCACCATGTGGTATCATCACACACCTGTTAGATTGGCTGTTATCAAAAACACAAAGATAAATTTTGGCAAGAACGTAGAGAAAAGGAAAGCTATGCACACTGTAGATGTGCATGAAGATGAATTCATCCATTATAGAAAACAATATGGAGAATCCTCGAACAATAATAGAAGAACAACCATGAAATCTCACAATCTCACTAGTGGATATACATCAAAGGAAATACAAGCAGTATGTCAAAGAAATATTTGCACTCTCATGTTTATTGCAGCCTTATTTACAATAGCCAAGATACGGACTAAACCTAAGTATGTATCAATGGATGAATGGATAAAGAAAATGTGGTTCAGATACACAATTAAATCCTATTAAATATTATTCAACCAAGAAAAAGCAGGAAATTGTGTCATTTACAATATAATAACACCTGGAGAACATTATGTTAAGTGAAATAATCCAGCTAAGCAAAGAAAAATACTTCATGAGTGAGATCTTATATGTGAAATCTAAAAATGTTGATCTCATAAAATGAATGACTATAATTATTAATATAATGTATTCTTATACCTATTTGAATAGTTTACATTTCACAAATGTCATATATATATATAAATGAACATAAATGTTTAAACAACAGCAAAACATATATTTTTATTCTTTTGTTGAATATTACATGTTTAGAGCATTTTAGTATACTTATTGACTTTTATTTACCTGTCTAAACTGCTTCATCCTGGTATTTGCCCACTATCAGATTTATTCTATTAGTTTTAAGAAATTCTTTCACCCTGTATTTATTATTTTGCATGGCAAATGTTACTTCTCTGTTTAGATATTTGCCTTTACTGCTGAAGTTTTTGATATTTAATCAAATCTCTCATTATTTTTACTTTTATTGTGCAGTTCAGAGTTTCAATTGTCTCCTAGATTATTTTAGTAATGTGATGCTCTATACAGTTGTCCGTTTATTATGGACTGAATGTTTGTGTCCCCTCAAAATTCATGCTGAAATCCTATCTCCTATGTGAATATATTAGGAAGTGGCATCATTGGAGATAATTAAGATTAGATGAGGTCTAATGAGAATGAAATTAGTGCTCTTGTAAAGGTTGGGAGAGATTTTGCCTCTCTTTGTTTTCTACCTTGTGAGAATACAATGCAGTTTGCACATGAAATGCAGTCTGTGGTCTGCACATGTAAGAAAGCCCTTCTTTTTCTTCAAGGGGGAAAGAAAGAAAAGATTTCCCCTCTCCAAATGGTACCCTGGGGGCAGCTTGTTTGTTCATGTTAGATTGGTTGGTATTAATTCTGTTCTGATTCTGCACACTTGTGACTGGAAGGAGCCTGGTTAAGAGCTGGAAGTGTATTTTGCTCTGGTTTGGGGTTTTGTCCACTTCCAAGAGACCAGCAAGTCTGTGCCAATGTCTGTGTGCTCCCAGCAGACCAGCAAGACTGTGCCAGTGTCTGCCCCCGACACTTTCCCACTGTTATTCTTTCCTTGTATCCCAACACTCAGAACTCTTGTGACATTATCCAGTGGGGCTTATGGTTGTGTGAAGCATGTATGCAAATCCAGTGGGCCCCAACCAAGGAGACAGACAGACTTCAGTCTCTTTCCCTCAACTTTTCCACATGGTCATTGTGAAATAAAAAGTCCACTCTGGAAAAAAAAAAAAGAAAGCCCTTCTTAATACCTGACCCTACTGACACCCTGATCTCAGATTTCTAGCTTCCAGAGCTGTAAGAAATAAATTGGTGCTGTGTCTAAGCCACCCAGTCTGTGGGAATTTCTTACAGCATCCAGAACTAAGACACCATATGAAATTTATTTGGATTTGTATTTCAGGATCTTTATAAGAAGACCAGTCATCATCTAATTAAATGTACACGTTTTAATCATTGTGTTATGATATTCATAGCCTCTTGAAATAGAAAAAAAGCACGCTACTGTGGTTTGACAGAGAAAGTGTGTCTTTTAAAGGGAATACGCTGCCCTCAAAGAGTATGTCCTTAGAGGACACAGAAACTGAACAGATGCTAACTTGCTGGGTAAAAGGAAACTCGTGTCTACTTTCTGATCTTTAACCAACATTCTTAATAATGCCAAGTACTTGAGGGTATTCACAAAGCGTTGTGTTAGGTAATGGGGTGTGGTGAATAATTTTAGTATCCACTTGCTGTTTCCATGAAGATTGGCAGCTGCTTTGGAAAAATTTAAACATCTACTTAAAAACAATCTGTGAATATCTGTGCTTAATCACATCTTTTTATTATCATCTTTTCACGAATTTTCAGTATCATTAGTTAAAAACCTGAATTATTTTATTTTTCCTCAGTTTATTTTCATTTACTCATTTGGAAGAAGAAATTTTTCCTCTTTTTTTTTTTTTTTTTTTTTTTTTGCATTGTTTTCTTCATATAAAATGTTTGGTATTTGGCAGCTTCAACATGTATTTCATTTTAAATAATACTTGAAGGAAGCTACATCCACAACCAAAAGAGTCACTCATATGTTGCTTTCTGGATTAAAAAAAAAAAAATCCTTATAATTTGCAAACGTAACCAGGATATTATATCTGTATGATGATTTATTAATTTTGTTTCATGTTTTGGAAACTTAATTCTTCTTACAGATGAAAAAGTGTTTTTATTCAATATTTTATCAGTTCTGGCTTTTTAATGAAGTTGCACTTTTATAGAAATTGAACTTTATTTTACATTTTTCTCCTATTAATTTTTCTCATCATAACTAAGTTTCTATACTTTTCTTCTGAATTCTAAGCACATTTACTGAATATTCATTTCTGAGGAATATGACTTGAGGTTTGTTACCACTACAATAATTATAGATTTGATAATTACATTTTTAGTCAGGGATGCATACTTTCTTTCTAATCTCTAGAATAAGTAGGTGAATTAAGAGTAATGATAACCTGCTCCCTATGTGGAAAAGGGAGGCAGCAGCTGGGTCCCGGGTTTGAGGGCTGGCTCAGCCACAGCTGGGGCAGCCTGTGTCCCAGTGGCATTTGCCCAAGGGAAGAAGGGCCCAGCTGGCAGTTGAAAAACCTGCACCCACTTCATCATGCTCCATCGGATGGATTTCAGATTGCTGGGTGCCTTCTGAAGTTACACCAAGCAGAACAGGAGACCACCCCCACTTTTTTTTTTTTTTTTTTTTTTTTTTTTTGCCTGCTCGAGCCCTTTCCCTTGGGGCTGGTAATCACAATTCATCTCATTCTCTCATGCGTATCCACTTCTGACCTGCTATGAAATTGAATAAAGATAACCTGGATCACCAGGCACCGCAGACTCTGACTCTGCATCTACCAGTAAGCAGCAACGTGTCCGGGACCTTAAGCTCTCCTTCTTGCTTGCGTAAAATAAGGGGAGTACACTGATCTCACTTCCCCTTGCCTGGGGCAGGAGATGGCCTGAATAAGCAACTTACTTAGAATCCAGGCGGAGCAAGGGTGGGAATGTGGGGTTTCAGGGTGGGGAAGGAATAATGGTTAAGAAGAAAACAGTCCTGGCTTTCACACTTGCTAATAAGAAATCAGCCACAATTAACACAAGTCTTTGTGATCTCTGTTTTCTATGGAAATCAGGCTAAGATTATTTCTATTAGTAAGCATTACTTCTAATGATGATTAATCATTTAGAGTACTTTCTTAGAAAGTAGAGATTTCTTTTAAAATAAAAAGTTTTGGCCAGGCGCGGTGGCTCACGCCTCTAATTTCAGCACTTTGGGAGGCCGAGGCGGGTACATCACGAGGCTGAGAAATGGAGACCATCCCAGCCGACAGGGTGAAACCCCATCTGTACTAAAAATACAAAACTTAGCTGGGCATAGTGGCACGCGTCTGTAGTCCCTGCTACTCGGGATGCTGAGGCAGGAGAATTGCTTGAACCCGGGAGGCGCTGGTTGCAGTGGACCGAGATCGCGCCATTGCACTCCAGCCTGGCAACAGAGCAAGACTGTCAAAAAAAAAAAAAAAAAAAAAGTTTCAAACTTTTCTGATAGGAACCCTCTATCCTCGAGCTCTGGCATGAATATCTTTAGTATGATACATAAAAGAAGCAAATTTGTAGAAAGATGTCTAAGAATAGATACATAGGTATAAGAATAGATACATACAAACACTTTGACTTTATAATTTTAAGAGAATAGACCCAGCCCTACCACGTTATACACATTTTATCTGAAAAAATTATCTTAAGAAAATTGACTTCAAATAAATTAAAAACAAAACAAAACAAACACTTGTATTAAATAATGAAGAAATTGAATATCAAGAGATAATTAAAAAATCAAGATACATTTTCTAAGACTACGTTACTGAATTTCAAAGGTCAATTTGCAAAATAATGAGGATAAATGAAATTTTTATTGGCTTATACCAAAACATGATAAAATAGCACAAACAGAAGCATAACCAAATAAAAGGACAAAAATATACAACTAGAAATATATTTCACATATGTAAAAATATGCATATGATGAATTCAATATGATTATGAAAAGTATATTTTGCCAGGCGTGGTGGCTTACGCCTATAATCCAGCACTTTGGGGGCTGAGATGGGTGGATCATGAGGTCAGCAGATCGAGACCATCCTGGTCAACATGGTGAAACCCCGTCTCTACTAAAAATACAAAAATTAGCTGGGCATGGTGGTGCATGCCGGTAGCCACAGCTACTTGGGAGGCTGAGGCAGGAGAATTGCCTGAACCCAGGAGGCGGAGGCTGCCGTGAGCCAAGATCGCGCCATTGCACTCCAACCTGGGTAACAAGAGCGAAACTCCGTTTCAAAAAAAAAAAAAAAAAAAAAGTATATTTTTACTGAATGTTAGTTAAAATATATAGATTAGTCCTTCTAACATTTGAGAATAAATTATACTTTCTATAATTTATAACAGAATACCTTTACTTTTAATAAATAAAAATAACTAAGAATTTCAGCATTTTTTAAAAACTGCCAGAATTTAAGGAAATCTGGTGCATTCAATCTGGCTTTTCTTTCAAGACAGGACAAATTTAGTGTCTAGAAATTAACAAGATATTTGGCGTAATTCCTTAGAATGACTATTCATTTCTTTCAGATTCTTGATTATCTTTTCAGTTTAACTTTCTCATTATAATTTTAATCCTTTGACCCTAGGGAATGAAACCTTTGAAACTATGATTCTTTTGTGGATGATTCAGTTTGATTCCATGGGCTGTCAAGTTTATTTTTTACATGAGATGTTTAATACTTTGAAACATTTTTCCCATCAATAGAATAGTTAGGAAGCTCTCTCTTCCAATAATGGCATGAATAATGGCTACGCATCTAAATTCAAAAGCTCCAGATATTGAATTAAGAATTTATTAAACTGATAAATTAATTCATAATTCAAAAATTAATTGTATTTATTAAATTAAATATTATATATTAATTGTCAATGTTTTAATTGAATGTTCTTATTCATTTTGCATTTGTGAGCTTATTATTTAACAGTAAATTTTCTTTGTAATCTATTCAAACATAGATTCCTTTATTGATTTGAACTTTAATTAGCTTTCTTTAGTAAATTTGGCCTTTAAATATGACAATTTAAGTGATTTTCTAATTCATACATGAATGTGGATATATGCAGCTTTTTTACTGTAAAATTAAGTTTTAAGTATTATATACAAAGCCTAAGTAAAAAGCTACAAGCATGTTTGACCACTGATTAAGTTAGTACATTTTATTGGATTAAAAATAAAGCTTTGCTAGAGGGAGTATATCATTACATGGGGTATAAGATGGCTTTCATTTTGTGGGAAAACTCGTTTTGTTTTTAAGTTTCTTTTTTCCTTTCCAACCACTCTTTCCCTCTATCTTTTGGAAAATTTTCAGCAAGTCTAGATTACTAAATAAAAATGTTCAGTACATGAGCAGCAAACACGTTGTTGTTGTTGTTGTTGTTGTTGTTTTTTTTTTTTTTGCCTTTTCATGTTGTTTTATGCTATAAAGGCCTCTTTTGTTAATACAGAATTCCTGGGAAAAAAAAGAAAAAAAAAACAGTGTCTCCTATGCACCACGCTAAAGTGACTTCATGGATATCTTATAAAAAGTGGAAAACACAAATTTGCATTTTTTTCTTTTATTTATTTAATCTGTTGTTAACTTATAAGTAATATAAAATAGAATGTAGAACATGGATTATGTGATATAGGTATCATTTCAGAAAATTAATGGCAGACAGTAAAATCCATTAGAAATTCTGGATTTAAAAAATGTTTATTTATAACGGGAATTTCAGTGCATCTATACAATTTTTACAAATTTATCATTTTAGTTTCACCAACCTACTCATTTATGTCTTGAATCATAATACATAATAAAATACGTTTTTACTGTTGTAGAATATCGCTAATAGAACCAAAAACATCCTAGTTTAATATTTCCCAAACTAATTCAAAGAAATGAATTAAGTCAACAATTATAAAATATATTTACAATTTATTACAAAATTAATTGAGTATAGCAAACAAAGAAAGCATACAATGGTACCAAGTGGGTACAATGGATTTCTCATCTTAGAACCATCCCTCTTTCTAGGACAGAAAACAGGTTTCTTTATCCCAGATGAAAGTATTAAAATATATTGGACCGTGGTTTAATTGTGCTGAGTTTCTTCCAAGGCCTTCATCAATATTTCAATGTTTCTGGGCTTCAAGTGAACTTAGGTTTTGACCACCACTACAGTCTCATCTTATGAAATCAAACCAACTGTATGTATGTGTGTGTTGCGTGTGTGTGTTTGTTTAACCATTCTATACTCCTGTGGAATAACTTAATCGTCATGGAAGAGCAACGATCTTTTTTCACCTCCTCTAGGACCATATCAGCCGAAGGTATAGAAAAAAATGAGAACTAATCTCAAACTCATATTTTCACTTTTCTCTCTGCAAAGCACTGAGTAGGAGGGACTTTAATTGTAATTGGATAAACTGTTTTCTTTTATATAGTGTGAAAAAAGTTTATTGCACAGAACACACATGTACATGGCTATGATATATAATATAAAATATATATAACAGATATGCAAATATGTGATATATACTAAATATGATATAACATGATATAATATGCTGTGATATAGTACATTGAAATGCCAGATTCAGTGAGCTCTTGCTTGTTCCACAAGAAGCTCCACAGTCATGTAATCAAAACAATACGTGTTTGGGGACCAACTTCTGGAACGGCAGAGGAAGTACTTCTGAAAGTCTTCTATTCCTTTAGAAGCAATGAGTACGCTGGCAGAAAAAAATAAACAGTTTGGAACTCGGAAAATTAGTTACAGTCTTACAAACAATCCACAGAGCGTTTATTCAAGAAAAGTGACTGAATCTCAGTATGAACAGTGAACCTGGTTGTGTTTTGCCCTAACCCTTATCCCATTCCTCTTTATCTAGCACCTTGGCAGCCTTGAAAATCAATAGTCTCACAAGAGCAAGGCTGCAAAATTCAGCAACCTAACAGCTATGGAAGGGGGAGCAGAGGTTTGGAGTTGCCTAAGCTTCCGTTTGATAATTGACCGGACTAGAGACTGGCTGAAATATTTAATTCTGGGCACTTTTCTTCATTCCACCTGACTGAGCTCCCTGTGTGAGAGCAGCTTACTTCCAGGAAATTTGTCAAAAGTAATCAGCAGCCATTGTACAACACTGCTGTTTCTTGAGGTAGTATTACCGGTTAAAGTAAATGAGAAGATGACCAAAAAATAGACCCTGAGGATTTACAATATTTTGCCAAATTCCAGGGAATCTAGGAGGCTGTGTTCATGCATAGGGCTGTACAAATGCCCTAAAGAGACCTGAGACCTGAGAGAGCACTGACTTCTACCCTCTGCCTGACCTTGAGTCGCTACACAACCAGGAAATGAAGGCTCTAACACAGTTGTAAACTATTGCAAGGATGATTGATACATACAAAGAGCCTATTGGCCAAAGCTCAAAAGCTTGTTGGTTTAAAATGTTTAAGGGTATCACTCTCCACTAAGACTATCCAAGTAGAGACTTCTATGGATACATACAACAAAGAATACAAACTTTACAGATTTATTCCAGAAAAGTTTTATTCAGAGAACAGCAACAAATAACAGTAAAGAGCAACAAAAACAACAAAATTAGAGGAGAGAATATTTGACTTTCTTTTTAAAGTAAAAACTCACTAGAAAAAACCAGTGAATCAAAAAAGTGGTTATTGGAAATTAGTAAAATAATTGAAAAGCTGATAAAATAATAAAATAGAGAAGACACATTTCCAGTATCAGGAATAAAAGTACAATTATCACTAGAAAGCCTATTGAATGTAAAAGGATAATAGCAGATTATATACAACTTTATGACCAAAAATATAACTTTGATGAAACATAACAATAGCTTAAAAGACACAACATAACCAAAGCTCACACAAGAGAAATAGATCATCTGAATAGGCCCATATATATGAAAGAAATTGAAGCAATAATTAACTTCCCAAAAGAGAAAATGTCAGGCTGATATTTTTTTACTGGTGAACTTTACCAAACATTTAATAAAAAAAAAATGCAATTCTATTTAATTTCTTCCAGAAAATAGAAGCAGAAAAGCAGTGAATCAAAAAGAAGTCTGGAAGGTCAGTATTATCCCAATACCAAAGCCACGTAAAGATATGAGAAAATAAAACTACAGACCAGTGTCTCTCATAAGAAGATACAAAAAATCTACACAAAATTATAGTGCATCAAATCCAACAAGATATACAATGAATTCTGTACCATGATCAAATGGAATTTATCCTAGGTGTTCACGGTTGGCTCAGTATTTTTAAGTTAATGTATGTAATCAATCACAACAAAAGATCTAAGAGGAAAAATTACATGTTCATATCAAAAAATGTAGAAAAGGCATTAAAAAAAATACAACACAACTATTCATGATAAGGAAAAACTCTCAGCCAAGTGCTGTGGCTCATACCTGTAATCCCAGCACTTTGGGAGGCAGTGGTGGGCAAATCTCAAGGTCAAGAGATCAAGACCAGCCTGGCCAACATAGTGAAACCCTGTCTCTACTAAAAATACAAAAATTATCTGGGCATGTGGAGTGGCACCTGTAGTCCCAGCTACTTGAGAGGCTCAGGAAGGAGAATCGCTTGAACCCGGGAGGCAGAGGTTGCAGCAAGCCAAAATCGTGCCACTGCACTCTAGCCTGGCGACAGAGCAAGACTCTGTCTCAAAAAAAAAAAAAAAAAAAAAAAAAAAAAAAAGAAAGGAAAAGAAAAATTCTCATCAAATTAACAACAGAGAGAATTTTCTATGACTTCATAAGAAGCATCAATGACTGGGCAATGGTGGCCCCGCCTCTGTTATGGCGGACTCTCTCTGTTGTGGCTAGCCATGTGCAGAAAGCAGAAACAGGACCCCTTCCTGACACCTTACACCAAAATTAACTCCAGATGGATTAAAGACTTAAACATCAGACCTAATACCATAAAAACCTTAGAAGAAAATCTAGGCAAAACCATTCAGGACATAGGTGTAGGCAAGGACTTCATGACCAAAACGCCAAAAGCAATGGCAACAAAAGCCAAAATAGACAAATGGGACCTAATCAAACTCCACAGCTTCTGCACGGCAAAAGAAACAGTCAGTAGAGTGAATCGGCAACCAACAGAATGGGAAAAAATTTTTGCAGTCTACCCATCTGACAAGGGGCTGATATCCAGAATTTACAAAGAACTAAAGCAGATCTACAAGAAAAAAACAAACAAGCCCATTCAAAAATGGGCAAAGGATATGAACAGATACTTTACAAAAGAAGACATACAGGAGGCCAACAAACATATGAAAAAATGCTCATCATCACTGGTCATCAGAGAAATGCAAATCAAAACCACATTGAGATACCATCTCACACCAGTTAGAATGGCGATCATTAAAAAATCGGGAAACAACAGATGCTGGAGAGGATGTGGAGAAATAGGAACACTTTTACACTGTTGGTGGGAATGTAAATTAATTCAACCATTGTGGAAGACAGTGTGGCGATTCCTCAAGGACCTAAAAATAGAAATCCCATTTGACCCAGCAATCCCATTACTGGGTATATATCCAAAGGATTATAAATCATTCTACTACAAGGACACGTGCACACGAATGTTCATTGCAGCACTGTTTACAATAGCAAAGACCTGGAACCAACCCAAATGCCCAACGATGATAGACTGGATAGGGAAAATGTGGTACATATACACCATGGAATATTATGCAGCCATCAAAAATGATGAGTTCACGTCCTTTATAGGGACATGGATGAACCTGGAAACCATCATTCTCAGCAAACTGACACAAGAGCAGAAAATCAAACACCGTATATTCTCGCTCATAGGCGGGTGTTGAACAATGAGAACACATGGACACAGGGAGGGGAGCACTACACACTGGGGTCTGTTGGGGGAAAATGGGGGAGGGGTGGGGGGTGGGGAGGTGGGAAGAGATAGCATGGGGAGAAATGACAGATACAGGTGAGGGGACGGAAGGCAGCAAAGCACACTGCCATGTGTGTACCTATGCAACAATCTTGCATGTTCATCACATGTACCCCAAAACCTAAAATGCAAAAAAAAAAAAAAAAAAAAAAAAAAAAAAAAAAAAGAAGCATCAATGAAAAAAATAACAGAACTAAAGTTATACTTAGTATTGGGAAATTAGATGTTTTCTTCTAAGATGAGAAACAAAACAAGTATGTCTCTTCTTACCATTCCCATTCAATACTATACTGAATGTCCTAATTAATTCAAAAAAAAAAAAACAGCAACAACAACAAAAAAGAATAAACAAAATTCGTATGGATTTGAAAAAAAGAAAAATAAAAACTATCTTTGTTCATAAATATAATTTTTATGTAGATAATTTTACATAATTGACCAAAAAAAAAAAAAAAACTAAAAATCTCATGAAACTAAAAGGGATTACAACTACCCAGCAAGATACAAGGTTAATATACAAAAGTCAATTGCATTGAAAAACTAGATTTGAAATTTAAAATGTAATACCATTTACATGAACACCAAATAAAAATCGAATATATAGAAATAAACCTAAGAAAACAGGTATAAGATCTACATTACAGAAAATTGAAGAACCGTGATGAATGACATTTAAAATATCTAAATAAATAGATAAATATTCCATGTTCATTATAGGAAAACTCAATTTTGTCAAGATGTCAATTTCTCCCAAATTTATCTATAGACTCAAAGCAATTTCAATCAAAATCTAGCAAGTTTTTTTTCAGATGTTGACAAACATTTTCTAGTGTTTACATGGAAAGGAAAAGACCCAGAATAGGTAATGCAATACTGAAAATTAAGAATAAAGTCAGAGAACTGAGACTTCCCAACTTCAAGGTCTAATATAAATGTACAAGTTAAAGTACTGTAATGTACATGAAAAATATAAACAGACCAAAGGAATAGAAAAAGTAGCCCATAAATAGACCCACACCCATACAGTCAACTAATCTTTGACAAAAGAGCAAGGGAAATTCCTTTCAACAAATGACGCTGGAACAACTGAACATTCACATGCCAAAAATTTAATCTAGACACTGACTTTACACATTTCGCAAAAGTTTTCTCTATATGAATTATAGACTTAAACATGAAACATAAATTGATATAATAAGTAAAAGGCAATACAGCTGGCAGTGAATAACCTTGGAATTGGTGATGACTCCTTAGAACCTATATGAAAGGTGCAATCCATGAAGATGAATTATAAATGGGTTTTCATTAAAATTAAGAATATCTGCTCACCAAATGCTCTATGAAATAAAAAGACAAGCCACAGGCTAGGAGAAAAAATTGCTAAATATATATTCAATAAAGTTATTTTGGCTGGAAATGTCATAAAACTCAACAATAAGGAAAAAACTAAACAAAACTTACTGATGATCTGGGAAATGATGCCCTGCAAAGAAGATGTATAGAAGACAAATAGCATATAAAGAGATGCTCAAATTGTGTGTCGTTAGTGAAATACAAATTAAAACAACAATGAGATGCCACTACAAACCCATTAGAATGGCTAAAATCCAAAGAAATCAATATTACCAATGCTGGCAAAGACATGGAACAAAAGGAAAACTCATTTATTTATTGCTTGTGGGAATACAAAATAGTACAGGCACATTGGAAGTCAATTTGGCCTTTCTTACAAAGCAACACGTAGTTTTACCTTAGGATTCAGCCATTGTGCTCCTAGATATCATCCAAATTCGTTGTAAATTCATGTAAACACAAAATTTTGCACATAAAATATTCATGTCATTGTTACTCATAATTGCCAACAATTGGAAGCAACCAACATTTTCTTCAGATGGTAGATGGATAAACAATTGTGGTACATTTGTGTAATAGAATATTATTTAGTGACAGATAATACAAAATGCTATTACTAGATAAAATAAGACCATATGAAAAGCCTGCATATTACATGATTCAAAGTGAATGCCAAGCTGCAAAAGACAAATTTCTGGATACAATAAAAAGATCAGTAGTTGTCTCAGACTGAGTAGGTGAAATGGGAGGTATAAATAGATAAAGCTCAAGGAAGATTCAGGGCAGTAAAACTATAATTTGTAACACTCTAATGATAGCTGTAAAATATTATATGTATCTTAAAACCCATAAAAGGTACTACACAGTAAAATATCTACTGTAAACTATTTATTTTAGTTAATTATAATGCATCAATATTGTTTCCTCAGTTGTAACAAATATGCCACATTAATGCTAGATGTTTGTGATAGGGAATCTGTGGAGAAGGGAGAGGGTAAATGAGAACACTCTGTACTATATGTTCAATTTCTCTAAATATAAATCTGTTCTAAAAAGTTTATATGGGAACACTGTGAGCATTGTATTTAGACAAATTAGATAAAATGAAATTGAAAAATTTCTAGAGAAATAAACTACTAAAACTGTCTGAAGAAGAAATAGAAAATGTAAATAGATATATAACATGTAATGAAACTGAGTAGTGATTAAAAATTTAACAAAGAAAAGTCTAGGCTGAGAGTGCTTCATATGTAACTTTATCAAATGTGTACAGAGGAATTATCATCAACCTTTCACTAGCTCTTCCATATTATGGAAGTATAGTAGAAACTTCACAATCTATTCTATGAGGCCAGTATTAACCTGAGGCTAAAACCAAATATTTTTTAAAGGTATCACAATTACTTTTGAAATATATGTAAAAATTTTTAACAAAATACTAGCAAATCTTGTCCAATAACATACATAAAGATAATACACTATAGCTAACTGGAATTCAAACTGGGAATACATGGTTGATTTAACCTGCAACTATGATTATAATAATCATATTAATTAAATAAAAGACAAAAGAGTGCTCATCCTAGTTGATGAAGAAAAATGCATTTGACAGAATCAAAGACTCACAAAAAAATAAGTAAATAACAAAGTAGGAATAGAAGTGAAGTACCTCATTCTAATAAGGGCTACATATGAAAAACACAAAGATATTAGAATGTAACCCTTTTAATCAAAGCTACACATGAAAAATGCAAAGCAGACCTAAAGACACAATGAATAAAATGGAGAGTCAGTGATGGTTATGTGTCAACTTGACTGAAACATGATGTGCTCATTTAACCAAACATTCTGAATATTTCTGTGAGGGTGTTTTTAGATAAGATTAATATTTGTATTGGTAGACTGAATAAAGCTGCTTTCCTAATGTAGGTGGGCCTCATCCAATCAGTTGAAGGCCTGACTAGAACAAAAAGGCAACCTCATGCTAATAAAGAGGAATTTCTGTCTTTGACCTAAGATGCTGTGTTTTTCTTGCTTTTAGACTAAACATTGTAGCTGTTCCTGGTTCTTGATCCTGCCATTGTTGGGACTGGAACTTCACCAAAGCCTCTCTTGTTTCTCAGGCCTTCAGACTTGAACAAGAAATACATCATTGACTATTCTGAGTCTTTAGCTTGCCAATTGTAAATCTCAGGATGTCTCAGCTTCCATAATTGTATAAATCAATTCCATATAATAATCACTTTATATTGGACTTCATCAAAACTAAACATTTTGTGAAGAACACCATCTAGAAAATGAAAATACAAGCCACATAGTGGCAGAAATTATTTATGTGTCCTAAATCTGATAAGAAACATATGCCCAAAATACATAAAGAACTCTCACAACACAACGATGAAAAGGCAGAGCATTTAAATAAATTTGAGCAACTGATTTGAATAGACAATTCTCCAAGGAAGATATGTAAATAGCAATTAGAATATGAAAACACATTTAATATCATTAGTCTTTAGGGAAATGCAAACAAAAAATGACGAAATCACCGCATACACACTAGAATGGCTACATTCAAAAAGCAAAAAAATAAGTGTTTACAAGGATGTGAAATAACTGGGATTTTCATTATCGACAGTAGGAATGTAAAATGGTGCAGACATTTTTTTTTTTTTTTTTGAGACGGAGTTTCGCTCTTGTTACCCAGGCTGGAGTGCAATGGCGCGATCTCGGCTCACCGCAACCTCTGCCTCCTGGGTTCAGGCAATTCTCCTGCCTCAGCCTCCTTAGTAGCTGGGATTACAGGCACACGCCACCATGTCCAGCTGATTTTTTGTATTTTTAGTAGAGACGGGGTTTCACCATGTCGACCAGGATGGTCTCGAACTCTCGACCTCGTGATCTGCCCGCCTCGGCCTCCCAAAGTGCTGGGATTAGAGGTTTGAGCCACTGCGCCCGGCATGGTGCAGACATTTTGAAAAGTTTAGAAGTTCCTCAATAGCTAAGTGTAGTATTACCATAAGACCCAGCAATTCCTCACTTAGCTATGTATCCAAGAGAACTGAAAACATGTGTCCAGAAATTTGTACAAAAGTTTTTATGGCAGCATTATTGATTAAACCCAAGGAGTGAGCAATCCAAGAGTCTATCAACTGATAAAGAATAAACACAATGTAGCTTATTCATACCATGTAATATTAGTCATGAAAAGGAAAGGTGTTCTCATTTGGTATGCAAAATGGTGGAACTTACAGACAATATCCTAAGTGAAAGAAGTCAGAGGCAAAAGCACATACATTCTATGAATCTACTTATACAAAATTGCCAGAATAAGCAAATCCATCTAGACAGAAAACATATCAGTGGTGCTTGAAGGAAGGAGGTTGGTGTGTGACAGCTAATGGATATGGGTTTTATTTTGAGGTTATAGAAATGCTCTCCATTTTATGAGGAGACTGCCAAGTGTGTGTCATACTCTAGAATGTAAATTAGACAATGCTGTCCCACATTTCAGGAAATGGTGGCCTGGAAATGCAAATGTGGACCTGGAACATAGTAGTCAATCAATATGTACTAGTTGAAATAATAAACAGAATAAGCATAGCACTGTTAGGGCAACTAATGCTCTCTGATAGTTTCACAAAAGACTTCATGAAAGAAAAAACTTTGAGCCAGATTGAAGGATGTATGGTAATCTATCTGAAAGAGGTGTGTACCAAATTCTATAGTCAAAGAATAGTAGGGTCTCACAGGTGACAGGGAACAGGGCAATGAGGCCAGGAATAGAAGTAAAGGCCACTTTTTCTTCCTTCCTTTCAGTTTGTGCCCAGTGCAGATTCAGGGTTTTACAGTCCTTGGAATGTTCTGTTTGGGAGATTTGACATTATAATTGTTTTTGTAATATAATTGTCCTCCCACTGTGAAATATGCAAGGGTTCAAGTGCTCAGTCTGAACATTACCATCATAAATTAGCAGTGCCTTTGTCACACTGAATGAAACTATATTGATACCTAATTATGAACTAATTATAAAGAGAATAATTTGTTTAGATTGGCTTAATTTTTACCTAATATCTTTTTTTCTTCCAGGAACTCATTGAGAATACCACCATGCCCTGTCACCTTAGAGCTTCTCTTAACTGAGACAGTTTCTCATACTTCCATTGATTTTCGGTCACCTTGAAAGTTTTGATAACCATTAAAGTATTTTGTGCAATGTCACTTGATTGAGAGTTGCCTGATATTTTTCTCAGGTTTTTGAAGAAATATTAAGGAGTACAATGACATTTTTCTTACATAATATCATGGGCTTGTACTGTCAACAAAACTTGTCAGTGTTAATGTTGTCCTTGACCAACTGGCTGAGGTAGTGTTTGGCAGGTTTTCCCACTGTAATGTTTTTATTTTATTGCCACTTGCCACTCCTTTTCCATGCTATAGTCATGGGAAGTAAATAGCTGGATAACCCACATTTAAGGAATAGGAATTGTGTTCCACCTCCTTAAGGATGAAGTATGTACATAAAGTATTTGCTGTTCTGAAGTTATTTATATCAATATGGACTAACTGATACTGATTTTCTACTTTCTCTTATAATCCCATACTATTTTGTTGCTCAAATTGTTTCAGCTTTGGCCATTTGGAGCTCTTTTAGTTGTTTGCTCTGTCCCCTTGACATATCACCCTCATTTTATACGTATGTGTGTTTTTTATTTTTCCTTGTTTGGTTTTCATATTCTTTGTTTCCTTATTTTCTGGAACTACTTGATTGTCCAAGCTCACATGCTATATTTTCTCTCCTGGTCCTAGAATCAACCACTTCTCCTGGTTCCTGAGATCTTTAATTCTAATTCATTAGCACATGGGTCAATCTATGCTTCCTTCCTTTGCTTATCTGTACTCTGGCACTTCAATAGTGAGAAAATCTGGCTGTATTTTTACTTTCAAAAGCAATACATAGAATGCTTGTAGAACACAAATTTATCAAAAATAAAATTGCTGGAAATCTTTTAATAAACACTATGCCAGACTATTCTCTTTATATTTAAACCTTTATAGCTAACATTAAATTTTCAGTGTTCTGGGGTGACACTATCATTATAATAATCTATGGGAATTTTTTCCAATACGATGGCAATCTTTGCTTTTAAAAAATATCAACCAAGACATGAGAGTAAAACAATTAGATACTAATAGGAAGAAAAAAATAAGCATACAACCTCTGCTTGCCTTCTTCAGCACATCTACGTTTTCATAATATTAGTAGTTGACATAAATCTGAATGAATTTAATGTGCAGGGCATCATGCTAAGGATGATAACAAAGATTCTATTCTGTAATATGTAGAGCCATTACTTAAATAGTTATTATTATTTGATTCAGTTTACTCAGAAGATTCTTGAGTTTTGTGGAGGTAAAATCATTGCTCATTTCACAGTTAGTAAGTAACTGAGAACTGAGTGAAACAGAGCAAGAAACTAGTTTTATAAGCCCTCCTCCCACATTTTAGTCCACTGTTTACCACCAATAAATTTGGAAACTACAATTGAATTCTTTTTCCTGATTATTTTAGCCATCCATATTAGGTAGGACATGCCTGTATCCTTGAAATATGTAATTATATGTACAATTAGTATATGTATATTTTATGATTTATAGATATATATTTTATGCATCGAATACTGATAAACTTCTCTTTGTGACACTAATTAGTCCTAAATGGGAAAGTCAAATTAAAGGAAGAATTAGTTTATGTGTCTTCATGATAGAATAAATTTCTCTATGGGCAGAGAGTTTGTTTTGTTCATTGTTCTATTCCCAAATCCTGGAAAAGTGTCTGGCACATAGATAGAATGTTGATAATTGCTAAATATTGGTGGAGAGGAGTCAACTTAGTATAAAGTAATTTAAAATATAATGTTACCAGATTTGTTCCTGTTTGTGTGAATGAATAAAAACCATGGCAACAAAATACTGCCTTCATGAAGCTCAAATTTCAGAAACTCATAATCATTTCTTCTCATTTCTCTGAGGATCTTTTCAATTTGTTCATTTTTAATGATATTTTAATGGAATTGGCTGATCTCAATAAAGTACAGTTTTAATAATTACATGGAGCTGTTAATGTGATGGCTACTCCATTTGGTAGTTGCGAACATCTTTATAGGAATGAGTATCTAACAGATACTTTAATGTCTGATGAAATACATTAAGTGAAATGTGTGATCCAACATCATTTTCAAAGTTCTTTTAAGCACTGAAATTTGTTTCCATTTGGTTTTACTCAACTAGGAAAGTTAATTTTCAGTTCTTACTGTAGTGCTGCGTGAAACTGAGATTGCCAAGGAACTGAATTTTGCGAGCCAAATGCACATGCAATTCTTGTTTAAGGTAAGTAGAAATGTGGCATACAACACATACACATGCAAACACTTAAAATACTGAAATAATACAGGGCATATATTATAGGCTCTGAATCTAAATGGAAGCATGGCAAATGCAATAGCAACTTTTATACAAAGTGCAAAGTGCTGTTATATACTGAGTTTTGTCTCCTCAAAATTTCTATGTAAAAGCCCTAACCCTCAATGTGTCTGTATTTGGAGATAGGGCCTTTAAAGACCTAATAAGGATGACATAATATCATAACAGTGGGGTTTTAAAACAATGAGAATGGTGTCTTTATAAGAAGAGGGAGAGAAACCAGGAGTGTGCACACACAGAAAAAAGATCACAGGACATACTGAAAAGGAAGCTGTCTGTAAACCAAAAAAAGAGGCCACAGGAGAAACCAAACCTTCTTACACCTTGGTTACGACTTTCAGCCCCCAGATCAATGAGAAAACAAATGTCTCTTGATAAGAAACCTAGCCTTTGTTAGCCCTGGTGTAGTGATACAAGTGCCCAACCCTCAAAAGTACAAGTAATCAAGTTCCCCCCAAAAAACTGGTTAAACATTAACATATGTAGAAAGATGTGTTAAAAGTTTAACAGTTTTGGTTCGTTTTAGGGTTGTGTGTGTGTGTGTTCTTGAAAGTATAGCTTAGGAAGATATAGATACATATGTAGATGTAAATATTTAGGTAGGTATCACTATCTATCATCTATCTATCATCATATCACATAACTTAAAACTTGTAATGTGTTGTTGTTGTTGCTGTTGTTTTTTACTTTATTTGCCTAAGAATGAGTAGAAGTTGCCCATCAATGATAGACTTGATAAAGAAAATGTGGCATATACACACCATGGAATACTATGCAGTCACACAAAGGATGAGTTCATGTCCTTTGCAGGGACCTGGATGAAACTGGAAAGCATCATTCTCAGCCAACTGACACAAGAACAGAAAACAAAACACCACATGTTCTCACTCATAGGTGGGTGTTGAACAATGAGAACACAGGGACACAGGGAGGGGAACATCACACACCAGGGCCTGGGGTGTGGGGGTTAAGGAAGGAGTAGCAGGGGCTGGGGGATTGGGAAGGGATCGCATTAGGAGAAATACCTAATGTAGATGATGGGGCGATGGATGCAGCAAACCACCACCATGGCACATGTATACCTACATAACAAACTTACACAATCTGCACATGTATCCAAGAACTTAAAGTATAATAAATAACTTTTTTAAAAAGAATGAGAAGTTACTTTACAGATGTTATATAAATGAGCCAAAGATAATCACTGCATATCAGCTACTATGTTATTTATTTCTTCACAGCAGACAAAGACTTAGCTCCAAATCCTGCCAGTACCAAACTAAACTTTTTACGTGATCAGTCACTTTAAAAACAGCCCATATGAGCATGAGATTAGCCATGTAGAGCCTGCCTTCTTGGCACAACCTGCGATATTGTACCCAACATTGGCTGGGCTTAATTAATATTAATTCTGTGACCACTACAGATCACAAGATTTGCCCTTTAGAGCTTCATGGCCCAGAAACTCTCCATGTGGTTGCTGAGTGACAGCACCTAGACCTTGAGGTCTCTCTGATTCTCTTCTGCCACAGGACATCCCTTCCTCCTTTCCCCTTCTGGATGGTGGCCTTATACTGTTGTCTCTGGAAGATCTACTGCTGTGAGGAAGTCCCTCTCCCAACCTGTCCAAGTGCCTCCTACATAAAGCGCATTGTATACTCCTGACACGTGTGGTCATGCCTTTCCCTTTCTTGATCAGTTAAGAAATTCTCAAGCTCACTCTAACCACGATGAACACTTACTTAAATAGAAGCATGTAATCAGTCTTGGATATATTCATGCATACATATTTTATGGAAACCAAATAACAATTGGAAGTGGAAATTTTAGTTAATTAATAACCAAGTATTGATTATAAGTAGGGCTATCTCCATGCTGGGAGGAATAAAAAAGTTATTTTGTGTAAAACACTTAAAAATGCTTGGATCATAGTAAGTTCTTAATATTATTAAGGAACTACTAATGTTCTAGGCTATCTAGATTGAAAGTTTTAATCTAATGTATTCATATTTTTTTGCTTTGTCGACTTTTTATAATAATTTTATAATGTATTCAGCCAACATATTTTGAGTATCTTCTTTGTGCTGATTTATGACATAGAAGGGCTTTTCCGCATTCATTCCTTATAGTTTAAATAGTGTTCCACAGGGAACTTCCCTGCTATAGAAAGATAATTTCCTGTCCAAATCAGTAAAGTCAAATTTTAAATCATTTATAAGACTGTTCTATAAATACTGAAAAAAGCTGACCTATGTAGACAGATAATTAAACATAAATAGATAAAATGATGTTAAATTTATTAAAGTTTATTAAATTTATTAAATTAAAATTATTAAAGTTATAATTGATGGTCCTAGGGCCAGTAATAAGTGACTGTTTTTCTTCTATTGTATTTCTTTTTCCTGGTCATGTTTGTCATTTCCTTTTCATTTGAAGTTCCAAGCATCATGAAAAAACTGGCTCAAAACTGTAATATTTTTAATCAAAATTTGCCAGTTATGTCAATTTATCTACTGTGCGCATGAAAAATATCAAAACCAGGATGTATAAGTGTGTCCATATGTTAAGCCCCATTGAAAACTTGAATTATAAATTGTATCATCACCTCGTTTTCAGGAACATGTTAAATTTTATCTTAAAAAACAAACACATCGATTTTTTTTTTAATTTTGTTTTTGGAGACAGTATCTCCTCTGTCACTCAGGCTAGAGTGCAGTGGCACAATTTCAGCTCACTGCAACCTCTACCTCCTGGGTTCAAGCGACTCTCCTGCCTCAGCCTCCTGAATAGCTGGGATTTTATAGGCATGTACCAAGAGGCCCAGCTAATTTTGTATTTTTAGTGGAAAGAAGGTTGGCCAGGCTGGTCTCTACCTCCTGATTTCAGGTGATCCTCGCTACTCGATCCGCCAAAGTGCTAGGATTATAGGCTTAAGCCACTGCTCCTGGCCACATATTAAAATTAATAAACACATACTTTGCTGAGAAAAAAATAATGCAGTCTATCTACTTGAATTAAATTATGACATTCTGGACATTCTTTGACTCTGCCTAAACTGACATTCACTGAGTCACATCTGCTAGCTTTGAAATTTGTGAAACATCAGTGTCTCAAACAGATGTTAAGGCTTTTCTAAAGACTTCACATACATTCATCTCAGGGACAACTCTTCCTAAAATGGAATTAGAAACAATGTATCACAAGTATGTAGGATCTTCATTTGGGTGTTGTCTATGCTTAAGTCACAGATCCTCTTAATACTCAAAATGTACACTTCCTATGGCTGACACTTTTCAGGCAGATGTGTTCATGGCAGAAATGCAAGAAAAGAAAAGTTGAAGAACCCTGCAGAGATTTGATAGAACCCAGTTTCTATTCATTAAACCAATGGCAAAATGTAATGCAAATAGGAGGTGACATAGGTGACATAGATCTGTATTGTTTCTGTTTTCCCTGGGGTGTGCTGATTGCCAAGCATCGGTTCCCTGATCCATCCGTTCCCCAACACAGCGTGAGTCAGAAATTTTATCGATAGATGTTTTCACTCTCAATGTTCAACCTACTCTCATAGACCATTAAATGCAGTTTTTGGGCTCACAGTTTGTCATCATCATTTGTCTATACCTGTAGCAAGAAATATCTAGTAAGATACTCTCAGGTTTGTAGACACATAAGATGATGAATTCTGTGTTTTACAGAATAATCAGCCACACCAAATTTGGAGACACAAGAAGCATGCTATGAGTATTCAACACTAGGTTTAAATTTTATTTTTTAAAAGCTAATAATAAAAGTATGTAGATTAAGTATTACAAAATCCTGCATACATTATAATAAAACAGTGGACGTGAATGAACACTATATGCAATGAAACTTATCATTTGATTCTGATTCTTTTGTTTTGGGATTCTATGTTTATGGATTTAATAATTAGCTTAGCATTTTTCTATTTGTGTAAAGTTAAATTAAATAAAGCTATAACGTGTACTAAGCTTTAAAATTACAAAAGTTTTCTCAATAGGCAGAGGGAAGGGAAATGACTTTTACTCAACTTTTACTCATATGCATATAAAAATTTATCTCTTTTGACATGTCTTGGTATTAAAACTAGCATTATAACACATGCATTGTAGAATGTGTCATCAGTGAAATGCATAATATCAGCAAAATAGTGGACTGGGAGACACTAGCTCTCCTTGTCCCCCAAAGAAACAATAATTTCACCCTTCAAGGACTCCTCACAAACACTAGTAGTTCTTGGAGAACCACCGGAGCACAATGAAGAAGCTGCAGGAAGTCAGTGGGGCAGAAAAAAACAAGGCTGGCTCCACAGAGAAGTGTAGGAAAAGTAGCTGAATGTGGGGGTGCACACCTGGAATTCCAGCTACTGCAGTGGCTGAGGCAGGAGAATTGCTTGGACCCTGGAGGTTCAAGGAAAGGAGGGAAGGAGGAAGAAAGGAGGGAGGGAGGAAGGGAAGGAAGGAAGGAAGGAGAAAGGAGAGAGGAAGAAAGAAAAAGAACAAACGAAAGAAAAAGAAAGAAAGAAGAAAGAAAAAAGGAAAGGGAGGGAGAAAGGAGGGAAGGAGGGAAGAAGACAGGGAGGGAGGGAGAAAGAAAGAAAAAGAAAAGTGTAGGAACCATTTTACACGCATCTCCTCATCCCTCAGATCAGCGCAGCCCTCTTCTGAGAGGAAGCCTCATGGCTATAACATCCCTCAAGCGAGAGAAAAAAGAAAGCAAGAGGATCCCTGAAGTCTTTGCCATGGTCTCCGTGGACCCTGAACCCAGCTGATGGAGCTGCTCAGAGTCCACTCCCCTGCATTTCCCTGTTGGAGCCACGGCTGTTCCAGCACCAGAGACGCCACCATCACCGTTACAGCCCTGGTGTCACTGCCACCAGGTACACGAAAAGGTGCTCAGCATCACTAATCAAAGATTCAAATCACAAAGAGATATCACTTCACACCTGCTACAATAACTGGTATCAAAAAGATGAAAGATAAGTGTTGATGTAAAGAAAAGGAAGACTTATATCCTGTTGTAGGGAATATAAATTGGAGATGCCATTATGAAAAACAAACCAGAGATTCTTCAAAAAATTAAAAATAGAACTACCGTATGATTCAGCAGTCCCACTTTTGTGTATATATTCAAAGGAAATGAAATCAGTATGTTGAAGAGATATCTGTATTTCAACGTTCATTGCAGCATTAGTCAGAACAGTCAAGACATGGAAACAATCTAAATATCTGTCAGTGTATGAAAGAAAAAAACCCTGACACACACACACACACACACACACACACACACACACACACACGAGTACATAATAGAATATCATTCGGCCTTGAAAAAGACACACACACACACACACACACACACACACACTTATATAATAGAATATAATACAATATTATTCATCCTTGAAAAAGAAGGAAGTGGGGCCATTTGCAGCAACAGCGGTAAACCCGAAAGACATTATGCTAAGTAAAATAAGCCAGACAGGTAAAGATAAATACTGCATTGTTTCACTTTAAAATTTCCAGAAGTAGAGAGTAGAATGGTTATTGCCAGAACATAGGAAGCTGAAGAAATGAGCTGATATTGGTTATGAAGTATAAAATTTTGTTATGCAAGACATATAATGTATGGAGATATTTAATTTTATGTTGAAATTTGTTGAGAGGATAGATTTTTAAGGGCTCTCACTCAAAAAAAAAAAAAAAGGAAAAATATATTAACTATGTCAGGTAATTGTTATGTTTATTTGCTCAATTGAGAAAAGTATTTCACAGTGTATACATATATCAGAACATCACCTTATACACCTTAAATATATAAAATTTATTTGCCCATCATATCTCAAGAAGATGAAAAACATATGATCTTAAAAAAAAGTTATGAGCAAAGTTTCCTAATTTTAAAGTTGTTAGCAAGCAGCCATATTATATGAGCAGCAAAAAAAAAAAAGAAAAAAAATAATGAGTATACACAGACTGATAATCTAGTGAAATCAAAGTGATGTAATGAAAAAATGCATTTTATAATCCATTTTTTTGCTAGATTTTCAAGATATAAATAAAAGTCACAGAAGTTACATCAATGTAGATTTAGGGTTCTCCAAAGAAAACATCAGGTTTAGGCTACATGCACTACAAAATCCCATATGACACTGCTGTTGTCTGATTCATAAAGCCTTTCTAAACCTATGTAGATGAAACTGGTTAGTGTTCTTTAACAGATACTTCCTTTAATCCCTGCTTCAGATTAACAAGGCATTATTTACAATTAATAAAATGTTTATAAATTACACAATTATTTCTTTCACAGTGTAATATCAAGCCAGATGGAATAAATTATACCTTGATAGCTCACAATCACAAAACCTCATTGGCTTAACCAACCCAAATTTGTTTCTTACGAATCAAATATGCCTATTTCGGTACTGCATAGACTTTCTACTTTAGTTTGACCTGGGAAGCTAGGCTGACAAGAATTCAATCTGGACATACATTTCTGCAGCCATCGCAGTTGGGAGAAAGCAAGACAGCAAGTCACAACTGGATTTCAAAATTTCCTCATGTAAATACATATATTTGTGCTCACATTTCATTGATCACAGATGTCACCTGACAACTGTAAATTTAAAAAAAAAAAACGTAAAAACACAACCTTACCTTATACTAGGGAGGAACAGACCTGGAATGACTTCCAACACCAATCAAAACTACTACAATTTTTAAGGACTCCTTCCCAGTATAACTTACAAGAATGAACCTATTATATATTCAGTCTAGCCATTAGCCTCAGGTGAGTGCCAAAAGAAAATCTGGAGATTTTAAAAATTAAAATTATTGCGTGGTAACAATTAAGGGTCAAGAAACTGCACAGAGCTAGCCATGGTGGTCAGGGTTCAAATTTGTTTTTCTAATGTTAATATCCAGGTTTTTCAACATTATTTTTTGAACAAATTGTTTTTTCCTCGAACTGTCTTAGCACCTTTGTCAAGAATCAATTCACTATACATGTGAAGGTTTCTTTGGGGGTTCTCTACTCTATTCCATTGATATGCCTGTCTTAATCTCAGTAGCAAATTATTTGGTTATTGGTGTTTTATGATAACATTTGTAATCAGAAAGTGTGAGACCTCCATATTTATTCTTCTTTTTTAAGAGGCTTCCATATTTATTCTTTCTTTAAAGATTGTTTTGGCTTTTTGGGGTCCCGTGAAATCCTATATTAATTTTTTTTTTTTTTTTTTTTTTTTTTTTTTTTTTTTTTTTGAGACAGAGTTTCGCTCTTGTTAACCAGGCTGGAGTGCAATGGCGCGATCTCGGCTCACCGCAACCTCCGCCTCCTGGGTTCAGGCAATTCTCCTGCCTCAGCCTCCTGAGTAGCTGGGATTACAGGCACGCGCCACCATGCCCAGCTAATTTTTTGTATTTTTAGTAGAGACGGGGTTTCACCAGGTTGACCAGGATGGTCTCGATCTCTCGACCTCGTGATCCACCCGCCTCAGCCTCCCAAAGTGCTGGGATTACAGGCTTGAGCCACTGCGCCCGGCCCTATATTAATTTTAAGATGAATTTTTCTCTTTCTGCCAAAAAACTATTGCTGAAACTTTTATTGGGATTGCATTGAATGTATGGTTTGCTTTTTGTCATATTGACATCTTAATAATACTAAGTCTTCCAATCAACGAACGTGATTCGATTCTTTCTACTTATTTGTGTATTCTTTAATTTCTTACAACAATTTTTTTTTTTTTAGTTTTTAGAGTACAAGTCTTCTGCCTCCTTCATTGTTTATTCATAATTATTTTATTATTTTTGATACTACTGAAAATAGAATTGTTTAATTTCTTTTTCAATTATGTATTGTTATGTATAGAATTGTAACACATTTTTGTGTGTTTAATTTATATCTTGCAAATTTGCTTAATTCATTTATTAGTCCAAATGATTTTTGGCAGAATCTTTTGGGTTTCCTATGAATGAAATGATGCCGTTTGTGCAAATAGATCACATTACTTATTTCTTTCTCATCTATATTTCTTTTATTTCCTTTCCTTGACTAATTGGTCTAGTTGGGACTTCTATTGCCATGCTAACTAGAAGTGGTGAGAGAAGTCATCCTTGTCCTATTTTCGATATTAGAGAAAAAGCTTTCATTCTTTCAAACATTTCATTCTGAACTATCCTTACATTCCAGAAACAAGTCCTACTTGGTCATGATATAAGCAGATAGTATTTTTAAGGAAATAAAATGTTTTTAAATTATGAAAATTTTCCAACATTTACCAAAGAAGCAAGTTCAACAACTCTTATTAATTAATAACCCAGCTTTAACAAACAAAACTTAGATTTTGCCAGAAGTTTTAAAAATACTCCCTAAAAATCTATTCTTTTTTCTTTTTCTTTTCTTATTGTTTTTCTTTTGAGATGGAGTGCAATGTATTCTGGATGTCAGTCTTGGCTCACCACAACCTCTGCTTCCCGAGTTCAAGTAATTCTCCTGCATCAGCCCACTGAGTAGCTGGGATTACAGGGATGTGTCACCATGCCTGGCTACAATTTTTTTTTTTTTAAGCTGAGGTTTCTCCATGTTGGTCAGGCTGGTTTCAAACTCCCAACCTCAGCTGATCCATCCACCTTGGCCTCCCAAAGTGCTGGGATTACAGGCATGAGCCACTGCACCTGGCTTAAAATCTATCCTTTAGAAAAAAGAATTTTTAAATTAATACAAATCTTTTTTTGGCGGGGAGGGGGATGGAGTCTTGCACTGTCTCGAGGCTGGAGTGCAGTGGCATGATCTCAGCTCACTGAAATTTCTGCCTCCCGGGTTCAAGTGATTCTCCTGCCTCAGCCTCCCAAGAACCTGAGATTACAGGCATGAGCCACCACACCTGGTTAATTTCTGTATTTTTAGTAGAGAGGTGGTTTCACCATGTTGGCCAAGCTAGTCTTGAACTCCTGACTTCAGGTGAACTGCTCCCATCATCCTTTCAAAGTGCTGAGATTACTGGCATGATCCACCATTCCGGCCTAAACTTCAATGATAGAAACTTTTCTTACATAAACACAATCACATTATGATATTATAAATGTAGTTATTTCTAATATTATCTAATGATGAATTTTCAATGTTTTTTTTTTTATTTCCTGAAAAATAAAATACATTTTCACTGTCTTTTTGGTCATATCAGAATCAAGAAAAAAATAATACGAAGTTTTCTACTCTTGATAGTTTTTCCATTCCATTAAAATTTTGAAGAAACACAGTCAATTATTCTAGAGTATATGTCATTTCTAGATTTTACATGTCATTTCTAGCTTTTACATGTCTTTTCTGGATTTTTTTATGGGGTATTTTAACTTGTTTCTCTGTTCCCTACAATTGCTATTTAGCTATAAAGACTTGACTGTATTGGAAAGAACATTTTTTAGATAATTTTCGGTGTATCTATTGCATAACATGGGAGACATGTTTGTGTCTGTTCTAGTAATTCTACTCAAGAATAACTCAGGAAAATATGGGTCCTGAAGCTTTCACAATCAGAGTTCCTTCATTAACAAAATGCCTATAAAACTGCAGATAAAAAGTCAGTTAAAACACAAGATTTAGTCAGAAATAGTAAAGAGACATATACTATAAATAAAATTTAAAAACCCCAGCTACTCCAAACATCATTTGCTCTAGCCTCTCCAAAGCCTTGGAAGTAGAATTGGGAAGTAAAAGAACAGGAAGCTAAAGCTTAATGACCTGCATGGTAACTTGCTTTTTGTAGTAAAATTGATTAATAAATTTCAGTGATGACAATATAACCTCTTCACCATAATGCTTCCCATTAACATTCCACATTAACACCAAGATACCAGCCATCATGATTATTGCCTTACTTTAATATTGATCCAAAATATTAGTTAAATTTGATAAATTCTTCTCCATTTGTCTATAAAATTTCTAAGAACAGATAATGCTTAAAGCTAGTTGACTCTCTTGTAAATAGTTACTTCAAGAAAGACAGAAAAAATTTACTTCTTTATCTTTATTTTCAGACTAATGCGTTGATACTTTAGCAACTTTTTTCTTATTTTTCTAAATATCTTTGTAAACTCACCTACTGTATTTAAAGAGCTTTAATCCACTGTAGTCATTAAAAAAATTAAACTGTCTTGTCAGTGGTCTACAGGATTTGGTTAAAGCTGATTCTTGTGTTCTCTTACATGGTTCTGTTATTTTCTGGTAGCTTATCTTTTTCAGGCACTATAGAATGTATGACATCATCTTGTACATTTCCGGCTTCAAATACAGAACCAGCCATTTTCCTAAGCCAAATCTCAGGCCCTTTTAATTGGGTAAATTGTATTAGAGACAACAATCTCGGCATTGGGACAGCTGTTACACTATTTTAAAAAGTGTCATTCCCTGCTTCTTCATAGAAATTGCATTTCCAAATCTGTCACACTAGAACAAGTAAAATGACTGATTACCGTCTACTCTGATATCATTACATTCTTACATGCAATTTGGATGTATTTTTTCTTTTGAATCTCACAGGACTTTCAGTTCCAACCAGATAAATAAGTCAATGTTTTCATTTTTAAAGAGAAGTGGATTAATACATAGTGTAAAATTCTGACACATGTTCTATTATGCAGCAACAAACAGAAAAACATCTGCTGAGCTTACTAAATGTATATAACCATATGTGGTGATATATGCAAATTATGTGTTTGTGTGTCTCTAATATTTATACACAATTGGTTCCATATTCATGGCTGAATAAATAGATATCATTATCATGGTTCAGCTCCAGGTTATTGTACCCTTATTTCTAATGACAAATCCTGTAACAAGAAAAAAATGAAGGAAATTTCTGTCATATAAAGCCTGTAGCGTTTTTCCAAAAATCTTCCCCTCCAGGATTACATTGTTCGGTGTGCCAGAATTCAGTATTAAAGGTTTTCTCAGCTATAAATTCAGAGAAATATAAATTTTGCTTTCAGTTGAGGAAAATTAAAAGGATTATCTTAGATAATCATCTCTGGAGTTACATTCAGTATTCAGGACCCTTCACTTTATCCCCTGCCTATTATTCAAGCAAGAAAGCTGACTGACATGGAGGCTTGTGATGGCAGCCCTGGTGTACTCTTACAGTTTCATACACAGCAATTACTTCTACTTAGAATCTGTGGCATTGGACAGTGAGTGCCTGTCATGTCTGTCATCTAGCCTGCCTTAATTGGAAAAAATGATGGATCGATGGAAAGACAGGAGGCAGGAAGATGGACAGAAAGATGGAAAGCACCAAATAAAAACAGCAGTGCACAGATTAAAATATATGTTAAGCTTTGCAAACACTGCAAGCGTCCAGACAGCTTGAAAGATGCTTATGTGCAGTTTACAGATTTATGACTGGCTTTCTCCAATATTCATGAACACGAAGAGTATTTGCCTAAGGCGTGATACAGTGGCAAAGTATTAGAACCGACAATAATTGCCTAATGCAATGAACAACATAATTATAAACTTTTGTTTGTTTTATCCCGTGAATTCAAGATACATCCACTACTCTTAAATGTATTCATCTAAAATAAGTCAGTTGCCTACAAGATTTTTAATTCTTTTTGTCTCTTAACTAATGCTAGTTTATTCTTCTCTATTTGTTTGCAGCATGTAAATTGCAGTTTTACTTAATTCAAAAGCTTCTTGATTAGTTGGCTGTCAATTCTATTGTAAGTGATGTATTTAATAAACTATAATTATAAATCCTTCACAGTCTTTTTATTATTCAAAGTAAGGTGTAAACAAACTAAATGACATAAAATTTTGAATTCAACAAAGACCTTGGTGCTTTGCAGCAAAGGTTCAGATAATATCAAAACAACTGATATCATTTTATTTATCTTCACATATTTTTGCAGGGCAAGGGTAATGTTCTATTGATCTGTTGGCCAGTCAATTTCCTTGCAGATGTGAAAACATTATATTTTACTTAAAAAAATAGAAAATTATTGATGACTATATATCTCTTTCCAGGTAGATTATATTTTTCTCTTCTTGTTCACAACCAAACTTGTTGAATAATTTATCTACATGTATATTTTGTTCAAACCATTGCCCAAACACAATTAAGTCCAATACAATTTGACATTCTCTTTACACTGCTAAGACTGCTCTTTGGAGGACTCTAACAAACCCTGCATTGTGAAATCTAGAATAATTCCTGTGTTAATATTTTACTATACGTAATCTTTGTCAAATCATTCTCTTCCTTTGGTTTTTAGGTCACTGCAGGAACTCTAGGGCTTCCTTCTTCCTCCAATCTATGGGATAATTGTAATAATACTTTTACTTACTGGTACTAGTGATTTTTTTCTATCTCTTTCTTAAAGTCTTGTTAGAAGTCTATCAATTTTATTTTTTCCCCAAAAAACTTCTGTCTCTGTTAATTTCATGTACAATTTTCTATTTTATAGATTTCTATATTTCAATTCATTTTTTTTATTGCTTGACAAAAGTTATGTATTGCGATTATTTTGGCTTAATATAGACAGTTCAACCATGTTAAAAGTAGGGAAAGTTTTACTTGGCTTCTCAAAAAATAATTATAATCTCTGATTTTAGTTTTAGTCCTACCTGTATATAATATATAAATATATAAATATATAAATATATATATAAAATGTATGAATTCAACCCGGGTGAATCTGCAGCTGGCAGAGAGACTGAAAAGTACAACAAATGAAACAAAAACTTTACTAAAAAGATTCAAAAGTATATTTAAGCAGGCATAATAAAAAATAAGTGGACTTGAAGTAGAACAATACAAGTTATGGATACTGACAAATATATAAAAAAAGATTAAAGAAAAGTGAATAGAGCCTAAGAGGCTTGTGGAACACTACTAAGCAAACTTGGATATGCAGTTCGGGAATCTCAAAAGGAGAAGAAAAAGGAAAGCAGATAGAGAGAATGCCAGTACACCTTGGAGATCTTTTAGGTTCTTTTTTAGATTACTCCATTAAAACAAGTATTGCAATAAAGCAAGTAACAGAAATAGTTTGGTTTCAT
Source organism: Saimiri boliviensis (assembly GCF_048565385.1). Taxonomy (NCBI): domain Eukaryota; kingdom Metazoa; phylum Chordata; class Mammalia; order Primates; family Cebidae; genus Saimiri; species Saimiri boliviensis. The sequence continues at coordinate 272,207,129 of NC_133449.1, read as the reverse complement.
AGTACTTATAAGAGTTATATTTAGCTAATACTATTGTCTACTGAGTGTGAAATAGCATTACATCTACAATACAATGTACATACCTGAGTTAAAAAATAATTTAATGGTAAAAAATGCTAATGGTCATCTGAACCATCATTGAGTTAATGGTGGAGGAATTTGCCTCAATGTTGATAGCTGTCAACTCATCAAAGTGGTGATTGCCGAAAGTTGGGGTGGCTGTGGCAATTTCTTAAAGTAAAATAATACAATTTTTTGCATTAATTCTTCTTTTTATTAAATATTTCTTTGTGGGATGCTATGCTATCTGATAGCATTTTATTCTCAGTAGAATTTCTTCCAAACCTAGAGCCACTCAAATGCTACCATTCACTGCTTTATCAACTAAGTTTACTTAATATTCTAAAATTTTTGTTGTCATTTTATCAATGTTCACAACATCTTCACTATGAGTAGATTTTCTCTCAAGGGAACAATTTATTTGGTCATCCATGAGAAGCTACAAGTCTGTTCAAGTTTTCTCATGAGATTACATCAATTAACTCACATCTTCAGGCTGCAGTTATAATTCTACTTCTTTTGGTATTTCTACCACATTGGCCGTTGCTTCCTTCACTGAAGTCTTGAAGCCCTCAAAGTCATTCAGGACAGTTCAAACCCACTTATTCCAAATTCATGTTAATATTTATATTTTGACCTGTGCTCATGAATCATGAATGTTCGTAATGACATCTATTACAATGAATTCTTTTTAAAAGGCCTTCAATTTATTTTAACTAAATCCATCAAAATAATTAGTCTCTATGTCAGATACACTGTTATAAGATGTATTTCTGAAATATAAAGCCTTCAACATCAAAAGTATTACTTGATTCATGAACTACAGAATTGATTTTGTCTAAGTAGGAATGGAAACAACACTAAGCTCCTTGTACATTACCTGAGCTATGTAGATGACTAGGTACATAGCTACTGTGCAGTATTAGTATTATTTGGGAAGGAATCCTTTTTTTTTTTTTCCTTAGAAGTAGTTTTTTTTTGTTTATGTAGCTGCCTTCATCAGTGATTTTAGCTAGATCATCTGGATAACTTGCTTCAGCTTCTCCAATAGCACTCTCTGCTTCATCTTTCATTTTTATGTTATGGAGATGGTTTCTGACCATAAATTTCATGAACCAGCCTCTGCCAGCTTCAGATTTTATTTATTATTATTATTATTATTATTATTATTATTATTATTTTGCAGCTTCTTTACTTCAATCAACCATCATAAAATTGAAGAGAGTGAGGGTCTTCCTTTGGATTAGATTTTAGCTTAAGGGACTGTTGTGGCTGGTTTGAATTTCCCATATAGACCACTTAAACATTCTCTTTATTAGTAATATGGCTGTTTCAACCTCTTATCATTTGTTTGTCACCGGAGTAGCACACATAATTTCCTTCAAGAACCTTTTCTTTGCATTCACAGCCTGGCTAACTGTTTGGCACAAGAGGCCTGGCTTTCAACTTTTCTGAGCTTTCAACACGCCATTCTCGCTAAGCTTAATAATTTCTAACTTTTGATTTTAAATGAGAAACATACGACTTTTTCTTTCACTTGAACACTCAAAAGCCATTTTAGGGTTATTAAGTGATCTAATTTCTATTTTGTTGTGTGTTTCAGGGAATAGAGAGATCAAAGAGGGAAAAAGATGGAAAAACAACCAGACTGCGGAGCAGTTACAAAACATAGAATATTTATTGATTAAGTTTACCATCTTATGTTGACACAGTTTATGAGTTTATGGCACTCGAAAAAATTACAATAATAATAACAAATATCACAGATCATGGATTATGATTAGAGATACAATAGTCATGAAAATGTTTGAAATGTTATGAGAATTAACAACATAATACACAGAGATATAGATGATGATTACAGATACAATAATAATAAGAATGTTTGAAATATTATGAGAATTAACAAAGTTATGCACAGATATTTGATACAAACACATGCTGCTAGAAATTTGAAAAATAATTCCAAAAAAAAAATCTCAACAGAAGATTGCTACAAACCCTCAATTTGTAAAACAAAAAAACAAAAAAACAAAAAACAAAAAACAAAAAAAACCAAAAAAACGGTATCTAGAAAGCATACTAAAGCTAAGTACAACTCAATTAAGAATGCCTGCATTCAGTTAAATCATGCCTAAAATTTTTCCATTTTTATTAAAAGCATTACAATATTATAATCCAAAAAGCTCAATGATGTACAAATAAGATGAACTGAAAGAGAAAGACATGGAGAAAGATTATATTCAATCTTTCAAATGTCAAAGACAAATAGAGAGTTTGAAGGCAGAAGGTAAAAAGTAACACATTATGTTCAGGAGAATTTCAACAAGATTATTGAAGAAGATTTCTCCTCAGAAACTTTAGCGCCCAGAAAGTGGGCTGATATATTTAAAGTACTAAAATAAACAATAAAAACAAAAATACAAAAACAACAACAGCAATGAAACTGTCAACCCAGAATTCTATCTAGCAAATTATTCTTCAGAATGAAGAGACAAAGACAGACATTTCTAGATAAACAACACCTTAAGGAGTTTATAACCACTAAACCTGCCTTGTAAGAAATGGTCATGGGAGTTCTTCATGCTGATATAAAAGAACACTAGACTGCGACTTTAAGTCATATGAAGAAACAAAGAATACTAACAGCATTATTATTTTCAAATATGAGAAAATGCTATATTGTTTTGGTTGTTCATGTCCTCTGAATAGACAACTCTATTAACAAACATATAATGAAATTAGATATTCTGTCATGATCTGTCCAGTCATTGAAATAAATACACAATCTAGATTTTGCTTTTCATGGAAACCTGACTCCACATGGCTCAGTACATGAAAGTCCAAAATGGGGTCCAGACATATACATACCCTCTTGTTTTATGAGAGATCATGAGAGAAGAGGACAGAATAAATAAAAAGTACTTGTTCTCCCATGACAGTGGACCACAAAGATGCCAGATTTGTGGGACAACTGTGGATGCACCCGGAAAATTAACTTGTGTAGAATTTCTTTCTTTACAACAACCCTCTGGGTTTTCTAGAAGCAATAAATGGAGGAAAACATGTATGATTTAATTTGTGTGGTTTTGTAATAGGAATTCTAATTTAAACTTGCTAAAATAATGAGAAAATTTATTCTCTCACAGAACTGGAAATAGAGTAGGTTTCTAAACTCATTGAAGAGATGGTGATGAGGTCACCACAGTTACTAGTTTTGTCTGTCTCTTGACTCTTCTAACCTCAAGACTGTCTTTATACAGTTGCTCTCAAGGTTCCCAGGGGACTGCTAGTAGCAATCAGGATTCTAGGTTTACTCATATTCCTAAGGGCCCTTATAAAGAGCAATGAAATTTCCCAGAAGCTCTCAGCAGATTTCTCAAATCATATAACTGTGAATAAATTACACGTCTATTTTCCAATAAATCACTGACAAACGAAAAGATAAATACTGTGATTGATTTTGACTAAAGAGCTAACTTAATTTCTACTAAGTTATATAAACTGCACAGAAAGAGGTATATATTTAGAAAAATTGGTTCATTTCTACTAAGAAAATGGAAGAAGGAATATGAAAGGTGGCTGGCGGAGCAACTGTCAAAATCCAATGTTAGAAGCTTCTTGGTTGTCTAAGAACTTATTTAATATTTATCTATCTACCTACCTGTATATGGATGTGGAATAAGTACTTCAGTATATATATATATATATATATATATATATATATATATATATCGCTCATATATGTGTGTGTGTATATATATATATACACACACACACAGTTTGATGATACAATTCTTTTAAAACTGGTTGTGCCCCTGTGGGCAGGCAGAGGCTAGGCGTGCTGCTAGCTGGGCGGGTCCGACCTGAAAGAAAAACCAAAAAGGCAGTAGTGCAATGGAAACTCATAAAGCTCCAACTCCCTGGGACAGAGACAGACAACAGGTGGATAAACCCACAAAAATGGGAAGAAACCAGCGCAAAAAGGATGAAAACTCCCGAAACCAGAACACCTCTCCTCCTAAAAGGGATCACAACTCCTCACCAGCAAGGAAACCAGACCAGATGGAGAAGGAGGGTGACGAAATGACAGAATCAGACTTCAGAAGGTGGGTAGTAAGAAACTACAATGAGCTAAAAGAACATGTTCTAACCCAACGCAAAGAAAATAGGAACCTTGAAAAAAGATTGGACGAACTGCTGACGAGAATGGACAGCATAGAGAGGAGTATAAGTGAATTGATGGAGCTGAAAAACGCAACACGAGAACTTGGTGAAGCATGCACAAGCTTCAACAGCCGAATTGACCAAGCAGAAGAAAGGATATCAGAGGTCGAAGATCAACTCAATGAAATAAAAAGAGAAGGCAAGAACAGAGAAAAAAACGCAAAAAGGAATGAACAAAATCTTCAAGAATTGTGGGACTATGTGAAAAGACCTAATCTACTTCTGATAGGTGTACCTGAATGTGATGAAGAGAATGAATCCAAGCTGGAAAATACTCTTCAGGATATTATCCAGGAAAACTTCCCTAACCTAGCAAGGCAGACAAATATTCAAATCCAGGAAATACAGAGAACACCGCAAAGATATTCCTCAAGAAGAGCAACCCCAAGGCACATAATCATCAGATTCACCAGGGTTGAAATGAAAGAGAAAATGCTAAGGGCAGCCAGAGAGAAAGGTCGGGTTACCCACAAAGGGAAGCCCATTAGACTCACAGCAGATCTCTCAGCAGAAACCCTACAAGCCAGAAGAGATTGGAGGCCAATATTCAACATCCTTAAAGAAAAGAACTTTCAGCCCAGAATCTCCTATCCAGCCAAACTAAGCTTCATAAGTGAAGGAAAAATAAAATCCTTTGTGAACAAGCAAGCACTCAGAGATTTCATCACCACCAAACCTGCTCTACAAGAACTCCTGAAGGAGGCTCTACACATATAAAGGAACAACCAGTACCAGCCACTCCAAAAACACACCAAATGGTAAAAGAGCATCAACACAATCAAGAATCTGCATCAACTAATCAACAAAACAGCCAGGTAGCATCAAAATGACAGCATCAAATTCACACATAACAATACTATCCCTAAATGTCAATGGACTAAATGCCCCAATCAAAAGACACAGACTGGCAAATTGGATAAAAAGCCAAAACCCATCAGTGTGCTGTATCCAGGAAACCCATCTTACATGCAAGGATACACAAAGGCTCAAAATAAAGGGATGGAGTAAGATCTACCAAGCAAATGGAGAGCAAAAAAAGGCAGGAGTTGCAATTCTCATCTCTGATAAAATAGACTTTAAAGCAACAAAGAACAAAAGAGACAAAGAAGGACATTACATAATGGTAAAAGGATCACTGCAACAAGAAGAGCTAACGATCCTAAATATATACGCACCCAATACAGGAGCACCCAGATACATAAGGCAAGTTCTTAATGACTTACAAAGAGACTTAGACTCCCACACAATAATAGTGGGAGACTTTAACACCCCATTGTCAATATTAGACAGATCAACCAGACAGAAAATCAACAAGGACATCCAGGACCTGAATACAGACCTGGAACAAGCAAACGTAATAGACATTTACAGAACTCTCCACCCCAAATCCACAGAATATACATTCTTCTCAGCACCACATCACACCTACTCTAAAATTGACCACATAATTGGCAATAAATCACTCCTCAGCAAATGCAAAAGAACAGAAAGCATAACAAACAGTCTCTCAGACCACAGTGCAATCGAGTTAGAACTCAGAATGCAGAAACTAACTCAGAACCACACAGCTTCATGGAAACTAAACAACTTGCTCTTGAATGTTGACTGGATAAACAATGAAATGAAGGCAGAAATAAAGATGTTTTTCGAAACCAATGAGAATGAAGACACAACATACCAGAATCTCTGTGACACATTTAAAGCAGTCTCTAGAGGAAAATATATAGCAATGAGTGCCCACATGAGAAGAAAGGAGAGATCTAAAATTGACACTCTTTCATCAAAATTGAAAGAGCTAGAGGAGCAAGATCAAAAAAACTCAAAACCTAGCAGAAGACAGGAATAACTAAGATCAGAGCAGAACTGAAGGAAATAGAGACACAAAAAACTCTTCAAAAAATCAATAAATCCAGGAGCTGGTTTTTTGAAAAGATCAACAAAATAGACAGACCACTAGCCAGATTAATAAAAAAGAAAAGAGAGAATAACCAAATTGATGCAATAAAAAACGATAAAGGTGATATCACCACAGATTCCAAAGAAATCCAAACCATCATCAGAGATTATTACAAACAACTCTATGCACATAAACTAGTAAACCTGGAAGAAATGGATAAATTCCTGGACACCTGCATCCTCCCAAGCCTAAACCCAGAAGAAGTCGAAACCCTGAATAGACCAATAACATGGTCTGAAGTCGAGGCAGCAATAAACAGCCTACCACCCCAAAAAAGCCCAGGTCCAGATGGGTTCACAGCTGAATTCTTCCAGACATACAAGGAGGAGCTGATACCATTCCTTCTGAAACTATTCCAGACAATCCAAAAAGAGGGAATCCTTCCCAAATCATTTTACGAGACAAACATCATCCTGATACCAAAACCCGGCAGAGACTCAACAAGAAAAGAAAATTTCAGGCCAATATCCATGATGAACATAGATGCAAAAATCTTCAATAAAATACTGGCAAACCGATTGCAACAGCATATCAAAAAGCTCATCCACCATGATCAAGTAGGATTCATCCCGGGGATGCAAGGCTGGTTCAACATATGCAAGTCCATAAACGTAATTCACCACATAAACAGAACCAAAGACGAAAACCACATGATAATCTCGATTGATGCAGAGAAGGCTTTCAACAAAATTCAAGGAACGTAAAGGAACTCTTCAAGGAGAACTACAAGCCATTGCTCAACGAAATAAGAGAGGATACAAACAGATGGAGAAACATTCCATGTTCATGGTTAGGAAGAATCAACATCGTGAAAATGGCCATTTTCAGAAATTTCAGAAATTTCTGAAAATGAAATTTTCAGTATTTCAGAAAATACTGCCCAAAGTAATTTACAGATTCAATGCTATTCCCATCAAGCTACCAATGACCTTCTTCACAGAACTGGAAAAAAACACCTTAAACTTCATATGGAACCAAAAGAGAGCCCGCATAGCCAAGTCAATTCTAAGCAAAAAGAACAAAGCGGGAGGCATCACACTACCGGACTTTAAACTATACTACAAGGCTACAGTAATCAAAACAGCATGGTACTGGTACCAAAACAGAGATATAGACCAATGGAACAGAACAGAGGCCTCAGAGGAAATACAAAATACCCACAACCATCTGATCTTCGACAAACCTGACAAAAACAAGCAATGGGGAAAGGACTCCCTGTTTAATAAATGGTGTTGGGAAAACTGGCTAGCCATGTGCAGAAAGCAGAAACAGGACCCCTTCCTGACACCTTACACCAAAATTAACTCCAGATGGATTAAAAACTTAAACATCAGACCTAATACCATAAAAACCTTAGAAGAAAATCTAGGCAAAACCATTCAGGACATAGGTGTAGGCAAGGACTTCATGACCAAAACGCCAAAAGCAATGGCAACAAAAGCCAAAATAGACAAATGGGACCTAATCAAACTCCACAGCTTCTGCACGGCAAAAGAAACAGTCAGTAGAGTGAATCGGCAACCAACAGAATGGGAAAAAATTTTTGCAGTCTACCCATCTGACAAGGGGCTGATATCCAGAATTTACAAAGAACTAAAGCAGATCTACAAGAAAAAAACAAACAAGCCCATTCAAAAATGGGCGAAGGATATGAACAGATACTTTACAAAAGAAGACATACAGGAGGCCAACAAACATATGAAAAAATGCTCATCATCACTGGTCATCAGAGAAATGCAAATCAAAACCACATTGAGATACCATCTCACACCAGTTAGAATGGCGATCATTAAAAAATCGGGAAACAACAGATGCTGGAGAGGATGTGGAGAAATAGGAACACTTTTACACTGTTGGTGGGAATGTAAATTAATTCAACCATTGTGGAAGACAGTGTGGCGATTCCTCAAGGACCTAAAAATAGAAATCCCATTTGACCCAGCAATCCCATTACTGGGTATATATCCAAAGGATTATAAATCATTCTACTACAAGGACACGTGCACATGAATGTTCATTGCAGCACTGTTTACAATAGCAAAGACCTGGAACCAACCCAAATGCCCAACGATGATAGACTGGATAGGGAAAATGTGGTACATATACACCATGGAATACGATGCAGCCTTCAAAAACGATGAGTTCACGTCCTTTGTAGGGACATGGATGAACGTGGAAACCATCATTCTCAGCAAACTGACACAAGAGCAGAAAATCAAACACCGTATATTCTCACTCATAGGCGGGTGTTGAACAATGAGAACACATGGACACAGGGAGGGGAGCACTACACACTGGGGTCCGTTGCGGGGAAATGAGGGAGGGGTGGGGCGGTGGGGAGGTGGGAAGAGGTAGCATGGGGAGAAATGACAGATACAGGTGAGGGGACGGAAGGCAACAAAGCACACTGCCATGTGTGTACCTAGGCAACAATCTTGCATGTTCATCACAGGTACCCCAAAACCTAAAATGCAATTAAAAATAAATAAATAAATAAATAAAAAAAAACTGGTTGTGTAGTCTACTTGCTTTCAATCAAGTCTATAACTAAAAATACACAATCAGAAATTGTTTAGGGCTATGAACCGGTGTATCATGACAATTGCTATGCTCTGTTTGGGTCATAAGACCTTAATTTAAAACCTTGTTTTTCTCTTGGTCTTACCTAGCAGGAGATTTTACCAATTGCCTCAGGCAGTAACACACTTGCTTTTTAAATAGCTATAATCTGGTTGTCCCCTTTTCAGTTACACAACTTTCTACAGGAGGTACTTGGGAAACATTTGTGGATGAGCATTTTTTTGTTCCAATTTTATTTTATCCAAACTCCCAAACTTTAATTGGCTCTTGAAAGCTTTTCCGAATCCTCCAGCTCCTGGTGATTAAACTTTACATTTGCTTTACTGTAATCCATAGGCAAAGACAGCTTATCTTAAGATAAACTTATTTTTTCTCTCCCAGATTTCAAATGAGACACACACAGACCAAAGTTTTCTTCACATTTAAAAATGTCATATAATGTCATAGAAAAGATTCAAATTGGTCCAGTGTTCTATTTTTCCTGCTGAGATTCCTAATGATTCATCCATTGTCAGATGCTGATATGCCTCAATATAAAATAAGTCATAGTTAAAACAACAACAACAACAACAAAATTATAGAATATTAGTATTCCTCCATTCCTATGACAGAAAAAGGGGAACCTTATTGTTTGACATCTATTTTAGCCCAGATTTATATTCTAGAGTGTTTTTTTCAGCTTTCCATTTCTGATACAAACATCTGACTTATTAGGATGGTGTCTCAAGAAACCCTGGCTCAAATAGCTTAAACATGATGATGGTGCCTGTGTAAAAAGATAAGGAAAGTCTAGGAGAAAGGCTGTCTTCTGAATTGTCAGTTCAGAAGCTTACTAACATTACAAAGGGTCAAGTATCACTAGCTCCAAGCTCTGCTGACCACAGTATTGTCATTAGTCTAAAATTAGCTCTATACATAGCTGCAGAGTTACTGCTAAAAGTGATTTGGATTACTTGCTTTTGGCTTCACATTAATGGTAGAACAAAAAATGTACCTGCAAAGCATGCTGAATACAGCGAAAAAGATTTTCCAAAAGCAAATTGCTTCATGGTTTTGCATATTCTGAATTTTATTATATTCTTATTCTCCCACCCCCGCCAAAAAAAAAAATCACTAACAAGTAGAATAACTTAGTTTAATCATGATTTCCAGTGAAGAATACACAGTTTCCAGTTTGTCACACATAAGCCTATGGTATACCCATATTGCCTAAGGAAAATTTATACTTAATCAAAATTGGAGTTATTTGAAGTAAAAGGAAGGAATACTATGGTTAAATCAGACAACTGTATTTACTGTAGAATGCTAGGAAGTTATTGGATTTCTTGATAAAATAATTTAGGAAGGCTCAGGGCATAAAGAATGATTGAATTCCTGAAAATATAACTTACCAGTATTACCTATTGAGTGAGTCCAGGAATCAGAGACTCCATATATAGTTTTTTTATGATTATAAGACTTTAAGAAATTTCAAACATATATAAATATATTTTTCTCTGAAAAATTATGTTGTATTTTTCTTTCATCATTTCATTATATTTTGTATTAAACTTAAAATATTTATAAATGGTAAAAACATACCTTTTGAAAAATACTGTTTCTATTATAAAGTTTACTTGAGTGGGTTTCTAAAGGGATGCAGTCTATAATACAGCTAGAGAAGAGACAAAATGCAATCAATGTAAGGGTTAATATACTGCTGAGATTGCATGAGATTGCAAGAAAATAAGGTATGGGACCAAGTGACCCTGCCAAAGAAATAGAACATCACAACAAAAACAGCTATAGGTGACTCATAATCCAAGAAGTCATGTTAATCAAGGAAGAAAGTTGATTTTGTTTTCTAGGCAAATTCTTTATCAGTTTAGGAAAGATCAGGTAAATTACAAACTTCTATTATGTTGTGGAACTAAATCTGAGACACAAATTAAGTATAGACCCTCACTGGGAGCCAAACGCTCACTAAAACAAGAATCAAAAAACTATACCAATCAACAAGAGGAGATTACAAGAAAATCATTATTTTCTACTATGGCCATTGGTTAATAGTAACATATCCTGTCATAGATCCCACTGGGATCTTAAGTTCAAATTAGCAGAGATACTTAATAATAAAATCATATATTGATGAACAAAAGTAAAGTTTAAGATAGTTTCCCAAGTTAGCGATGTTCCTTGTAACTTTGCAGGTGCAATTGAAACTCATTTTAAAGGAAATTGTTCTCTGTTCAGGCCCTCAGGATTTCAGCAGATTAAATTGAAAAAGAAAAAAAGGAAAATGGCCTCAGTATCAAAAATGAACTACTGTAGATAAAAAGAAGTCAAACATAAGTAAAAGTCAGCAGAAAAAATGTAGGAACTAATATACATATCCTGTCCATCAATAAATCCAAAGTTTTTTTGAATTATCAGTTCCAAAATATAGAGAAATTATTTCAAATAATTTTAAATCAAAAGGTAAAAATCTAGAGAAGTCTTTACCTGTTTGTAAATATTCAACACAATTTTTGGATACTAGAAATATAAATGTTAAAATTACAATTACAATAAGTACGTTAAATGTAAAATTTAATTTATCTAAAGAGACAATTAATGAATTATTTGTTATTTATTCCAACCTGACCCCGTTTATAAGGGCACAGAAGAAAAAGCAACAGAAAATATCTAAGGGAAGCATGTTGATTTAAAACACTGATTTAGTCGTATTAGTATAAACAAACTAAGTATGATCAGGGATTAAAAATGTTGCTAACTGATAAAATGTTTAATTATTAAGACAACTTAATCACTCTCATTTTACAATTTCCATAAAGGTAGCCAAACAATCGTCAGTAGGAAAACATAAGAATTCACAAATTAGAACATTTTCTTACACTTATTTCCCTTAAGTTTGGATCATAGATTAACAAGGAGAGATACAGGTGTGTGTGTGCATGTGTGTATTTGTATTGTACTAGCTCTTTGAATTGGAAACTGGAATTTTGAGTCTAAGACTGACCTACAATAAATGAGTGGAGGTATAAGAATGCCCACGATATTGTATTAGAGAATATATAAGAAAATTTAGGGATGCTGTAATGTGACAGTGAACAGTTCATGTTCAAACACCAAATTTAAACATAAAGAAACGCACTGGAAATGACAATAAAGATCTACTGTGAAATGGCTTAGCAGTGGTTGACATCTTTAAGCCAAGGTCAAAAAAGTGGTATATGCTCTTGGATTTGCTCTTTCAAATATCAATGGAAATGATAGAACCACAAATTAACTGAAGCCAAATGGTGAACTTAATACCTAGAAGCAGAAGAAATATAATTCTATAATTAGGGTGCCTTTGTTAATAGAGCTCTTTGATGTAAACCAGGGAATGCATGGAGTTGAGAAAGACAGAAAAACATCTTGTGTGTTCCATGTTTTAACTAACAGAAAAAGAAAATGAGTAGGCAAGTGAAAGCAAACATCAGACATTTTAGTGGAAATAGCTAGTGTATACATCTGAACCAATTCATTGAAAGTTTATTAATTTAAAGGGAAGCAAGATTACCTTGAAGAGAGAACTTGAAACCTCTTAAGATATATGCCTAGTAAAATAGTCTGTTGATTCTTCCTCAAAAGAGTCTACAGTTAATTGTCAGGGCAACTTCACAAAGTAATTATTATTCAGACTCTTCAAGAATTTTTTTATTGTATTTTAGGTTTTGGGGTACATGTGAAGAACATGCAAGATTGTTGCATAGGTACACACATGGCAGTGTGGCTTGCTGCCTCCCTTCCCCTCACCTGTATCTGTCATTTCTCTCCATGCTATCTCTTCCCACCTCCCCACACCTCCGTCCCGCCCCATTTCTCCCCAACAGACCCCAGTGTGTAGTGATCCCCTTCCTGTGACATGGATGAACCTGGAAACCATCATTCTCAGCAAACTGACACAAGAGCAGAAAAATCAAACACCACATGTTCTCACTCATAGGCGGGTGTTGAACAATGAGAACACATCTTCAAGAATTTTTTGACAGAAGTATCAAAAACATCTACTAAGAATGATACCTTGTCAGGTGGTTCACATGAGAAATATGGAGGTCAGATAGTAAGTTCAGTTCTCGATCAAGCCAAACTCACAGTGTGCTCTATGGGATCATAATGAACCCTGATGATATTTCTTCATTTACTAAAGTTACTGAACATATAAGTGGAATAAACATGTTCAGTGACAGAAAGTCTCCTGTCTTGATTTCCAGACTTATGGGGTAAGTGCTGTTATTATAGGAGGACCAAACAAAACTGAAACTGTTCTCCACTGTGACAAGCTTAAAATCAAAATCAGTATTGCATTTCTGGAAATACCGAAGAGATGAGTTTTACCGTGAAAGATAGGAAAACTTTGGTAGTGGTGTATCCCTGCAGCATATCTCATTGAATTTTCTTTGTTTCTTTCTTTCTTTTTTTTTTGAGGTGGAGTCTCATTCTATTGCCCAGGGTGGAGTGCAATGGTGTGATCTTGGCTCACTACAAGGTCTGCCTCCCAGTGATTTTCCTGCCTCAGGCTTCCAAGTAGCTGGGATCACAGGCATCAAGCACCACGTCAAACTAATTTTTGTATTTTTAGTAGAGATGTGGTTTCACCATGTTGGCCAGGCTGGTCTTGAACTCCTAGCCTCAAGTGATCCACCTTTGCCTTCCAAAGTGCTGGGATTCCAGGCATCAGCCATCACGCCCGGCCTCCATTCAATTCTTTTAGATGGCTTTAGCAGGTCCATGACAGACAATGACAGACAAATATGAACCCTTTCGTGCTTAACCAGACGGTAGCTTGGTTTTGAAATTGCTATTTCTACATGTAAAACCTTAACTTAAAAAGTTTATTGTGGCCATTGTCACTGGGACATTGGGAATGAATTATTTGGTTTCATTATTGACAGGTTAATAGGTGCAGCAAACCGTCGTGGTTATGTATGTGTATGCCTATGTAACAAACAAAACCACCATGGCGATGTATGTATTCCTATGTAACAAGCCTGCACATTCTGCACATGTATCCCTCAGAACTTAAAGCATAATTTTTAAAAAAAGAAACACACATGCACACAGAGATAGAGATAGAGAGATAGAGAGAGAGAGAGACTACATTGTTTTCATATGGTTATATGCCAAGCACAACAATCCACCTTATGGTTTTATTTCATGTTTACATCAGTTTTCTCATGCTCTGCATAGTAGTTTACAGAGGAACACTCATGACCTTGACAATCAACAGCAGATACCAGTAATTTGTTATAGTGATGACTTCAAATTAAACAAATCTGTGAAACTGGAAATGTCAGGTTCTCTAGATGCCATATAAAACACATGTATAATCCCAATAAAATTCTTGTACCATTTTATATGTCCTACATGGACACTTTTTATCTAACCATCAAGGACATGCTGGTGTAAATCCTTTAAGATAAAGTGCAATTTCCTGCTCCTTGCACTTCCAATCACTGTGAATGAAATCTCTACTATAGTAGACAACTCTAGGTTTTAAAACAATATTGACTGCACTTAAAATACAGCTCCAACTTATTTAATGATTTACCTGGAATGTTGCCTAGTTCAAATAATGTCCAGAGGAAAATAGACCTCTGCTACAGCTCCAGGATATGGTAAAATTATTATTTTTGTGTTGTATAATGTAGCATATTTAATAATATACCGTGATATGTATATAATTGTCAAGGCCTAATGGGAATTACACACATTTTTAGAGTTTGGCGAAAAGCATATGCATTCTGTGGCAGAGAACTACTACTCTCTATTTGCTTATAGTATCTGTGATGCTACCAGGCCCTAGAAGTGAATGACTTCCTAATCAAGATCATAAATTATCGCTGAGATCTAAAGCTGCTCGTCATGAACTGAGTTTTATCTCATCAGCCATATTATTAAGTCATATTTGTACAAGGGCAATTCATCATTTAACTCAGATTTAAGTAGGTCCAGAAAGTCCAAGTAAATTACAGGAATAGATTCCCATAACAACTACCTCTGCCACACTGTTACCTAACTATAATCGATACCTAGAGCTTTATGAATGCTCTCCTAATGCCAATTTACAGAAAAAGAAGAAACTTGAGTCTTATTCACAAATGAGTCTTCAAGATGTGTGTATATTAATTAGATGATTAATGCAGACATGTAATAGTCTCTTTTATGAATGATCCAAAAATATAATAGTTAAAAAAAGAACTTCATGATGAGGAGAGCTATGAGGAACACACTTTCTATCTACTTCGTATGGATTACAGGTAGTCTAGGATTTTCATTTACATTACTTTCTGTATTATGAATGATTTCAAGGCCATTTCTTTAGGGTCTGGACTATATTTATAAGTGTTGGAGAATAAATTTATTACATACCTATGAGAGAGGTATGAACTATGAAGTTTCTTTATTCACAATGATGCCTCCCAGAAAGCATCTTCTGCAGCATCATCTGTTAGGATCACCTATATTTGAATGTCAAAAACCTCTCTGAATCAAGTCTCTTACAATTTCAATGAATGGAGGGACCATGTTGGGAGGGATGGAGAATATTTAGATTCAAAAATATAAAATTTCCCCCAGTAAGGCTGATTTGATTACTGCCATTGTTTAATTTCTAACATGATAAAAGAGACAGATACTGGATCTCAAAATGGCATTATTCTTATGGAACCAGCTAGTCACGTGAAAAAGAGCACCTAGATTAGATTAGTTCCAACACAGATAAAGCAGTAATTTGTTCTTAGCAGAGTTGTTATCTACTCCAGATATGGGTTTACCCTCTCTTTTCACAGTATCTTCATCAGCACCAAAATTTATTGCCTTCAAATGCCCACTGTTTCAATGTGGCTTTGTACAACTGTTGACTGAGACCAATGTGTAGCATTGAACTCATCTTCACGGGTCTTCATATGAACACTATCTCTTGAAAACAGTTACTCTGATGGAACATTAGAGTGAGTGTTAAACCTCAGCTAAGTTACAAGTTCTTGGAAAGTACTGTCAGTTTATGATACACTCTTTTTGAACCTGGTATGCACCTTGAGTAACAACAAAAATGGCCAACATATAAAACCAATTACGGTAGCTACAATACATGCCTCTGGAAGTCAAGGGAGTTGGGAAAATATAGAAATTATGTCTATCAGCATCACATTCAGAGATCCATTTCTGAATGGTTCCATTTTATTCATTTCTTCCAGTATTCATTAGTCTGGGTTATGGTTTCTGGTTTCCTCAAACCAAAAATGAGAAACATTTCTGCTAAGGGAAATAATAAGATACTCTACTACATTGGAAGTTGTGCTACAAATTAGGGACTTTGATTACCTGATGTCAGCTGTCGCATAGACCAAAAAGGAGTTGTCACATTGGCTAAGGTAATCAATACAAAGCATATGGCCATAATTTGGAGATTATTGAAACATATATCTGATAATGACTATCCAAGATGCAACTAAACCATCAGACTCTTTGGGAAAAATGATCTTGATCACTCTACCAAACAAGTAAAACAGACTAGCCAAAGCCATAGCTAATGATGAGCCTTTTAATGACTACGTTTCCTAGGCAATGACACTTGACCAACCATGTGGGGAAGACTCTGATTTATTACACTTGTATTTCCCTTCTCAGTGATTAAGTAGGAGTGACTTTATTATCACAAGAAAAATACAGGTAGTATACACCAAGATAAAATGAGAGGTAACAAAGGTACCCAAATGGCACAAGAAATAGATTGAATTGGGAAAAGTTGTGTGTGTCTGTGTAAGTTCTATTCCTCTGAATGCCTTCTTTTTAAATTTTTTCTTTGGGATCCCACTCTGATACAGTCTTCTCTTCAGTCTTGGACTTGAACAAAATACTACACGACTGGGCAACTGATAAGACTTCCTGATTAGATGGACAGTACAACCATTAAGTCTGGTGTTGCTGCATCCCTGAACACTTAATGGTGATGAAACAAAAAGAAGAAAAGGAAGGAAGTTGAGCATATAGTTTCATCCTCAGTTCTCTATCCAGTGGACAATTTTGAGATTGTTAGACCCTCATGCCCAACCTAGCAGACATCTACAAAGGAATTTGCTAGATTTAAAAAATGAATTTTTGCTATAAACATTTCCTTGCCTCATTTATTATATTTTCACACATCTTTACCACCCTTTATATGTGTCATTAAATTCAAGCTCAGCATTGTAATCTTTGTCTTAGGCTTTAAAAGCAAACCATATTCTTTCCTTTCAAGAAGTCTAATACAATACATCTCATGTAACCAGTCAAGAAGTTTACAGCACATACGAAAAGTGTTACCACAAAAAGGAAAACACCTGCTTAGTCAGAGTTTTCCAAAGAAAGAGAATCCACAAGGTGTGTGTGTGTGTGTGTGTGTGTGTGTGTGGATATTTATTTATTTTAAGGAATTGGCTCATGCAATTGTGGAGGCTGGCAAGTCCTGTATGGTGGGTCGGCAGGCTGCAGTTGTGGGGGAGAGGCAATGAAGGCCATCTGCTGCACAATTCCCTCTTGTTCATGGAAGGTGATTCATTTGTTCTATTCAGGCTTTCAACTGATGGGGCCTGCCTACATTATGGAAGACAATCTACTTTACTCATTCCACCAATGAAAATGTCAGTCTCCCTTAAAAACACCCTCACAGAAGCATCCAGAATAATGTCTGGGCACATATCTGAGCACCGTGGCCAAGCCTAAATTACATATAAAATTAACCACCACAACATTCTAAAGTTATGACCATATTTAAAATTCTTTAAAAAATTAATTTAACAGTGGTCTTAGTACACATAAAGCTATGAAGTTTATGCCAAAAAATGTAGAAACTTTGACAACATGGGAAATTTACTAGAAAATAACAATGAACAAAACGGACTCAAAATAATTAGAAATACTGAATAATATTGAACTATCAAATAAATTGAAGAAGCTGTAAAATCTCTTAAAAATCAAATGTTGTTGACAGATGGCTTTAGATGGGCTTTTACTAAACTCTCCAGGAAGAAATATTTCTATTTTATTATATCTTTATACAAAAAAGGTATATTATTCCACAAATTTCACAAACCATATCTTTAATATTAAAATAACACAAAGGCAGAAGTAGGAAGGATGTTTATGTCCATAACTCACTTACAAACAAAAATTAAAAATTGCAAATTAAATATTACCAAATTGAAAGAAAAAAAGTTTTAGAAAATAATGCCCTTGAATGAAAAAATATGTAGTTCTCAAATTTGGTTTATGTCAAGATGATAGATGGGGTGAGCACACAGATTTTAAGAATGTCATGAATTCATTAAGAAATTAAATGATTAAATAATTAGATAATTTTAATAGATACAGAAAAACAATATAGTAAAATTTACCATAAACTCATATATAAAATAATTCTGTAATATATACTTTAAAAATATATACCTTATTTACAATGAGAAAAATGCAAGCTACAACCAAAATGAGATAAATTTTATAACCAAATTGTTGTCAAAAATTAAAATCTGAACATAGAAACTAATAGCAAGCATTTAGAGATTTCATAAAATACTTTTGAGAGTGCAACTTGGCTCATAATGCAAAAATAATTTGAAATGTTTTAGTGTGCATTGGCTGTGACACATCCACATAATTACACATTTAAAATCAAGTTAAACTCTTGCATATTTATTGAATTAGGCTACAAATTTACATACATGTCAATATTAATCATTGTATTACATATTTTATAGTAAACCTTAATATATCAAAATACTTAAGTTACCAATCCATAATTAAGCCATATGTAAAAGAAGGAATTCTTATTTCAGGATAGCTTGTTATGTTTTTATTAAAATAAAAATGTATCTTATGAAATTTATTGAAAATTTGATATACTTTTACAGTAGAAAGACTATAATATGTGAGAGAAAGCAGATATATTATTCATTCTAAATTATGTAAAATACTGTTTAAATATTTTCTCAGAATTCTAATGTATATTTCTATTGAACCAGAAACATTCTGATTGTTCCTAAATAATTGATTTAAATTTGGAGTTACTGCTTTCATACAATAGCTGAAGGTCTACATACAAGGTAAAACATATAAGGTCAAATAGTGTAGTTAGACAAGAATTTGCAAACTGTTTTTGTCTATGGTAAATCTCACTTCTAAAGATTATATTTCTAATCACAATTCTGGCTTGCAGTTATGGAGATAGGTGGTGATGACAAATAGATAATAGATTAGAAGGTAGATAAGTAGATGACAGATACAAAGGTAGATAGATGCATACATAAAAAAAGAAAAAGGCAATAGAGAAGGAAGAGCAGAGAAAGAGAGGAAGAGAGAGAGAAAGGAAGGGAAAAAGAAAGAAAGAAATGAAGAAAAAGAAGGCAAGAGGAAGGATAGAAGGGAGGAAGTATGGAAAATGAAGTGCATTATTAATCACCTCTTCATGAGTAGTCTTAATTATGGATATCCACAGTCTATAATACTTCATCTCATTTTTATTAAAAGGAATATCTACTCATTATATGTTGTATCATGGTGAATTCCAAAATATGCTGAAAAACATGGAAGCTAAATATAAAATTTACATTTTCATACAATGGGCATATTAAGGGTGTAGAAATTTCATTTCTATGAACATTCTTAACATCCAGAGGCTGGGAACATCAAAAACAGATGTGTGAAATATCTAACATATTCCAATCATTTAAACATTCCACTTCATAATTGCATATTTCAGTACTTATTTAAAAGTCCTGGAAAGTCTTCAGACTCTGAATTGTGAGTAAAAATACTTGGAAACATTGTAGGTTTGTGTGTTGAGGATAATGGCATGCAAAACACCATTTCTCACTAAACAGACTGACAAGAGTCATTTGTAAATTTCCTTATGAGTTTAGGTTATTGTAAGAACAGTGTTCCTGTTACACATACATTTAATCACTGTGTATTTTGTGACAGCCAAGGTAACCTCTCTCTGGTACAGACACAAGAGGCATAAGACATAAGGTGAAAAAATGTTTGCTGAGAACACATGCTTTGAAACAGACCAGAAGCTCCACCCGTGAGAATATATGTTCAACATGTTCAATTTTCTCTTATCTAAAAGAGAGACCCATAGTCTTGCCCTTATTGGTTTGTTTATTCATTCATTCAGTGATTTATGAAAATTAAGTAAGCTAGACTGTAGGTCACATAATATGCATTCAATAAATGTAGGCTATTATATTAACAGTATTACACAGAAGTTGATGATGTGGCATTTATATTATTCATGTCTTTTATAGTACAGATTTTGAACTATGAGTGTATTTCAAAAGAAATTCTGTTTTTCATTTTCTTAGGTTTTCTGATCTGGAAACAAGTATCCTGAAGTGAACCCTTTCCTGGCTAGGGTAGAGAAGCAGTTTCTAAGGTGACTAAATCCCAAGCAATATCAGAGTTTAGAAATAGGAAAATGTGGCACATATACACCATAGAATACTCTGCAGCCATCAAAAACGATGAGTTCATGTCCTTTGTAGGGACACGGATGAACCTGGAAGCCATCATTCTCAGCAAACTGACACAGGACCAGAAAATCAAACACCGCATGTTCTCACTCATAGGCGGGTGTTGAACAATGAGAACACATGGACACAGGGAGGGGAGCACTACACACTGGGGTCTGTTGGGGGGAAATAGGGGAGGGACAGCAGGGGGTGGGAAGTTGGGGAGAGATAGCATGGGGAGAAATGACAGATATAGGTGAGGGGAAGGAAGGTAACAAATCACACTGCCACGAGTTTATCTATGCAACAATCTTGTGTGTTCTTCACATGTACCCAAAACCTGAAATGCAATAAAAAAAAAAAAAGAAATAGGAATATGTACCTTAAATTTTACCAAGAAGCAAAGGGTCATTGATAACATTTTGCAGCTCAGTAGCAACGTACTCTGTTTAGTCAATCCTCTATTCATCCAGTTTTTAATGTTAATAACCAATTATTACTGGTTTCGTTCTAACAGCAGTACTATTCAATTTAAGTGAAACTCCATTTTGTCAGAACTGTTCTGTTTGTATTTGGAAATTTTAATTTCTTTAACTAACTAGCTAGATTACTGAATTTTGCTTTTGTCATGTTATGAATAATTCAAAATGAACAATTGTAAAATATTGTGCAATGTCTGATAGCACTCAGTGACTACATATCCAATTCCAGGTCCCACATTAGTTACAATGAGGTTTACGTTATTCAGAAAATAAATTCCAGTTGAGTGAAACAGTTGTATATAATGGATCTTTTACCTTAAATCTGATGATGCATTTTGGGTGAGGTGAATGCATAATTCTATTAAAATGTGAAAGTATATGTTTTTTTCCTAGTGTCGGTGTATTGTATTCCATTTTGTGTGTTTTTATAGAAGTCTCAAATCCACTATACCAAATTCTTTCTATATATTTGCCAAATTAATCATACAGCCCTGAATTTATACTTTTCCCTAATTTCCAAAAAGTTGCTTATTTTCAAAGTAATTAAATAAAAAGCAAGTGCATTTTTCAACTTATAACTTGCCCAAACACTTATTTTATGCTAGCTCCAACACACCAAAGTTTAGACAATAAAGTATTTTAAAAGATAATATCATAAAATTAGAAGAGCTATTTTTGTCTGTAATACATAAAGAACTAATAATACATGTAACATCACTCAAGCCACATTAAGTTACACCACAATATTACTTATATATTATTGACAATTATATTATTGATGTAGATTCAAATATATTATGAGCTTTCAAAGACTGAGGACACTGATTTTTTTTCCCACAGCATTTGTAGGCATGTATTAAGTGAAACGTATACTTGCTTAAAATTATCTTCATAAAAAATTTTCACAAAACCAATGGAGGGAATAAGGACAATTTTTTGACCTGTGTAAGATATAAACATCAATTTAATGAGCCAACCTATCAGTTTGATTCTCAACTATGGAATTCAGATAAATATAAATAACTCCATTGTCTCTTCTATATTTGAATGATCGTGTTAGCAACAATCAGAATATGTAAAGTTTTATGAGAAATTTTCTAATTTCCAGATAAAGATTAAACAATTTTTAAAGCCTTTTTAAATAGTTCATAATGTGTCAGTTTGTGCTATTTAACATTTGCAAACAATGTGTTTTATGTAAAAGAAATCATAAGGAAGTGACAAAATATGGAAACTTTTTTGTTATTTGTGGCTTGAACTTAGTAAGAACTAGATTGTGTGATAAGTGCTTGTTTAACTTTCAGAAAACCTGCCGTTATCTTTTGCAAAGTGGCTGAGCCATTTTACATTTTCAGGTTCTCCAAGTCCTCTCTCCAGCATTTGGTGACATTGTTACATTTCACTTCAGCTATTCTGACACTTGCTTACTATTATCTGATCATGCTTTTTCATATGTCATGAGCATTATTTTATATACTTGTTTAACATTTGTGTATTCTATTCATTCAAATGTTGACTCATGTATTTTGCTCAATTTTTCATTGGGTTGTTTACGTTTTTCTGGTTAATTTTGAGAGTTATTCAGAGTCTAAATGCAGGTCCTACATAGGATATGTTGTTTGCAAATATTTTCTCCCAGACTGAATACAAACATATCTTTTCATCCTCTTTATAGGATATTTTCACAACAAAAATTCCAGTTTTTGTTTGTGTTTTAATTTTGAGGAGGAGTGGTTCATAAAATTTTAAATTAGTATTATTATTATTTTTTAAGCTTGTGAGCACAAATTGTGAGTTTTATTTAACTGCGAATGATGTAACCTGTGTAACATATTCTTTTCTCATCCATGTTTTTCAACTGCTAACATTACCTTTACGGAGACAAAGTTTGTAAAATATGCCTGATTGGTAATTTATTAACTCTATCTCTCAAGTGATGATATTCTATAGCAGCCTTTGAAATAATGTTTTGAGACTTTATTTACAACCATTGAACACAGACAGTTCTGTAAAACTGACAAATAATTACAGGCCCCTTAAACTCAAAACGTACATATATTTTAAAATTTCAATAACTCGTTTTCTTCAAAAGTAATTTTCTACTGCTTTTTGATAAAAATATAAAAAAAGATATTTATAGTTTTAAAAACCTATATTTAAACTAAATCAAAATTTTCTACAATTATACCTCTTTCCAAAAAGTTAAAAAGAAATCAAAGAATAATGTGATGTTGAACCAAAGACTCTCGCCACAATAACAGCATTTTACTTTTAAGAAATTTTGTGCATGTTGTATATTTCCTTTTTCATCTTTCATGCTAGATTTCAACTATGTGTATCCTATGTAAACACACTGGATTAATCCTAGTTATTCATATTTATGCAATAGACTGCTGTATACATGACCAGTTGCCATGTTAACCATAATACCTTAATTGCAAAAATAACAAAAGGCAATCTTTATGAAAGCTTAAAAAATGCTTGTAATAAAAGACAGCTGACACTGCACTAATTTTCAGAAAAAAATTATCTCTTCCTCTTGTCCCCTGCTTTGAATGGTACATTTTATTGCATGTTAATACACAAAGATATTTCTAGCACATCTACTTAAGTTAGCCTTTTACATGGCTACTTTCTTTTCTGACACACAGACATTATCAAAAGTCACCGAGATTAGACTCCTAAATAGTTCCAGATTTTTTGTTCCTTTTTATGTTCCTCTAGAATAATTTTATTCAGAAAAGGATAACTTGAAAAACTTAAGGAACCAGAAGAAAATGATGTAACACAGCAACTTGAAACTTGTAGCATTCAAAAACTGTAAATATATTAATAGGCTCCTTGAACCTACCACTTAGGACAAAAAGTCAGAGTAACTTTCTGAACATAAATGTAAACATAAAGCACTTTTATTAATAGTAGGAAAATTCCTAAACTTTCAGTAACAACATATTAAAACTTACATGATAATACACAGCCAAAAGTATTAGAAAATCACTGCCAGATATTCTGCTGCACCATCCTGAAAATATGTCTGATACATACCATTAAAATATATAACAAAGAAACAAAGTATGGCATTTATTTCACAGAGAGAAAAGATAGTTTCATCACACTAACAGATTTGTAGATTTCTGCTTTATTTTAATCTCTAGAAAAACAAGATTCACCCTTCAAATTAAAAAGTCTCTATATACACTCCATTATTAATATTCTCTGTGCTCTTAAAATGTAAAACATGTAGAAATTTTAAATTCTAGAAATTTTCACCAGCTAACGTATTTGGCTTTAACATATTCTAAATATCCTTTCAAGAATCACATTAATATTTTCAGTTCATCGGTCCAAAATGGATGGAGCAACTCTGCTTCTTTTTCTTCTTCTTTGGTGGTTCATCCTTGGAACTGCTCTGTGCTAGTGCTACTGCTATTGGAAGAGCTGGAATCTGAATCTGAATCTGGGGAGGAGGAAGAGTTGTGGAGGAGGCTGAGGATGAGAAACTAGAAGAGCTTTCATCAGCATCACTGTCCTCTGAGGAGAAGGATGTAGCTGTTTCTTCACTCTCCAGTGAAGAATCACTGGCTGAACTGTCACCGCTACTGCTACTGCAACGAATTACACTCTTAGACGATTTTTCTTGGTCTTTCTTTCTACATTGGTTTCTCCAATGCTGATAAACATGAGGAAGGAAAAAAAAATTGTTTTAATAATAACCTGTTTTCTTTTAAACCTTTCTTCAGTTCTGCTACCTTCGAGACTTATATAGGTATTTTCCTTTTCCTGTGCATTAGTAAGTCCAATGTCCAAATTCCAAGTATTTTTGACACCGTACATGTTGCTTATTTGCTTCATTATGCTTGTCTCTGGGCTATGAGCCGAAGCATGGGAGTCACCATTATAGCAAAAAAAAATTTAAAAAATAATACTTTTGCTGTCAACTCAGAACTTTTAACCTTCACTTGGATCTTAGGGAGGAGAGTTCTGGTAAAATGTCCAGATTTCGGTTAAAACTTTAGAAGAGAATCACTCTAGAAGAGCATCTAGAAACAGAAAAGCCACATAAAATCTGAACCATCTCAATCTATGACTACATTAAGATGATAGACCCATATTCTAAGTGTGTGAGGAAATAAAATCACCAAAGACTCTAAATTCATTATACATAATGTTCATTTTCCATAAAACAAGATCAGATGAAGCAAAATAAAAGAAAAGGAAAAAAAATAAAACCAGTACCACAAATGACACTGATATTGCAGTGACAAGACATAAATGTTAAAATAAGTATTATTGATTAATATGTTCATTAAAAATAATGAGTATTTTTCCTAAATTACTAGAGTGTATAAAAGGGTAGAAATGGGCATAGCTCCTAGAAAGGTGCTGAACATCATTAATTATTAGAAAAATGCAAATTACTGAAATGGGAGCATTCCCTTATTCCCTTCGCAGGGCATGCAACAGGTGTGTGGCTTGCTTCTTTGGTGCTCCACTGCTCAAACTCCTATGGGGAGCATGCAGATAGACAGGTGCAGAGGCCATGGAGAGTGTTTTTGGGCTCTGGTCACATAGCAGTGTCTAGGACTCCCAAAGTCCAGAAAGTCTACTGTGCTTCTGCTTAATTGCAAGGACAAGGGGCCAGTGTGAAAGCCTGAGTTGTTGCCCCGTGTATTGGAAGAATCAGATTACATGTGGGCTGGAAGTTGAGTGTAAAGTTTTATTGAGTGGTGGAGGTGGCTCTCAGAAAGATGAATGGGGAGCCAGAAAGGGGTATGGAGTGGGAAAGTGGTCTTCCTCTGGAGTCGGGCTGCCCAGTGGTTGCACTCTTCTCCAACCACCACCAACCAAACTCCCCTCTGTATCTGCATCATTTCACTGATCTGCCAGCATCTGTGCATGTCTGTTGATGTGTTCCTCTTGACGTCCAGTCATTTGTGTCAGTGTCTGCTTAAGGTCTCAGGTTTATATGGGTACAGGATCAGGGGTGTGGCAGGCCAGAGTGGTCTTGGAAAATATAATATTTTGGTGTGAAAACAGGAGTGCCTGTGCTCACTTAGGTTTGTGGGTACAGGCCCAAGGGTGGAGCCCTTGCCAGGGACCCTGGCATGACAATTATAGTCCTTTGAGTCTTTCTCTTGGGTTATTCAAGAATTCTGAAGATGAGGTAGAAAGGGAGTGTCAACCAAATTCACAGCAATTGCAGATAGGACATCAAAAGTGTAATTTAAATGATCAGAGACCATTACTAATCTATAAAATACAGTAGACATGGTTGTACATGAAAAATGCTAATTCAAATTTTGCCAGATTTTGTTTATACTTTCCAATGCATAACTCCAGGGACCTCTATAAAGCTGATGTTGTTTCAAGCATATTTAGAAGTTCTCATAAACTTCTCTCAAAGGTTTAAAAATTATTTTGTTCTACCAGGATGCAAACACTAGCTATACTGAGTTCAACTGGACAGTTCACAGTGTCAGAGGGAAATGTTGCATGTAGTAATGATAATAACAATATCAATAAACAGTAGTAATAGCTATGACAGTATAATAGCAATACCAAGAAGAAGGATGAGAAGGAGAGAAGAGAAGAAAATAGAAATGTATCTCCTGTATTAGGCATGCTGCTAAGCCTTTACGTTAATTATCTCCTGTTGTTCTCTATAACAACCTTATGGGAGGATAAATATTCACATCTGTTGTTAATGGATCAAAACTGGAAGCTTAGAGAAATTTACTTATTTGCTTGATGTCCTACATGTAGTCAATTGCATACTTGACATTTGAACCGATGCTTATTTGCTATCATAATCCACTTATTTAGAACATTTTTCCTAATTTTGTATCATACACAATGAACAGTTTCCCAAATTGTAGCTATTTATTCGTACAATTTTAATGCCAGTAGTCATATAGTTTTAGGGATAATAACTTGCTTTATGGCATGAAAACCACTACTCCAACAATTAGTTTTCTTCTGAAGCAACATTTTAAAACATTTTTGAAAGTTCGACAAACTGTTGAGGACTTGTGACTTATAGCAGAGAAAGTCAATGTTTCTCTATTATTCTCTCTTTCATTATCATGCTATTAGAACCTTTGATTTAAGTTAGTTTTCTGGGAAGCATATAAGAAGATGAAATTATTCATGCAAAAAAATATTGAGACAAATAATATGTGAAGAATAAAGTGGAGAGAGATCATGAGAAGGCTGAGAGAGGCTTCAATTGGGGATTCAGAATGATAATTAGGAAATGAGAATGGGAGAGAAGGAAGAGCTTCAGAGTACAGCTCAGCAGTAGAAAACGTATCAGAGTGATCAAAAATGTCTGTTAGAAGCCAGTCACTGTGGCTCATGCCTGCAATCCCAGCATTTTGGGAGGCCAAGGCAGGTGGATCCCTTGAGGCCAGAAGTTCTAGAACAGCTTGGCCAATGTGGTAAAATCCTGTCTCTGTTAAAAATACACACACACACATACACACACACACACACACACACACACACACACACACAAAGAAGAAGAAGAAGAAGAAGAAGAAGAAGAAGAAGAAGAAGAAGAAGAAGAAGAAGAAGAAGAAGAAGAAGAAGAAGAAGAAGAAAAAGAAAGAAAGAAAAGAAAAGAAAGAAAAAAAAATTAGCTGGGCAAGGTGATGCATACCTATAATCCCAACTACTCAGGAGGCTGAGGCAGGAAGATTGGGGTTGAGGTTGCAGTGAGCCGAGATCTCACCACTGTACTCCAGCCTGGGCAATAGGATTGTGAGGCAGTTGCAAAAAAAAAATATATATATATATATATATATCTGTATAACTCAGTTTTCTGTGAACCTAGATAGGTTTATATATTACTAAGATTAAGTTGTTGAGATATGCTGTGAAATTATGTGCTCAATACTTATCCTTACCCTTTAACTTCCTCCTCCATCTTTAACTTCGACCACATTTACAGTAGCAAGCCAGCTTGAGTGATGCTTGAGGGAGTGAATAAAGAGGATATAAAGAGCCAGAGTCCCTGGATAACTTCCAGAAGCGTCACCACACCAGCCCAGTTAGAGGCAAAAAAAGAAATGTCTAAACTCATTTTTTAAATGTTATTTTAGAACTCTACACACATAGATGTATTTCAACCTTAACTAATAAGCCTAATCATATTTAGAGATGAAATATAGTTTTGCTGAGGCAGTAATGCTTAAGGTATACCAGAAAAAGAGATTTTTAAAAGTAACTTAGTCTGTACAAAAATACTGTGACAACACAAATATCTTTCAACATTGGCCGGATGTTGCTGTTTTAATGGAAAGGAAAAAAAAAAGTTAAATACTTTGTCAAAATGAAACCAATAGGATTTGCTGACACGATGAAATAGAAGAAAAATTAATGAAGGGTCCAAGATCTTGAAATTGTTGATTGGGTGAATGATGATACCATTAAACCAAACACAAAGCATGGAGATGGATCAGGACTATTGGGAAGAAAATGATGAGTTTCGTTTTTGTTGAATTAGATTGAATTGCTGATGAAACATTTAAACTTGGTTGCCCCATGTAAGGAGAAGATTGAATCTGCTCAGCAAGTGAAACAGACTCTTTATGAGCATAATATATTTTCCTCTAAAACCTTCCTAAACCATTAGGAGAAGTTGTGCATATAAAATAAAGTCATAATATAGTATTTAGGCTTCCCATTTGTAATGGATGATGTTGTTTTGTTTGTTTTGTTTTTGTTTTACATTTACCACATATGGAAAGTATCTTTGGGTAGTAAAATGACATTTGTGCATTCCGTACATTTTCTGGTTTAACTATTATAAATCAAGTGTTAGAGTAAAAGCATGACATTCTTTCTTTCATATTATATCTGTATCCAGAGAGGCCTAATTCCTTTATACCTTCTTCTCATCTGCTTACCTGTTACAAATGTAGGGAAAAATTCTAGGTAAGGCAAAAATTCTATGTTTTCTCTTATCTATTCTTACTTTTAAAATAATCTATTATAACATATTTTAAAAATTAAAAGGCACTAATTTTCATCAAATATTTTGAATGCTTTTGGTCTAAAAATCAATTTGCATTTTATATTACAAAAACAACATTCACTTTTTTTTTTACATTTTGATTTTATATGACAGAGCTGTGAGATATGTGATGGTAAATCGGAGTTGCCTGATGATAAATCTCAGCATGATTTCAGTTTATTTTTATAGATGTAAAATTTTCCACTAATTAAAAGATTATATTGAGCACCTGTATTCATTATTTAACTTCCTTCATTTTAGTCATTGTCATTTTTTCATCTTTGTAGTTGATACTGTTGTTGTTATTTTTACTGCAGGTGGAATTAAATAGGAGTAGATACAACATGTCTTTTGGTGGCTGATACAGGAATTCCCTGACAGCTCAGAACATATTTAGTAATTACGTCATTCAGACCTGAATATTGCATTATCTCAAACTGCCTGGAATGAAAACCATTTACCTAACTTGCTGCAAGAAGTTCATCTTCACTTTAAAGTGATCACTTTTCTTCCTAAATTGCACTGTCTAATAGTAAAAGTCCAGGGGCCCTTCATCTATGGTCTTTTTCTATTCTGTTTATTTTTATTATCTTTGGTCATTGAATAGCTGAAGGGGAAGGTAGGCATGTTTTGTGCCTGCATTGTTTATTTAACTGTCAGTGCAATAGAGATTTAGGTTGTGTAATTTGATACAAAAGTGCAAGACAAGTTAAGCAGTAGGATTTCAGAGTGTCTCAACCAAAGTTATACCTGTCCTACACAATAAATTCTCAAAGACACATTTAATTATGAAGGAAAGACAGTAAAAAAAAAAAAATTCTACAATCCAAAGAAATTGGTTTCCAACTTTGCTCTGCTGAAGCTTCACTAACCAAATCAACTGTATATATTTCCCAGGCTAATAAAATAGACACATTGGGAGTACACATTATTCTTTGTACTACAGATGACATTAATGTTTAAAGCAAATTCACCTTAAAAACCTTAAAGAACTTGTGAAAACTTTATTTTAGTGTTTATCTAGGAATCCAATTATCGCAAAATTTTTATGTAGGTGAATAAGATTAAGGTATAACAAATTTAATATGTTGATACATTTTAATTTGCCCATATATTCTTATATTGTAATGAGTTATTTGCTCATTAAATGTTTCTTCTTTAAATTGTCAGTAGAATACTAGGTAATTTTTTAATTTTTACATGTATTATATATTCTCAAGCTGCCATTTCTATTATAAAATTTGTTTGTGCTTGGGAGTATAATATATGATTCAAATAAGAGTTTTCCTTAAGTTTAAAACTAATATGATTAATTATAAAAATAAATGACTTGTACCTATCGAAACAGGATATAAATATTAAATGGGATAAATATTTCCTGAATAATAACATAAGCATAAAAACACACATTGTATAGTAATATATAATGTTTCATAAATCGTTTTAACTTCATGAATTCCAAATTTTTAAACATTTCTTTTATCTTCTCCTTCAATTATGATTTATCTTCAGCACCTTTTTATGTTTAGAATGCCAGGGCACACAGGTATCCCCCAGAGGCTGCAAAATGGCCTTTTCTACTACAGCTTCCAGAAAGAAAACCAAATTGCTGACCCCTTAATCTTAGCCCAGTGAGATCCATGTTAGACTCTGGCTACCAGAATTGTAGGTTGATAAATTTGTGTTGTTCCAAATACTTTTTATAGTAAATTACTTTAGCTATAAATGGCAAAGAGGAGACAGTCACTGAGGATAAAATAGAAGGAAATTTCAGGTAGAGGAATTAAGATATAAAGGGCCTTAGTATGTAAAAATGATTTGAACTGGATCAAATGTTTTGTAAATGTGCAATTGTTTTAAAATAGAAAATTTATTTTTAAAATTTCCAGTGACAAAACAAGTTTTTATGAATGTTTTAGAGTTTTTGCTATGAAGATTCCCTGAGATTTTATTCCCTTTTATAGGCCTCATTTATATATTTACTCATTTATTTAAAAATATAAGTATTTTACAAATAAAGATATAGATATCACAAATTTGATTCATAAAAGTTTACTATGTTTCCTCTGCTAGACAATATTTTGATAAATAGGTATTTCTATCCTTTTTCTGTGGTACATGGAATTGTGACTTCTCTCTTCTCTCTTTTTTTCTTTGTGATGATAATTTTTTATTATACTTTAATTTCTGGGATACATGTGCAGAACGTGTAGGTTTCTTACAGGTGCCATGGTTGTTTTCTGCACCCATCAACCCATTATTTACATTAGGTATTTCTCCTGATGCTATCCCTCCCCTAACCCTCCACCTTACAACAAGCCATGGTGTCTGATGTTCCCCTCCCTGTGTCCATGTGTTCTCATTGTTCAGCTTCCACTATGATTGAGAAGATGCAGTGTTTGGGTTTCTGTTCTTGTGTTAGTTTGCTGAGAATGATGCTTTCCAGCTTCATCTGTTTCCCTGCAAAAAACATGAACTCATCTTTTGTATGGCTGCCTACTATTCCATGGTGTATATGTGCCACATGTTATTTTATCCAGGCTATCATTGATGGGCATTTGAGTTGGTTCCAAGTCTGCTATTGTGAATAGTGCTACAACAAACATAAATGTGTGTATGTGTGTCTTTATAGTAGAGTAATTTATAATCCTTTGGGTATATATCCAGTAATGGGATTACTAGGTCAAATGGTATTTCTGGTTCTAGATCCTTGAGGAAACTTCACACTGTCTTCCACAATGGTTGAACTCATTTACACTAGTACCAATGGTGTAAAAGCATTCCCATATCTCCACATCCTCCTCAACGTCTGTAGTTTCCTGACTTTTTAATGATTGCTGTTCTAACTGGCATGAGATGGTATCTCATTGTGGTTTTAATTTGTAATAGTGATGATGAACTTTTCTTTTCCATATATTTGTTGAGCCCATAAATGTCTTCTTTATGAAGTATCTGTTTATATCCATTGCCCACATTTTGATTGGATTGTTGATTTCTTGTTTCTTGTTAATTTGTTTAAGTTCCTTGTAGACTGTGGATACCAGCCCTTTGTCAGATGGATAGATTGCAAAACTTTTCTCCCATTCTGTAGGTTGACTACTTACTCTGATGATAGTTTCTTTTGCTGTGCAGAAGCTCTTAAGTTTAATTATATCCCATTTGTCAATTTTGTTTTTTGTTGCCATTGCTTTTGGTATTTTAGTCATGAAGACTGTCCATGCCTATTTCCTGAATGATATTTCCTCGAAATATCATTCAGGAAATATCATTCAGGAAATATCATAAGACCTAAAGACATGACATTTTTCATGTCTTTAGGTCTTATGTTTAAGTCTTTAATTGATCTGGAGTTAATTTTTGTTTAACGTGTAAGAAAGGACTCCAGTTTCAGTTTTCTGCATATGGCTAGCCAGTTTTCCCAACACCATTTATTAAACAGGAAATTGTTTCCCCATGGCTTGTTTTTGTCAGGTTTGTCAAAGATCTGGTCATTGTAGATGTATGATGTTATTTTTGAGGCTTCTGTTCTTTTTCATCGGTCTATATATTTGTTTTGGTACCAGTACCATGATGTTTTGGTTGCTATAATCTTGTAGTATAGTTTGAAGTTAGGTAGTGTGATGTCTCCAACTTTGTTCGTTTTGGTTAGGATTGTCTTGTCTATGTGAGTTTTTGTTGTTGATGTTGTTGTTGTTGTTGTTGTCTTGAAAAAAATATAAAATTTAAAATATTTTTTTCTAATTCTGTGAAGAAAGTCAATGGTGGCTTTGATGGGGATAGCACTGAATCTGTAAATTACTTTGGGCATTATGGCCATTTTCATGATATTGATTTATCCTTTCCATGAGCGTGGAATGTTTTTGCATTTGTTTTTGTTCTTTCTTATTTCCTTGAGCAGTGGTTTGTAGTTCTCCTTGAAGAGGTCCTTCATGTCCTTTATATGGTGTATTCCTAGGTATTTTATTCTCTTTGCAATTGTGAATGGAAGTTCATTCATGGTTTGGCTCTCTGTTTGTCTATTATTGGTGTATAGAAATGCTTGTAATTTTTGCACATTGATTATTTATTCTGAGACTTTGCTGAAATTGCTTATCAGCTTAAGGAGATTTGGGGCTAAGATGATGAGATTTTCTAAATATACAATCATGTTATCTGCAAGGAGAGACAATTTGACTTCCTCTCTTTCTATCTGACTATCCTTCATTTCTTTCTCTTGCCTGATTGCCTTGGCCAGAATTTCCAATACTATGTTGCATAGGAGTAGTGAGAGAGGGCATCCTTGTCTTGTGCCAGTTTTCAAAAGGAATGCGTTCAGGTTTTTTTCCCATCCTGTATGACATTGGCTGCAGGATAAAGCAGGAAAGAATTAAAATCGATACCCTAACATCACAATTAATAGAACTAGAGAGGAAGAGCAAACAAATTCAAAAGCTAGCAGAAGACAAGAAATAATTAAGATAAGAGTCAAATTGAAGGAGATTGAGACATGAAAATTCCTTAAAAAAAATCAATGAATTCAGGAGCTTGTTTTTTGACAAGATTAACAAAATAGATAGACCACTAGCCAGACTATCTATTTTGAAAAGAGAGAAGAATCAAATAGACACAATAAAAATGATAAAGGGGAGATCATTACTGATCCCACAGAAATACAAACTGCAATCAGAGAATACTATAAACACCTCTATGCAAATAAACTAGAAAATCTAGAAGAAATAGGTACATTCCTGGACATATACAACCTCACAAGATTAAACCAGAATGAAGTCAAATCCCTGAATAGACCAATAATAAGGCAGTAATTAATTGAGGCAGTAATTAATAGCCTACCAAACAAGAAAAGCCTAGGACCAGCTAGATTTACAGCCGAATTCTATCAGAGGTACAAAGAAAAGCTGATACAATTCCTTCTGAAACTTTTCCAAACAATAGAAACAGAGGGACTCCTCCTTAACTCATTTTGTGAGGCCAGCATCATCCTGATACCAAAACCTGTCAGAGACACAACAAAAAAAGGAAATTTCCGGCCGATATCTCTGATGAGCATTGATGTGAAAATCCTCAATAAAATGCTGGCAAACTGAATCCAGCAGCACATCAACAAGCTTATAAACCATGATCAAGTTGGCTTCATCCCTGGGATGCAAGGCTGATTCAACATGTGCACATGAATAAACGTAATTCATCACATAAACAGAATCAATGACAAAAAACACATGATTTTCTCAATAGATGCAGAAAAGGCCTTAGATATAATTCAACACCCTTTCAAGCTAAAACTGTCAGTAAACTAGGTATTGATGGAACATATCTCAAAATAAGAAGAGCTATTTATCACAAACCCACAATGACTTCTCTCTTTGATTCATAGAGTACCAATTCCAAATATCTTTCCTAAAGTGTAGAACAGGATGTCTGCCATGATGTGGCAGTATAACCTGACTGTTACATCTCTGGGAGAAATGACTTTACTTCTACTATTAGCCCCAAGATAATTGACAATGATGTTAATTGTCAAAATTATGCACAAATAACATTAGATTTCGATTTGGGGATATGGAGAGATGGAAAAAAAAGTATAAGGCCTTGGAATATCATAGGCTAGAAAGATAGAATACTGTTTATAAAGACTCTCCTTTTCAAGATCAAGGAATCATTGTCACATGACAAATGACCTAGAGTTTGGTTTTATAAGGCAAGAATTTTCAAGAATGTCTCAAAATAAATATCTTGAGGTAATTCAGAAACTTTTTAACATTGTAAGCTGTCAATTCAAAGTTAAAGGAGCATAGGATGTTGATGAACTACATAATATTAGGGTGAAAAGTGGAGAGTATGCTATAAGAAGAAACAACATAAAAAGCTGAGACTAGAATAAGGGGTGGAGACAGAGCACATAAGACTGATCTTTGACATTTTATACAGTACAATACTAATACCTAATTTTGAAATTATATGAATGTGACTTTCATTTAGACAAACAGGACATAATTAAACTCCAGAGCTTCTGCACAGCAAAAGAAACAATTATTAGGGTGAATCAGCAACCAACAGAATAGGAAAAAATTTTGCAATCTACCCATCCGACAAAGGGCTAATATCCAGAATCTACAAAGAATTAAAATAGATGTACAAGAGAAAAACAAGCCCATTCAAAAGTGGGTGGAGGATATTAACAGACACTTTTCAAAAGAAGACATATATGAGGCCCACAAACATGAAAAAATGCTCATGATCACTGGTCATTAGTGAAATGCAAATCAAAACTATATTGAGATACCATCTCACGCCAGTTAGAATGGCAATCATTAAAAAATCTGGAGACAACAGATGCTGGAGAGGATGTGGAGAAATAGGAACACTTTTCCACTGTTGGTGGGAGTATAAATTAGTTCAACCATTGTGGAATACAGTGTGGTGATTCCTCAAGGATCTAGAAATAGAAATTCCATTTGACCCAGCAATCCCATTACTGAGTATATATCCAAAGGATTATAAAGTGTTCTATCATAAGGACACATGCACCAGAATGTTCACTGAAGCACTGTTTACAATAGCAAAGACCTGGAACCAACCCAAATGCCCATCAATGATAGGCGGGACAGGGAAACTGTGGCACATATACATCATAAAATACTACGCATCCATAAAAAATGATGAGTTCGTGTCCTTTGTAGGGGCATGGATGAAACTGGAAACCATCATTCTCAGCAAACTGACACAAGAATAGAAAATCAAACACCACATGTTCTCACTCATAGGCGGGTGTTGAACAATGAGAATACATGGACACAGGGAGGGGAGCATCACACATTGAGGTCTGTGGCGGGGGGAACTAGGGGAGGGCCAGTGGAGGGTGGGGAGTTGGGGAGCAATAACGTGGGGAGAAATGCCAGATATAGGTGATGGGGAGGAAGGCAGCAAACCACATTGCCATGTATGTACCTATGAAACAATCTTGCATGTTCTTCACATGTACCCCAAATCCTAAAATGCAATAAAATACGTTTAGAAAAAAAATTATTTTAAAACTTTACTTTTTAAGCATTTTTATATTTCCAGCTATTTTTATTCCCTAAAAATGAAATTTCAGAGAAAAGATATCATCAATATTATCCAAAAGCAAATGTAAGGAAACATAATATTTTTCATGTTCAATATATATAAATTTGATTTAAATTAACTAGTGTGGCTATTTGTACACATACACTAATTGAACAGCATTGTCTTTAAAATAATTTCCTGACAGGATCATTTTTCTGAGTGATGGCAAAGATCATTTATGGCTTTTCTTTTCTCTTTAATTTTCCTAGGGGTCACACTTTGGTCTTGCTTCACATTTCTTACCATTACACCGCATTAATTGTTTTCTGTTTATTCTTATATTCTCCCTGAGATGTCAACAGTGATGGGGGCCTGCCAAATAAACTCAACATAGACATAAAACAGAGCAAAATATAAGCAGCTGTTTTCATCATGTATCTCTCCTGTGCACTTTTTAAGCTCAACTGCCTAGAAAATTTACTTGTAAACTTCCCCAACTGCTTTATGATAAAACAGGAATTATAGTTATATAATAAAACAATAACAGAGTTTCACACAGCACAAAATGTTATTAGAGTCCATATCAAAACAGTGAATAATTAAGGTACATATCTTATGTAAATTGTAAAATATATTTATACTATTGGTATCTCCATGTATTAGTCCATTTTTACACTGTTGATAAAGACATACCTGACACTGGGTAATTTATAAAAAAAAAAAAAAAAAAAGTTTTAATGGATTCACAGTACCACGTGGCTGGGAAGGACTCACCATCATGGCAGAAAGTGAAAGGCACATCTTACAAGACAAGAGAATGAAAACCAAGCAAAAGGGGTTTCCTCTTATAAAACCATCAGATCTAGTGATACTTATTTACTACCAGGAGAACAGTACGGGAGGGAACTGCCCCCAAGACTCAGTTATCTCCCGCTGGGTCCCTCCCACAATATGTGGGAATTTGGGGAGCTACAATTCAAGATGAGATATGGCTGAGGACACAGACAAACTATATCACTCTATAATATCAGGAATATAGAATTGATTCAATTGAGATTAAAGATGGCTGGTTTTCTCTTTGTTTTTCTGAAGACTGTTAAAACCCAGATCTACTCTAGGGTCCTGGGAGGCAGTTAGTGGCAGGTGAATATAAACTCCCCTCAGTGTAATTCAGTGTCACTAGTTTTTCTACTATGGCAGTTGGACTAGGGAGAAT
The DNA here is from genome assembly GCF_048565385.1 of Saimiri boliviensis. NCBI lineage: Eukaryota > Metazoa > Chordata > Mammalia > Primates > Cebidae > Saimiri > Saimiri boliviensis. The sequence continues at coordinate 272,170,036 of NC_133449.1, read as the reverse complement.
GGTGTTCCACAGCAGGTGGGACTTTTAATGCTCAGTCCGCTAGTGACAATGGATAGACCAGCAAAAACAACCCCTTGGGGCGTATTTAATGTGACACAAGATGTGGTTTCAAGATCTGTAATTGTTGCAGGTGAAGGATTTAAAAGTCAATTCATCAAGTGAAATCAAAATAAGTCTGAATAATGGGCTAACACAGTCACATTGAAATGTATTTTCACTTTTACAACTTTGTTGGTGTTTCTAGACTTATAATCTTACTCTATTATGAATGTACTTTTATCTATCAATTTTTTCTGAGGAATTTAGAATGCCATATCATAAATCATCAAAATAGACTTAGAAGACACAAAAGGTTGTTGCTATTCCTCTTATGCAGATAAAAAAAGAAATTTGAAGGACTGGCTAAATAATTTTTCCCTAGATCACTTCAAGAAGTCACTGGCAAAATCAAGCAGGATTTCAAGGTATTTTGTGACCCCTATCCACAAGTATAAGATGAAAGAGTGAGATAATAACACAAACAGAATTCAAATAAGCTGTCAAGGAAGTTCAAATTTCTCTTGCTCCTCTGCTAAGAATAAACAACAACAACAAAAAACAGATACTGTTTATCAACATGTGTTCATTTTGTATTTATATGAATAGTATTCTTGAAATAGAAGGTGCTATAAGTATAATGTTCATATAAATACCTATATGGTTGAACTCTTTTTTTTACAAATATGATATTTCCCCCCACATATCTCCATTTTAAATTCTTTTTTCAATATTCATTATACTGTGTTCACAATTCTGTTGTAAAATTCTATTATGCCTAATATTCTATTTTGCTGATTATAAAATTACAGGAAAACTTTACAATATTGGGAAATACACAAAGTCTCAATATGTGAGTCTACAGATACTATTACATTTGAAATGAATTGTCCCTTTTTCCTATTTATCTACATGTTTTCTTACAAAATGAAATTATTGGACTTCAGGGTTCAGAGGAGAGATGTAAAGCACTCATAAGTGTTACTGTCATTTTTATTAAGAAGAAATATGATTCTTATTGCAAATTATAAATTACCTTTTCTCTTGAAGACATGGGAAAATCTGGCATTATTAGGCAAACAACTAATCCTAAATCTGAAGAGAGATAGGAATTTGCTGGGAGAAAAGATTCCATCATTTGCTTTCTTCAGGCAAATTCTACAGAACCCCAATGTAAGCAGTAAAATGATTCAGCAAGAAGTGTTTAACAAATTGCCAAAGCCAAGTGTTAAATACTGTACCGAAGTGAAGACCCTTGATCCTGAAGACATATAGAAGTTGTACATCTTCAGAACCAAGTGTCTTCACATCGGTACACTATTCAACACTTGTTCAGTTATTACATTATAAACATTTTTGTAGGCTTTCCCAGTATGATTACCACCAGGTGCTCTCAGATAAGACAAGGAGACATTCTTTAGCCAGAAAGAAGACAACTATGTTAAAACTTGTATCTCTTCAAAGAGATGATGTACTTCAGAAATGGAATTAATGAAGATGAAACATATTTTAAGTTTACTTTTAATTTTTTTTTTTTTTTTTTTGAGATGAAGTTTCGCTCTTGTTACCCAGGCTGGAGTGCAATGGCGTGATCTTGGCTCACCGCAACCTCCGCCTCCTGGGTTCAGGCAATTCTCCTGCCTCAGCCTCCCTAGTAGCTGGGATTACAGGCATGCCCCACCATGCCCAGCTAATTTTTTTGTATTTTTAATAGAGACGGGGTTTCACCATGTTGACTAGGATGGTCTTGATCTCTTGAACTTGTGATCTGCCTGCCTCAGCCTCCCAAAGTGCTGGGATTACAGGCTTGAGCCACCACGCCCTGCACTTTTAATTTTTTTTAAATAAAGTTTTTTTTCACAAAAAGTTGTAGGAATATAGTATGTCCATAACATATGAAAAATTGAAAGGTTTGACTATAATGACACAAAGAATGGGATGGATTTATTTGGAATATTATGCCACAAGTGTACTATTCTATAAAGTCATATAATATTATTTAAGGGTAGATTCAGATTATGCCAAAATATAAGTTGTAAACCCAAGATGATCATTTAAATAATTTTTTAAGATGGATATCTTGTCCTAGTTAAGGAGGGTAATTGCATGATGATCAATCCTCAAGAAGACACAACAATCTTAATTATGCACATAATGTACACTAACACATCAAAATACATGAGGTAAAAATAAACAGATCTGAACAGAAAAATAGCCACAATTATGATCACAGACTTTTAACACTATTGTTTCAGAAATTGATAGGCCATACAGCATATCAATACAGAGATAGATATCTGAAAGACACTGTCAACCAACTTGACATAATTGACATTTGCAGAACATTTTACTCAACAATAACTGATATTATTCTCCTGTGCACATGTGGTTTTCATAAAGTAAGATAATCTTCTGGCCCACAACACAACCCTTAACAAGCTTAAAATAATGCAAATCATATAGTGCATATTTTTATTTAGTTAGTTTTAAAATATTTATTATACTTTAAGTTCTGGGGTACATGTGCAGATCATGCAATATTGTTACATAGGTATACATGTGCCATGGTGGTGGTTTGCTGCATCCATCACCCTATCATCTACTTTAGATATTTCTCCTAATGCTATCCCTCCCCAATCCCCCAACCCCCTGCTATTCCTCCCTTAGGCCTCCCCAGCCCTCAGGCCCCAATGTTTGACCTTCTTCCCCCACCGTCCATGAGTTTATTCCAACACCCACTTATGAGTGAGAACATGCGGTGTTTAGTTTTATGATCTTGTGTCAGTTTGCTGAGAAAGATGGTTTCCAGTTTCATCCATGTCCCTGCAAAATACAAGAACTCATCCTTTTTTATGGCTGCATAGTATCCCATAGTGTATATGTGCCAAATTTTCTTTATCCAGTCTATCTTTGATGGGCATTTTGGTTAGTTCCAAGTTTTTGCCATTGTGAATAGTGCCACAATAAACATACATGTGCATGTATATTTATAATATAATGATTTATAATCTTTTGAGTATATACCCAGTAATGAGATTGCTGGGTCAAATGGTATTTCTAATTCTAGATCCTTGAGGAATCGCCACAGTGTCTTCCACAATTGTTGAATTAATTTACACTCCCACCAACAGTATAAAACATTCCTGTTTTTCTATATCCTCTCCAGCACCTATTGTATACTGATTTTTTAATGATAGCCTTTCTAACTAATGTGAGTTGGTATTTCAATGTTGTTTTGATTTGCATTTCTCTAATGGCCAGTGATGATAAGCTTTTTTTCATGTATTTGTTGGCTGCATAAATGTATTCTTTTGAAAAATGTGTTCACATCCTTTGCCCACTCTTTGATGAGTTGTTTGATTTTTTTCTTGTAAATTTCTTTAAGTTCTCTGTAGGTTCTAGATATTGGCCCTTTGTCAGATGGGTAGATTGCAAAAATGTTTTCCCATTCTATTGGTGGCCAGTTTACTCTATAGATAAATATAATATGATGAAATCTTGTCAATCCAAATGACAGACCCAGGTAGGAAACTTAATCAAATGAGGTTATTATTCCAAGCTTGAGGATGTGCACCCAGGATTAACATGTGCTTTCCAGATATGTGTCCTCAGGCTCAACACAATGAATTTTATTTCATTTATGTACCTGCCATGGTTTCGCATTTGAATTGACACTATTGTCATCTCAAATGAGATCCCTGAGTAGGGTCTAGCTTTCCTGAAACACAGCAATTCTCTGCTCAGTGCTCAGTTCCAACTGAGAGCCCCTTTTCACTTGATCACACTGCATAACTCTCCAAGGTCAAGGGCTTCTCCTTCCTAAGGTCTCCATTTTCCAATCTTTGGTTTAGATCTCAATATTTGATTGCCATGAACACCCTATGGGGATATGTTGGCTTCCAAAAATACAAGGAAGCCTTCTCCTTGCATGAAGACAGAGAGTCATTTTCAGCTCATTAACTTCACCTTCAAGTAATAACCTGGGTTGGAGTATTATCTTAAATTTGTTAGGTGAAATTTTTTGCCAGTCCTTACTTCTTTTTCTTCTGAAATTACTTTTTCTTGTTTGATTGGTTGATTTTGGTTTCTTTCTTCTGGATTTGACCAACATTTAATGTCCTATAGTGTATGAATGTGGAATTTTCACTCCAAAGACAAAAGAGTACTTGCTTTCAGGGCATCCACAGGTACTGGAGAATCTCAAGAAGGTGTCTGAGAGGAAGCTCCTGCAATGTGTAGCAGGCCTAACCATTCTTGGAAGAACATACATCTGTTTCACATTATTTTATCCACTTTGCTATAACAGTAAGACAATATTGCAAAATGTCAGCAGACAACTATCAAAAAATCAAAAATGACACGTTATTAAATTCAAGTTTCCAAAATGGTTTGGGTGACAAATTAGGCATTCTTATCAAATGTCATATGACTAACTGAGCCATGGCCAGAACTAATAACCTGGAAAATTTAGACAACCAGCTGTCCTGTATAATGGTATAAAAGGAAAAGCAAAAGACTCATGAAAGTATGCACTTACAATTGTAATAGCTGATCTCTCAAAACTTCCAGGCCAGTAAGAAAATTAGGTCCACTGGCTCTGGGAGTTTTCTCCTGCAAGAAACCAGGGAATCTTAAAATAAATTTCAAGAAACTGAAATGAAAACAGGTGGATAAGCTCAAATTAAACTAAGCTTTCTCTGAGGAAATAAGTGGTTTTCATTTCTCCCAATACTCTGCTTTAACCATTTTGGAGAAATTAACAAAATAACAAATAATAGCTCTCATCAGCCCTTATAGTCAAGGGAACTACTCTATCAGTTATAAATCCCACTTTTTCTGAAAAGCCTGTTCCTCAGAATAATGAAAGGTTAATATGGTGGGCCCACCTAATAAACCTATTCCTTGCTTTAAATCTAAACCTTTGACTTACTGGTCCATTGAGTTTGGCCTTCCTCCCAAGGCTATGAATGTTATACCCTCAGTCAATTTCACATATTCTTGATATGCTCCAAAGCCCTGGTTAGCCTTCTGGGCCAATATTTCCTCATTATCCACCATAATACTCACATCTATTTTTTTCTCAAAGGGGTAAATATTTTTAGAACTCAAACAAGGGGATTGCGGAAAGCAAAGGAAAACTATCACCCTGATAATATGCTACATGTTGGCATTAGTGGCATAAGAATGCCCTCATGTGATTGGGAGAATAAATGGAAAAACAACAATGCAATCAATAGAATAATCCTTTTAAATGCTTTAATTTTTCTGTTAACCCCAAATGTTGTGCAGTTACTTAACATTCCAATTGTGCAGATAACCCACTCTTTGCCATTTTAATTCCTTAAAATGAAAACAACACTACCAGGAAGTTATCAAGATACTTGGTGGCAGAGACTCCTAGGGATAGTTGTTCTCAGATATGAGGAATATGCTGATAGAGATACGATTAAAAAAAAAAAAAAACCGTCACCCACTATAGGACAGATCGCTTAAGATATTCCAAAGAGCATTGCAGTACAACAAGTCTCTGAATTCCTTGGGCCAAATAGCACTGAATAAAAGAGTTGCTGTAGACTTTCTCCCAGCCAAACCAGGAAGCATCTGTGCAGTAGATCACACCACATCTTCACTCACATCATTTCAAGTGAACCAGAGACTTATATTGAAATAATTTCCAAGTGAGATAAGTGGTTACAACAAACTATGCAAGTGTGTGTGTGTGTGTGTGTGTGTGTGTGTGTGTGTGTGTGTGTGTGACAGAATCTCCCTCTGTCTCCCAGGCTGCAGTGCAGTGGCAGGATCTCGGCTTACTGCAACCTCTGCTTCCTTGGTTCAAGCAATTCTCCTGACTAAAAAATACAGGTATTATATAGCATGATAATATAAATATATATATAAATTACATGACATATGAGACTAACATCATGATTCATAGAAGAAAAATTAGATAGATTGAATTTTATTAGAATAAAAACCTTTGTTATTTAAATAGCATTAAAGAAATAGAAGGCAAGCCACAAAACAGAAAAAATATGTGTTTTTTATATATTCAGAAAAAGGCATATCTAGGATATACAACAAATGCTAACTCAACAAAATTTAACTGCATATTTTAACTCTGCTTATAATGAGCAGAACAGGCTGGACATGGTCATTCATGCCTGTAATCCCAGCACTTTGGGAGGCCAAGGCAGGATGTTCACATTAGGCTAAGAGTTTGAGATCAGTCTGGGCAACAAGAAAGACCCCATTTTTGTTGTTGTTGTTGTTTGTTTGTTTTGTTTTGTTTTTGTTGTTGTTTTTTAAATGTGAAAAATAGCCAGGCATGGTAGTACATATCTGTAGTCCTAGCTACTCAAGAGGCTGAGGCAAGAGGATGACTTTTGAGCCCTGGAGTCTGAGGATGCAGTGAGCTATAATCGTGTCACTGTACTCTAACCTCGGTGACACACAGAGATCTGCCTGGGGGAAAAAAAAAAAAGCAGAACGTAATATGAACAAACAATTCAATTCACCACATGAGATATTCAGATGACAAATATTCATGTTAAAATATGCTCAACACATTACCCATTGGGAAAATGCAAAATAGATATAGAAAGAAAAGCTACTGCATACCTGTTAGAGTGACTATAGCAAAAAAAAAAAAAAAAAAGAAAAAAAAAAGAAAAAAAAAAGAAGAAAAAAATGGTTTCTTAGAGTGCTTCAGAAAAAAAGAACCAACAGAAAGACAAATGATAGATAGATAGATAGATAGATAGATAGATAGATAGACAATAGACAAACAACAGAAGATATATTAAAAGATTTAACTTATGTAACTATTGGAATATTTGAAGTCCCACAATAGGAGATCTGAAAGCTGGAAGCCCTGTGACGTCAGTAGCATGGTTCAATCCAAGCCTGAAAGAATCAGAACTAGAGAATTTGAAGGTGTAACTCTAAGAATGAGCTCAGTACTGCTAGTGTAAGTTCTCAAGCCAAAACTATAATACTATTAGAAGAAAACATGTAGAAAACACTTCAAGACATTGGTCTAGCAAAGATTTTATGAATAAGAATTTAAAAGCCTGATCAAAAAAAAAAAAAAAAACACAAAGCAGGCAAATGAGACTATATTAAAATAAAAAGATTCTGCACAGCAAAAGAAACTATTAATGAAGTTAAGAGACAACCTATAAAATGGGAGAAAATATTTTCAGACTCTTCATCTGAAATGGAACTAATGTCAAGAAAATAAAAGAAACTAAAGAAGTCAAAAGCAATCATTCAATCAATAAACAAGAAAGAAAATCCCATTAAAAAGTGAGCAAAGATTTAATTATATATTTCTCAAAAGGAAACATAAAAATAACCAACAGGTTTTTTTAATATAAAAATGTTTTTATATAAATTTTGTTACATAAAAATGCTCAACATCACTCCTTATTAGAAAAATACTAGTCAATAACACAATGATATAACACCTTAGCTGAGTTTAAACAGCTATTACAGAAAGATTTCAAAAACTAACAAGTTCTGGCAAGACTGAGAAGAAAGAAAATCCTTTATACATTGTGGTGGGAATGTAAATGAGTATAGCCATTATGAAAAACAGTATGGAAGTTTCTCAAAAACTAAAAATAGAATGATTATCCTATCCAGCAATACCACTGTTGGGTATTTTTCTAAAGCAAAGGAAATCATCTTAAGGAGATTTTAGGCTGAGATGATGGGGTCTTCTAAGTAAATAATCATGTTGTCTGCAAATGAAGACAATTTGACTTCCTCTTTTCCTAATTGAATAACTTTTATTTGTTTTTCTTGCCTGATTGCTTTGGCAAGAAATTCCAATACTATGTTGAATAGGAGTGGTGGGAGAGGTCACCTTTGTCTTGTGCCAGTTCCCAGAGGGAATGCTTCCAGTTTTTGCCCATTCAGTATGATATTGGCTGTGGGTTTGTTATAAACAACTTTTTTTTTTTTTTGAGGCGGAGTTTTTTTGCTCTTGTTACCCAGGCTGGAGTGCAATGGCGCGATCTCGGCTCACCGCAACCTCCGTCTCCTGGGTTCAGGCAATTCTCCTGCCTCAGCCTCCTGAGTAGCTGGGATTACAGGCACGTGCCACCATGCCCAGCTAATTTTTTGTATTTTTAATAGAGACGGGGTTTCACCAGGTTGACCAGGATGGTCTCGATCTCTCGACCTTGTGATCCACCCACCTCGGCCTCCCAAAGTGCTGGGATTACAGGCTTGAGCCACCGCGCCCAGCTATAAACAACTTTTATTATTTTAAGATATATTCCATCAACATTGAGTTTATTGTGAGTTTTTAGCATAAAGCGCTGTTGAATTTTGTCAAAGGTCTTCTATGCATCTATTGAGATAATCATGTGGTTTTTGTGTTTGGTTCTATTTATGTGACGAATTATATTTATAGATTTACGTATGTCGAACAGACAGAGAACCAAATCCCAAGTGAATTCCCATTCACAATTGCTACAAAGAGAATAAAATATCTAGGAATACAACTAACAAGTGATGTGAAGGACCTCTTCACAGAGAACTGCAAACCACTTCTCAAGGAAATAAGAGAGAACACAAACAGATGGAAAAACATTCCATGATCATGGATAGGAAGAATAAATACTGCGCCCAAAGTATTTTTTGGATTTAATGCTATCTCCATCAAACTATCATTGACCTTCTTCACGTAACTGGAAAAAACATCCTTAAACTTCATATGGAACCAAAAATGGTCCTGTATAGCCAAGACAATCCGAAGCAAAGAAACAGAGCTGGAGGCATCATGCTACCTTACTTCAAACTATACTACAAGGCTACAGTAATCAAAACAGCATGGAACTGATACCAAAACAGAGATACAGACCAATGGAACAGAACAGAGGCCTCAGAAGTAATGCCACACATACACAACCATCTGATATTTGACAAATCTAACAAAAACAAGCAATGGGGAAACGATTTCCTGTTTAATATATGATGTTGGGAAAACTGACAAGGCATATGCAGAAAGCTGAAATTTGATCTCTTTCTTATACCTTATGCAAAAATCAATTCCAGATGGATTAAAGATTTAAACATAAGACCTAAAACCATAAAAACCCTAGAAGAAAACCTAGGCAATACCATTCAGGACATAGGCATGGGCAAGCTTCATGACTAAAGCACCGAAAGCAATGGCATAAAAGACAAAATAGACAAATGGGATCTAATTAAACTTAAGAGCTTCTGCAAACGAAACTATCATTAGAGTGAACTGGCAACCAACAGAATGTGAAAAATTTTTGCAATCTACCCATCTGACAAAGGGCTAATATCCATAATCTACAAAAACTTTAAATGAATTTACAAGAAAAAGACAAACAACTCCATCCAACAGCTGATGAAGGATATGAACAGACGCTTTGCAAAAGAAGACATTTATGTGGCCAACAAACATATAAAAATGCTTATCATCACTGGTCATTAGAGAAATGCAAATCAAAACCACATTCAAATACCACCTCATGCCAGTTAGAATGGCAATCATTAAAAAATCTGGAAACAACAGATGCTGGAGAGGATGTGGAGAAATAGGAACACTTTTACACTCTTGGTGACAGCGTAAATTAGTTCAACCATTGCAGAAGACAGTGTGGTTATTCCTCAAGGATTTAGAAATAGAAATACTCTTTGACCCAGCAATCCCATTACGGGGTGTATACCCAAAGCATTATAAATTGTTCTATTCTAAAGACACATGCACATATATGTTCATTGCATCACTGTTTACAATAGCAAAGACTTGGAACCAACCCAAATGCTCATCAATGATAGACTGGCCAAAAAAATGTGGCATGTATACACCATGGAATATTATGCAGCCATATAAAAGGATGAGTTTATGTCCTTTGCAGGGACATGGATGAAGCTGGAAAACATCATTCTCAGCAAACTGACAAAAGAACAGAAAATCAAATACCTCATGTTCCCACTCATAAGTGGTTTTTGAGCAATAAGAACACATGGACACAGGGAGCAGAACATCACACACTGGGGCCTATTGTGGGGTAGAGGAGCTAGTGGAGGGATATCAGGGGGTTGGGGGATTGGAGATGGATAACATTAGTAGAAATACCGAATGTAGATGACTAGGGGATGGATGCAATAAACCACCATGGCATGTGTATACCTATGTAACAATCCTACACAATCTGCACATGTACCTCAGAACTTGAAGTATAATTTATAAAAGAAAGAAAGAAAAGAAAATCAGATCAAAGGGAGACCTACACCCAATGTTAATTGCTGCACTATTTACAATAGACAATATATGGAATCAACCTATGCCCGTCAATAAATGAAGGAGTAAAGAAAATGTGCCATATATGTGTAACAGGGAAAATTCCACCATAAAAAAAAAAAAATTAAATGCAGTAATTTGCAGCAACATGAATAGAACTGGAAGTCTTTATGTTTCCTGAAATAAGCTAGGATTGGATAAATGTCGCATAGTCTCACTTATATGTAGGAAGTAAAAAATTCAATCTTCTAGAAGTAGAGAGTAGAATTATGATTATCAGAGGATGAGAATGGTGGGAACGGGGTAGCAGGGAGAGAAGAGTAGCTGTTTAATGGTTACAAACATAAAATTAGATAGAAGAAATAAGTTCTAGTGTTCATTACTACAGTAGAGTGACTATAGTTAATAGTAATTTATTGTATACTTCAAAATAATTAAAAGAGAGAAATTGAAGTACTTCTAACACAAGTAATTAATTGTTCGAGTTGATGAATATTCTAAATTCCCTGGCTTAAACATTATTCATTGTATGCAAGTATCAAAATGTTACATGTTCTCTATAAATACATAAAGGTATAATGTATTACTAAACAATTTAAAAGTAATACAGAAAATTGCCCACAAAAAATAAAATAAAAAGGAGAAATAATGAGGATTGAAACAAAGAGGTGAATCAAATGATTACTATCTCCATTTCATTTATATTATGTTTCAGCAAAAGTGAGCATAATAAAAATGTAGATCATAAACCAATAAATAAGTAAAATTTATTATAACTATAGTAGGGTGAAAAAAAATGTACTCCCAGAATATATTGATGTCTGGATCTTTGGAACCTGCAAATGTTTCCTTGTTCTTGTTTACAGGTGGATATTTGCAGATGTGATTAACCTAAAGACATTGAGTTAAGTCCTGATCTGAATTATCTGATGAGTCCCAAATGACATCGCAGGCACTAGTACAAGGGGGGAAAGGAAGGTGTAACACACAGAAAGACAGTGTAAAAATGAAGAGACACATTTGAAAATGCTGGCTTTGAAGATTAGAGTAATGAGGCCAAAACTAAATTGCAGCAAGAACAAAAACTGACACATGGGATCTAATTTAACTTAAGAGCTTCTGCAAATCAAAAGAAACTATCAACATGAAAACCATAAACCAAAAACATGTAAAGCAAAAACACAAACTACAATAAGACGTCACCTCAGACCTGCTAGAAAGGCTCTTACCTAAAAGGTAGATAAAAACTATTAGTAAGAATCTGGAGAGAAAGGAAGCTTTGTACACTATTAATGGGAATATAAATTGGTATAATCACTGTAGAATATGTGTGAAATTTACTGTAAAAATTAAACTAGAACTACCGTATGATCCAAAAATCCCACTTTGGGGTACATATATATATATGTACTTTGGGCTCTGGGGTACATGTGCACATCCTGCATCCTGCAGGATTGTTACATAGGTACATACATGCCATGGTGGTTTGCTGTCTCCATCCTCCCTACACTCTGCCATCACCTACCTCAGGCATTTCTCCCTGTGTTATCCCTCTCTATGCTCCCTGATCCCCCGTTGTTCCTCCCCTCCCCTCCCCTACACCCCCCCACCTAGCCCAGTGAGTGTTGTTCCCTGCGCTGTGCCCAAGTGTTCTCATTGTTCATCACCCACCTATGAGTGAAAACATGTGTTGTTAGGTTTTCTGTTCTTGTGTCAGTTTGCTGAGAATGTTGGTTTCTAGATTCATCCATGTCTCTACAAAGGATATGAATCCCTCTTTTTTATGGCTGCATAGTATTCCACGGTGTATATGTGCCACATTTTCTTTGTCCAGTCTATCACTGATGGGCATTTGGCTTGGTTCCAGGTCTTTGCTATCATAAACAGCACTGCAATATACCTAGTAATGTGATTACTGGGTGAAATGGTACATATTTTAAAAAATTAAAATTACTGTCTCAAAAAATATCTATACTCCATGCTGATTTCAGTATTATACACAATAGTAAAAATATAAAACAAATTAATGGTCCATCAACAGACAAATGGATAAAGAAATTGATATATAAATGCAATAGGATATTCAGCTGTTGTATTTACAATGGAATAAAAGAGAAAAAAACTGTTCCTTTGCAATAATATGGATGAATCTGGAGGACACTATGCTAAGTTAAATTTGTCAGAATCCCAAAAATGTTAAGATATCTAACAATTCTGTTTCTGGATACTTTGGTCTGATGTGTATTAAATATTTCATTAAAATTCATAAACAATTTAATTCTCCTTGCACAATACTTGTGGGCAACATATATGATTTTGAAAGCAACATATGTCATATCTGAATGTGCTGATCAACCTATTAATGAATAACTCAAAGTGTTGCTAGTTTTGATGTGGTCTAGACCAAAGAAGAATTTGTAGCAGCACAGGGCTGACATTCAAGCTTCTCTATCATTTGAACATATGACACAGGTGACCCTATTATTTCTGAAATATTTTTGGAAGATAGATATACTGCATGGAATCTCTGGTAAGGCTGATAGAAAACAATTCTGACATTATTTGAAAAGTAGTTTTGGATTTCAGTGGTTCCTGACAGAGATAAATATCTGATCGGGAGACACCAAGTGACAGCATAATCCAAATTTCCTTTTGGGTGTTCTATGATTCACCAAATTATACATCCCCACATAAATAGCAGCATAACCTTATTAAATGAATATGGTATGCATTAGTTCAGGCTCAAGCTCATGTGGAATGCATACATGCATTACCTTAAAATTGGCTCATATTCCCATGATATATGTTTATCCTGCCTCACCATCTTGCTCTCAACTCACAACTTTCATACAATGAAGGTAATATATCACCAGATTAGAGGAGGAAAAAGTGCACGTGTGACACAGATGATCCTGCATGGCATGCTGGCCACAGCTGTTAATACATCATCATTGCACTGAAGCCTCTCCTAGAGACAAACCTAAAATGCAGTGGTGGAGAGAAATCTTCCTAACTGGGATAACTTGGGCAATACTTAGGATTCTCCATTTTGTGTAATGTTGACATAGCCTAAATTGTAACTTAATTTGTGGGTAGTGGCTATTGCATTGGTCAAATGAGCAAAATTTTGGAAGGTTGTAATTACAAGGTTATAGCAAGACAGCCTGTCAGAGAAATATGTGAATGAGTTCATCAGGAAGGGCACAGAATGTGATGTCTGTAGCATGCATTAATGACCTTCACAAGAAACTCATGGCAGAGAATACTATCCATCCATGTATAAAAAAATTCATTTTTTGGATTTCAGTAAACTTCTGTTCCAAGTCACAGTAATGCTTGCTAAGTGGGTCTATGTACAAATCTGTGATGGAAGGATGGACTATGCATAGTGTTACATGGCAGACTCCTTTACCAAAGCAGATCCACCAATGCTATTTATTGTGCAACCTTCCAACAGCAAAGCCCAAAACTATAATCCAAAGTATAACCCAAGACACCATGATCTTGCCTTAGTGGTCAACTTCTTGATGGAAGCTTGATTACATTGATTCTTACTATCATGGAGAGGACAGTCATGAGTTCTATGAACTGTATTGGCAGTAGCAAGGTATGACAAACCAAAACCTATGGGACCACCAAGATATGAATCCTGCGGTAATCAAATTTGTGTAATTCTTCCATCCAAGCAAACAAGGGAAATGGGGACTCGGAATGGTGGTATACAAAGCAAGGGTATTAATATCAACTTAGGGAATATAATCAGCTACAGAAATAAAAACTGAAGCATGTACATTTTATGGGTATTGTTTCTTTTTTGATGTTTATATGATGAAGACTATTGAATGCTAATATTTATCTAAAGGTTCCAGGTTTTAATACTGGATTGATATGGCCTGTGGCAATATAATAGTGGAAGTTTCTCCTGGATTGGATGAATGTTCCTGATTATATCATCATTCTCTCTCCACCAAAAGAAATTACTTCTCCTCCACAGTACTTTATGACTATATTTTGTCACAGTATTTCAGATAAATTTGTGAAAGTGTCTAACTGCTTTGCTAACATATAAAATTATTATGAACAGAGATATTTCTTACTCTAAAATGGTATTCACCTACAACACTCATCATAGTGCTTTGAGCAGTTTCACCTTAAATAATATTTTAATAAAGTTTTCCTTTGTGGTCACTTCATTTCTAAATAAACCTGACTGAAATAGAAAAGGTCCAGTGAAGGACAATGAAAAGGATTGCAATCATGTGTACTACTACAGGAGGGTGCTCCAAATGAGGGGGAGATTAAAAAGACTAGACTGAATTGCTCTAAAGAAATGAAAGAGAAAAGGTGATAAAATACAAGCATATTAAGTCAAGAACTGAATAAAATAGATACACAGTAATTTTACTTCTCTACCCTTCTTTGCCATTCAAGGACAGTTGATAAAACCAGAGTGCTTAAAATATAAATATAATGGCCTTCCTTGGAATAAATGGTCAAAAAAATAGTTTCAGTGTTTCTGTTTCATTGCTAATTGGAAAACTAAAACAACTCTATGCTTCCATTTTCCAATATTTATTTGCATAAAAGAATATTAAATACTAAAAAAAAACTTTAGAGATTATTCTGTTTTGAAAATTTTTCATTTAAAAAGAGAAAACAGATGCTCAGACAGCTTCATTACCCATATGCTTTGATAACTCCAGTTAGTTGTAGTGCTCTTTCCAGCCTTCTTATGTCAGAAGTCTTTTTAGTACTCTATAGGTGACTTCAGAGCAGTCAGTATATATAGTAATTCACATAGTTAATATACATGTATATGTAAATATATGCATACAGCATTACTGTGCATGGTATATTATATATCTACTCAAATATATTAGATTAAACAGAAATTTAACATGGGCTTAGGTTTATATTTTAACACTTTTTACTGTTTACCTTTTTATTTCAAGGTATTAAGTAAATGCAACATTTAGTTTTCATCAATTCACATACAAAATGATTTATATGAACTCATGTATTAATTTGTATATATTTTAAACATATTTAATGTATAGTATCTGTATAAAATATGTTACCACTACAAAATTAAATATTTTTATTTTGAAATAAACTGAACAATGCATGAACACCATGCAGTCCTTTTAAATTTTTTCATATCCATTAACATTGATTTTTTTCTCACATTTTCTTAAATTTTAATTATTAAAATTTAAGTATTAAATTTAAATTATCATCATTGTTAAGCATGCATCAGCACCTTGATTTTTCCACATTCATGGTTTTTATAGAAAACTTTCTACTATTTTCACATCATAAATGGAGAATATATTTACAGTAAAATCTGAACTGAAGAAAATTACAAAATGGTCTACATTAAACCATAGTACATAGCCTTAGAGATTATATTAAAAATCCAGTGTAGGCAGTCCTATAAATTGATTTTCCTAAGTGTCTCTTGTTGTTCTTTTGACTTTCAAGTTTTCTGGTTCCTAATTTATACCAGATCTGTTTCACAACCTTCTCAAATGCAGATCAGTTTTTTTGCTACATCTGAGTCAAGGCAGTTTCCTTCACACGCTTCCATTAAGAATACCACATACTTAGCCTTTCATACCAGATATCACAATGCATAATGAATTCTTCTTACTTCCCAATTACATGCTAAGTAATAGATACATTAGTTCAGGGTTAGTATCTGTGCTAGTTTGTATACCTAAATGTCTGTCACTAAGAGCTATGCAATAAACATTTATTGAATAACTAGAAAATTGATAAATAAATGCTCAATTGTTGCTGCTTTTAAAAACTACTCTGTTATAGTACTTTCAGGGTAATTAATACTTGTGCTGTGCCTTCATATCTTAGAGTCTACATCAGGCGTCCCCGAACTACAGCTCGCGGGCCACATGCGGCCTCCTGAGGCCATTTATCCAGCCCCCCGCCACACTTCAGGAAGGGGCACCTCTTTCATTGGTGGTCAGTGAGAGGAGCACAGTATGTGGCTGCCCTCCAACGGTCTGAGAGACAGTGAACTGGCTCCCTGTGTAAAAAGTCTGGGGACGCCTGGTCTACATAGTGGTAGAGTAGTTGCCTTATTGACTCTATTCTTTCCTTCATTATAAAATAGTATTATTCAGTCTTGATCACGGCAAGATGTGTCTTGCAGTGACTCCTGTGAGGTGCATGCTTCCTCCCCAGCTGAACTGGTCTTGATTGCATATTTCTTCTGCCTAGTGGTATGTTAGCAGAGGTGAAATCGTTCCATTTCCTTGGAAAAAAAAAAAAAAAAAAAACAAAAAAAAAAACAAAAAAAAAAAAAAAAAAAACATAAAAGATATCATCTGCTTTTAGCATCTCTCTTGCTGTTTTTTTTTTTTATTTTTGATTTTATTTTTATTTTTTATTTTTTTCTCTACCATAAGACCAAATGGCTCAAATAATGACTGCTCCTTTGGATTTTATTCAGGAATAAGAAGATGGTAAAGCCGAGCTGAGCAGAGATTTCATAGTTGAAGCCAATAGCAGACAAGATGTACATATAAGAAAAACAGATATTATACCCAAGAAATCATTGCCAAGATAAACGTCAAGAAACTTTTCCTTTATGTTTTTGCTAGAATTTTTATGTCTTATTTTCATATCTGTAATTCAATGAGTTAATTATTCTAGATAAAGTAAGATCAGAGTTATTTCATTATTTTGCATGTGGATATTCAGTTTTCCCAGCACTACTCATTTAAGAGACTTTTTCCTCATTGTTTATTCTTGGCACCCATGTGAAAAATCAGTTAAATGTACAAGCATGGTATTATTTCTGAGATCTCTGTTCTGTTCCATTGTTCTACATGCCATTTTTATGACATTACTATGTAATTTTGATTACTGCAGCTTTGCAATGTATTTTAAAATTGAGAAGTGTGGTTTCTCCAGGTTTTGTGGTGTTCACACATCTACAACCATCTAATAATTGACCAACCTGACAAAAACAATGGGGAAAGGATCCCCTGTATGGTGTTGGGAATATTGGCTAGCAATGTGCAGAAAGCAGAAACTGGACCCCTTCCTGACACCTTACACTAAAAGCAACTCCAGATGGATTAAGGACCTAAATATAAGCCCTAAGACCATAAAAACCCTAGAAGAAAACCGAGGCAAAACCATCCAGGACAGAGGCATAAGCAAGGACTTCATGACTAAAACACCAAAAGCAATGTCAACACAAGCCAAAATAGACACATGGAATCTAATTAAACTTCAGAGCTTCTGCACAGCAAAAGAAACAATCATTAGAGCAAACTAGCAAACCACATAATGGGAAAAAATTTTTTGCAATCTACCCATCTGACAAAGGGCTGATATCCAGAATCTACAAAGAACTAAAACAGATCCACAAGAAAACAAAACAAAACAGAACAAACAAACAAACAAACAAACAAACAAACAAAAAAACAAATCCATCCAAAAGTGGGCAAAGGATATGAACAGACACTTTTCAAAGAAGACATATATGAAACCAATAAACAAATGAAAAAAATGCTCATCATCACTGGTCATTAGAGAAATGCAAATCAAAACCACATTGAGATACCATCTGATGCCAGTTAAAATGGTGATCATTAAAAAATCTGGAGACAACAGATGCTGGAGAGAATGTGTGTTGGTGGCAGTGTAAATTAGTTCAACCATTGTGGAAGACAGTGTGGCAATTCCTCAAGGATCTAGAAATAGAAATTCCATTTGACCCAGCAATCTCATTACTGGGTATATACCCAAAGGACTATAAATTGTTGTATTATAAAGACACATGCACATGCATGTCCATCGCAGCACTATTTACAATAGCAAAGATCTGAAACCAACACAAATGCCCATCAATGATAGACTGGACAAAGAAAATGTGGCACATATCCACCATGGAATACTATGCAGCCATGAACAATGATGATTTCATGTCCTTTGTAGGGACATGAATGAATCTGGAAACCATCATTCTCAGAAAACTGACACAAAAGCAGAAAACCACACACTGCATGTTCTCACTCATAGGTGGGTGTTGAACAATGAGAGCATGTGTACACAAAGAGGGGAGCAGCACACACCAGAGTCAGTTGTGGTGGGGGTGGCTAGGAGTAGGATAGTGGGAGGAAGGTTGGGGAGGGATAACATGGGGAGAAATGTCAGGTATCAGTGATAGGGGAATGGAGGCAGTAAACCACCTTGCCATGAATGTACCTATGCAACAATCTTGCATTATCAGCACAAGCACCCCAGAATCTAAAATACAATTTTAAAAAACCCCTAAACTAGAACTACCACGTGATCCAAAAATTTCACTTCTACGTATATATTTTTAAAAATTAAAATGACTATCTCAAAAAATATCTGTACTCCATGATGATTTCAGTATTATTCACAATAGTAAACATATAAAACAAATTGTCCATCAACAGACAAATGGATAAAGAAATTGGTATATAAATGCAGTAGAATATTCAACTGCTGTATTTACAATGGACTAAAAGAGAGAAAACTCTTCCATTTGCAATCATGTAAATGAATCTGGAGGACACTATGCTAAGTGAAATATGTCAGAACAAATACATAATACCACCTATATGAATGATCTAAAATAGGTCAAACCCATAAAAGTGAATAGTAGAATGACAGTTGCCAGTGGCTGGACTTGGAGGAAATAGGGAGATATGAGTCAAAAGGTATCAAATTTAGTCAAGCAAGATGAGTAAGTCCTAGAGAATCTATAGTATAGCATAATGCCAATAGCTAACAATACAGTATTGTGTATTGAACACTTGTCTAGAAGGTGTATCTTATATTGTGTCCATATCATAAATAATAATAAAGAAGGCAGGAGGAAACTTCAGGAAGTGATGGATATGTTTATGACATGGGTTGCAATGATGGTTTCATAGATGTAGACTTATCTCCAAACTCATCAGGTTGTGTACATTTAATATGCACTGTCTTTTGTCAAATGCTTTTGTAAAGTGTTTTTTTTAATAATAGATAAATGTTCTATAAGCCACTGATTGTTTTTGCTCTTAAAAGTGTTGTTTCTTTATGCTTATTCATGATGTTACTACTGCAGCCTTTTTTTGTTTATTATTATGTAAACTCTGACTTAAATTCAGAATTTAGTATCAAACATTAAATGTTGCTATTACAAAATGTTCAAAAAATTAACTGCTAAAAAAAGCCTGAGATCATTTTTTTTTTTTTAGTTTCAAAAATATCAGAATTAAGAAAGCTGCTCTGTCAGTTTTCTTTTTTTTTTTTTATTGCATTTTAGGTTTTGGGGTACATGTGATGAACATGCAAGATTGTTGCATAGGTACACACATAGCAGTGTGGTTTGCTGCCTTCCGTCCCCTCACCTGTATCTGTCATTTCTCCCCATGCTATCTCTTCCCACCTCCCCACCCCCCGCCCCTCCCCCATTTCCCCCCAATGGATCCCAGTGTGTAGTGCTAATCTGATATTTTTGAAACTAAAAAATACTCTTTCCAGTATACACTTCGATAGGGCCAAGAAAATGTGGGGGGAGAAAGGATATCTCAGTACTCACAAAACATTTCTAAGCTCAGCGGGCTAGGAAGCTATGCAAGGGAGGCGGACTAAGGGCCTACTTTCAGGATAAGGAATAGACTTAATATTTGGCCAGTAAGATTTCAGAATTTTTGTGAACCTTGGACTGCTGGGTACTTCCCATCTGGATCTTGGGTCGATGCCACAACAGATTGAAATTTTTCTTGTCGTTGTTGTTTTCAGTTTTCTGAGGACAAGGTCTTGCTCTGTCACCCAGGCTGGAGTGTAGTGGAACAATCTCAGCGCACTGCAACCTCTGCCTCCTGGGCTCAAGCGATTCCTCTGCCTCAGCATTTTAAGTACTGGGATTAGAGATGTTCGCCACCATACCTGGCAATTTTTTTTTGTTTCGTTTTTGTATTTTAGTAGAGACGGTGTTTTACCATGTTGGCCAGGCTGGTCTCCATTTCTTGATCTCAAGTGATCCACCTGCTTCAGCATCCCAAAGTGCTGGGATTACAGGTGTGAGCCACTGTACCAGGTCGGATGGAAATATTGAATGCTCCTTGGAAAGAATGGTAGTGTATTTCATGTATAAAAAGCAACTAAGTAAATATTTTTAGCAGGAATACAAATTATTATTACTTTCTATTATTATTAATCATTATGCTTGCTTCTTGTAAGGTCTTAACACATATGTTTACATATGTTTAGAAATATAATTTATTCACATATAAATATGCATATATTATATATCAATTATTATATATTATTTATGGCATATTAATATTACACATATTTTATATAAACCTGCTATCATGTCATTGGTTGCTTCTTCTGTGAAAGGAGTTATTATAATTCATTGCTATCAAGTTTGGTGAAATGAATTAAGGTAACGTAATATGAGCCAAGGTAACAATCAGCCAGATGTGAGCTGAAACTTTGGAATGCATCCGGTTTTTCTGTCATTAGTCTTGCTCTGTCATGAGACAAGCATGTTTCCAGTAGAAGCTGTTTATTTAAGTTGGGTACTGGAATGGGAAACACAAAGAGCAGAGTGTTCAGAGGCTGTTGGAGCTTAACAGAACTGCAGCAGCCGAGGCTGACTTGTAGCCACCAAAATGCTATGTGTAAATGAAAAGTAAATATCTGCTGTTACAAGCTACAAAGTTTTCTGTGCTTTAAGCTGCCATGGCAAAATGGAGTGATATGCATGATCACCATTTATTGGTGAAACTGATACTTTATCTTGCATGAATAAAAATAATATTTACTGAGTAGTCCCAGTGTTTCAGCAATTACATTAAACTCTGTGGCTATAAAGATTTTCTAAAGACATTATTTTTTATTGCTCATAATAAAATGAATATTGCTGTAGTAGACAAACACAACAGAATGTGATAAATGTCATAATATAATTATATTGTGGTTAACATTTGCGTGGAGTCAGAGGATCACCTAACTCTACCAAGGATACAGAATTTGGGGACGGATTTGCGGAACAAGTAATACTTAAGGTGAATTGTGAAAATTTCAAGAGTTCACAGAAAGGAAGAATTGAAGGACATACTGAAATATTACAGACTTAGGGAAACGTAGAAATGAGAGTTAAGAACGCAACACATATAAAGTTTGTAAATCAGTTACAGAAGATTGTGGTTTTGGTAGGTACTGCACAAAAGTCAGTCAGAGCCAAATTAAAATGGACCTTTCTCATTGCACTAAGGAGCTTGCACTTTGCCCAGTAGGATGAATAACAGGTGGATAAAAATGGATTATAAATTCAAAGAGAGAGAAAAAAATGGGTTGTAAAAGTTACTTTAAGCAATTGAACTAATATCCTGTCATTAGGCAATTAGAGAAAAGTCTCCTGCTTGCTTTGGAGGAGAAGGACCAGTGGGAATTCAGTTTCATTCTGATGCACAAATACTAGTGTTAGTTGAAGAGCAATTGATGTTGAGGACATTGCATCCACTCTGCGTGGATAACCAGAAACTCACCACACACTCTACCTCTTGATGAGAAAGGAAAGTTAGAAATATGTGCAGCTGAGTGAAAATAAAGGTCTAGGGAGATAGAGTAACCCTGCAGCTTCTCTAAGCCACGTTGTTTCCAAGGGTAACTCTGAACCCCTGTCTGTATCCTGTGATCAGGGTAAGGAAAATATAACAGGTCATTACTCGGGGAGAAGCTGGGTGTAAGGATGTTGGAGGAAGTGAAGGAGGGAAAGAGGTTTAGATATTGATATCATTTCTATTTTTATATTACTTTGTCCACATATCCAATAATTTGGACCCCTTAATCTCTGAAGTCTTCAGTATTCATTTAAAATGTATTTGCCCCCATGAGGAGATAGAAAAAAATGAATTGTTTCTTGTTCAGCAAGTATGTATTTATCCAAGAAGGCTTGTGCTACATTAGCTATAGGAAAGAAAACATTGTATTTTAAGGTTTCTGTAAATAAGTTTGAGGAGAGGAGGTGTGACATCTCTAAGAACTGGGGATAAATATTCTGCCAATGGCTGTAGCAGTGAAGTGGACAGTTTATCAAATAAAAAGAAAGCCTCAGTCATTCTTTACCAGACAGGTATATTGAAAAGTAAGGGTTGTGTGTGTGTGTGTGTGTGTGTGTGTGTGTGTATATATATATATATATATATATATATATATATATATATATATATTCCTATTTTATCTATTTTACAGAAGAGTCAAAGGTAATATAAAGTACCAATCGGAGTAACAATAAAGTGATCAAGTGTCATCTCAAGAAGAACATGGAACATTTAAAACAGTCCTGAAGTGTTTTCTTTCAGCCCTTCACACATAAGCAGAACTTTCCTAGACACTAGACTTGTTTAAAATAAGAGGAACATGGTTGTTTCCACTTTCTTTTCTGCCGTTGTAAGGGGGAAAAGAACATCTATTTGTATACAGGCTGACAAATCCAGGTTCATCAATAAATGGCAGTCATAACTTATAAACAATGTAGAAATTTTTATCAGAGGAATTTATGACTGTTCCAACTTCCAAATAAAAATGAAAGAAATAAATATCACATTCCTTGTTTCCATAGGAGAGAAAATTAATAATTATTTCTTTTACTGGAAGAAAAGAAAGTTTTAACTTTTTCTAACATCTATAACATCTAGTTGTTTAAAGCAACTAGAGATAGAACTAAAAGAGATCTTGAAATAGGGAAGACAGAAAAGGGAGAAAAGGAAGGACTTGAGAATTCTAAGAGCATAAGGTTACCTTAGGAGGAAAATAACCGAGAGAAAAATTAGGAGATAATCCAACGAACTAGGAAGTAAACAGACCTTTGATGAAGAGATACTCAATGCAGTTTGTGAACAGGAGGTCTGAGCTCCCCTAAAGAGAGTGGTGATGAAAACAGGAGCAGATCAATAAAGGATTTGAGACTTGGGGAATGGTTAGCATTTTGATTTGTGGGACAATTTCCATTCACAAAGTTTGTGAGATAAAATCAATATTGTTTGCATAAACTGTCATGTGTGGAAGAGGAGTGGGTCCCGTGACTAAGACTGATGTTAGAAACCTGAAAGTTTCTGAGAATATAATTGCAAGATCTTCACAGATGACGACCAGAACTTCAAAATAAGAACCAAGGAAATATTTAATTTTAAACATTTTGTAAAAGGATGGGTATAAAACCTGCTTATTTGATCTAGGTTTGTATGTATATATACGGAGCATGGACTATTTTAAAATCAGATTTTATCCTCATAAATCAAATGAGAGTAGAGAAAGTGCAGAAAAAAAAATCCATAACAGCATCTGATAAAAAAAGATGAGCAAGTCTGTTGTAACTAGTGTTTGGGTTTTTTTTTTGTGTGTGTACATGTCTCATTTTCTGCTTCACATCCAGTACCCTATGAGAGTGAATGCCTTCCAAACAGACGCCTTTCTTTGGTTTTGCCTGTCAATTACTTTCTACAGAAGCTACTTTTTCTTTTACCTTCCACAGTAATATTTACGATTCACGAGTCTGGAGGTTGAGACAGCAAGTGTCTGTCTGCATGCCATAAATTAATGCTATCTGTATAGAATTCATTACCCTGCTTTCATGCACTGGAAAGGAATAATACTAATAAAAAAATTGCTGTCATTATCTGTGTCCTTTGCTGGCTGAGGCTGATGTGTAACAGCAGGTGCTTTAGAAAAAAATGCTGTTGGCACTTGTAAAGGCTGGCCAGACACAGCTATGTCCTTTTTGCTTAGGAAAACAACATTGCTTGTTTTGATGTTGAATTGTCAGAAGGGATTTTTGCAGAACAGTTCGGGCAAACAAAGTGGCACAACATAAAAATGATTTTAGAACCCAAGCTTGACTGTAGAATTTGAGAACATCACTTGTCAATAATCACACAAAGGACCATCTCCTTTTTGTCTGTCTTTGAATAAACTTGCTAATTGTAAAAATCTCTATCCTTAGTTGATTCCACTTGTGAGAGGTGTCATTAGATAAATTTACACAGCCCTAAATCTCTGCATATAATGTGTAAATAAAAGCATGTCTATCAACATTATGTAGAAATATCCGGGATTATATGATAGGGTTATGCTTAATCAGATGGTCATTTAAAAATGACAATATCATTTGCAAAACAATTCCAGCAAGTATAAAATCTTATTATTCTTTAGATCCTTGAGGATTTCAAAGTGCTTTTATTTGTTATTTTATGTGATCTTCAAAAAAAGCCATGAGAAAAAATATTGCATTCTAGTTTTCCCTATGAACAACCTGAGAATCAGAGGCAAGTGTTAATCATGATTTTAGTGCATTACTAGAATAGTTTCCCATACACTAATAAGTCCAAGTATCTTCAGATATTTCCAAGAAAATGTGGCATTATGGTGGGTGGGAAAGAAGGCTGATACCTGTTGTATTCACTGACACTTGACCATGTCTACACTCATTCCTACATCTTCTATGGTGACAAAGAAGCTCTTTACCCAGCTGCATGTCATCACCATTTGATCCCTAGCCCAGAAAGAAGTCTCTAGTGCTTTCAAGTTGTCCAATACACATTTGCTAAAGTACTCAGGCTGAATAGATGTATAAACAATAAAATTTATTTAAAATTATTGCTTCTTGAAAACTAGTAGAAATTCTGTAAATCCTAGGGGACTATTGAATCATTATTCATTTCCCAGTGCTGAGCTCCACATCACTCCCCCACTGCAGAGTAATTCACCCATGATAGCAGAAAATCAGAGGAAACATGTTGAGGGGCAGATCATTTGTTTGGGGTAGGCCTTTCTGTGATCTGCAAACCACTGGCTCGGTAACTGTAGCTATCAAATGCTAACAATATGTTAAGAAAAACACAAATTTACATAGAAGATGGGATGACAAAAAGGGACAGTGTCTCCAGCTTTTATTTGATTCTCATGAAGTCTCCGTTCTCCAAAAAAAAAAAAAAAAAAAAAAAAGAGTTTGTAGCTTTCCTTTTCACAGACCAGGCTAAAAATTATAATATCAAGTGGAATTAAAGTTTTAAATCTGAATAACATCCATGGTTCCTCATTTGCATTCCAATTTTGTTTTTGTTATACAATAATATGGTTAATATTTTAATAGCATTCTGTGAATCTTTAGCAATAACTTCTTTTTAATTTGCAAACCACAAACATTTCCATTTCATTATTAAGGTTAGGTACCTAATAATATATACATTTTAGTAAGTTCAGACAAGAATGGATTATATTAAGTGTTTACATGTATGGCCACAAGAACACTAAATCTTATGTTTTGCCTTTTAATCTAGATTGTATCTCTCTTTGGGGTTTATGTAGTCTGTATGTGTGTGTATGTGTGTGTGTGTCTGTATGGTCATGTAGAGATAAAGAACCATACTTAATTTGTCTGTCCAAATTAATATTCTTTTAATTATTATTAGAGATTTGGGCTCAAATTTCTAGTTCACCTTGTAAAAGATGAATAGCTTAATATAGTATGGTAAGCCATCAGATATATTTTATGCAATTTACAGTGTTTGTTTTCCTGAAAACCTATATTTTCATTTTCTTATAGTACATAGTAGATATAGTTAGAGTATTTGTATGTTTACAGCACACTGATTCCACTTTCCATCATGATTGAATTATACAAATGTGTAAAATGAGATTCAAGTGTTAAGACATTCCTAATATCACACACAAGAAAATCTAGGAATATCTTCTTGTTTGCAAATAATCACAAAAAAAGCACAGTTCAAAAAATGATAAATTGATTATTTTTTGTTTGTATTTCTTCTTGCTGTTTCCTCTTACTGGCATCATCTTCTTTATCTTTCTCTTTCATGAATTTCCAATCAAGCACCACGACTCATTTTAAATGTCATTTCTCCCAGCAAGTATTTTTTTATTGTTCTAGACAAAGCTAATCATTCCCTTAGTACTTGTGAGAATCAGCTTGTAGTGTTTCAAGCACACTTACAGCAGTCACTAGCATGATTTATGTTAAGGGAAAAATCTGCATCCTACTTATCTTTTCATACCTTTCACCTAACATATCTCCAGACACTCAGTCAATGCTAACTGAATACTTGTTGAATAAATATAAGAAAAAAGTGAAATAATTCATCCTTTTTAAGCATGAATCATGTATCAGGTATTACGTGCGGTAGCAAGGATGTACAGATATTGACCCCCACAGTTGTCAGGCCCTTGTCAGGATTCTTATTAGTCACAAGCCCCAAGTTATGCCTTTCTGTGTCTTAAAATCTCCATCTGAACACTTGAGAGGATATCTGGAAAATATCGTTTATTGAGGCCCAACACCATACATGCTACTTGCTTAATCCCATAAATACCAGTGAAGGATGTCTACATATGCTTTTTTTTTTTTTTTTTTTTTTTTTTTTTTTGCGTGCTTCTCTCCCCTTTCAGCAATGTGACCCAATACAGCTGCACCGTGTATTTGCATCATCCCTTAATCCCTTACCACTGTATTTTCCTCAACTTCCCTAATCGATAAACTTTCTCACAAGAATGTTCTGATCACCAAGTACAAAGGCCATGTTTTACTCTATTTTCTTCAACATCTCTACTGCCTAGTACCACTGCCTACCTCTACTAATTTATTTTATAAGAACAAACTATTATTTTGCTGTGTTTAGTTAGCTAACCTTTTCTGATCACTTATTGTGGACTGGATAAGATGTTTCAGACTCTATACATTCTTGTAATTTAATCTAACAAAATGTAATTAAGAAAATGTATCTTTTATTCTAAAAACTTTCTCTATATTTTATAAAGAAGGAAATTGAGGCTCAAAGAAGTTAAATAATTTCCTCAGAGTCAAACAGCTGTTTATTGGAGGAACTGGGATTCTAGTGTAAATCTGCAATCTGATCCCAAACACTCTATATTTTTAAACCACTGTGTCACATGACCCAGCATCTCAGACTACTTCTATGTCTCTGAATTGGCTGTTCCTCCTTTGTGATTCTCAATTTTGCTGGTCCTTGTCCTTGATTTTGTCATTATAGTAATGCTTTATATATGTTCCCCATATTCTTATGACAATATCTCTCACACTTAGGCTAAATGGCGAGGGAATGTTTTCTTTCCAGGTCCACAAGGAGGCGGAGTTTTAAGGGCAAAAACTTCCCAGAGCCATGCCCCCTCCCTTCTCTCTCCATCCAGAAGATTTAACAGTTTCTGTTTCAATTTTTTCAGGTGCTGGAAAAGGTCAAAAGTGAATCACTCCAGTGGAAGTTTAAAGGTACTCCTTTCATTGGCCAGGGAACACGGAGAAGGTGGAAATTCCTCCCGAGTTAAAAGTCCCTGTCTCCCTCATCGGGGCAGATTTCCCCTCTGGAGTCCCCTTCCACTCTCTCGTGGAAGCCTGTCTTCCGCTCCTAAACTCCGTCGCCCTCTCTATTCCCTTCCACTCAGTGTGGAAACTGCTTTCCTCTCCTGGATTCCATCTTTCTGGATTCTCTCACTCACTGTGAGAGGAGCTTTCCTTCTCTGGTTTTCCCCTTCTGGAAACCCTTCTTGCTCAGTGTGAGAGTGGTTTTTCTTTCTCTCACTCAGTGTGAGAGCTAGTTGTTTCTTTATCTCTCCTCCTTTTTCTGTCTCTGCCTAAATAAATCACTTTTATGCAAAAATTTTTTAGTCCGGCATTTACTTTATGAGCGTACTGCACTGTGGTCCCCTCTCCCATTCTTGGGTGAGTGATAGACCAAGAACCTGAAGAAACATCCTCTCAGGGGAGCTGAGGGCTCCCCTGAACCCCTAAACCCACCTACAATGGTAAAATTTTAGGACATCTTGCCAGCCAGCCCGACTACCTTGTCTGAGTATTGTCCGTTACTTGAATTCGCTGATGAAAGGTGAACACACCTTTAACTAATCATAATTGGCTTTACCTACTAGCTACATATGACTTGATAAGAGATAAGCACCTGGCCTAGTCCTTGCAATGTAGTATCTTCCAGAAAGTTGTTTCTATCATGTAAATGATTCATACATAAGAGACATGTTCATAAGAGACAGAGGGTAACCTTAGCTCCTGAATTGCCAGATCTCAGGTCATGTCATTTAGTAGGGTTACTTCCTATCTAGTCATTTACTATAGTCAAGTCAAACCTATGAATCCCTCATTATATTTTTTTCAGCTAGTTTCATCTTTTGAAGAAAACCACCACTATGAGAGAAAGAGAGAACTTAGTGGCAAGTATCAAACACTTGAAAGTGAGAAATGGAGGAGAGTGAAGTCTCCCTGATCCTAGGACATAAATCTATCACCACCAAATAACAGAATACAACTAATTAGCCTGCCTTATGAAATTTTCAGGTGTCTAGACGTTGTGTTACATTAACTTAATGTTTTAGGGGAAGGAAAGACAATAGCTTAATTTATTAGGGGAAAAAAAATCTAGTCTCAGGTTTCTAAGCTTAATACAAAAATGAAAATGTGGCCCTCACACTTTGCTGCAAAAAGACACCACGGTTTGAAGTGAGGCTCTGCCAAAATCAATCATTTCTCATTCTAAACTAGGGAATGTACTATTGCTTGACCTATATTTAAAGGGCTACTGATAAATATTTATAAGGTCTTGTTGTCACCTGAAAAGGATAAGGTGACAAATGTATAAATTCTATTGGCAAGTAAGATTATTCTGGCAAGTTAAATAAGGGCATACGATAGAGGTGCTTATGGGGCTGTAGAAACACAATTACCTGGATTCTTCCAGTACCTCCTGTCTAGAAGCTTCCTATAGATACATCTGTTTGCAAAGCTTAATTAGTGCTGCTAAGTCCCAGGAGATACAGGGAAACAAGCTAAAACACAGTACACTAGCAAAAGTCTCTGCATCCTATTCTTAAAGAACATTATATAACACTGGCTCCCTCAGACACAGAGGCATGATGCAAGGGGCACTTGGTTGCTAAGTGATGAACTTTTCTTTTTGGCTATCCTAAAACAGTTACTTGCCAATCTCCAACCTAGACTGTGACTCATAGACAGATCTGATCAGAAAAACAACTGGAAATGGTAGAGGGTCCTGCTCAAGAAGGGAAATTAAGCCAAAACCCAGCATATGCATGTGAGTGCTTGTAGACATACACATGTGCACACACACACACACACACACAAGTTTAGCACACATGGGCACATGCTTTCATTGAACCAAGCAAAACAGAGCATCTCTCAGTTCCTTAGGCAAACAAAACTTGGAAGACAATTTTAACGATGTGAGTATTCACAACTACACAGTCCTCTCCAATACCCTCTCTGGAATTCCTCTGTTTTAGAAAAATTCAGAAGCACTAGAGACCAGCAGAGAGCTCCTGGTATACATCCCATGAGACAGTCAGATTTCTAATCAAGATTACCCTATGTTGCAGGAGGC
The DNA here is from genome assembly GCF_048565385.1 of Saimiri boliviensis. Classification (NCBI taxonomy): domain Eukaryota; kingdom Metazoa; phylum Chordata; class Mammalia; order Primates; family Cebidae; genus Saimiri; species Saimiri boliviensis. The sequence continues at coordinate 272,140,279 of NC_133449.1, read as the reverse complement.
AGAATTTTCTCTGAACTGATGCCAAGGCTTGTTGCTGACTTCCGAGATCTCTCCTTATCCCTAACAATTTCTAGTTCGACAACTTTGAAAAAAATCTGTGACTGATATTCCACAGCTTTAAAATAAGGGTACAAATAGCCCTATCCTCATGAGCTGTTTGTAAAGATGAAAAGAATGGACACATGTACAGTTTTCTGAAGAGTCCCGGATACACTGTAAGCACGTAGAGAAAAAAGTTGGCTGTCACAAATGAGGAAACACAGCACAAGAATATAAAATAACATGCACAAAATTATTCCACTAATAGTGTTGGAAATAAAAAGCAGGTGATCTGATTCCAGATATTCTTTTATTGACAGCTTTTCATCACCACATAATTGCATAGTGTCTTTGTTCAAATTGTATATCTGTTGCATTGGGAATGATTACTTTTTGCATTTAGCTCAAAGCTTGCAGGATAATGAGAAGCATTTGATCTGTTTCGAGGACCAGAGGAGGAAAAACAGCTGGAAATAATGCCACTTTGCAACTGGGATGCAGTCTGTGTTGTGGCATTGCATTATCTTCCACAACACTGAGTAAGCGCATTTGTAGTTGAAACTGTAACTGCTGAATCATGTTAGGTAGAGGCAAATTTAAATTTCAGTCAAGGAAGAAATCTTTTCTAAAAAAGAATGAAATTTGGTAGAAAGATTTGGAAGTATCTGCCCATCCCATTCTATTTAGTTCTAAAAGGAAGAAAGGTTTATTATCCAGGTATATCAGTTTTTATCATACAAATGATGAGAGAAATCAGGGTCACAAAGATACAAACAAAAGCTATTCGAAGAAATAAACGAAGACAAAGGTCATCGTTTCATCGTCTCAAAGAGAAAAAGGTTCATATTCAAAATGTTTCTTTCTAAAGTTGGCTATATTTCTCATTCTTGGGATCCACTCTAATCACTTAGAGTGTCCAGTAAATTCTTTGCTTGTTTTATTTAACCTGAGTATTTGTCCACCCTTCACTCTCCAAAATTGTCCTCTTAGACCACCCACTGGTTCAACATGAAGCAGCAGATTTATCCTACATTCTTTCTCACTTCCTCATCCATCTTCAGATTGCATGAGCAACTTTAACTCAGCATGAACAAACCTGAAGCCACCATAGTTTATGCTAACAGTTAAAAAAAAAAAACAAGTCCTGAGCCAGGCACAGTGGCCTGTAATCCCAGCACTTTGGGAGGCTAAGGCGGGAGGATCACAAGGTTGGGAGATCGAGACCATCCTGGCCAACATGGTGAAACCCTGTCTGCCGAAAAATACAAAAACTAGCCGGGTGTGTTGGTGTATGCCTGTGGTCCCAGCTACTCGGGAGGCTAAGACAGGATAATTGCTTTAACCTAGGAGATGGAGGTTTCAGTGAGCTGAGATTGCACTACTACATTCCAGCCTGGGTGACAAAGTGAAACTCCACCCGCCTCCCAAACCCCCCCAAAAAGAAAAAAAAACGAAGCCTGGACTTAGCCTAGTGGGTGGCTTACTGGTTTTACTACTTAGTGATTGTGTTTCTTAACATCTTTGTCCTCATTTTGTAACTCAACTGAAGACTCTAACCATGCTTATTTCAGATGCTTATTTCATGAGGTTTAAATGAGATTATGCAAAGAGCAGTGCCTTTGTGAATGGTAGGAGCAGAATAAATGCCAGCTCTTAGCTGTCAATTACCTCCCTCTTGATTTCTCTGTTTATATACATCCAGTTATTCAACTTCTAAAAATTTTCCTTGACACATTTCTCATTCTAATGCCATTATATTCAAACAAGCACAAAATTCTGCTATTTTAAATATCCAAAATGCTGTCAAATCTGTCCACTTCTTTTTATCAAACTTCTTTAGTTTGGATGGCATCTTTTTTGTTTGCTTGTTTGAGATGGAGTCTTGCTCTGTCGCCAGAATACAGTGGCACAATCTCGACTCACTGCAACCTCCACCTCCCAGGTTCAAACTATTCTGTCTCAACCTCCAAGCAGCTGGGACTACAGGTGTCTGCCACCACACCCGGCTAATTTTTGTATTTTTAGTAGAGACCAGGTTTCACCATGTTGGCCAGATGGTCTTGATGTCTTGACCTCATGATCTGCCTGCCTCAGCCTCCCAGAGTGCTCGGATTACAGGCATGAGCTACTGCACCTGGTCCTGATGCCATCTTGATGTAATTTCTCTTCACATGTTTAGAATTTTTCTGATGCAGTATCACTTATATGGCACATATCTGTATACCTACTCTTTCTAAATAAATGTTTACTATTTCATTGGGGTATCATCAAAACCTCTTGTTTTGAGGGCTATAAGTAACTTGCATTTTTTTGTTCTTTAGGTAGAGATCAGTACTTGAAATACTGGTAAAAAAAAAAAAAAAAAAAAAAAAAACAGTGTTGGATGTCAGCCTAAAAGCATTGTGCAGTTTGATTTCTCTTAAGTGATAACAGAATATTCAAAATAGTCTCCTCCAGGTTTCATGAATTTATTCTCCTATTAACACCGGATGATGGCACATTCATACCCACAATGGTCATTGTAAAGGATCAAAGATAATATTTAATAGGTCTAATGTGCATGTTCCTGATTGAAATCTTGTTGAAATGTTTTGTATGCTTTGTGCATGAAATAACCACTTTTTTTCTTGGTTTATTGTTTTTATTATAAATTTGTATGATTGCTTGTATGTTTGAGTACCTTGTGATATATGTTATTATGAACTGAATGTTTGCATTCCAAAAAAAATCATATATTCAAATCCTAACTGGCAAGATGATGTTATTAGAAGGTAAAGCTTTTGGGAGACAATTAGGTCATGAAGGTTGAGCCCTCAGGAATGGGATTACTGCATTTATTGAAAGAGATACTACAGCTTCCCATCTCTGCACTTTGTATGTAAAAATACAGTAAGATACCTGTCTGCAAACCAGGAAGAGGGACTTGATAAGGTATTGGATCTGTCTGTGCCCTAATCTTGCTAATTTCGCTTTTGTCACCCAGGTTGGAGTGCAGTGGCATGATCTTGGCTCACTGTAACCTCCGACTCCTGAGCTCAAGCAATTCTCCTGCCTCAGCCTCCGAAGTAGCAGGGATTACAGGCGCCTGCCACCACGACAGGCTACTTTTTTAGGAAAAACGGGGTTTTGCCATGTTGGCCAGGCTTATCTCAAACTCCTGAACCTCAGGAGATCTGCCCACCCTGGCCTCCCAAAGTGCCGGGCTTACAGGCATAAGCCACCATGCCTGGCCTTAAAAATTATTATTCAAGAAGTTCTTCCTCACTTTAAAATATTTCTAAGTCATATATGAACACACACACACCCATAATATATGTATGTGTATGTATGAAATAAGATATACCAAATATACTTAATTATTTAATTCATTTTAAATTGACTTTTATGTGTTGTGAAAATGGAATGTTGCATTATACATATATATATATGGGTTTATTTCTACTGATTTATGAGTATTGCTGTTTTAATTATTAGATGTAGTTTTATGGTACATTTTGATCTCCAGAAGAATAAGCTCCTTCATTTCAAATGTTTCAAATTTTATTGGCTGTCGAGTATTTTTTAAAGGTACTATCTTAAAAATTTTCTTTAGCATTTTTATTGAAAGTATATATAATTTATAGATCAATTTAGGAAGAAATGACATGTTGAAGCTATTAAATATTCTTTCAGGAGCATAGCATCTTTCTTTCTTACTACCTAGAAAGTTAAATGATAGACTGATAGAATGATAGATATCAGAAAATATGTATGACTTTCATTGTACAGGTTTTATACATTTTATACAAATTTTACAAAAGGTAAACCTATTGAAATTGAACATTGTTATGGAAAAAAATTGTTTCTCCCCAAAACTGCTGTGTTGAAGCCCTTACTCCCAATGTGTTTGTATTTAGAGATAGGGCCTTTAAGGAGACAATCAGGGCTATATGAGGTCATAAGGTTGGTGCCTTATTTAACAAGAGGCTCCAAAGAGCTCTTATTCGCTCTCTGTTTCCTCTCTTTCCCCATGCTCACACACACAAAGAGATCACATGAGCACCCAGAGAGAAGGCAGCCATCTTGCATGCCAGGATAAGAGGCCTCACAATAAAACTTACTTTGCCTTCACCTTAATCTGGGACTCCCCAGGCTCCAGAATTGTGAGAAATACACTCCTGTTGTTTGAGCCATCCAGTCTGCAGTATTGTGCTATGGCTGCTGGAGCATACATCTTTTTCACTACCTTCCCACACATCATTTAACAGTCCTTCATTTGTTCCCCGACATATTCTTTATTTCTTTCTCTTTTTTCTACTTTTATTTTAGAATCGTGAGGCACATGTGTAGATTTGTTGCAAAGTAATATTGCTTGATGCTGACCGCCCCCTTCTTTTAATCTCAGCAATTCTGAACTGGTAAGTTCTCTTTCCTCTCTTCCTTTTAAAGGAGGCTTCTAAACCTAGAATGCACTTTATCTTTGTTGACATATTATCTTTACATCCTCCAAGAATTTCTTGATTATCTTACAAAAGGTATTCGATTCTCCAAACTACACTGCATATTTTACCGTTGGATATTATAATGATATCTTTAAGTTTTCCCTGCAAATTGTGAGTTGCTTACATTTCTTCAGGGTGCGGTCTGTGCTCTATTCATCTTTACATTATTTTTATCTAAAGTGATCATTTATATAGAAGTGGCTAAATTAATTAATTAATGCATTAAAACTTTAATAAATACATCACTTCCACCCAAGGTAACAGAGTACCAAATATTTAAGAAAGAGCTATAGAATATTCAAACAAGCTGTAGAATATTTAAATAATGTCTGTATAGTGTTGAAGACCCATCCTACCTATTATCTTGTTTTTTAAAACTAATATATCGTCTTTTTTACGTGATGTTAAGAAAACAAAAAAATACCCTTTCCTCAGCTGCCACCAAGGTGCTCGGTTCTTCCAAGGAGGCTAAGGCCGCGTTGGGGTGAGGCCCTCACTTCATCCAGCGACTAGCACCGCGTCGGGCAGCGCTAGCCCCACACTCACCCGCACCATGGCCTCCGTCTCTGAGCTCGCCTGCATCTACTCGGCCCTCATTCTGCACGACGATGAGGTGACCGTCACGGAGGGTAAGATCAATGCCCTTGTTAAAGCAGCCGGTGTAAATGTTGAACCTTTTTCGCCTGGCTTGTTTGCAAAGGCCCTGGCCAACGTCCACATTGGGAGCCTCATCTGCAATGTCGGGGCTGGTGGGCGTGTTCCAGCAGCTAGTGCTGCACCAGCAGGCGGTCCTGCCCCTTCCACTGCTGCTGCTCCAGCTGAGAAGAAAAGTGGAAGCAAAGAAAGAAGAATCCGAGGAGTCTGATGATGATATGGGCTTTGGTCTTTTTGACTAAACATCTTTTATAATGTGTTCGATAAAAAGCTGAACTTTAAAAAAATAAAATAAAATAAAATAAAATAAAATAAATACTTCCAGATAATCAGTGGCATTATAGAAAAGTGTTACAGGCTTAAAGTTTTGGTTCAAATGACCAGAAAATGATACTAATGATAATTTATCTAATGCTGACAACACAAAAACACATGACAAAACCAAAGTTTATTGAAGAATAATACATATATAAACAGTAAATGTTCAGTTCTATGAAATATCACAAATTACCATGTATTTGATAATTAAGTCAAGAAATAGAAGATTGCCTCTTTTGCCTCTCAACCCCTAGTCTCTTTCTTGATGTTAACTGCTACCCTGACTTATAACAAATTAGAACGGTTTGCTTTTGTTTTTTTGAAGTCACATTATATGAAATTATATAATGCATTTTCATTACCCGGAGTGATGGTTAATATTAGGTGTCAACTTGATTGGTTTGAAGGATGCCTGGATAGCTAGTAAAGTATTATTTCTGGCTGTGTCTTTGAGGGTGTTGCCAGTATAGATTAACATTTGCGTCAGCAAACTGGGAGAGGAAGACCCAACCACAATGTGGGTGGGCACCCTCCAACTGGCTGCCAACTTGGTTAGAACAAAGCAGGCAGAAGGTGGGATAAGCTGACTTGCTGAGTCTTCTGCCTTTCACCTTTCTCCCATTCTGGATGCTTCCTGCGCTTGGACATCAGACTCCAGGTTCTTCGGCCTTTGGACTCTTGGACTTAAACCAGTGGTTTGCTGGAGGCTCTTGTACCTTCAGCTTCGGAGTGAAAGCTGCACTGTTGCCTCCCTACTTTTGAGTCCTTTAGACTCTCAGCAACTGCTGGCTTCCTTCCAACTCAGCTTGCAAATGGCCTATCGTGGGACTTCACCTTGTTTTCATGGGAGTCAATTCTTCTTAATAAACTCTCTTTCACATACACATATATCCTATTATTTCTGTCCATCTGGAGAACCCTGACTAATACTCTTGGCTTCTATTGTGTTGGTCAGCATTGTTTTAGGAAGTTACCTATGATTTTTTGTCAAGCCATATTATTTACCTTTACTCAGGGCCACATTTCATGATTCTGATATTATTAATTTTTTTCTGTTTCATTAATGATAAACATTAAGTTGTTTCCAGTTTCAAACTATAATAATTAATGCTTTATGAACATTATTGTACATGTATATGTGTGTGCAAATGAGTGTGCTCATACACTCATTATGTTAAGCATATACCTAGAAAAGATGTTTCTAGCTATACCTAGAAAATCTGTGTTTTCAGCTTTAATAGATAAAAGCAAACCGTTTTTCAAAGTAATCATTCCAGTTTATACTTCTACTAGCAATACCAGCAATATTTGGTGATTCCAATTGCTCCAAATCCCCCCCAATATTTGTTATTCTCTGTCTTTTAAATTTTGCTTCTTTTAGTGCTATCTTACCGCTGATATTTTCACTGATATGAATCAGAACCAATCAAAATATGTCATTTTTCTTATACGACTAAGACCACGTGGAGAAAGAAGTAATCCTCTTTTTATTATGCCTGAATGACCATTTGTCTCTTTTTTTCTATCAAAACAAATAATCTTTCTAAATCTTTAAAATATTTATGTAAAAGAATAAAGAAAATGTTATATATTTGATACAACTTAATACAGCTGTTGTACTTTAAATAAAGAAGAACTGATTTTGACAGAACAAATTTTTATTCATAGCTTTGAGACTAATTATTTTTATGTGATTAATTATAGATTGAGAGTAGTTCCTGACTTACCTGTTCTTGGAATATTTTTAGAATTACCTTTGTATTCCCAGCTTTCTTCACTCTCTTATCTGGATAGTGATAGTGCTTTTGAAAGAAGCATGCACTCACAACAACATTGTAACTCAACTACTCAAATACTAGAAGTTTATTTTATGGACAATTGAATCATTTCCTATCAGTAGACATTTGCAGCATTTATAAGAATTCAACTAATACAGAAACAAAATCTAGTAATAAATAATAAATAATCCAAGCTGTGTCTCTTTCATATATCTTTGCGTTTCAAGTCTGATGATAATACGGTGAAAAAGAAAAATACAATAGCATATAAAACCTGCCACTGACTTATCCAGTTGCTTGATAAACACGAGTAGGTGCATTTGTGTGAGTCTGTTCATATATATTTAATGATAAATAAACTATAATATAAAATAGTCATATTATTTTGTATTATATTGTACTCAGCCAACAATTTTATTAGCCATTAATAGTAATTTCAATAAAAGTACAAGGTAGAATTCTGAAGTGACTTTATATTTTTCTAGTATAATGAGTTTTCTATTTCCAAATTTCTCTGTCAGTTAACATTCAGACACCAATATCTACTAATCTTCTAATTGTAGCCAATGATTCTTTATTTTGCTTTGGTATTCTACAAATAGAGTTCAGTTTTTGATTATTCTCTAATAGTAACCATTCCTGAAGAGTTACCTTACATGTAACACACCCCAACATTAATAATATTTAAGTGAACCTCTCTGAGCAATGATAGCTGGCTGGTCTGTCTAATCAGTACACCTAATATTTTTTAACTAGAAAAGTATCACAGTACATATATAAAATGTGCTTGAAAATCATCTGGTAAATTTGAAATATAGAATAAGACTGTGAATGAATGTACTTAACAACCAGGTGAAGAAAACAATTTATCACATATCCTAGAAGCACACTGTTTTTCTTATTAGCATCACCATTTGTTTCTCCATAGAATTAATTACTTTTAAAAATTTATTATCCTCCTTTTTTCTTTAAATTTTTTTCTTATGTGTGTTTACCACACAGCATACATGTGTGTGTGTGTGTAGATTAATATAAATGAGCAATGTGGAAGGTGTTATTAAAAGTTGAAAAGATGAAAATCCACGTAATGCAGTGGCAAATTATTTGGTGAAAATAATTTGAAAGGCAGATAATATATGTCTGAATATCTAGTATAAGTAACAGAGTTTGGAAATAAGACAGTTAGTGGTATGGTATGTCTTGGTTTAGTTAGCTACATTTGACCAAATTTTATAAGAAAGGGATGAATGCAGAGGAAAAAAAATGGTTCGATTTTCATGAAGACATCAAAGAGAATAAAGAAAGTGCAGTGAGTCAAGGACATTCATGTTCAGAATAAGCAACTAAGGAAAAATGCAGGGCAGACCTGCCTTTGAACAATAAATGCCATTAGAACTCAGCTTCGAAATAAAAATTAAATCCAGTGTATATCTTTAACTCTTTTTAAAAGATCTGGCCAAAAATCAAATGGTGCCTAATAAATCATTTCATTTACAAACAAACAGACTTAGCATGAGCTTGCCACTTTTTGTTTCATATTTTGGTTAACATATGGTAATTTCTGACATTTTTCTATTCTGTGAGTAATAAAATGAGTGCCATTATAGTTTTGATATTTATTTCCATGGTTTCTAGTAAAGGTGTTCGTTCATTTGTAAATTAATGGACCATTTGTTTTTCATTTTTTTGTGTGTGAAATTTCTGTTAGTATCTTTTTGTTTCTTAATGATGTATAACATTTTTGTTTACATTCAAGTAACTTATATATTGTCACATCATATGAGTTAAAATAACTTCCATATTCTATTGCATATTCTTTTTCAAGTCTCATTACGGTGCCCCATTCTGGATCTAGAACCAAAGTTCTAGAATTTAATATAGTTGAATTGTTTAGCCTTTCTTCTCCGAAGTAATAATCAATTGTTTCACCAGTTTTTTGAAAAACTATGATTTCCTCAGTGATATGCCACAGTATGTCATAAGTAACGAGTTAGATAATATTTTCTAACCGACTGCAGTGTACCAAGTGAACCGGAACAAGACCAACCTATTGGAGATACTGGTTTAAGTCACCAAATATTGGAGTGGGTTTGAACACAGCAATAACTGAAACAGAATCTAGTCAAATTTAAATATACTAAGTTTGTCTCTGGACTGTTGATTCTGTACTATGTTCAAGCCTCTAATCCCTGCTTTGATGCCATATTTAATTATGTCTTCAATATTAATATTAAAATCTTACTACATTTTTAGACATCTTTATATTTATAATCTAGAAATGGATATTTTTGAACTTTCTTTGATTAAAAATTGTCAGATTATAAAGACTCTCAAGACAATTAAAATATGCATAAAGATTGCATGTTAATGCTATATCTAAAGTTACAGATTGAGATTCAGAATTTTGATTTATTTTCATTTTTAATCTTCATTCAGGTTTTTAAATAGAATGGTATAAATATTTTCATAAATGCATTAACAATTTTTATGTAGATTTATTTTTATATACTTTATACTATCAAGATTAATTTAAGTATGTTTTATGTTTTCATTTTCAAACTTGTTAAAGCATACAAATGGAACTGATATTTTGTATACATACAAAATTTACACTGTAATACATTCTTACTAATTTATTATTTTATTTCTATTTTCTTCAATTTTGAATTATGATTATACAATTAAATATCTTGTTTTTCCATATTAATTAAATTACTAGAACTACCACTATAGTATTCAAAATATTCGTTGACTGGGTATAGTGACTCACCCCTATAATTCCAGAACTTTGGGATGCTGAGGCAATTTATTAACAGGAATGGTTTCAATGTTTCATTGTTAAGTGTTTTTGCTGCAGGTCTGTAAATACTTCTGCCATGGTTTTATGTTAGAAGTTTTAGAAAATAACTGAGAAATTAAATGAAAACAGCTAAAATCCTAGTATGAAATAAAATTAAGTATCATTTGCACTGCATTAATATATATTTAATAATATATATATATATATTTTAGTTTATTTATTTGTATATATATTTTATTGCATTTTAGATTTGGGGGTATATGTGAAGAACATGCAAGATTGTTGCATAGGTGCATACACGGCAATGTGCTTTGCTGCCTTCCTCCCTATCACCTGTGTGGGACATTTCTCCCCATGTCATCTCTCCCCAACTCCCCACCCCCACCTGTCCCTCCCCATATTTCCCCCCAACAGACCCCATTGTGTGATGCTCCCCTCCCTGTGTCCATGTGTTGTCATTGTTCAACACCCTCCTATGAATGAGAACATGCAGTGTTTGATTTTCTGTTCTTGTGTCAGTTTGCTGAGAATGATGGTTTCCAGGTTCATCCATGTCCCTACAAAGGACACGAAAATCAATTTAATAAAATTAAATAAGGTTTTCAAGACAGTAAATTCTGTGTTTTATGTCTCGTTTCCCAAATTGTATTAAAGGTACAAAAATATTAAAATGTAAATACAGACATTGATGAAAACGAATGAAAATACGCTAGAGGACAGAGTGTTATCTTCAATTCAAAATGTTGATAAGTGACTAAAGAACATAAGTTGGCCAGTTTTACATACTAGACAATCCTAAGTAAAGAAAGCCACATCCACAGATAAGCAAATACATGTAAACAGACTCCATGGCATTCATTATGGCAAAAAATTGCCATTATTCTGATTAATTTTGTCATTAATTATAGAGCTACCATATTATTATGGGGATGAGTCAAGCTGGTCTGCTCCTACTTTTTCCCCTCTACAAATGAAAAGATGTTGAAGAAGGAGAATCTGTCCCCTAGCATTTGTTTCCAGGACAAAACTAGAAATCTTGTCTTCAGAAATTATATATTGACAATCTTGGTGTGAACTCAGAATGCTAGTGTATGAGAAAATTGCAAAAATCTATTATCTTACATGGAGAAGAGGAGCACACAAGCACAGTAATAAAGGCCACATTTTTCCCAAAGAGAAATACAGTAAATTTTTTGCATCATGGAAAGCCATAATTATTTGATATCTATTTTAAGAGTTTCCCAAGCCTAGCAGCTTGTTCTTTATTCGAAAACTGATAGGGACTGGCAACCCAGCTGTGTGCTAGAATCATCCCGATAATCCTAAAATACAGCAATACCTGGGACCTACTGCTAGAAATTCTGATTCACATGGTCAGATTGAGACCTGAGAATCAATATTTTGAAATGGTTTTGCAGGTGATTTTAAGATATATCCAAGGTTAAGAATTATTTCAAAGTCACTATTTGGAGGACCTTCCTTTTTTATCTGTGAACTTTGTATTATATTTGCCTGTGTGCTTCTGCTGCCCAAAAACGAACCACACATCCTTTTATTTGGTTTAGTGATAGTGACTTCGTTCACATAAAGCCAGGGCCACAGATATTTGACAAATGATTCTGTTTCTTATTACCATGACCAGAAGCCCTCTCTTAGTGGAAATAAACAAAACTATGGAGCAGAGCTCTTAATTTATTGAGTTGATAAGACTGTGTGGAATACAATATTCTTGCTGAGCTTAAGGGCCTGGGGATTTACTCAAAGAACTAAATCAGAAGATGCCTTGCCATGAGACCTGTTTTGAGCAGAATGGAAAATTATAAAATTTAGAGATTATTGCCTCTTTTTTGATCATCAATCAACCTCAAAATGTTTATCATGAAGCTGCATCATATCTTGTCCTAAATCTTATCAGTGGGAAAAGGGTGGATTTGAATGGATCAGATACTTGTAAGTAGCTGGAATCTGATTTTCAAATGTACAAATAAGGCAATTTCTGGCTCATACATTAAACTATTTTAATATGTTACTGACATATAATAAGCTCCATTAATTTATATCTTTCTGCAGCTAGGCTTCTATTTTAGGAAATAATTGGTGTTGGGCAAGTGACTTCAAAATATGCATTGTAAAGTACATGTTTTACAGTCTAAATTATTTATTCACTAGTATTAAAGGACAATGTCTCAAAACTCTCAACAACAACAACTTCTAAAAACAGACGGACCAAGACAAATCCTGCTAAAAAATTAAAATTTAATCAAAAGAGACATTTGATAAAAGTAAAATTATACTTAAACTAAAATTCCTCCTTTTTTAAACTGTCCTGGAGAAATATTTGCAGGTTGACATAAAGAGACAGACAAAAGCTTTTATTTAACTTTGCTTGTAAATATAAATAGATGGAAACAAATAACTATTAATATTAAAAGGATTACATAAATCATGGTAAACCTTCTATGGAATTTGTGCAGAAATTACAAAGAATAAAGAAGATGTGTATATAATGGCATAAATTTTTTTAAAAAATTTTAAATGTGGAAAAAAGAATTCCTAAACAAAACATACAAAATGATCCTATTTATGAAAAATAAGACAAAATATATAATAACATCTATAAAGCTGGACTCCATTTTTAAAATATATAGATCCTATTAAGGAAAATATTAGTTAGAATACGTTTAACTGAATTATTTTGAATAGACTTCTTAAAAATTACTTCATATATGTTATATAATTCTAATAATTAAAAATTAAATACCCAAATGTGAATATAGAACATTATTAATAATGTGTAGCAATAGCTATTGGAGACACTGAATGGCTACTAGACTGCTTTTAATATCAATTGAATATTTCCCTGTGATAGGTACTATAAACTTTAAAGATGGCAGCTTTCATCTTTCATACTTACACCCACAGCACTTGACTTATGTTGAACCTTGGCAAAATTTTAATTCCAGGAGCTGTTTTTAAAATTAATAAAATAGATACACCATTGGCGAGATTAATAAAGAAGAAAGAGAAGACTAAAATAAACTCAGTGAGAAATCACAAGGGAGGATATTACCAGTGACTCCACAGAAATACAAACAACCATCAGAGAATATCGTGGGCACCTCTATGTACATAAACTAAAAAATATAAAAGTAATAGAGAAATTCCTGGACACATATACCCTACCAAGACTTAAACAGGAAGAAATTGAATCCCTGAACAGACGACTAATGGTTCTGATATGAGCAGTAATGAATACTCTACCAATTTAAAAAAGAACAGGACCAGACACATTTGCAACTGAATTCTACCAAATGTATAAAGAAGAGCTGGCTGGTACGATTATTGCTGAAACTATTTCAAAATATTGAAGGAGGAGAGACTCCTCTCTAACTAGTTTTATGAGGTAAGCATCAACATAATACCAAAACATGCCAGAGAAACAAAAAAAAGAAGAAAACATTAGGCTAATACCCTTGAAGGATATTGTTGCACAGCTCCCCAACCAACAAACTACAGGCAAGCCAAATCCAGCAGCACATCAAAAAACTCATCCACAATGATGAGGTAAGCTTTATCCCTGGGATGCAAGGTTGATTCAACATATGTAAATTATTCAATGTGATTCATCACATAAACAGAACCAAGGAAAAAACTACATGATTATCTCAATTGATGAAAAAGCTTTTGATAACATCCAACATCCATTCATGTTAAAAACTCTCAGCACACTAGATATTAAAGGAACATACCTCAAAATAGTAAGAGCCATCTATGACAACCCACAGCCAACATAATACTGAATGAGCAAAAGCTGAAAGCATTTTCCTTGAAAAGCAGCATCAGACAAGGATGCCTTCTGTCATCATTCCTATTTAACATAGTATTGGAAATCCTGGCCAGGGCAGTTAGGCAAGAGAAAGAAATAAAAGCTATCAAATTGGGAAGAGAGGAAGTCAAACTATCCTTGTCTGCAGGCAACATGATCCTATACCTAGATAATCTGAGAGCCTCAGGCCAAACGACCTTCAGCTGATAAACAACTTAAGCATAGCCCCAGGACACAAAATTTATGTGCAAAAATTACAAACATCCCTATACAATAACCACAATCAAGCCAAGAGTCAAATCAGGAACTTACCTCCTTAACAATTACCACAAAAAAAATTAAATACCTATGAATGCAGCAAACTAGGGAGATGAAAAATCTTTACAAAGAAAAATACAAAACGCTACATAAAGAAATCATATATGACATAAACAAATGGACATTCTATGCTCAGGGATAAATTAAAAAATCAATATTGTTAAAATAGTCATACTGCCAATAGCAAATTATACATTCAATGCTATTCCTGTTAAACTACCACTGAGATTCTACATAGAACTAGAAAAGGTTATTTTAAAATTCATCTGAAACAAAAAAAAAGCCCAAATAGTGAAGGTAATTCTAAGCAAAAAGAACAAAGCAGGAGGCATCATGCTGCCTAACTTCAAAGTATGCTACAGGGATACAGTAACCAAAAAGGCATAGTACTGGTACAAAAACACATATACAGACCAACGGAACAGAAGAGACAACCCAGAAATAAGTCCACATACATACAATTAAAGTGGCTAAAGCAGCTACACTGCTTGGGGTATATAACCGGCGTTCATCATCTAGCACTAGGAAAATTTAGGACACAGACACACACTAGGAGTTTAGGAGCAAAGATTTAATAGACAAAAGAAAAGAGAAAGAAAACGGATCTCTTTATTAAGAGAGAGAGAGAGAAGTCTACCAAGTGGAAAAGACCAGCTGGCATTGGATGCACCAGATTTTATAGTCCAGTTTGAGGAGGCAGTGTCTGATTTATGTAGGGCTCACAGATTGTTTTGATCAGGTGTAACATTTACATAGAGGTGGGGAAGGCTGGTCACCCCACCGTAATCTTATTATGCAAATAAATTCACCCTTTGGCCAGTGCAATCTTGGCTGCTTTTTACTGTACATGTGGCTGGTAGAAACATGTCTAGTCCCTAGTTCCTGCTGGCATTCACCTGTGAAAACTCCCAGCTTGCTTGTCTATGTCTTCAGCTCAACTTTACAGGCTGCTGCTCTTTGTTAGGAAATGATTTGAGGCTTCTTCTCAATAAAAATAAAAACCTTACTGAGAACTCCCACACCCTTACTATCTGCCTAAGGGATTTCTTCTTAACTCCTATATCATTCCCCCCTCAGGAGTAGTAACTCTAACTGCTATTACTGGATGTTTGGCAATGACTCTTTCTGGCTACTTCCTGCTGAGAAGGGGTGTCACGTTGGGGACAACAGCTATGGCTCCTCCTGGGGACAATCTAAGAGTCCTCAGAAGAAAGACCAAACCAAGGTCGATATGTGGTTTGGTCTGCAGCACCATTTGTAGTTGGATTGCTTCTAGGTGAGAGGAAACAATTTGAGTTATAGTAATGAGCAGATGAGGTTGAAACATTAATATAAAACACATGACAAAGAGGGGGCTTAATAATGGAGCTAACCAGTTCCAAAAAGAAGACTAAATCATTAAAGAGGGATTGTGGCCATTCAAGGCTGCAGCCTATATTTTCTCTTAACTGTCAATGATTGTAACTTTATCGCTAAGCACCTGTGGGTTTTCTTCTGCTTGAATTGGGGTGCTGATCCACAGGCAGCATGTTTCTACCACTGAAGGGTGGGAGGAGGGAGAAAATCATAAAAAAATAATTAATGGATTTTAAGGCTTAATACTTGGGTGATGAAATAATCTGTACAAAAATCCCTCATAGCACAAGTTTATCTATGTAACAAACCTGCATGTGTACTCTGAGCTTACGACAAAAGTTTAAAACATAAAATAAAATAAATAATATATTCTAGAGATCTACCACATGAAACAATGCTATGCTTATATTTAACAACAGCATGTGTACACTTAACATCTGATAAGACTGTAGATTAATGTTACATTTATTTTCAATGAATAAGTGAATAAATGAATGGATGAATGAATGAATGAATGAATGCACATGCAATGGTGACTTCCAGTAGGAAGGAGTGCTTAACCTTTCTAAAGTCATTCATACCTGGGTTCTAAAATTCTGGTGTGACACCAAAAAACCTTCCAGAAGGATGACTCAATCAGCAAAGCCAGGTTGAAAACCCTTGTTTATATACTTTCAGAGGATTTCCCACAACCAGTATTTCTGTTTTTTTAATAGCTATTGCTATTAGATACCTTTTGTTCTAAAACACCTATTCTCAAAATATGGCTTCTGTTCTATTATGCTATGTTCTGAAGTGCTTGAAGCTTATTTAGTCTTAGATCTCATACTGATCTATATATATTATCTTTGTTTTAAAAATCAAACTTCCCATCTAAGTCTAGCTCAGAATAAGATAGAAGGATAATTTTCATTTTTTTTTGGCCTTTTTAATTTGTACATCTAAGTTTGTTAGATTGGTTAGTTGGAAACCATTCCCTCTGTTTCTCTTTTTGAGAATATTTTAATTAACTTTCTTGAATAAATACATTGACATAAAATTGTATATATAAATTTTTAATATGTGTAATTCTAAGACATTCTTAAATCTTATTGTCTATTTTTGCTTTTTTTTTTCCTGGTTGCTCTACCAGCATTGTGTTTTATTTGCTGGTTCTGTCAAATAAAGAAATTTTGGTGTTTGGGATTTTTATAATGAAAGTTTTTTTTTTCATTAATTTTCATTCCTATCTCTGTAATTTTCTTCTTTCTACTTTTAAATATGTTCTACTGCCTTTTAGTCTCTTTTGTTGGATATTTGCCTCATTTATTTTTCACTGTAAATTTTTCTAAGCATACATAAAATGCTAAATTTCTCCTAGTTGCCAGTTAATATAATCTCCCCAAAGCTAGGTAAGCTTTTGATTATTATTCAGTTTAAATATTTCTATTACATGTTATAACTTCTTCTGTGACCTGCCTTTTATTTGGTAGTATGTATTAGTTATCAAATAAGTATGATTTACAGTATATTTGATTGCTGATTTCTAAATTGGTTATATTGAAGTGGGAGAATTGAATGGCACAAGTACCATAAACTTTCTTTCTGTCCTCAGCTTCATGCAAAGACTTCTTACAAATTTTCTCATCTCCTTTACTACTGAGTTTACCTCCTATTCCACAAGCCTGTGCTGTCATTGAATAATAGTTTCTGGTCTCTAGGTTTCAGTTAAAAAACAGACTGGGGTAGTATCTGGTGACTCACACCTGTAATCTCAGTACTTCGGGAGGCTATGGTGGGCAGATCACTTGAGGTCAGGAGTTTGTGATCAACCTGTCCAACATGGTGAAACCCTGTCTCTACTAAAAATATAGAAATTACCCAGGTCGGGTGGTACACACCTATAATCCCAGCTCCCTAGGAAGCTGAGGCTAGAAGAATTACTTGAATGTGGGAGGTGTAGGTTGCAGTGAGCTGAGATTGTGCCGTTGCAGTGAGCTGAGATTGTGCCACTGCACTCCAGCCTAGGCAAAAATAACGAATCTCCATATCAAAAAATAAAAATAAAATAAAAATAGAAAAGAAAACAGGTTGGAAGTTAGCTACACTGTGAGAGCTCCATGGTTCTTGTTTTCAGTTTAAATTTGATCCTCAAATTATTTATATTTGTGATTTATTCTTGATTTAAGCTGTGTGTGTGTGTGTGTGTGTGTGTGTGTGTGTGTGTGTGTGCATAGTTATGTATACAGCAATATGGCAATTTAATTGTTTCAACTGGAAGGTGTCTTAGCTTTGACTGCTATCACAAGTTACTATAGACCAAGTGACTTAAAAATAAAAAACATATTTTTCACAAATCTGGAGACTGAAAGCCTAAGATCAGCATGCCAGAATAATCAGGTTCAGGTAAAGACCCTCTTTTGGATTTACAGGTGACAGTATTTTCACCTTCTCACTGTGTCCTGGTGGAGAGCAGAAAGAGAGGAAGCAAGGTCTCTCAAGCCTCTCATAAGGGCTGTAATTACATCATGAGGGGTGCCCCCTTACAACCAAATTACCTCCTAAAACCCAATCTCTGAGTACCATCACCTTTGGGGTAAGGGACTAATGATAAAAATTTGGGGGACAAAAACATGCAGTCTGTGAGAGGAGGATTGTTTAGGATGATTATTCAGAATCTTAATAGAGATATTAATTCACTCTCCCACTATCTAGACTTGACACAAATTCTCAAATGTTAAGATTGGTCCCTCTCACAAAGATGTGCTAACTTTATTCTATTAGGAACAGTGTACATGGTTCTAGCTTCAATTAGGAAAGCTATGTGGTTGGATTTCACTTGAGAGTTCCCTATTTGCCCATTTTTTCTGGGAATCAGTTCAGTTTTATAATGATCACATTATGATATAATGTTCCTAGTATTCTCACTCACTCTCCATGCCTTCATCCAGAGCTGGGACCATTTTCTCCCTTTCTACAGACCATCACTGTGGCCACCTCTGTGAATGGAGCATCACACAGCAGGGGGTTTGGCCTTACTTTCGATTCCTATCAGTGCTGCCTACAGGCCAGGCAGCGTGCAAACCACACATAGCACTGAATATGGTATTTTTTTTAACCTATAATTTATAACAATGTTGGCCTTTGTGTAGCTTTCATCCCTCCATCTCTCAGTATTTTTTAAGGCAAAGTGATGGGGAAATATAATTTAAAACAAAATGTGTTCCAACCCAGAAATCTTCTCCACTAAGATAGTAGAAAAAGAAAACACTTTTATTGTTGAATAAGCCTTAAACCAGAATGCGATGTGTACGACAGGTACCCACTCAGAGATTTCAAAGACAGAAAGAAATCTCACTGTTTTGTATAGCCAAGCTGGTAGAATATTTACGTGTTTTCATACTCCACAATAGCTAGTCCCCATTAGAGGGCGTTGACAGCACTGTGTGTCACACTCAGTTCATTCTAGGTTTGTCTGGTTATTGGGATAACCATTCATGGTAATTAATTTGCTTTATATGGGAAGAAAGAAACTTTTCATACCTTCATTAAAGGATGTAGTTTTGCAGCTTGGAGCCAGGCTCTCATCTACGAAGTTATTCACCCATTAACACAGAAACTGAAGAGGGGGTGCTATCTACCTTTATGCTTACATTTCAAAGAAAAGTCTTCTAGATGTTTCAGAAAACTGGCAAAAGGCTCATGAAGTTTACAAAAAGATTTATATACATCTCAAAAATAGAGAAAGTGCTTAAAATTACAAGCTTTATGAAGTAAACGATCTAAGAAAAAGGGAGAGCAGACATCTCTTTCCTTATTTTTAACAGGAAGAAATAATACTCTTTTTTTTTCTTTTTTTTCTTTTTTTTTTTTTTTTTTTTTGAGACAGAGTCTCTGTCTGTCTCTCAGGCTGGAGTGCAGTGGTGCAGTCTCAGCTCACCGCAACCTCAGCCTCCAAGGTTCGAGCGATTCTCCTGCTTCAGCCTTCTGAGTAACTGGGATTACAGCACGCACCACCATGCCCAGCTAATTTTTACATTTTTTTACTAGAGATGAGGTTGCACCATATTGGCCAGACTGGTCTCGAATTCCTGAACCCGTGATTTGCCCCCCTCAGCCTCCCAAAGTGCTGGGATTACAAGTGTGAGAGAATTAATACTCTTATTTTACATTTTTATTTTCCTTTCCAAAATGATATTCAGCATCTATATAAATACATCTTCTTTAAAATAGCATTTATTTATTTTTATTTATAGCCATTTCTTCTGACACTTGTTTGATCCTTAAATTTCTTGAAAGAAAATGATAGAAAAACTTGCAGTGAAATTTATTTCTATGGAGGGATAATCCCTGAGATACTAATTTAGGCTTTTTCTGTGGTTAGTGTAAATTTTATCGAAAACTTTTTCCATTATCTATTTTGGTTTTTCTGTTTAAACTCGTTTTAAATAGAGCACACCTATGCTCAATGATCTGTGTTCAGGCCTGGTACAACAGATGCATAAAGAGAAAGGACAACAAGGAATCAGAAAATTTAGGACCAAATGCATGCTTAGTTAAAAGCAGTAAAGTTAAAAATATATTTGACTTAGAAGAATTTAAAATTCAGAGGCTGAGGTACCTCTGAACCTAAAGTTTATCCACAATTTGCAAGCTTGTAAAGAGAATGCTGCCGGGCGCGGTGGCTCAAGCCTGTAATCCCAGCACTTTGGGAGGCCGAGGCGGGTGGATCACGAGGTCGAGAGATCGAGACCATCCTGGTCAATATGGTGAAACCCCGTCTCTACTAAAAATACAAAAAATTAGCTGGGCATGGTGGCTCGTGCCTGTAATCCCAGCTACTCAGGAGGCTCAGGCAGGAGAATTGCCTGAACCCGGGAGGCGGAGGTTGCGGTGAGCCGAGATCACGCCATTGCACTCCAGCCTGGGTAACAAGAGCGAAGCGAAACTCTGTCTCAAAAAAAAAAAAAAAAAAAAAAAAAAAAAAAAAAAAAAAAAAAGAATGCTGTATCGAAAGTACCAAATACCTCTGCCCTCAAAAATTCCTCAATGTTTACTTGGGCTGGAGTTGGTAGGAGATGAGAGATAGGGAGATTAAAACAAGAAGCTTTGGACACTAACTTGAAGGGTGCAAGTTTTACTCTTCAGAAAATGACCCATTTCTATTCCTTTGTTTGCCATTTCTATTCATTTGCCTGATCCACGTTTCTATAGTGTTCTCTTTACAAGCTTGCAAATTGTGGATAAATTTAAGTTCAGAGTTACTACCCATGTCAAGCAAATGAATAGAAACGCGTTGGGGATGAGTCTGCCTTAAGAATGACTAATGATAAAAACCAAAATGCAGGCAAGTTCTGAAGGATTGTAATTAAGAAGACATGACCATATCCAATGTAGACCTAAAGGAGGCAGCAGCGTGACAAAAAGATTTTCTGAAATTCCAGGTTTAAATGGAACCTTGATATGTCTAGTACAGAGCTGTGCAACCTCACTCCCAATCCTAACCTCTTCTGAGAATCTCCTGAGGCTAAGAAAGGTGGACAAGGGCTCAGTATACCATAGTCTGTCACTATTAAGAGCAAGAAAGTTGGAAAGAAAGACTCATTACACTTTCGAAATGCAAAAGATAGGTATGAATTCACCTTTCAACACAGCATTGCTTCTCCAAGCATAGTCCAGGGCCCCCTAAGCTTCTCTGAGTCAATTCAGGACGTCTATGAGATTGAGCTGTTTTTATAATAATTATAAATTATTATTTGCCTTTTTCCTTCTCATGTTTCTCAAGAATATAGAGGAGAGTTCACAAGGCCATATCCAAGGCACTGGATGCAGCTGTCTTCTACTAAACTAGGCCTGTGCTCTTTGGTATAGTAGCCATTAACTATGCATGGCTTCTAAGCACTTGAAATGTGCCTAATCCTCAGTGAATGAGCTGCAAGTATAAAACACTTCCCGGAGTTCAAATATTTTGTACAAAAAGAATTTAATTATCATAGTACTTGTTTAGATACTAATTACATATTGAATTTAAAATAGTTCGAATATATTGGGGCAATAAAATATAACATTTATATTCCACTAAATGAACAAATAGCTGTGAGATCTCTTGAGACAGGAGACATGACTGTGTTTTCCCTCAGTTTTCACTGTTGTCTTACCCAGAGGAATGAAATTACATCGCACAAAGATACTTTGTTTTTTATAAAACTAAACTCCCAAATTCTATTCAAGTACTTTATTTGGTAATCTGCTATCAACCTAAAAGCAAAAAGCTGGACCAAATTAAGTTAAGTAGTGAGTTTGGGAAAAGCTTGAGTTTGCAACCTGGGAGCATAGATTTATATTTTCCTGAATATACACTTCAATTAACAGCAGTTACATGTGAATTTTTAAAGGCAAAACTGGGGGAGGGGGCAGAGAGTAGACTGATACAAAGTTGTCAGGAATTCTCACTGGCTTATGAAAATAACATTGATTCATGATTGGCCATACATTTATACATTAGTAAGCTGCAGGGTATGGGTTACAGTGTCTGGTGTGGCAATATTATGCCAATTTGTAGCTACTTGTGGCAACAGAAAGCAGGTTCAGGATATGAATACATAGCTGAAATCAGAGAGTAGGGTATGATTGAAATCTCATTTTAATGTCTTTTTGGGGCTGATTGTTAAAAGGACTTGCATTCCTTAGATAAAAGTGACTTTCTTTTCTCATTTTTTTCCTTTTTAAGCATTGATGATCAAAATGTAAATATGAAGGTGCCCCTTGTCACCTGTAAGGCTCATTCCTGGGCAGTTCTGTCAAAGTCATTGATCTAGAGTTGCTGTTACTTATTGAATCATGCCAAATCTTCCAAGTACGTAGAATTTAGTTTTCTCAGAAAAAGAAAGACAAGAGATATATATATATAGTAAAAATTTAGTAAACATAATGATTATAAAAAGAAAATTTGTGTGCCAGAACAACAAATAAAAACTGATTCCACTTGGGAGTTAGCTAAAAATATTGTGAAGAAAACTAAATCCAAGTTCATCTTCAGAGACTTGCTGTAGCTAGAAAGTAATTCAGAATTTAGTTTTAAGTTGCAGGTTAATTATAAATCTTAAAAATAATGACTAAGGCTAAAAGCTAATAACAGGTGTACTATAGCTTTCATATGAAATGAAACGTTTCCTTTTTCAGGGTCTCCATTTTACCAAGATGTTAGTAGAACTTAGTTATTTGCAAATAGTTTTAGGCTTATTGTAGTTTGCCTGTTTATTTAAATAATACTGATTCACTTAGTACAAGTCATCACTGAAATATTTTAAAAATTAAATAGAACAAGAATAGTGAATAATCATGTAGACTTCTTTAAGTTGGCTTTGCCAGGACTTTCATAAGCAAATTCAGATTAGACTTTTGAAAGCCTTCAGGCTAACCAAGCCAGGATTTGCCATCAGATTGTCTGCAATACACATATGAATTGGGTTAATTCCTTTTTTCCAGAAGTCCCAAAATAACTTGAGGTTCCTGTGCATGTTCAGAGAGTGACATTCTTTACTTATAAAAAGAACAGTAACCTTCTAAGGGACCCATGTATACAAAGTACCAGGTCTATCATTCCAAAAGATTTTTGATGGGATGAATCTCAATTACTCAATAACAATCTGGTTATATCTAAAAATATTCCATTCTGCTCAAAGCCTTGGTAGAATAACCAGTGTATCTTAGTTTGTCATGTTACAAAATAAAACAGATTATTTTTTAATATATGCAAACAATTATATTATTATAAATCAGTAATACTTATACATAGCTTTCAATTTTGAAAAAATATGGTATTGAGAAAGGTAAATATGTCCATTTTACACACACACACACACACACACACATGCACACAAATACATTATCCAATTGCTATAAGCTGTCAATGGCTAAAAAGGCAAAAAATGTTTTCTCGATTTTGAAAAACAAAACACAAAATTCTGCAGTGTTTCACACAAAAAAAAGACATAAAAATTATTTCAGTCTCTGTCAGTTTCATATAATTAATTGTTCTGTTTGATGCTGAGTTAGCAATTCTCATGACCACATCTTCTTTTTAATTAAAGTTCTGGAAGTTTATACCTAGACCAATGGTATGGCTTCCCAAGTTATCAGAAACTTGTATTCAAGAGTAATTATCAGAATCCTGTCCATTAGCTTCCTTGAAGAAGAAACAAATTTTGGATGATGGTTGATTATAAGCACTTTTTGAGAAAAATAAAAGTAAAATAATAAATGTAGATGATAAAAGCCTTAGAACAGCTATAATGAAAGACAGAATTATAAAGAAAATTTATTCCTGTGATATACAACCATTTAACATAATAATCATAATTATTACTGATAACATATATGAAAACATATCAGTTTTATGAATCTCATTAACAAACTTAAACTCATTAACACATATTAATAACACATTTAATTTAATTAACATATGTTAATAACACAAATATAACCTAAAGAAAGTTAAACACCATTTCTTATTTGGCAATGCTTTTTGTATGATTTTAACATGCCAAAGAAGCCTAATATGTCTCTCTTGTTCTTCAAGGAGATAATTTTGAAAAGAGACTGACTTTTTGAATTTGTAATTTGATTTTGGAAAGTTTATCTTATATTAAAGGTTTAAAACTCTAGTTCAAAATTGGATTGCCTCTTCTCCTCCAAGAGATCACACAACTCCTCACTAGCAAGGGAACAAAGCTGGATGGAGAGTGAGTTTGATGAATTGACAGAAGCAGGCTTCAGAAGGTAGGTAATAATAAACTTCTCTGAGCTAAAGGAACATGTTCAAATGTAATGCAAAGAAACTAAGAACGTGAAAAAAAGGTTAGATGAAATGCTGACTAGAATAACCAACTTAGAGAAGAACATAAATGACTTGATGAAGTTGAAAAACACAGCACAAGAACGTTGCAAAGCATACAGAAGTTTCGGTAGCCAAATTGACCAAGCAGAAGAAAGGATATCAGAGATTGAAGATCAACTCAATGAAATAAAATGAGGAGGCAAGATGAGAGAAAAAAAAGTGAGAAGAAATGAACAAAGGACTCCAAGAAATATGGGATTATGTGAAAAGACCTAATCTATGTTTGATCAATGTACCCAGATGTGACAGGGAGAATGAATCCAAGCTGTAAAACACTCTTGAGGGTATTATCCAGGAGACTTTCCCAACCTACCAAAGCAGGCCAATATTCAATTCTAGGAAATGTAGAGACAACCACAAAGATATTCCTCAAGAAGAGCAACCCCAAGGCACATAATCATCAGATTTACCAGGTTGGAAATGAAGGGAAAAAATGTTAAGGGAAACCAGAGAGAAAGGTCAGGTTGCCCACAAAGGAAAACCTATCAGACTCACAGTGGATCTCTAGGCAGAAAGCCTGCAAGTCAGAAGAGAGTTGGGACCAATATTCAAAAGTCTTAAAGAAAAGAACCTTTAACCTAGAATTTCATATCCAGCCAAACTAAGCTTCATAAGTGAAGGAGAAATAAAATCCTTAATGGACAAGCAATTGCTCAGAAATTTTGTCACCACCAGGCCTACCTTACAAGAGCTGCTGAAGGAAGCACTAAACATGGAAAGGAACAACCAGTACCAGCCACTGCAAAAATGTACCAAATGGTAAAGGTCAGTGACACAATGAAGAAATTGTATTCAGGAGACCCATCTCACATGCAAAAATACACATAGACTCAAAATAAAGGGATGGAGGAAGATTCACCAAGCAAATGGAGAGCATAAAAGAGCAGAGTTGGCAATTCTAGTCTCTGATAAAACCGACTTTAAACGAACAAAGATCAAAAGAGACAGAGAAGAGTATTATTACATTATGGTAAAAGGATCAATGCAGCAAGAAGAGCTAACTCTGCTAAATATATGTGTACCCAATACAGAAGCACCCAGCTACATAAAGCTAGTTCTTAATAACTTACGAAGAGAATTAGACTCCCAGACAATAATAGTGGGAGACTTTAACACTCCACTATCAATATCAGACAGATCAACTAGATAGAAAATTAACAAGGATGTCCAGGAATTGAACTCAGATCTGGACCAAGTGAACCTAGCAGATATTTACAGAACTCTCCACCCCAAATATACAGAATATACATTCTGCTCAGCACAATATCACACTTACTCTAAAATCAACCACATAATTGGAAGTAAATCACTCCTCAGCAGATGCCAAAGAAAGGAAATCACAACCAGTCTCTCAGATCACAGTGTAATGAAATTAGAACTCAGGATTCAGAAACTCCCTCAAAACTGCACAATTACATGTAAACTCAACAATGTGCTCCTGAATGACTACTGAATAAATAAAGAAATGAAGGCAGAAATAAAGATGGTCTTTGAAACCAATGAGAAGGAAGACATAATGTACCAGAACCTCTGGGACACATTTAAAGCAATGTCTAGAGGGAAATTCTTAGCACTAAATGCCCACATGAGATGTGAGGAAAGATCTAAAATCAACACCCTATTGTCACAATTTAAAAAAGTGGAAGAGCAGGATCAAAGAAATACAAAAGCTAGTAGAAGACAAGAAATAACTAAGATCAGAGCAGAACTGAAGGAGATAGAGACACAAAAAAACCCTTCAAAAAATGTCTCCTCTGCATTTTTGTAATCTCAATAGTTTTATTTTCATTTATTTCCCCCTTTTATACTCTTAATCATTTAATTATCTGTCATATTGTCATAAGCAATTGTCAGCTAAGCAACAAAGGTGTATTTTGGAGACCTGTTTTGTTCATTGGGTGGTCTTTCTAATTGAGCAAAGAGTGGTGTGAGAATCACGCGCCCCCAGAACCATAAGAAATTTGTAGCAACTCTGGGACTACCACAACAGAGTGTCAGAGCATGAAACAAGGACCTGGATAATTACCTCAGGTAGTGGTGAGTGATATCTTTTGTTCGCCTCCTAAATGGAAGCAATTTTCTCAGTATTTGTAAAGTGCATGCCCCCTCACTTTCTGGCGTGATTGTTAAGTTTCCTGAAGCCTTCTCAGCCATGTTTCCTGGACAGCTTATAGAACTGTGGGCCAATTAAATTATTTTCTTTATAAATTACCCGGTCTCAGGTAGTTCTTTTTAGCAATGCAAGAACAGACTAATACAGCTGGTGTGGATAAGTTTAACACATTTTAAATTAAAAATCAGATACCATTGAAAGATAAAAATGTGTTATTCATTATATCTACACAATACCATTTCATCCTTTGACTAGTAATTCATTACATTTTATATATTAAAAGGTAAAATACTGTTCTGACCACCATTATATTGGCTATTGATTCCATTATTATAATGATTTAATTAAAATGGGTTTGCTAATTTTATAAATATCTCTAACTTTTATCAGTAATCTATTTAAATCTGCTGTATTGGGAAAATTAAAAATATATATTGGCAACATAGAGTCCTGGAAATAAACGTATATAACATAAATAAACATATATAAACATAAATAAACATATTAGAAAATAAAAAGCACATTTGGCACACATTCTCAAAAAGTGCGTTTGCGGATAATTTTTTTTTAAAAAAGAGTGCCAATTTTATCACACACATACAAAAGAAAAGCTATTATGTTTATACTTTCCTTTACTCATTACCTCTTTTTGGTTTGTTTATAGAGACAGATAATTGATTTTAGTGGATGTGTAAGACTAACCTAAACTTACACACTGTCCTTTATTATTCCTTAAATAACTGCTTTTGGATAAACTATGACGTTCCAAAATCCTCACTATGAAAATATAAGCGGCTCAAAGATTCAAAGGCCTAGAGTAGCTCACATCTTATTGTTCCTTGCCTGAAATTTGACTTAAAATTTTAGATTTTTATTATTTCTATAGTCTGGTGAAAAGGTTCCATGTTGTTTCCCATAATACTCCCTCCTGATTAAAAACTTCCTGTAGTCCTATCCTCATGGGTGTAGGCAGGACCTGTGATTTGCTTTGGATTAATGGAGTAAATTTACAGGGGATGGGATATCAGTCCCATGATTATGTTATATTAGATAAAACTGTCTTGCTCTCAGGTGCTGACTAGAGATCCTCCTTGTTGGTTTAAAGATGTTAAAGGCCAGGATGAGAAGTCTATGTGGCAAGGAATTGCAGGTAGCTTCCAGAAATGGAAGAAGCATGTAGGAGTTGAAGGCTATCTGTAGGCTACAGCGACAAAGAAGTTGGGGCCTCAATCCTCCAGCAGCAATAAAACAAATTTTGCAAACAACATGAGTGAGAAGGAAGCAGACTCTTACTCATTGAAATCTTCAGATGACATGCCTGCCCTGGCCAACATCTTAATCAGAGCCTTGCTAAGCCATGGCCAGACAACTGGATTACAGAAACTGTGAAATAATGACTGCTTTTGGTATAAGCCTCTAAGTTTGTGGTAAATTGCTACAGAGGAAGAGAAAACTAGTATGTGCAATTTCTTGGAATATTTTCTATGCATGTATCATTGAACTAAATGATGTTAACAATTTTCAAAAGGTCTCTGTAAAATGTTTAATCATAAGATTTTGATAATAGAACCACCTCGCTTTTATAGGTTAATGCAGACATTATTTCTGACATACATTTTGAGCTATTTGTTAACTTTATGGAGAATATTGAAAATGCTAACAGTAAGTATTTTTGCTTGAATTCTAAACAGCTGACTGCATTAACAATTGGAATGAAGTTGAAATTGATTTAAGTCAGATTTGAGAGATTCTTAAAATCTCGAAAGCCTCTAAAATTATATTGATTAATAATTAATAATTTTTTTTAGTTTTGTAATTAAGGTTGACATTTAGTATGATTTTTTCAGAAGTGGTACCCTTGAGTATATATAAATTTAAATATATGTAACCATTTAATTAACCTTATGTACTTCCTAGTGAGCTTTGCCTTTCTCTTACTTCAATAATGTCCAAAATAAGATATTTGTATTCCCAAATTATAATAAATATCTCATCCTTTTTGATAATCCTTCATATCTCATTTGGATCATTTAATAAAGCCAAAATATGTTTTAAGACTCTGTTTTTTCACTTTCCTTAATATAATCTTCAATTTAGCAATATTTTGTAAATGAATACTAGTATGTATCTAATATGTCTTCGTTGATTAAGCCACATTTCTTAGTTGATTAAGCATTGTCCATTAAACTTGTGAAAGTTATTAGAAACATAAATATTTGATAATTATATAATTAATTATATAAATATATGATAGTAAATTTTATTTTTACAAGAGTTCAGACTTTATAAAACACGTTTAGGTCATTCAAATTTTGAGCCACCTGAGGCCTCTGTGACAAAAATGTATTTATAACAATCTTCACTCCATCTATGTGGGAACAGCAGATAGAGTAGAAAGAGGGAATGAAACATAGAGTCAGGATATATTAGGGACTTGGCACAATGCTGTACAACTGAACTGAAGTAACTGAAAAATTGAAAGTTGTCCAAGTCATGAATAATGAATAGTTGATTAATTCTGAGGTTTAATTCTGTGTTTTTTCCATCCTTTCTTTGTGTAGTTCTGACTGCCTTGCCTGAGGGTATTTCCCCATCTATGATTTACTGGGCTATAGAACCTGTCATCATTAAAATTAGCTAAAGCATATGAACTACTACACCTGATCCATGAACAGTCTGTGAGTTAGAAGTGCCTAGCTCTCATACAGTAAAGACATCTGTGTATAACTTTCGACTCCTCCTAAATCTTACCTGCTCTTGACCAGAAACCTTAGCAATAATCTGAACAGTTAATTAACACATATTTTGTATTGTTATATGTATTAGATACTGTATTCTTAAAATAAAGTAAAAACACGTTATTAAGAAAATTATAAGGAAGAGAAGACATATTTATCAATCATTAGATGGAAGTTGATCATCATAAAGCTCTTCCTTCTCCTCAGCCTCTTTCATCCTCCTCCTCAGAGGAAGGGTTGGCTTTGCTGTCTCCAGGAGTGGCAGACATTGAAGGAGTAGAGGAGGTGGAAAGCGGGGCATGAGAAGCAGAGTGACTCAATGTATCTTCTATTTAAAAATTTTGAGTATAAATGAATTTGTGCAGTTCAACTCTGTATTGTTGATGGGTCAATTATATGTATGTATTGCCGGATGCTGAAAAAGCAGACAACCATGGCATACTTAGATGTTCTTCTAGAAATGTGTAATTAATTTGGACAGGCAAACATACATCTAAATATTTTAGTGATTCAATCAGGTTTTCTCTAGGTGTACAATGACATGTGTAATCTTCTCCCATTCCATTGTACAAAATATTTTTTTCACAGTGTACAAAACGTTTTTCATCTCTATGAACAGTATTGAATTGCACTATCATTATGAAATAAAACTTTAAAATGTCGTTCTAGAATATATTTCTCAAAGAAATTGAACCAAATTGGCATTTTTAAAAAAAAATAGTCATTCTTTCACCAACAAATTAAATTAATTAATTTAACTTGATAGTCGTAGATGTAATTAGGGGAGTATGGAGGAGAAAAGGAGTGAATTCTAGAATGTATAATCAGGGATAATAGTCTAACTTGGATCAAGAGTACAAAAGATTAGCCTCTAGCCATCAGAAGAAATACAGAGAAATCTGAGTTTATTCTGGTACTAAAAATATAAATTAAATTCAGTTTAAAAATGTGCTGAACACCTATCCTGTGCCACCTCCACATTTGTGTTGGTAATTATAAAGATATGTCACAACCTCTGATATTGAGGTGTTGACAGCATAGAGGGGAAAATGATCACAAATAAGATTTAAATTTAAGTTTATTATGTAAATGATACATGAATATTATTATGGGAAAAGCTAACAGGTCATCCTAGCAGTCTGGAAAAGTTCTTAAGAAGTACTTATGGGCCAGGCGTGGTGGCTCAAGCCTGTAATCCCAGCACTTTGGGAGGCCGAGGCGGGTGGATCACGAGGTCGAGAGATCAAGACCATCCTGGTCAACATGGTGAAACCCCGTCTCTACTAAAAATACAAAAAATTAGCTGGGCATGGTGGCACGTGCCTGTAATCCCAGCTACTCAGGAGGCTGAGGCAGGAGAATTGCCTGAACCCAGGAGGCGGAGGTTGCGGTGAGCCGAGATCACGCCATTGCACTCCAGCCTGGGTAACAAGAGCGAAACTCCGTCTCAAAAAAAAAAAAAATAAAAAAAAAAAAAAAGAAGTACTTATGGACTCAGGCTTGAAGGATACATAAAACTGATTTAGGCAAATAAGGTGAGAAGAACGTGTTTGTTAGAGTGTCAGTAAGAAAAAGGTACAGAAAAGAGCAATCACTGTGGGGAACTCTTAAATATTCTGTTATTAGAGTACACATTTCCGGGGAGAAAAACAATATGATATTAAAGGGCTGGAGGGCTTTACCATGGGAAGCATATACTGAATTGTGTAATTCTATAAAAAATATATAGAATAATTGATAGTACTTCAATAAAGGATTGACTTAGGCAACTTTGTATTTTATAATTATCTTTCCATTTTTTAAATTGAAAGAATTTTCAACACAGGCAAAACAAGATAATGAGAAAATATTAGCTACCATTACAAACATAACTTACCACAAAATATCTCCTTTTTCTGTTATTATTAACTTAATTTACAAATAAGAAACTGTATATAATTAACTTGCCCAAGGTTATGAGCACAAACAGAACTCATTTCTAAGTTTCTTCTGCTTTTACATGTAGCTTTTTCTCTAAACTCGCTGCCAGACTTTCTCTATGAAGCCAGGAATTAAGTAGGAAATTGTGGTAATAATTGAAAGAAATAACAACGTGAATATAGGCATAAGCTACTATAGATGAAAATAGAATAACAAAATTGAGAAATGTTAAGGACTTAAAATCCTAGTAGAAAAGTCAAGATTCTGGAATAATTCTGGTTACTGTCTTAAATAGTAGAGAGATGCTAAGTAATGACATTAACAGAAAAGAGGAACGCAGGGAGAGGAAGTGTTGAGTCACAGTTAAGACTGGGTGATTTATAACAAAAAAAGGTTTAATCGATTTATGGTTCTGCATTGCTTGGGAGGCCTCAGGAAACTTACAATCTTTGTGGAAGGCAAAAGCAGTCACCTTCTTCACAGGGCAGCAGGATGGAGAGAGTGTGAGCAAGGGAAATGCCAGATGCCTGCAAAATCAGCAGATCTTGGAGAAACTCACTCATTATCATGACAACAGCTTAGGAGAAACAATTGCCATCATCCAATTACTTCTACCTGGTCCCATCTTTAATACTTGGGATTACAATTCAATATAAAATTTTGGTTGGGGAAACAGCCAAACCATATCAGTTAAAGAGAGAAAAACCTACCCACTTTCCCCATTTAGGAAAATTCTCTACTTAAACCTCACAATACTAAAAAAAAAAAAAAATTCTACTTAACAGAAACAAAAGAAAATATCAAATATGATTTAACATAGGAATATTTGCAGATACTAGATAGTATCTATGTTACAAATAATTTTTAGTATAAATACTTTTAGTGTAAATAACTATCTAGACAAGTAAATTATTCTTGCTAAATAATATGCACCAGCCAAACTCATGCCCACAGCAGATTAACTCCCAATGAATTAAATAAAATAAAATGGTGTCACAGACACACACACACACACACACACACACACACACACACACACGCATGCCTGAGTATTCTATGTGGTGTATTGATATTGGGATTTGGTGTCCTATGATTTGGATTCAAGAATTCTTCCATTTACCAAGTTTGGGAAGTTAAACTATTTACTTAAATAACTTTGTTCATTGGGGAGGGTAGCTTTAAATACAAAAACAAAAATTGTATAAGGACTCAAGTGCAGTAGACCTTTGTGTATTCCTTGTAAAACTGTAAAGAGTACGTGAGCATGAATGCAATAGTCTTCCTCCATTTGGTCATTTAGGTAGCCAGGTGGAAACCAGGTAGCAGGCAAAGCTCTATCAGTTTCAAAATATGGCTTCTTGGCTTCCTTAGAAGTTTTCTCTCTTTAAACCAGAAGCAAAAAACATAGAAAAGGCACATGCAACACATGTTAACTGAAACTGGAGGTGACACATATCCCCTCTACACATATATTAAAATTTATACTCTATTGATCCAGTTTAGTCATTTGGACACAACTAATTGTATGAGAAGCTAGGAACAGTAGTTAGAAAGCCAACTAAACAAACCGAATAAACAGATAAACAAAATGTGCATGTGAATGAGCTGTTTAATTAGTTTCTGCCTCCCTAGCAAGACTACTTTTTCTCATATGTAAATTTATCATCTTAATTCCTCGTGGGAATGTTATGAGAATCAAAGTCAACTAATATATCTAAGAGTTTGGTACTTTATAGTTGCCAAATTGCAGTTTTTTTTTGCATTTACTCTGTCATCAAATATACAATAAAGAAGCACTATCTTTTAATGGATGACATCAATATATTCCCCCACTACTATATCATGTGCATTGAAGATCCACATTTACAGTCATTGTATGCATTTATTGGAAAAAAATAGTTGAAAAAATGATGGGGCTTTTAATTATGCACAATTCTCTGATTATTTTTCAAGGATATTTCTAACTCTATTACAATGAAAGTGCTTTTGGGAAATTACAAAATATTTAAAGCTTTGTTTAGTTCGTTTCTACGCTAGAACATCTTCCTTAGGCTAATGTGGGAGTGGGCAGAATGAATCAATTCTTCCAAATTTCAGGAGAAGCAGGGGCTTTGTGTCAAATATATCTTTGTGAAGATCTTAAGTTGAAGGATTCATTGCCTTTAGTTCCAGAGAAATACATCATCATGTTGGCTGCTTGATTATGTTCTACTTGTGAAGATTCTCCACACGAATAACGGAAAACCAGCAATATCTGATACAGCTCAAGCCAATGAAAATTTGGCTTAATATTTCATGGGTTTGGTAAACTTGATGAAATTATATCCTCTAAATCACAATAGCTCAGGTCAATATCTAATGGTTTTTCTAAGGCAGTGTTACCCAATGCAGTCATTTCAAAACAGCCATGAAAAGATAACTAATAAAGATTCATATAACACAAACATGGCAAAAAATTTCTGAAATTAAAAAAATTAACAGCTTAAATCCACTTTCTCTACAAAGTTCACAGAACCTCTGAAAAGAGGCATTCGTTTATAAAAAAAAGAATTTCTTCAATCATCAGGTAATATATTTTAGGAAGAAAAATATTGGGGTTAGGGGCTTTTATCATCAGATTTATGTTTTGTAAGTGAGTCATATTAATGTTTGAAGAGAACATTACATTCGGTAGGGCAATTTTGACAGGATAATCCAAGTTTTTACATAGTGAGATATAGTCAATGCACATTTGAAAGTGCTTTTGCTAATAATTTGTTAATACCACTTTCAGGGATCTAATATCCAAATTTAAATTAGAGATCATTGAGCAAATGGAACTATGCCAGAAATTGATAAAAATTGACTGAATAAATTATGTTTTATAAAATAATTATTTAGGTCTTAGGTCAAACAATTATATATTTTTACAATATCCTTGGAAATGACACTTCATTTCAAAGTGTTGAATGCACTACCCTACTTCAATTTAAACATGAAATACAAATAATAATCTTGTAATAGACATTTTTAGTTAGGAAAATAGAAAATAATCTGGACAGATCAAAAAAGGAAATTTAAATACAAATATTCAGATACATATAAAACTATTGGGAGAGCTGAAGAGACGAAAACATGGAAAAACCTCTTCCAGCATCAGGAATCGAATGAAAAAGCTGATGACCAAGCTGGTGATGGTGAGGGTTCTCAACATATAGTGGGAGAGTTTCAGACCATCACCTAAAGGCCTCTGAAGAATTTCATGTCTGCTAAATCAATCAAGACACCACCAGAATTGCAGTATGTGGCTAATCGTTTCTCTTGCATTTTTCAAATATTTCATTGGAATAATATAACCTAGCAACTCTCATTAGGATTAAATATGCAACCATAACTTTATTAATATTTTAAAAATAATATTTATTTGATTTGTGAATTCCTGGATGAATGTTAAGCTATGAATGTTAAGCTATATTCTCCACTTTGGTATTTCCATTTTCAGAAAAATTGAATTTTTACATATCACTTATTTAATAATCAATTCCTTCACACATATTTGTGATGCTGTCAATTTGATACTTGAATTTTTTTTTCATTGTCCATTTGGACATCTTTGTGAGCTGTTTATTCAGATCCGTTGTTAATTCTGAAGTCTGTTGATACGAACATAATATATCATTAAAATTGGGATTACAAGTGTGGTGGTGCCCACCTGGAATCTCAGCACTTTGGGAGGGAGAGGCGGGTGGATCACCTGAGGTCCAGAGTTCGAGAAGACCCTCCTGGCCAACATGGTGAAACCTTGTATCTACTGAAAATACAAAAAAAAAAAAAAAAAAAAAAAAAAAAGTAGCTGAACATGATGGCAGGTTCCTGTAATCTCAGCTACTCAGGAGGCTGAGAGAATCTCATGAACTTAAGAGGTAGATGTTGCAGTGAGCTGAGATCATGCCACTGAACTCCAGCCTGGGCAACAAGAGTGAAACTCCATCACAAAATAAAAAAAAAAAAAAAGAATTGTTGTAGTCCCATGATATTTTAATACATCTCAGGGAATATATCCTTAAAATGTTTTTATCCTTATTTCTCCTGTTTTCTTTTTTTGAAGGTACATTTTTGAAGCTTTTGTTTGAACTTATATATTTTTCAAGTTCTCCAACTCAATGTATTTGTACTGGGATTATAATTTTATACAATAGTTCTATTCATTGTACATATTGTACAATAGTTCTATTCATTGTACAAAATTAATTGTTTTCTTTCTTATGATCAACTTTACATTTCCTTTTAAGACAACTTAAGCTACTTATTCATATATATATTAAAGCTTAAAATTTTTAAATACATGGATCAGTGACCTTTGGAAAATATACAGTCATATAACACCACCACAATCAAAATACTGAATATTCTAATCATACACACACAAAAATATTCTGTTCTTTTCAGTTAATCCATCAACCCTGTGATTTGTGTCCTCACAGTATCGCCTATTCCAGAATACAGCAAATGAAATCATACAGCACCTTACTTTTTGTGTCTTGTTTACTATGCTTAACCATTACATATTTACTCTCAACGTTACAATTTGTTGTATAGTATTACATTGTAGAGAAACACCACTCTTTGTTTTTCCATTCACATGTTGTTGCCCTTTTTTTTTTGATGTGTCATGTGTAAAGTTATTCTTAAGTATTTTATGTTATGTATTGCATTATTGCTATATAATCTCCGTGATGAAAGAAATTCTATTTTGTTCATCCTATAGAACATGTTCTGACACATAGTAATTTTTCAAAATGTTTGCCGAATAAATCAATGAATGAGTGATCATTGGTAATAATGCATTGTGTCTTGTAATTTGTTTGTTTTGACTTCTTAAAATTAGTGAACTACATAACAAATGTTTATTAATTTTAATAACTTTTCAGTTAATTTTCTTCCTTTTGCTAGAAAGAACATTTTAGATCTTTTATAGTGATCACATATCTGTTTGATGTCTTATTGCATTTTTCAGAACTTAATAATTACTATATTTAAAACAACAAAAAAAGAAAATGTGTAAAAAGTATACTTTAAAATTACAGAGATAAAAGTTTGGTTTTGAAATACTCAAAATCTCAAACTTTTTCATTTTACTTTTATCAATATTAGGAGAAAATAAAATATATCACAATTCAGTAGATAATGTCTCTCTATTCCAATATGTCTGTAAATGTTATGATTCATAGTTAAATATACATTTCAGTTTAATTATCAAATAGTCTATCAGTAGATAAATTTATGATGCAGTATAATCCTGTTTTTCCATTTTTAAATGCAATATTAATCAATTACTAAGAAATATATTTTTAACTTCATATGTTGAGAAAATTCTCAGGAGTACTGTAGTCACGCTACTTTAAAAAATGAGCAAATAAAAACCACAGAAAAAAACGTATATGTAATTCTAATAAGCATGCCCATGTTTTCATGTGTTAAATAATTACATTTACTCTTTTCTAACATGGATTTGCCTATTAAGCAAATTATTGAACACAAAGTTTGCACACCTTTGGTTCTGATGATAATAAAAGTAGAAAAAATACGGTAATAATACTTAGTTGTATAATCTTATGTAATAACTCTTTTACTTCATGTGCTTCAGAATTTCATAAATAATTTAATTTGGAATTTAAAGACTGACTTCAGTAATTTTATTAAAATAATATAAATGTATCATAATAAGTTAATACTATAAAATGCAATGCTCTCATTTATAATCTTAGTCTCAATGTAGTTAAATTCTCCTTGAATTCTTGAGAGCTAAGTGCTTGCTCTAAATATTCTTATGAAAGAATTTAATGTAAAACGTGGTATTAAAAATGCTCTCTCAGATTGGATGTGAGGGCAATCTGGCTGTGACATCTGTCACCTCATTGATTGTCAGGGTTGATTCCGCTGATCTGGATGGCTAGGCGGGTGTCCTCTTCCTCCCTCATTGCTCCATGTGCAGCCTTCACAGAGCTGCACACTCAGCCGAAGAGAACCAGTCTTGATAGAGAGGACCAGTCTTTGGTCAAGACCATGGGAGTAGCTGCAACTCCACTGTTAGAATCTCCAAACAAGCTCTCAAGATTGCAATTTATTAAATAATCTATTCATTCATTTTTTATTATTTTAAAACCATTTATATTGAAATAATTATAGGGATAATCAGGTTTGCTAATTACCAATTTCAAAGGAGGACTTCCAATGCATAGAGGATAACAAGTATCATCCACCAGGAATAGCAGTCCTAACGCTTCTGCCCACTGTATCTTGGGCTCCAGTTTCACCAGTTGCCTGAAACTGATGTGACAGAACACACTTACATGAAGCAAGTTATATGAAGTAGGTTTATTTCTTACAGATAGGCATCAAGGGATTAAAAAAAATAAGAAAATAAAACCTAGACTCCATTGTGAGCCATTCCCCTCAGGCTGGAAAACGCTGTTCATGGAGGATGGAGTCTTGATTGAGCTTGCTCCCCTTTGCATGCAATGCAGCCAACCCCTCTGCCTGAAATTCAGCCTGCCCCAGGTTATACACCTCAGGGGCAATGTGATTCACTGGACAAAGCTTTGAAGTGCATCTTGCTTTCACAGGACAGAGAAGTAAAGCCCAGGTTGTCCCAGGCAGTTCCTCTCTGACTCAAGATGTTCCATTTCCTAAGTGCAACTGGAACAAGGCCAAGATTGTTTCAGGCAGTTCCTCCCTATCTCAAGATACTGCATTCCTCACACATCCTGTGGTTATTCTTAGAGCTACCTGCAGGTAGATAGGGAATAACTGGGTCATTCCAAGCCACCTGGTGAAGTCTCCCATATATAGGTTCATAGGAAAGTGAAAAAGAGTCCAAAGCAGTCT
Source organism: Saimiri boliviensis (assembly GCF_048565385.1). Classification (NCBI taxonomy): domain Eukaryota; kingdom Metazoa; phylum Chordata; class Mammalia; order Primates; family Cebidae; genus Saimiri; species Saimiri boliviensis. The sequence goes on along the minus strand of NC_133449.1, from coordinate 272,102,193 downwards.
TGTATCCTCTTCTCCCAACTTCTCACCATGATAATTCCATGCATAACTACAGTATAGTATCAAAACCAGGAAATTGACAATGGTCAATTGAAATATTCTATACTCTCATTTATGCATGTGTGTCCACATGAGTCTCTGTGTGCATGTAGTTCTATTAATGTTTATCACATTTAAAGATTAATATACTCACAACCACAATCAAGATACAAAACTGTGCTATCACTACCAAGAAATTTCCTAGTGCTATTTTTTTAATTATACCTACCCAGCCCACTGCCTCTATAATTTCTGGCAATCATTAATCTTTTCTTGATCACTTTGGTTTGGTCATTTTGAGAATGTATGTAAAAGGAATAATTTGGTATGCAAACATTTAAGTATTTCATTTTTTTTTCTCATTCAGCCTCATATCCTAGGGATTCATCCAACTTAATTCTTGAGTATAATAATAGTTCATTTTTTTTAAATAAGGGACCTGGGATCCTAATCAGAAAGGAAACTTGAACCATAAACAAATCCTGTGTAACACATGAATAAAATGCTATTTTATTTTTAAATTTTGCTAGTCATTTCAGAAATTATGAAGTATATACCTTTTATTTAAAATATAACATACAAATCTTCAGTGTTTCAGTAACCAAAAATTTCATATTCAGACTTGTACACTTCTCATAGTTAATATCAATTTTCTGTTGAAGTGCTTATTTTGTTGGGAAACCAAATCAGTTCTGATAAAAACAGCAGCTGCTTTTTAAAAGCCATGCTTAATGATGTCCAAAGTAATTCCCCTGGGACCACGTAAATGCATATGGCCTGGAGGAAGATCAGCCTGTATTTAATATTTATATTGGATGCCAGTTCAAATTACTGCTGACTCTTGTGAAAACTGATGCAGAAATTTTAATTCTAAAATGTCCTCACTTTTTGGATAGCTGTCATGCATTTTATTCTTAAAAAATAGCATTACTTTGAAAGTAGGCTATCACTAATTAAAAACAAACTCTGTACATTAAATCCAACTCCTAATATGACATTGCAGTTCATTGGATGTCTTCGAGGCTAGATATTTCCACCACAAGATAAATTTGATTGTCATAAGGCTTCCTGCTTTGAAAGAGTCACTTCTTCACCAAAAAACAACGGCTGAGCTTGCTGCTCAAAATATAAAGGGAGCCCAGTTTTACTCTGTAGTAAGTAGCCTAAAAGATGGCCCCCAGAGATGTCCTTGTCCCAGTGCTATCAACTTTTTTAATTGTATCTAGATTGTTGAGCCTTGCTATAGTTTGAATGTTTGTGCTTTTCTAAACTGATCCTGACATTCAATCACCATTGTAAGTTACAGTATTGAAAGTTGGAACCTCTAAGAAATGAATAAACCATAATTCTACACTTCTTAATCACTTCTTAATGGATTAATGCTGTTATTGTAAAAGTGGGTTCATTATAAAAGGACAAGTTGGCTCCCTTGTCTCTCTCTCTCTCTCTCTCTCTCTCTCTCTCTCTCTCTTCTACCTACTTCCATGTTCCCTCAAAAGATACCAGCACCTTGATCTTGGATTTCCTAGCTTATAGAATTGTGAGGACATAAATTTCTGTTCCCTAGAAATTACCCTATCTGTAATATTTGGTCATGGTAGCACAAAATGGACCAAGAAAGGCCATGTGACTAACAGCATAAGGCAGAAGTCATGATACATCATGCCAGAATTTAGATCATAAAGACTGAAGCTTCTATTTGAGGACTTTCTATTTCTGTTCTCTCTCTCTCTCTTCTGTCATCAGTCACCCTGTGGGAAACCAGCATACATAGCATGAAGATATTCAGAGATCCTATGTAGAGGCTCCTGTGGCAAAAACTGAGGTCTGCAGCCAAGAGCCAGTAAGAAGCTAAATCCTTCCAGCAACCATAGGAATGCTTGGAAGAAGGTATTCAAGGTCTAGCTTACCATTTGAATGTAACATCATGAGCGTCCCTGAGCCAGAAACATACAGCTAGCTGCTCCCATGCTCCCATATTCTTTTTTTTTTTTTTTTTTTTTTTTTTTTTTTAAGATGGAGTTTCACCATGTTGGTCAGGCTGGTCTTGAACTCCCGACCTCAGGTGATCCCATATTCTTAACTCATAGGATATAGTAAATATTTAAAGCTTTAAGCTTCTAATTTCAGGAATAATTTATTATCTAGCAATAGATAACTGATACATAACTAATATATATTGAATGCAGACTTTTTTGTAATAGAAGTGGAATACCCCTATAGCAACACTATAGGAGTGATTAGAAATGGCAGTTGGCAGAAGCTGAACAAAACTGTAAGGATTCTAAGGAAATATGTGATAAGAGCTTGGGCCTCAAACACTTCATTTATAGAATTTGGGGATTTGGGGAGGTACTGGTGAGTCTTTAACAGAAGGCAAAAATGCTTACGGGAAAATATATATAAAAAAAAAAAGAGATCCGTGTAAATGAGTGGCAGAACATTCAACAACCCTGTTGTCTGTAGTAATGTGAAAGGCAGAAAATGTACCTAAAAGACTAGGTGGTTTAGTGAAGGAGATTTCCAACCATAATGTTGAAAGTCTGTCTTTATTCCTTCTTGCCACTTATAGTAAAATGTAACAAGACAATAATAAGTTAAAAGCATGGCTGCTAAGCTAAAAGTAGCTAGGTCTCATTGGTGTTACAAGATTTGCAGTCTCTCTGAATGGCAAGCAATGTTAAAATTAAGAAATGGTTTCCAATCAGAAATCACATTCAGGGCACTCATTCTAAAGCATAATCTGATGGTGAAGCTGAGGGTATGACTCTAAAATCCTCTAAAACCTCGGAAATGTCAAAGATGGTACCTCTAAGCACTGTTTAGCCAGACCAAATGCTATCTAAAGAAGTTACAGATATACCTAAAAGATTGTTTTCAACAATTGAAATTTAAGTTGTTGTAGTATTTGTTTTAATAGTCACTAACTTGTCTCCCTTCTTTCCTGTTCCGTTTTTCCTACCTCAAATCTATTCACAGTAAATGTTGCAATTTCTTCTAAAAATTACCTAGATAATATAATTCCTTTACTTAAAACCCTGCAATTACCCAATTGCACTCAGAATACAAGCTAAATTTCTAAAAATAGCCTAGGGTGTCTGCATAATATGGTCCTGGTACCCCTTGATCTCATCATCAGTTGTTATTTTTGACACCAAGAACATATCTGCAACTAGAAATTTAGTAGAGATATAAACTGGGTTAAAAAAATTCAGAACAATTAAATGAAATAAGGAGAGAAATAAAAGAATCAGGAAAAAATATGTTGAAAGGGAAGAAATTGGCAAAGGAGATCTAAAAATAGTCATTGTGTACCTCTCATTGGATAGTCTCACTTCTCCTAACCTCAAACCCATTCATAAACATATATATTAAGCTTTCTATTTGGTTATTAGTGTCCAATTTTATAATATAAATGAACAAACAGGGATAGTCACACACTTGATAAAAGTCTCCTTCAGTGAAGACAGAGGCCAAAATAATAATAACAATAAAATATATGAGAAATACAAACAGAAGAAAACTTGAATAAAAATTGTGTTTTAAGAGTATTAAGAGAGAGTAATTATGTTTAAATATTAAATGTAGAATCGTACGCAAAATAAAAAATAAATGAGTAAGAAAAATTCCTAGATACTCAAATATGCTCTTTCAGCTTAAAACAACATTAATGAAATAATTAGATGATCTTTTAAAATGCCCTTAAATGACAATGGGATGGAAAATAAGACAGAAAAGATAGAAAATTATACTATATGAACAGAAGATTAAACATCTGAAATGGAATTTGTGGATCCCATAATCTCCATGTGTCATGCATGGGAGGGACCTGGTGAGAAATAATTGATTCATGAGTTAACCCCATATTGTTCTCATGGTAGTGAGTTCTCATAGGATCAGGTGGTTGGATAAGGGGCTTTCCCCCCTTGGTTCTGCCCTTCTCTCTCCTGCCACCACATGAAGAAGGACGCCTTTGCATCCCCCTCTGCCATGATTGTATGTTTTGTAAGTCCTCCCCAGCCATGCGGAACTGTGAGTCAATTAAATACCTTTTCTCTATAAATTATGTAGTCTTGGGTATTTCTTCATAGCAGCATGAAAACAGACTAATATAGTAAATTAGTACTGCAGAGAGTAGGGTGCTGCTATAAGGATACCTGAAAATGTGGAAGCAACTTTGGAACTGGGTAACAGGGAGAGGTTGGAACAGTTTGGAAGGCTCAGAAGAACACAGGATAATGTGGGAGTTTGGAACATCCTAGAGACTTGGAGGGCTTAGATGACAGGAATATGCGGGAAAATTTGGAACTTCCTAGGGACTTGTCAAATGGTTTTGACCAAAATGCTGATAGCAATATTGACAATGAAGTCCATGTTGAGGAGGTCTCAGATGGAGATGAGAAACTTCTTGAGAACTGAAACTTTTTGCTTTAGCAAGAAGACTGAAGACATTTTATCCTTGCCCTAGAAATCTGTTGAACTTTGAACTTGAAAGAGATGATTTAGAGCAGGCGTCCCCAAACTTTTTACACAGGGGGCCAGTTCACTGTCCCTCAGACCGTTGGAGGGCTGCTACATACTGTGCTCCTCTCACTGACCACCAATGAAAGAGGTGCCCCTTCCTGAAGTGCAGCAGGGGACCAGATAAATGGCCTCAGGGAGCCACATGTGGCCCACGGGCCATAGTTTGGGGACGCCTGATTTAGAGTATCTGGCAGGAGAAATTCCTAAGCAGCAAAGCATTCAAGAGAAAGGAGAGCACAAAAGTTTGAAAAATGTGCATCCTGATTATGTGTCAGAAAAGAAAAACCCATTTTTCTGGGAAGAAATTCAAGCTTGCTATAGCATCCAAATGTTAATTACTGAGACAATAGGGAAAATGTCTCCAGGGTGTGTCAGAGACCTTTGCAGCAGCTCCTCCCATCACAGGCCCAGAGGCCTAGGAAGAAAAAATAGTTTCATGGGCCAACCTGGGTCCCTAGCTCTATCCAGCTCAGGACATTGTTCCCTTCATCCCAGCTTCTTCAGCTACAGCCATGGCTAAAAGGGGCCAAGGTACAGCTCAGATCGTTGCTTCAGAGGGTGCAAACTTAAAGCCTTAGCAGCTTCCACATGGCGTGAGCCCTTCAGGTGCACCGAAGTCAAAACTTGAGGTTTGGGAATGTCTGCCTAAATTTAAGAGAATGTGTGGAAATGCCTGGATGTCGAGGGACAAGTTGGAGCTCTCATAGTGCAGATGGGAAGTATGGGATCAGAGCCCCCTTACAGAGTCCCCACTATAGATCTGTGAAAAGAGGGCCACTGTCCTCCAGATCTCAAAATGATAGCTCCACCGATAGCTTGCCTGTGTGCCTGCAACAGTGGCAGACACAACATGAGCCATGAGAGCAGCCAGGTGAGGGGCTGTACCCTGCAAAGCCAAGGGCAAGGGCTGCCCAAGGCCATGGGAGCCCAAGTCTTGCACCAACACTACCTGGATGTGAGACGTGCAGTCAAAGGAGATCATTTTCGAAGGTTAAGGTTTAATGACTGCCCTATCAAATTTTGGACTTGCATGGGGCCTGTGGCCATTTGTTTGGGCCAATTTGTTACAGGAATTGTTAAGAAATTATTTTAGGCAGAAAGAGAGGGTAAGGGGTCCTTGATAAGGTTTTTTATTGTTTGTTTGTTTTCTTTAAAAGCAGCACCAGAAATGTTTGTTTTCTAGCAGAAAAATGGCTTGAAGGGCCAGGCTGGCACGCTGTGATATGCAATTGCTGGCCATTAGAAACTGGGTCCATCCAACACTGCAGTTCCTGCCTTCTTATTTTCACCATGTGATCCAAACATTATGGCTGCCTCCAGATAACAACACTTGTGCAGGACATCACAGCGACCTGCATTTGCATAGTGAAAGGCTAGGGTGGGAGGACCATTTTTTTTTTTTTTTTTTTTTTTGGAGACTTTGTGTATGTCAGACCTGGTCAAACCAATTCCCTGGGCCCTACACAAATCAGGCACTGTTTCCTCCAGCCTCCTAGTATAATCGACCACTTTCTGCCACACTTGAGGTTTTCTCTCTCTACTCAGAGCCTTCATCCTTCTGTTTCTTATGAGGGAGCTTTTGCTCTTTTCTTCCCTATTAAAATTTTCACTCCTTGAAAGCACTCCACAAGTGTACATGTTGATCATCTAATTTGTGAGAGACAAAGTACCCTAGTGTTCCTCCAGTCTTCAGAGCCACATCAAATTTCTCCCATTTGGAATGGGCGTATATACCCAATGTCTGCACCCCTATTGCATCTAGGAAGTAACTAACTTTCTTTTGATTTTACAGGCTCAAAGGCAGAAAACACTTGCCTTGTCTTTGATGTGAAACTTTGGACTTGGACTTTGGGGTTAATGCTGGGATGAGCTAAGACTTTTGGGGATTTTTGGAAAGATATAATTGTGTTTTGAAATGCGAGGACATGAGACTTGGGAGAGGACAAGGGTGGAATGATAGGGTTTGGCTGTGTCCCCATCCAAATCGTCTATCTATCTATCTAGATATAAAATTGATAAATGGGGGTGGGGAGAGAGCAGAAAATGAATAATGAAGTAACTTTTAACTGTAGTAAAAATTTGAAGTTTTATGAGAAAAGAAATACAACCTGACTCAGACGTGGTCAAAGGAAAACAAGCACATTTAAATGTTAGTTTATTCGAGCATTCAGCAATGCATTAATGGAGCAGCAGCAGACCACAAGTGGTCAGCATTTCAGGTGAGAGGGTGAAGAAAGAAACTTCCATAAAGCGATTACAGAATGAAGACGAAGAAGACAAATTTGTTTGGTGAAAATGAAAATTCCTACAGGAGAGTTGGTGGTTTCTGACTGGTTAAAGTTTTACTTCCAGTTTACTGTTTACATTAGCCATTGGTTTGTTTCTGTAGGACTTTAAAGTGGTAGAGCCACTCCTGTATAATGATCCTCCAACTAGAATTTGTTTTTTAACAAACATTACACATATTTACATTATTAAAACTATGTAAATTAATATAGTTATAATAATGTAAATATTTATAATAATTTAGCCAAAAATATTGTGAAATTGTGGCAATGTTGTGAGGAAGCTGGGCTTTGAGAGCAAAATTTTTAATTGCCATAAAATTTATCAACAGATTACCACTTAAATCACCAAACGACAGTAGTGTATAATTAAATAAATAAAACTAAATAGATAAATAATAGACTGTAACTAAAAAATTGAAAACAGTTTCCTCTGGAAAGAACGCAAAAATCAAAGTTGGTGGGATAAAAGAATTTGCAAGTTACGAGTTTTTAGGTTGTTTGTTTTGTTTTGTTTTGTTTCTACAGCTTAGCTGCTTGTATCTTTTAATCTGGTAAAAAAAAAACACTTTTTTTTGAAAAATGCATATCTTTCAAAGATTAAGCAAAAACAATTTCAAATATACTAAATATCGGTTTCATATATGCCAAAAATGATTGCTACAATGTTAAAACAATAGCAAGTTTCAAAATTTTCCATTTTATTGCAATACTTACTGAATATAGTACGTAGAATTTTTTCTGCTATTTTCTTGAATGCTCATTGGGTATGTAATTGTATAATTTATGAATAGTTTAAGAGCCAATTTTCATTTATTATCTCATCATAATGGAATAAGCCTAAAAATATTAAGCTACTCTAATCACATTATCTAAGCATTGTAACATATTACAGCAGTTCATCTGTATTAGCAACACCTTTTAGCATATAAATGACTCCATGAGTGAATGGAACCAATAAGGACACAAGAAAAAGACTGGCTCAGTGGTACAGACATATCCCAGTTTGAATTTCTTAAAAATAATTAATACTTTTAGATGTTTTATTTGAAATTGATGACAAATTGTTTGCTTTTAGTGTTTTCAGAATTTTGAGGAAAAGAAAATAGAAAATGATTCCTAATAATTTATACTTTTTTTGTTTTTTTAAATATTTTTAATAGGAAAAAAGCAAACTATAAAATCAATTTTTACATCTTTCAGTGACTCACTAAAAAAAATTTATGGTGATTTAAAATGTCTCTAAAACACAATGAATAGTGTCAGATTAAGCCATATGTATTTTAGATTCTTCACATTAATGACTCTTAAATGTAGACATATTCATGTTATTTATTGTAAAATGAGGATATATGTAATTTACTTAAAGGATAGACGTTAGGTTTGATAAGTACTGAAAAAGATAGATATTACTGAAATAGCAACCATTTATTACCAAGTGCACAGAAATTTACTGAGATTCTTATCAGTTACTTGTGCCTGCTGGGGAGATAAGTACATGCCTACGGTTTCCAAAAGTACTAGAAGAGTCCAAAAGCTATAAAGAAAAGCTAAATCAGCTTAACTAACTGCCTAATGAAAGCACTTTTCTAGGCAGATGGAATTATTGGAAGCTGACTAACTCTGTGAGGACTAAACCGAAAGCTTGGACATTTGATATGGAGTCTTCTACTGAGAACTGTGTTGCATTTCTTGCTTTGTATATTCTTCTTCGTGCTGAGCTGCATTCTTTGTCTTCCTTGCTGTTGTCTTTATATAATCACAATTGCACTCTGTCCACCATGTAGATTGGTGACTAAAAGAGAAGCAATGCAATGTTCTCAGGATGTAAGGATCAAGGTGAGAGGCCATGAATGTTAGAAATGGAAGGTTTCCAGAATGGCGGACATGTCACACTTGTTCCAGAACGTAAGTTGTCTTATTCTGCCAGAGCTGCCACCATGAACTCCAGAGAATAGATGACATTAACAACAGAAAAATTTTTCCAATAATTCTGGAGATTGGAAAGTGGCAGCCAATTTAGTTATTAGTGAGCAGCTCTCTTCCTGGTTTGTAGACAGCTGCCTTCTCCTGTATCCTCAGGTGGCTTTTCCTTGGTGTGTGTGCACAGAGAGAGGAATCTCTCTCTACCTCTTCTTTTTGGCCTCTCAATTTATTGGATTAGCATCTCTACCTTTATATGCTCATTTAACTTTCCCTCTTAAAAGCCTTATCTCTAACTACAGTCATATCTGAAGTTAAACCTTCCTCATAATAACTTTGGATGACACAATGATCCATGGCACAACCCTCTGAGTTTGATAATGAAAAATAAAAATAGAAGGCACACTCTCAAGGGTGACCATATACTTCTATAGATGGGATGAAGTAAATTGAAATCAATGAAGGATGAAGGCATTAGAACTTTGTACAAAACTGTCTGAAGAAGACACAAGTAGGGTGATATTGTTGGTTGTGGTGCAAGGCCCCACAACCACGGAGAGTTTCCAGTAGTTTGGTAATTGGCAGTTAGCAATTTTCTAGGAGAAGTACCAATATCAGTTTTAAATTTGAGATAGATTACTCTTGCAGTTGGAACATGTTAGAACTGCACCAACTCCTCCTATAGAAGTGTTCAGAAAAGCAGGAACTATAAAAGATAGAAAATAAAGAGATAAATAAGACTTTAAATGCAGGAGGGGGTAATGATGATAATAAAGTTATGTCTTTTTTTCTTAAAATAATGTAATGAAGAAATCTGCTTACAAATTAATGTTTGAAAATTTGTGTTTTTAATAAGCACCCCCTCCTTGGGGCATTATTGATTCTACACTTTGTGATTTGTGGAATCTAATAATATTTTATTGAGGTATATAGTATAAAGTTCAGATGTTCAAGAGACTACTGAACAAAACAATAAAAATTATTTAATGGAGAAATGAAGCATTATTAGTAAAATGTACAAAAAGCTCTCCATTTCTTCTTAAAAGACAAATGAGTATCATATGACTGAGCATATAATGTCACAAGTTCAAATGTTTTAGTTAAATGTGCCTTTAAAATTTGGAAAATGTTACATTATTTTAATTTCCTGAGTACCTAGATTTTTTAAGTTAACCTACATGTTTTCAAAATTACTTATCACTGATATAATTATTTGCAAGATGAATTTCTGAGATATAAGAAGATAGGGGCTGGTGTTTTAAATACATAGAAAAAATAATTATAAATATATTTATATGAAAGTTTTCACAAAAGGAAACTGTAAGTAATGTAAGAAGAATCAGATAGACATACCTGAATAACAAGAATCAATATACCTGTAATAGGCATGTCTGTTACCCCTACATGTTCACAGCCTGGTATTTATAGCCTGATAATGATGCTTCCTCCTTGATTAGCTTTCTTCTACCATACACAATACCTCAGTGTGTAGTAAAATGTCACTTTGACATGAGATTATAAGAGACTGACTTTTGCTTTGCTAGCATACACCTTCAGTTTCTGGCTTTCATGTACAAGTTGCCATTTGAGGAAGTCCCTATGACAAGGAACTGAGCGTAGTGTCAGGCCTTCAGTCAGTTTGAAATCGATGCCCTCAGTCCACGTACTCAAAAAGAACCAAAACTATGTGAATGACCTTAGAAGTAAGTTCTCACCTGTGGAGCCTTCAGATGAAGGCCCATCTCTTGATGATCCCTTAATTGCAGCCTCATAAAAGACACTAAATTTGAGGTCCCAGCTAAGCTGCCACTGGATTCCTGACTCACAGAAATTGTGAGAAATGAATTTATGTTATTTTAAGCCAGTAAGATTGTGGTAATCTGCTATATAGCAATAGATAAGTAATAAAATATATTTCTTAAAGATAGATCAAGGCAAAAATTCAATAAAAATATAGAAAGCATAAATAATATAACGAAAAAAGTATATATCTCATTGATAGTATGTTTTTGTTTATGTCAAATTGACCCAGCTACAGTTCCTATTCAATCAAATGCTAGTATAGTATAGGTATTGCTGTGAAAGTATTTTGTTAAAGTGATTGAAGTCCCTAATCAGTTGACTTTAAATAAGAGAGATTATCTTACATATTTTGAATGTCTTAATTTAATATAATTTAATAAGAGATTATCTTTTATATCCTATATGTCTTAATTTAATGGAGGAAATAGCATGCATATAAACAGAAACAGAAGAAACTTAAGAGCAAATTTGAGGCTTTCCTGAAGAAGATATTTGGTCTGTGAATAGCAGCTTTAACTTGAGCATGAGAATTTTAGTTTGCCCTCCCAGTGGCCTGTCAGACACTTTTGGACTTGTTGAGCCATCCCACATAATCATATAAATCTGTTCTTTGCATTAAACCTCTTAGTCTATATCTTCAGTTGCTTGTGTTTTACTGATAGGAAGCTAACTGATTTAGATTTTTGTACTGAATGTGATCCTCAAAGAACATAATTTTAAGAATGTGCTTTCTAAATTAGTTATGAGTTTCCTGAAATTGGGTCTCTGATCTAGTTAAATTTATAGGCATTAATGAGTTTATTTCTGGTGGTAAAGACAGCACTGACGTGATCTGATTGAACAGAGATATATGAAATATCACCAATGCTTATCTGTAATCAAATGCCTATAGACGTTGAAGTTTTGTTATCATTTATTTGATATCTAGAACACTTCAGTCTCATTAAGGAGTGTAATAGGTTTGGCTGGTTGCTGGAAACTGCTCTAGAAAAGTGAAAAAAGGAAATAATTAGCTCAGGGTTTCCAAGTTCCAGCTCAAGCTCTACTCCCAAAGAAACCCATGTTATCTCCTGAAGCCACAGAGATGAAATATCTGAAAACCAATCTCAGGGTTTTCCTTCAAATATCCAATAGAGGAGTTAATAAACTTCTTTTGTCAATAATAAAGATTTTGATGAAAATCAATATAGTAACACAACCTCCCTTTCAGATACAAAAATTTGCCAAATCTATAAAAATAATAGTAAAAAACAATTATATATAAGCAATTAATATATGTAATTATTATTATATTCATAGGGTTCAACTAAAGTAATACAGACAACTTTATTATATTAAATGCATACATTAATGGAAAAAGGCAAATTATACATTAAAACAAAATTCACTATAAAAAAAGTAAATGAAAACAATGGAGAAAATAGCATTATATAAACAGAAAGTAGTAAGTTACAACAAAAAATATACTGGAACAAAGTAAAAGCTATTTTTTTACAAAAAAAAAAAACAATAAAATATTGTAATTTAAAGGGAAGATGGAGGCTGGAGCAAGAGGGTTGAATAAAAGGCTCCACTGTTCATCCCCTCAATGAAGACACCAGTTTGTTATCTACACATGCACACACAAGCACCTTAATAAAGCCCCCAAATCATGTGAACATTCACAATACCTGTTATCAACCTTTATCACTGAAAGAAGCACTGAGGAGGGTAGACAACAGTCTTGAATCACTAATGTCATCTTTTCACTACGCGGCACTGGACTCATGACACAAAGAAGGAATTCGTCAACTTGGGAGAGTGAGAAGTTAGCAATTAGGAGACACTGCTTTGAACTCAATGCTTCCTGTCATAACAGAAAGCAAAACCAAGCTAAACTCATATGATGACCACTCACAGAAGGAGTGTTTAAACCAGCCCTAGCCAGAGAAAAATCACCCATCCCAGTAGTCAGAACTTTAGTTCTGGCAAGCCTCACCACCATGTGCTAAAGTACTCTAGAACTCTGAATAAACTTAAAAGACAGTGTAGACCACAAATGACTGAAACTGATAAGTAAGTCCTAGTGCTGAACTGGGCTCAGAGCCAGTAAACTGGGAGGACACATGACCTATTGAGGCATCAGGCAGGGCAGCAAAAGGGGTGCTTGTGCCAGCCCTTGACCAGACCCAGTCTGTACAACTTGCAGCTGCAAAGGAGTCCCTTTCTTCTGCTGGAGGAGAATAGAGAGGACTTTGTCTTGCATCTTAGATAATAGCTAAGCCTTAGTAGGATAGGACACCAGTTAAAGTGGTGAGGGTCCCCTTCCAGACTCTAGCTCCCAGACAACATTTCTAGACATACCCTGGGCCATAAGGGAACACACTGCCTTAGAGGGAAGGATCCAGTCTCATCACGATCCATTAGCTGCTGAATAATGAGCCCTTGGGATCTGAATAACTAGCAGTGATACCCAGGTAGTACACTGTGGGCCTTGAGTGAGACTCAGACTAGCTGGCTCAGGTGAGACTCACCACATTCCCAACTGTGACGGCTATGCGGAGAGACTCCTTTTGCTTGAGAAAAGTTGAGGGGAAACTGCAGTGTCCCACAGACCCTGACTCAACAACGGATAAGTAAGTTCACACACACACAGAATACAGTGAATGAGAGGGCTGGGATATTCAGGCCACTAGCAGACATTTGAGGAGAGTGCTGTAAAGAGATAGCAGCTGCCAGCCCTGCCACACTGGCCTCTGCAGCCTTCATTCAGCACACATTAAATGACAAAAGCTTTGAGTGAACACCACTACAGCAAAGAGATTAAAGGACAGGTTTCAAGGCCTAAAGCAAACACCATTAGTAGGTAATATCCTTGGTTGACCTCCCCTGAGAGAGCCATCTGTAATAATCAAATGTTAGTTTATAGCACCACATGAGTCAACTGTTATTCAGATAAACTTCCCCACGTGTCCTAGCCATTTGCTTGTCTTTATCAACTAAAGATAAAGGGGATAAGACTGCCTTCAGCCAAAACTTCTACTGAAACTATGCAACTTCTTGGCTTTCTAAGAAGGTTTGTGACTATATTCTATAACTTTCTCTAACATTTTCCCCTTAATATTTTTGCAACCACCCTGACTGAATTCCCACAGAAAACTAAGGGGAACTTGGTTTTGTACCTTAGGTACCAGTTCAGCTTAAGGTGGTAGAGCACCAAGCAAGCTCCTCTGTTCCCAATTCCAAGCCTTGACTCTTAGAAAAAATTCTGGACCTTCACTGGGCCAGAGGGGATCCCATTACCCTGAAGGTTAAGTGGCAGACCAGCCTTTGAGCTTCGAAGGGTTATTGGCGGTTGCCTGGAAGTACTCCTGATAAGCCTGTGCTTCTAGTAACCACAGGCTGACACTACTCTGCCTGTGGAAAGGGGAGTAAAGAGTGAGAAGGACTGTGTCTCATAGTGTCAGTTCAAGTGGAGTACAATTAAACATCAGGTAGACTTCCAAGATTTTTGACCCTAGTCCCTGGCTCCCAGATGGAAGCTTTGGACTTGCCTGGGGCCTGAGGAATCTTGCTGCCCTAAAGGGGAGGCCACAGCCCAACTGGATTTGCCACCTGCTGATGGTAGAGCCCCAGGGCCTTGCAGAAGTGTAGGTGGTAGTCACATAGTAATTACGTAGGGTGTTGGACAAGAACCTGTGCTTTGCTAGCCTTGGGGTGACCCAACACATTTCTAGTGGTGTTGGCCACAGAGGGGTTTTGTTACCCCAGGCAATTTAGAACAGAGAGAGGGGGACTTCATTTGAAAGAAAGTAAAGAAAGGAGCAATAGTCTTTGCCTGGTAATACAGAGAACTCTGCTGGATGTTATTCAAGATAATCAAGGAGGTTTACAAGTCTGTAAGAACCACAGGTTTATTGGACTTGGAGTGCTTCCCAATGCAGATAAGGATTAAATCACAACATTAAAGTTCTTTTGAATACCCAGAAAGCCTTCTCAAGAAAGATTGCTACAAATAAGAAAGAACTGAGAAGACTACAATAAATATCTAACTTTTTAATGCCCAGACACAGATAATATCCACAAGTATCAATACCATCTAGGAAAACATGACATCACCAAATGAACTAAATAAGACACCAGGGAACAACCTAGAGAAACAGAGGTATGTGACCTTTCAGACAGAGAACTCAAAATAGCTGTCTTGAGGACACTAAAAGAAATTTAAGATAACATAGAGAAAGAATTCACAGTTCTATCAGATAAACTTAACAGAGAGATAAAAATAATTAGAAACAAGGAGAAATTCTAGAGTTTAAACAGGTAATTGACAAACTAAAGAATGCATCACAGTCTTTTCATAGTAGAATTAATCAAGTACAAGAAAGAATGAGTGAGCTTGAAGACAGGCTATGTGAAAATACAGTAGAATGAGATAAAGGAAGAAGGAATAAAAAGCAAAGGAGCAGACTATAGGATCCAGAAGAGTCTCAAAAGGGCAAATTTAAGAGTTATTGGTCTTAAAGAGGAGGTAGAGAAGGAGACAGGGGTAGAAAGTTTAATCAATGGGTAGTAACAGAGAACTTCACAAATCCAGAGAAATATATCAATACACAAATACAGGAAAGTTATAAAATACCAAGCACATTTGATGCAAAGAGGACTACTTCAAAGTATTTGATAATGAAACTCCTAAAGGTCAGGTATAAAGAAAGGATCTTAGAAAAAGCAAGAAAAAATAAACAAATAACATTCAGTGGATCTCCAATACATCTGGCAACAAACTTTTCAGTGGAAACTTTACACGCCAGAGAGAGTAACTTACATAACATATATAAAGTACTCAAAAAATCATTTTACCATAGAGTATATCTGGTAAAAATGTCCTTCAGATATAAGGAAAAATAAACACTATCCCAGACAAAGGATGCTGAGAAATTTCATCTCAGCCCTTTGCCAACATGGGACGACCAAGGCTGATGGTCTGCCACTCTCCTGTCACTTAGGCCTCACTTGGGCCTGGGCCTGCCACTCAAGGCACCCTACCCACTTGGTCTGACTGTATTATACCTTGTACCTGTATTTGGTGGTTCCCAAACTCCTGTCCTGCATCCAGGAATGAGGATTCACTGACAATATGAACAATGAGTAGGGCAGGGAAGAATTTTATTGAGTGACCGATCAACTCTTAGTGAGGAGAGAATGCAAGGATGGCACCCCATCCCTTCAGTCAGGTGGTTTTTCTCTCAGTGTGGCTGGGTCTGGGGCTTTTATGGGCACAGAACAGGGGAGTGCATGCTAACTGGTTTGTGAATATGCAAAAAAACATTAGAGCAAATACATTACTCAGAGGTGGGCACAACAGTGTAGAAAACCAATTAGAAAAGGGTAGGTATATGTAAAATAAGTGAAGAGTGGATATGAATCAGAGGAAAGTGCACCAAACAGAAAGACAAGTCCTCAGTCTGGTCGATGAATTTGACTAGTAGCTTGGTTTTCAGCCTTCAAACTGTCTTTGGCTTGGAGGCAGGTTCTACTGGGGACCCATCTGTATCTACCTAGGCATTTGCCTGCCTCTGCCACTATCAGTATTTATGGCAAAAATGACCAGATATAAAGAAATAAAGACTATCCCAGACAAATAAAGCTGAGGGAGTTCATCAACACTAGACCTGTCCTATAAGAAATAACAAAGGAGTACTACAAACAGAAGGATGGCAATGAGCAATGAGAAATCATTGAAGGTACAAAACTCGCTGATGATAGTAAGTACACAGAAAAACTCAGAGTAGTAAAACACACCGTAATTGTGGTATGTAAGCTACTTTTATCTTAATTAGAAAGACTAAATGATGAAAAGATTAAAAGTAATAACTACAACAACTTTAAAAGACATAAACAGTAAAATAAGATATAAATAGAAACAACATAAAGTTAAAAGGCAGGGAAACAAAATTATAGAGTGCTTATTAGTTTTCTTTCTGCTTCTTTGTTTGCTTGTTTTTATAAACATTGCTAAGTTGCTATCAGCTTAAGATAATGAGGTCTGTCCTCACGGCTCATGTCTGTAATTCCAGTACTTTGGGAGGCTGAGGTGGGCAGAGTGCTTGAGGTCAGGAGTTTGAGACTGGTCCAGCCAACATGGCAAAACCCCTTCTGTACTAAAAATATACAAAAATTAGAATTATCCAGGCATGGTGATGTGCACCTGTCATTCCAGCTACTCAGATGGCTCAGGGATGAAAATTGCTTGATCCTGAGAGGCAGAGGTTGCAGAATTGAGATCACACCACTGCACTCCAGCTTGGGTAACAGAGTAAGACTGTCTCAAAATACATACATAAATACATACATAATAAAATAAGTTATAAGATATTACTTGCAAGCCACATAGTAACTTCAAATCAAAATACATACAACAGTACATCAAGAATAAAAAGAACACTGAATCACTCCACCAGAGAAAATCCCTTCTACTGGAAGAAAGCAAAGAAAGAAGAGAAGTCCACAATCAATCAGAAGACAAATAAAAAAATAGCAGGACTATATCTTTATTCTCTAATCAAAAGACATATTGTAGCTAAATGGATTTTTTTAAAAAGGGCTGTTGCCTACAAGAAACATACTTTACCTGTAAATACATACATAGACCGAAAATAAAGAGACTGAAAAAAATTCTTTATGTCAACGAAAACCAGAAAGCAGCAGTAGTGTACTTATGTTAGACAAAAATAGATAGCAAAGCAAAAACTATAGGAAGAGAAAGATAAGGTCACTATATAATGATAGAGGGGTTAATTCAGCAAGAAGATACAACAATTTAAAATATATATGTATTCAACAGTGACATACCCAGGTATATAAAGGAAGTATTATTAGAGATAAAAAGATAGAGCGCAATACAATAAATACTGCGGACTTCAATTCTCCATTTTCAGCACTGGACAGCTCCTCCAAGCGGGTAATCAACAAACCTCAGACTTAATCTGCACAATAGAGTCAATGGAGCTAATTGATATTTATAGAACATTTAATCCAATGGCCGAAAATGCACATTTTTTTTCAAACATAGATCATTTTAAAGGTTAGGCCAACTATAGATATATCTATATCTATCTATCTATCTATCTATATGTAGACCAACTACAAAACAAGTCTTAAGACATTCAGAAACTTAAAATATCATCAAACATCTTCTCTATAAAGGAATAAATTAGAAACCAATAACAAGACAAATTTTGGAAACTACAAAAATACACGGAAGTTAAAAGCAGTTTACTCCCAAATAACCAGTGGGTCAATATAAAGATTAAGAAGAAAATTGAGCCGGGCGTGGTGGCTGACGCCTGTAAT
This sequence comes from Saimiri boliviensis, assembly GCF_048565385.1. Classification (NCBI taxonomy): domain Eukaryota; kingdom Metazoa; phylum Chordata; class Mammalia; order Primates; family Cebidae; genus Saimiri; species Saimiri boliviensis. The sequence continues at coordinate 272,084,290 of NC_133449.1, read as the reverse complement.
CCGAGCACTTTGGGAGGCCGAGACAGGTGGATCACGAGGTCAAGAGATCGAGACCATCCTGGTCAACATACTGAAACCTTGTCTCTACTAAAAATACAGAAAATCAGCTGCGCATGATGGTGCGTGCCTGTAATCCCAGCTACTCAGGAGACTGAGGCAGGAGAATTGCCTGAACCCAGGAGGCGGAGGTTGCGGTGAGCCGAGATCGCGCCATCGCACTCCAGCCTGAGTAACAAGAGCAAAACTCTGTGTCAAACAAAAAAACAAAAAAAAAAAAAAAAAAAAAAAAAGAAGAAGAAGAAGAAAAGAAGAAGAAAATTGAACAATTTTTTAAAACAAAAGAAAATGGAAAGACATTATGGGATACAGGGAAAGCAGTACTATCAGGAAAAATTATTGGTGTAAGTGACTATATTGAGATGAAAAAAACTTAAAATAAGGTAGTGATACCTTATTTTAGAAATCTTAGAAAACTACAACAGCAAGAGAAAACCAAACCCAAAATTAATGGAAGATAATAAACAAAAATCAGACCAAAAAATAAATTTAAAATGAAATGAATTCAAAAGATAACAAAACAGAAAATTGATTTTTTGAAAACATAGACAAAATTAATAAACCTTTATTTAGAATAAGAAATAGAGCAAACACAAATAAATAAAATGAGAAATAAAAATGGAGACATTACAACTGATAGTGGAGAAATTAAAAGATCTTTAGTGAGTGCTATGAGCAACTATATGCCAACAAATTGGAAAATCTAGAAGAAATTGACACATTTATAGACACATAAAACCTGTCAAGATTGAACCATTAAGAAATCCAAAACCTTGACAGGGCAGTAACAAGTAATGAGATTAAGACTATAAGAAAATATCTCCAAGAAAACAAAAGTTGAATAACCAATGGCTACACTGCTGAACACTACCAAGCATTTGAAGAACTAATACCAAATGCTACTCAAACTATTGTAAAACATAGAGAAGGAGAGAATACTTCCCAACTCATTCTATAAGTTCAGTATTACCCCAATACCAAAACTAGACAAGGACACATTAAGAAAAAACACTATAGACCAATATCATTGATGAATATTGATGTAAACATCCTCAATGAAAATAAAAGTCATATATGATACACCCATGGCTAGTATTATATTGAATAGAGCAAATCTGTAAACCTTTATCTAAGATCAGGAATATGGCAAGGATGCCCACTTTCACCAACATTTTTCATAACAGTACTGTAAATACTAGCTAGAGCAATCAGAAAAGAGAAAGAAATAAAGGGCATCCAAATTGGATAGAAGACAGTCAAATTATTTTTACTTGCAGATGATATACTCTTATATCAAAAAAAATAAATATTCTACCAAAAATGTATTAATACTGAAAAACAAAAGTGGTAAAATTGTAGTCTAAAAATCAGTAGCATTTCTACACATCGGTAGTGAACAATCTGAAAAAGAAATCAAGGATATAATTCGAATTACAGTAGCTACAAATAAAATACAATTTCTAGAAGCTAACTAAATAAGGGAAATATCTCCATGATGAAAAGAAAAAAAATATTGACTAAAGAAATTGAAAAGGACACAGAAAAATGGGGAAGTATTCCATCTTTATGGTATGAAAGTATCAATGTTGTTAAAATTTTTATACTATCAAAGCAATCTATACAAATCCCTATCGAAATACCAATGATATTCTTAATAGAAATAGAAAAAAAAAAACCACTAAAATGTATATGCCATTAAAAAAGACACAGAATAGCCAAAGCTATAGCAAGGAAAAAGAGCAAAACCGGAAGGATTATATTACCTCACCTTAAGTTATGGCACAGAGACACAGGGACCAAAACGACATGGTACTGACATAAAACCAAACAGATCAGTGGAACAGAATAAAAGCCCAGAGATAAATCCAGGAAATTTATTTTTGACAAAGGAGTCAAAGACATACATTGAGAAAAAGACAATTACTTCAATAAGTTGTGTGGGGAAAACTGGATATCTATATGCAGAAGAATAAAACTAGACCCCTATCTCTTATAATACAAATATCAAATCAAAATGAATTAAAGACTTAAATCTAAGACTTCACATTATGAAACTACTGAAAGAAAACTTTGGGGAAGCACTCTAAAACACTGTACCGGGCAAAAATTTCTTGAGTAACATGCAACAAACACAGATAAACAAAGCAAAAATGGACAAATGGGATCACATCAAATTACAAGTCTTCTGCACAGCTAAGCAAACAGTCTACAAAGTGAAGCAATAACTCATGAAATGGGGGAAAGTATTTGCAAACAACTCATCTGTCAAGGGATTAATAATAGATAAGAAGCTCAAACAAATCTATAGAAACAGAAATCTAATAATCTGTTTTAAAATGGGCAAAGGTGACAGTGAAATAATGATACCCCATTCACTCTGATGTGATAATTACACACTCTGTGCCTCTATCAAAATATTTCACCTAATGTAACATCAAAATATATACACCTACCATATACTGACAAAAGTTAAAAAAAGAAACCTACAAAATTACACAAAAATATGACAAAAGATGAAGTGTATGCATTGAAACAATGAAAATTTTAAAAAATATTTGAAGAGCTAGTTTGTATAAATTTAAAATTACTTCGAAATACACTTGCCAAAAATAAATGTTATGGAGAGTTCTATAAAAAGATACAACTTGCCCAAACTGAAAGAGAAAAGAAAATTCTAAATAAATCTATATCAATAGACAAGCATGTGCAAATATCATTGCTTTCAAAAAGAAAACAAAAACAAAAACAAACAAAAAAAAACAAATGGCTCAGGATGGTCTCATATCTGCCTTAATAATTTTCTAAATGTTCAAACATCAGATAACCAACTCCAAGACTACATTAACTTTTTTAACTTTCCAGGGTAGAAAATAGGGGAAAACTCTTAAAATTATTATGTTGTGTGTGTGTGAAATGCCAGCAACTTTGGTATAAATTACAAATAATGTTACATAATAAGACAAAATATTTATAAGGCAAATTCTATTTTTTATATTCCCTAAAGTTTTCTATTAAATATCAGCAAATAATAAAACAACATGTTTAAGTAAATATTATATGTTCCATCGATACAGTGATCACTTAAATCCAAAAAAGTATGTACTGCACAAAAAGAAATAAAATAAATTAAAACATAACTTAAAATTAGACTCACATATATGTAATCCATTGAATTTCAGTGGAAGTATTAAAGCACTTAAATGTGTACATTGTCTCAAAATATTGGTATGCAAGGAGAAATGAACTCTGGTTCTTATCTAACAACAAATAGATACATTAAATAAAAATAAATAATAGACCAAAATGTGAAAATTAAAGTCATAAAAGTTTTAAAAGAAAAGATAAACATTTTTTGCAAGTTGATGTAGAAAAATATTCTGCCTGCTTCAAGATGGCAAACATAGACTAGGAATAGAGAGATGGAGGAAAATCTACCAATCAAATACAAAACAGAAAACACAAAAACAAGGGTTGCAATCTGAATTTCAGACAAAGCACACTTAAAACCAACAAAAATCAAAAAGACAAAGAAGGGCATTGAGTAATTGTAAAAAGTTCAATTCAACAATAAGACCTAACTATCATAAATATATAAGCACCCATAACAGGAGCATCCAGACTCATAAAGCAAGTTCTTAAAGACCTTGAAAAAGATTTAAACTACAACACAATAATAGTGGACGACTTCAACATTCTAGTGACAGTATTAGACAGATCATTGAGGCAGAAAATTAGCAAAGATAATCAGGACCTAAATTTAACATCTGACCAAATGGATCTGATAGACATTTACAGAACTCTCCACCCAAAAACAACAGAATATACATTCTTCCCATGTGCACATGGCACATGCACTAAAATCAACCACACAATCAGATACAAAACATCTTCAGCAAACACAAAAAATACTGAAATTATACCATCCACATTCACAGAGCACGGCACAGTAAAAATATAATTTAATATGATGAATATTGCTAAAAATCCTCAATTTACAAAGAAATTAAACAACGTGTTTTTGCATGACTTTTGGGAAAATAATGAAACGAAGGCAGAAATCAAGAAGATCTTGGAAAACAATGAGAACAAAGATACAAAAAAAACCCAGAAACTCTAGGGCACAGATAAGAGAGTGTTAAGAGAATACTTTATAGCACAATAGACCACTAACTAGACTAATTAAAAGGAAAGAGAAAAGATCCAAATAAATACAATCAGAAATAACAAAAGGGATAGAACGACTAACCCCACAAAAATACAATAACCATCAGAGGCTATTATGAACTCCTGTATATATAGAAACAAGAAAATCTAGAATAAATGGGTAAATTCCTGGTCACATGCACCTTTTCAAGACTGAACCAGGAAGAAATTGAATCCCTGAAAAGTCCAAAAATGAGTTTTGAATCTGAATCAGTAATAAACAGTCTACAAAGCAAAAGCACCCAGGACCAGATGGATTCACAGACACTCTGTACAACCAAAGTCTACCAGTTGTACAAAGAATAGTTGGTACTATTCCCACTCTAAAACTGTTTCCAAAAAAAATTAAGCAGGAGGGATTCCTCCACAACTCATTCTATGAGGCCATTCTTATTCAAATCCCAAAACCTGGCAGATACGCTCACGGAGAAGAAAACTTCAGGTCAATACTCTTGATGAACATTATGCAAAAATCCTCAACAAAGTACTAGCAAATGGAATTCAACAGCACAACAAAAAGCTAACCCACCATTATGGAGTTGGCTTTATTGCTGAAATACAAGTTCGGTTCAACATTCACAAATCAACAAATGTAATTTGTCATATAAACAGAACTAAAGACAAAAACCACATGATTATTTAAATAGATGCAGAGGCTTTAGATAAAATCCAACACCTCTTTATGTTAAAAGCGCCCAATAAACTAGATATTGCAGGAACATGCTTTGCCTCACAATAATGAATTATCTATGACAAATCCACAACCAATGGACAAAAATCAGTAGTGTTCCTATACACCAACGGCAGTCAAACCAAGAGCCAAATGAAAAACACAAACCCTGTCACAATTGTCACAAAAAAAATAAAATACCCAGGAATACAGTTGACTAGGGAGCTGAAAGATCTCTAAAATGAGAATTACAAAACACTGCTCAGAGAAATCAGAGATGACACGAACTAATGGAAAAACATTCCATGCCTATGGATAGGAAGAATAAATATTATTAAAACAGCTGTAGTGCTCAAAGCAACTTACAGATTTAATGTTATTCCTGTCAAACTACCAATGACATTCTTCACAGAACTAGAAAAAAATATATTTTAAAATTTATATGGAGCCAAGAAAGAACCCAAATTGCCAAGGCAATCCTAAGCAAAAAGAACAAAGCTGGAGATATCACACTGTCTGACTTCAAAATATACTACAGGACTACAGTAACCAAAAAAGCTTGATGCTGAAACAAAAGCAGATACATAGACCAATGGAAAAGATAGAGAGCCTGGAAATAAGGCCACACATCTACAACCATCTGATTTTTGACAAAGCTGATGAAAACAAGAAATGAAGAAAGGACTCCTTATTTAATAAATGGTGCTGAGATAACTGACTAACCATATGCAGAAGATTGAAACTGGACTCCTTCCTTAGACTACAGACCAAAACAAACTTGAAATAGATTAAAGGCTTAAACTCAAAATAGAGTAAAGACTTAAATGTAAAACCCCAAACTGTAAAAACCCTGGAAGACAACCTAGGCAATACCATTTTGGAAATAAGAACTGGCAAAGATTTTATAATGAATATGCCAAAAGCAATTTCAACAAAAACAAAAAGTGATATATGGAATCTGATTAAAATAAAGAGCTTCAGTGCAGGAAAAGACACTAACAACAGAGTAAGCAGACAACCTATAGCATGGGAGAAAATTTTTGCAAACTATACATCTGACAAAAGTCTAATATCCAGCAGCTACAAGAAACTTAAACAAATTTGCAAGAGAAAAAAATCCCATTAAAAAACCAGCAGAGTACATGAACAGAAACTTTTCAAAAGAAGACATACATGTAGCCCAAAATAATATGAAAAAAAGCTTAGTATTACTGATTATTAGAGAAACGCAAATTAAAATTACAATGTGGCACCATCTCATATCCTTCAGAATGGTTGTAATTAAAAAGTCAAATAAACGGCCGGGCACGGTGCCTCATGCCTGTAATCCCAGCACTTTGGGAGCCCGAGGCAGGTGGATCAAAAGGTCAACAGATGGAGACCATCCTGGTCAACATGGTGAAACCCCATCTCTACTAAAAATACAAAAAATCAGCTGGGCGTGGTGGAGCGTGCCTGTAATTCCAGCTACTCAGGAGGCTGAGGCAGGAGAATTGCCTGAACCCAGGAGGCGGAGGTTGCGGTGAGCCGAGATCGCGCCATTGCGCTCCAGCCTGGGTAACAAGAGTGAAACTCCGTCTAAAAAAAAAAAAAAAAAAAAAAAAAAAAAATTCAAATAAACAACAGAATGCTTATACATTGTTGTTGGGAGTGAAAATTAGAAATTAGTTCAACCATTGTGGAAAGCAGTGTGATGATTCCTCAAAGAGCTAAAAACAGAACAACCATTTGAGCCAGCAATTTCATTACTTGGTATATACTAAAAGGAATACACATTCTATCATAAAATCACATGCACATGTATATTCACTGCAGCATTTTTCACAATAGCAAAGACATGGAATCAATCTAAATGCCCGTCAGTGGAAGACTGGACATAGCATATGTGGTACATAAGCACCGTGGAATTCTATGCAACCATAAAAAAGAACAAGATCATGTACTTTGTAGGAACATGAATGGAGCTAGAGTACATTGTCCTATGTGAACTAATGCAGGTACAGAAAACCTCATACTGCATGTTTTCACTTATAAGTGGGAGCTAAATGATGAGAACACGTGAACATAAAGAGGAGAACAACAGACACTGGGAACGAAAAGAGGGTGGAGGGCAGGAGGAGGAAGAAGGTTAGAAAAATTGTTGAGTGCTAAGCTCAGTAGTTGGGTGACACCTAATCTGTAAATAAAAACCCCATGATAAGAGTTTCCCTATACAACAAACCTGCACATGTACCCCTGAATCTAAAATAAGACTTTATTAAGCAAATAAACAAACAAAAAGAGAAATAAATCTTAGTCATAACATGCAAAAAATAAAGAAAGCAGTATAAATTATGCCTAATAAAAAGTAGAGCTTTTTCTTCAAATATGTGATTGTTGTCACAGAATAGGAGAAAGTGTTTGTAATATATGTGACTGATAAAGGATTTATGTTGATAATATGAAAACAATAATTACAACTCAGTAATAAGAAGATAAACTATTTAAAAATTGAAAAAATATATAAACACTTTTCAAAATTACATATTCAAAAGTCAATAATCACATGACAATAATTCTATGACAAAAATAGCATTTTTAGTCATCAAGAAAAAGCAATTCAAAACCCAATTGATATATCAATGCATATTCATTAAAATAGATACAAATAAAATACTGACAATATAAAGTGTTATGAGAATATCAAACAATTGTAACTCTCAATACAATTTCTGTGGAAAATATTTTTGGTAGTTGCTCACAAATATAGCTATGTATTTACCCTACATATGCAGTTCATGCAAAGGAAATGAAAGCATGTATGTACACAAATAATTGTATATGGATGTTCATAGTAGTTTTATTCAAGATAGCCCCCAAACTGTATATAACTCAAATGGTCATCAATAGGGGAATTAATAACATGTTGTATTTTATCTATAATGAATGGAATATTAATAATAAATTAACAGGAAAGAGCTATGGATAAATACAGTAACTTCTACTAAACTAAAAAAATATTATGCTGAATGAAAGAAGAGTATGTACTGTATTTTTTCCTTCAAATAAAATTTAGAAATTTTTTAATTGATTTTTTTATTATACTTTAGGTTCTGCAGTACATGTGCAGAAGGTGCAGGTTTGTTGCATAGGTATACACATGCCATGGTGGTTTGCTGGATTCCTTCCTTACACCTGATACAAAAATTAACTCCAGGTGGATTAAAGATTTAAACATAAGACCTAACACCATAAAAACCCTATAAACAAATTTTGTTTAATAGAATTGTCTGTAATGATGAAATTGTACTATTCTGCATTGTCTAATATGGTAGCTACTAGTTTGTGTGGCTGTTGAGCTCTTGAAATATGGCTAGTGTGACAAAGGAACTAAAATTTTAATTTAATCTAATCTAATTTGTATAATTTAAAAGCAAATGTAAATAGCCATATATGCCTCGTGACTACCATATTGGATTATGAAGGTCTAGACTGAAGGCATGAACTAACTAGCACTGTGATAAGGTTAAAAGCATAATGATTCTTTTAGCAAACGCCCAAATAAGCCCTATATATACTTTATGTCACCTCCAACTCTCTGTTTTGGGAACAAAATATTGACTGAGAAATCACTGGGGAGAGTAGAGATTAGCATATTTTCTAAATTTGTTGTGCTTTGATCATCATCTGTGTTGTAGTATACTTTTGAAACGTCTACAAAACTTTGCCACAACTCTTATCACATGATAAATTTGTTGTCCCCGCCCCCCTTCCCTTATTGACTCTGGTCTTAAGCATGTGACTTGCCTTGTCCAGTGAGATGTTACTAAATATAAAGCTTAAAAAAAGAACTTGTGCAGTGGGGTCTGTCCCGTTATCAGCCTTGGAAGTCTTCAACACTGAATCAGTTTCACCATGCACTGGGTACCAACTTGTTTGAGTCTAGAAGGGGGAATACCCACACACAAGTTACATGAAGTGGATATGTTAACTTACAGATAGGTAGCAAGAAACAACAGCACCCTGGAATTTATTGTGAGCCAGGCTCTTGAGCCTCAGGAAAGCCACCTGGAGCAGATGGAGTCTTGGCTGTGCATGTCCCACTTGTATCACAGCTGAGGAACCCTGGAAAGCAGTTCACCCCACGTATCTTGTCCCAGGGCAATGTGCCTGCTAAGCTAAAACGTTGAAGAACATCCTGTTTCTAGGGCAGCGTTTGAACAGAGCCAGGTTGTTCTAGCCAGCTCTCCGTTACCTTAAGACATTTCATCCCCAACACATTTTCTGGTTAACTTTGAAACCTACAAATGAGAAAGTGAGAAGAATTGGATTGCCCCAAGGCTACTCAGAGAACTTTTCTGCATTCAACCAACATGTGAATCACTCTGTGCCAGCCTGGTAGAGAATCAGGGGACCATGTGTAGTAGGACTCCAGTTATTTTAGCTGTCTCAGATAAGATCATCACAATTTATTCAGTTCCAGCTGACACAGCATCTGACTGCTAAGTAAACTAGCCAAGTTCAGTTGAGTTGGCTCAGAAGAAACATCAAGCTGACTCCTGAACAAATTGCCAAACCATTAAATTGTAAGCTAAGTAAATGATTGTTATTTAAGCATCTAAGTTTAGGGGTGGTCTGTTATGCAGAAAAAGTAACTAATAAAAATGTTTTATTATTTCTCTGGCCCTTTAAACAGATTTTCTTTTCTTTCTCTTACCTAATGGCTCTGGTGAGGACTTCCAGTATCATGTTGAATAAACGTGGTGAAATTGAGCATCCTTGTTTTGCTGAAGATCTTAAAGAAAAAGCTTTCAACTTCTCCCCATTCAATATCATGTAGGCTGTGAGTGTGCTATATTTGGCCTTTACTGGACCAAGGTACACTTTTTCTGTACCTAACCAGCTGAGAGTTTTTATCATGAAAAGATGTTGAGCTATATAAAATGCTTTTTTGTGTGTTTATTGAGATGATCATATGGTTTTACTGGCCTTTATTCTGCTGATGAGTTATATTAAGTTTATTGATTTTCATATGTTGAAACAGCCTTACAACCCAGGGATAAATATCACTTGATCACAGTGAATGAGGTATTTAATGTGTGATAGATTAAGTTTGATAGGATTTCACTGAATATTTTTGTATTTATGTTTATCAAGAATATTGGCCTCTAGTTTTCCTTTTTTATGTATCAGGGTGATACTAACCTTGTAGATGGAGTTTAGAATAATTCCCTCTTTTTCAATCTTCTTGAAGAGTTTGAGAAGAATTCATGCTATTTCTTCTTCTCATGTTTGGTAGAAATCTGCACCAAAGCCATCAGTTACTAGGCTTTTCTTTGATGGGAGAACTTTTATTAAAAATTTAATCTAGTTACTTGTAATTGGTCTCTGTAGGTTTTCTATTTCTTCTTAGTAGATTGTATATGTTCAGAAATATATTCATTCCCCTGTATTTAATAATTTGTTGGAGTATAGATGTCTGCAATACTTCCTAATAATCCTTTGCATATCTGTGGTATCAGTTGTTGTAATGTCTCCTGGTACAAAAGCAAAACAAAAGAAATGGTATTATATTACTCTAAAAAGATTCTGCACAGCAAAGGGAACAGTTATAAGAGTGTACAGACAACCTGCAGAAAGGAAGAAAATATTTGCAAACTATTCACCTGACCAGGGATTAATAATCCAGAATACAGAAGAAACTCAAACATCTCAACAACAAAGAAAACACATGAGCAAATAATGGGACATAAAAATAGGTAAATGAGCTGAATAGACACTTCTTTAAAAATACATAAAAAATGCTTAACATTGGTAATAATCGGAAAAATATAAATTAAAGCCACAAAGGGATTACATCTCATCCTAGTTGAAATGGCAATTTTCAAAAAGACAAAAAATAAAAAAATGCTGGTGAATATGCAGAAAAAAGGAAGCTCTTGTATGCTGTTTGGAGGAGTGAAAACAATATGGAGATTCCTGAAAAAAAAAATTACAAAAAAAAAAAAAAGAAAAAAACCTTAGTTTTTAGTTTTCTTAATAAAAACAAGACATTAAGAGAACCATAGGATCCAGTAATCCCACAACTGAGTATATAGCCAAAGGAAAGGAAATCAGCATGTTTAAGAGATATCTGCACTTTCATATTTATTGCAGCACTATTTGCAATATTTGCCAAGATATAAAATCAACCTAAATATCGATCAACAAATGAATGGATAAAGAAAATATGGCATATACACTCAATAAAATACCATTCAGCCAATACAAAGAACCAAATTTTGTCACCTGTGACAACACAGATGAAATTGGAGGATATCCTGCTGAGCAAAATAAGCCAGATAGAGAAAAATAAATATCACATGTTATCTTTCAAATGTGGAAGCAAAAGATTCTAATCTCATAGAAACAGAGAGTAGAATAGTGATTACTACAGATGAAGAGGGTGGATGGGAGGAGTCTGGATGGTTAGCCAAAAGTCAATTAAGAAATATAAAAGTACAGCTAGATAAAAGGAATAAGTTCTAATATTCTATAGCATTATAGCATGACTGTAATTAACAACAACTTACTGTGTATTTTCAAGTAACCAGAAGAACAGTTTTTAAATGCCAACCACATAAATAAAAGATAAGTGTTTGAGGTAATGAATATACTAATTAGCCTAATTAGATCATTACACATTGTATGTATCAAAATATCACACTCACTCCATAAATACATGTGATTATTATGTATCACTTAAAATTAATAATAAAAGTTAAAAAAAAGGAGGATTTTGAACACTTGGTGAATTAATAGAACTTCTCATGCCCTGAAGTGAATTATCACTATTGATTTATGGACTAGGTTGCATCTTTTGATATAACTTCTACTCCTCCAGGATTTTGAAAAGCTTTGAAATTGAGAATGAACAGTTAGGAAAATGAAGCAAGCAGAGAGGGAGAATCATGATTTCTGATCTTTAACCTAAGAAATTTTGGTCATTGGATTCATATACATACAGTCACAGGGGAAAAATTAATATTTAATATTCCTTTGGATATTTATCTGAACATAAATTCACAAAGGTATTTAGTCTTTAAATTCCAATTAGCATGAAAATTTGAAAATAAAAAGTGGTTAATATTTAAAATGTTTCCAGTGGCATATTATTATTGGAGGATCTATTCATTGGAAAATCATAATGTTATCAGTTAACTTACTTTCAAGCTACTGGTATGCTATTTTGGACATAATTAGAGAAGGGAAGTTGAAGAAATTCTCCACCAGGCATGGTGGCATGCACCTGCAGTCCCAGCTGTGCAAAAGGCTGATGTGGGAGGATCTTTTGAGCCCAGGAGTCAGAGGCTGTAGTGTGCTACGATCACATCAATGAATAGTATAGACACTGAACTTCAGCCTGGGCAACACAGAGAGATCCCATCTCTTTAAAAAAAAAAAGTACATTTTCAGCAATAGATGGTTATAGAATATCTTTGCAGTTATTATAACTGATATATTTTCCAAGATACTTTAAAGCCTTTTTGGGACTCTACTTCCCACTACAGATCACAAGAGCAACCTAACAGAGCAATAGTTTGTAAGAAAAAAAAAAAAAAAAAAAACACCCTCAGGATGCTGTGGGTGCTTTTCCCCAGGGGTGCTCATCTCTTGGAGAGGCCTGCTTAGGACACCATTGCCTGTGATTGTGAGCTAATCTACCTAGTTTGTGAGTTGAGTTAAAAGACTTATTATCAGTTTTTTGCCTACAATTTAACTGTTATAAGCAATAAATTTAATCTTTTGACCTCCATCTCACATTTAATTCCCATAATATCCATTTGTTTCAGAACTTGAATGGTGTATTAATTACGTTAAGCTAAGACCAAACCACACAAACACACACACATACACACACACACACACACACACACACACACCACCTCATGCTACATATTCAAAGCAAGTTCACAAGTTTAGCAAGTATCAGCTCTTCATATCAGGACTCATGAAACTCCACGATGGATCATGCACCTGCATCATCTGGAAATCAAAGGCTCTTCAATCACCATGGTAGGCCAAGAAACAGCGTGGAAACCAAGCACTAGAAATGCCAGGGTTCAGCTTTAAAGTTGCACAGATGATTTCCACTCACATTTTATCAGCCAGAAGAGTCACAGGGCCATATCTAACTTCAAAGTAGTAGGAGACATTCACAACATCATTCACAAGGGCTTCCTTCTTTAAAACATTTTTTTTTCCTCCTGCATCCTCTATAAATTTTGCTACAACTTCAAAGTATTTAGCAGCTACTGACTGCAGGGAGAGGAGTCTGTGGAAACAAGATAAGGTAGTGTCTTCGTTGCTGTTTGCCACTGCTAGTGACACCAATCAGCTCAAGCAGTACTACATGCTGAGACTAGCTGCCAGTATACAGTTCAACTGTGGAACACTGGTATTAATATATAGGTGAGGGTGGGTTAAAAGGCATTCTCCAGATCTCCTGAATGTGGGACTTTGTTCAGCTAGGAACTTTTTTGGGGTGGCTAGCATGTTCATGCCTGCACCCTCTTTGATGACCTGGGAGAAAGCCCAGGTAGGGCTCTGTGAAGCCTGCCTCATTTCACTGTGGGAACTTTATAATCTCGGTAGTGCAAGGTTGGTGAGGGTGATGGACCATCTTGGTATCTGCCCTCTGCCTACTTGCTGTGCCCTCTGTCATCTTTCTGTATCTCACCTTCTATGCCCCAGCAGTTCTGGGTGTGCCTTTGGATTGTAGAGCTCATTAAACTCCAAAAGGAAATGGGTCTTTTTCTCTTTCTTAGAAATCACACTGCTTGAAAGACTCCCTCATCACCAAAAGCACTTGTTTTTCCCGAACTGTTTGGTATAATTGTTAACACCATGTCAGATGAATTCTGAGGAATTTGGTATTTTTGTTTTCATTTTTGAAATTGCTTGCATGAATTATTGCACTATTTTGATCAGTTATCTGATTTGGTCCCTAAGCTCCATGCGGCTAAAAATATTTCTTATTGCTGGTAAACACAAGACAATGCAATATATCCTTCTAAGCATAACACTAGAATAAAAATATTTTTAACAACTGGAGATGATTTTATTAGACTGCAGATTTATTTCATGTAGTGGTTTAAAATGATGATTGTGTGTCTCAATTCATTGTCTGTGTTAATGTAAGACCCAGATAAATTCATTTTTAGGGAGTAGCAAAAATATACAGCTAGAGCTTTCTGATTGCATCTTTAATATATAATATTTACATTTAAAGTAACAAACCCATCATTGTAAGAAATCTTGAAACGTCAAATCATGATGTATATCTGTAATTTAACTGACATTAAATTGTTAAATATATTTATAAGATAATAGATAAATATGAGGCAGCCTTTACACATTTAATTACACAGAACCGGTACGATATTTTTAGAACCAAAATAGTGTCACATGAGTTAAAATGTTACTAAAAAAAAATAGAAAGGCCAAAATAACAATAGGTAAAGTAGGAGAGAGAGAAGAGGAGAAACAGAGGCAAGAAATAAAGACAGAGAGAAAGAAAGAGACAGACAGAAAGGGAGAGGGAGGGAGAGCAAAGGAACATATGAAGAAAGAGAAAAAAAGTAGCTTTGTTTTTTATTACACTACCCGATCAAAAGACTAGATCCATTATCATCATTTTACCAAAGAGGTTTAGGGAAGTATTCTGTTTGCTACACTTGGTGTTTATTTGAGAGGTAAGAAAATGATCACACACTACTGTCGGCAAAAATTTAATTGTAGTAAAGCACTGAAGCTTAGAAGCATTCATTTTCTTTTGCTAAATTATGTTCAAACTTGTAAGAGAAATAATCTGAGAGTTTGGTGGGAAGTCTTTGAATGCCTATAAAATAGGGGCTGTTTGATTTGTCACAGAGATAGTTCTCATCTTGCATTTCTTTGTGTTTTGATCAGTAAATTTTGAAACCAGTCCATGTTTCAAAGACCTGTAAAGCTGAGCTTTTGGTGACTATAAATCAAATTTGTAGAGTATGGTTTCTATACCAGCATTGTCAGTTTGATTTAAAAATATCTGAAATATTCTAGTCTACCTTTCCACATAAATAGAAGGCATAAAAAACTCTCATGAAGTCTCAACAGAAAACAGCAAAAGACACATGCTTCCCTGTTTGTGATCCCTACCTCTGAACCATTCATTCGCAGACATACAAATCAACAAATGTACTAAACACATAGACTCAAATACACACATATGAAAGAATAATGTTCTTTCCGATTTAATCAAAATCTGGGCACAAATTAAATATGCAAGAGTGACTTCTCAGGTGATTTTCTTTGATTTACAAACTGGGTCATCTAAGCTAATTTTTCAGGTAACAGTGTAGGTCTCTGATGAGCATTTCAACATAGTACCACAAACAAAGGTGGTTTGAAAAAAAAAGAATTTATCATTTTAAAGTTTCGAATGCTAGAAGTCTAAAATCAAAGTATCAGGAGAGTCATGGCCGCAGTCACTGCTAGAAGTGAATAGAATAGTGCAAGAGAATAATTATTCTTGCTTTTCCCTAGTTTTTGGTGGTAGTTGCTAATCTAATGTGTTCATTGGTTCTCTTGTAGCTACATCACTCCAAATTCAGCTTCTCTTATCACATAGCATTCTTTCCTTGTGTGACCATTCATGCTGTCTTCCTCTGTGCATCTTTTTTCTCTCTTTTAGGACTCCAGTCATACGGGATTTAGTGCTTACCACACTCCAACCTGGTCAACATGGTGAAACCCCATCTCTGCTAAAAATACAAAGATTAGCCAGGCATGGTGGTGGGCACCTGTAATCTCAGCTACTTGAGTGGCTGAGGCAGGAAAATCACTTGAACCCAGGAGGTGAAAGTTGCAGTGAGCCAAGATTGCGCCATTGCACTACAACATGGGCAACAAGAGTGAAAGTCCATCTCAAAATAAATAAAATAAATAATAAAAATAAAAATATAAAAGGATAATGAAAAGGATAATCATGCAAAAAGACTTGCTAATTGTAATATTTATATATTTATATTTATGTAAAAACATTATTATTATGCATACATAGTAATATATTTCATGGTTGTGCAGCATCCAATCCATCCAGTTGTATTCATAATATACATCCACCAACTGGAAGGTCTTATATTTAGACTTTTTATTATAAATGCATATTGACTGTTTCCAAATATAACTTACTTTAAGCACTTTTGTAGTTTCTTTGAGCCTAAGATATCTGTCTACATTTTACAGTGTTTCTGTTTTTCTCACTCACAGCTTTTCTTCTCTTTCTTTGACACATAGCTTAGATTGTATATTTCACTTTTCTGTCGTCATTTCTATTCAGGACTCTGCACGTGCTGTCCATTCTCTCTTCCTGCAGCAGTTTCCTGAACTTTTCATAGAGCTGTTTCTTTCAGGCCTCTATGTAAACACTCCTCTGTAGACAAGGCTTTCTCAGCTCCTTGAAATATGGTGTCTCAGTACCTATATTGTAATAAAATCTGTAACACAATTGTTCCTCATTTTATTTTTTGTTTTTAATACTGTAGAGTCAGGGTCTGTGACTTTTTTTTTTTATCTACCCAGCATTTCCTAGCACTCATAATATATTTGCTCAATAAATGTTCCCTCATACTCCCTATTTTGGGAATTTTACCGCCATCATTTCAGTTTTCAAGTCTGTATCCTAGGAAACTTCTTTGTTACACTCTTTCTCCCTTAAGAGGAGACACATACATATATAGATGTACACACACATATATACATGTGTGTACATATACATGCATATATACATGTATGTACATACACATATACACACATATGCACATACATATAGATGTGTATACACATACATACATATATATGTACACACACACATATGTATATGTATGTATGTGTCTCCTCTTAAGGGAGAAGGAGTGTAACAAAGAAGACTTCTAGGATATATACACACATGTATATATGTGTGTGTATGTATATACATATGTATATGTGTCTATCTATATCTATATGGTTTTTGCCCCTTTAATTCATCTTCCACATCTCATTTGTTTTTCTTTTGAGACAAGGTCTCTTTCTGTTGCATAAGCTAAAATGCAGTTGCAAGATCTCAGCTAACTGCAACCTCTGCCTCCAGGTCTCAAGCAATCCTTTTCTTTTCTTTTTTATTTTATAGGGACAGGGTCTCTCTGTGTGGCCCGGCTTGGCCTTGAACTCCTGGGCTCAAGTATCCACCCACCTAGGCCTCCCAAAGTGCTGGGACTACAGAGATGAGCCACAACACTCAGACTCCCAACTTCTTTACAGCCCTCTCACCACCTTAAGCCTCACTATCACAATCTCTTACTTGATCTATGACAGTGCTCTGTAAATGATATACACTCTTCATACCTGTCCTGTTGTAACCCATTCTCAATTTTCTCAGGAGATACTTTAGAAATATTTAAATCATGCAATTCTTTTGATTAAAACCTTCAGTGGCTTTAATGGCTTCCACTGTTCAGTGATGAAGAGAAAAATCTTTTATGTTACCCAGAGGTTTTGACTATAGCTAATGGGTTTCTGCCCAGGCAAAGGTCATCATTTCCCTCTTTGTTCTGCCCACTTCAGGTATATGGATCTTCTTTGAGATCTCCAAAATTTTCATGTTTTCTTCTACCTTAAGGAATTTACAAGTGTTGTTTTCCATGTAATAAATAATTCTTCCTGTTCTAATTCTCCATTCATATGTAATTCCAACTCATCCTTAAAATATCAATTCTAAGGCCACGATTCAGGAAAACCTTCTGTAACTTTGCAGACTCAATCAGAGTCCAGTATTTTTGCTCTTAAAGTACATTGCTATATTACAATAATTTATCTTTATAGCATTAAATAGATATATATGTTCATATATACATATAGATGCTTAATTTACTGTTAGCTTTGCCTCATAATATTCAGATGTAAGAAATGAAAACTTATGTTTTTAGAGCAAAAAATCCAATGCTTCTATTGCCTACTGATACTTTTAGAGACTAACTCTAAGAAAGTATACAGTTTGGATGAGATACAGAGCTTCCAGATGAACTCAAAGGCATCATTCACAGACAGCCACTTCTGACCAGAGACTGGAACAGAAATTAACACCTTTCCTGGTGTGTTCAAGGCCTTAGCATTAAGTAACTATCTATCTTTCACCTGTCCCTATACTTATCCACCATGGAGAGCAGTGCTAGACACAGATGCATTGGTCCTTACATATGGGAAAATTTGAAACCCATTTACCTTTTCTGGTCATAGAAAAGAGATTCATCATCCTTCCTGCCAGTTAGGTGTTATTATCTCATCTCCCAGTGCCAGCCTTGCATACTTCTCTCACTGAGCCATTTTGGAACAGAGTTTAGCAGTGAAGTACGTGTGTTTGGAAATGCAAAAAGGGGAGACATTCATGGACCTCTGGGAATCTTATACCTTGTGATTTCAACTGTGCAAAATAAAATCTATTGTTTCTCTTCAACAAGGAACCCAGACAAAATAATATCAGGATTGTGTTTGCATCTTAGAGTAAATAGTGGAAGTATTTTTTATTTGAAAGAATAAAAGCCTCTAGGAAAGTGTTTTTCGTATTACTTCTTTTTGATTCACAGTATACAAATGCTCATGGAAAAAAAATCCAGAAGTACAAGGAATCAAAACAGTAAAAATATACCCTTTTCCCTCCTATACTTAGTTTTTCTCCCCAAATGCAATCTCGATACTAACTGTTTGTGTAGCTTTCAAAGATACAAGAATTCCCATTAACAGGATAGACTTTTTTTTTAAATACAGCGACCTTTACAGAGACCTTTTCATATTAGGATCATACCTCTTTATTATCTTGCCATTATCGTCATTGTCATCTGCCCTCATTCCTGTTGATACCATTTTCTGAGCCTTTTGAAAAGTCTGCAGTATAAAACATTGATCAGTTTCTCAAATTTTCTCATTTCCTGCTTAGAATTCAGCATTCTTTGTTCTGTTAATTCTGTTAACCACTTGACTGGCTGTTTTCCAGATCCCAATATTTCATTGATTTGTTATATGTTACTCTGTTCTGCCCACCTCCTTAACTTTATGCCTGTCTCCTTGACTTTATGCTTCTCTTTCTTTTTAATTATGTTTTCCTTAATCACTTTAGTAAAGTTTTAGAGGGAGTGAAATTATATGTGCATATTCAACTCACAGTGCAAACTTGGAATCTCTTTTAATCTTCTTTTAAGCTCTGTAGAAGGAGAATCAGTAATTTCCCTATAAATGGACAGATAGTAAATAATTTAGCCTTTGCCAGACAATGAGACTTTCTCACAACTACTCAGATCTCCCTTTGGACTTTGACAGCAGCCATAGACGATGCATAAATGAATGAGCACAATTGTGTTCCAACAAAACTTTATTTGCAAAAACAAATATTGTGCTTGATTTGATTAGCAAGCCACAGATTTTCCTGCCCTATAGCTTAAAGAACTACTCATTAATTATTGCAACAAATATTTCCCCCTACATTTTTCTTCTTTAATAGGTATTAAACTCTATGAAAGCAGGGACTCTAATTTCTCTGTCTCTCTTTCCCTCTCTCTCTTCACACACACATGCTCGCACACATACTCTCTCTCACACAGACACAGACACACACACAGACACACAGACAGATTAGTATTTGGAGAATTTATACTATATAATTTGCATATGTCATTATTTCCATCCAACTTTTATGTGGAAATTACTCGTTTACCCATTTTGAAAACTGATTTAATTTAGTAATTAAATCTTCTCTGAAGAGATGAGAAAATTTAGGCAGCCAGAGGATGAGTAACCTCTTTCTAAGTTGAGAACCTCTTTCCCTTGTGGCAGGGATAAACTTTCCTATCTCTGTGAGGTTGGTACAAAAAGATACAGCCAGAAGAATGAGAGTTGAATTTCTTATCTGAGCAGACCTTTTGCAGGATAGCATTGCACTACGGAGGGCTGATGTGTGTTTACAGCTAACCCGTTCTCCTGTGAGTGCTTTCACACTGTTCTTTAGAGGACATCCTACTGAGCCCTTCTGACAACTCCCAGGAATAAAAGGCAATTGCTCCTGGCTTATGCCACATTGTTGGTGAGCACAGAGCTTCTAAATGATGAGGCTCTATAGAAAAGTGGTTTTCTTTGTCGTGATACGACTTTTAGCATTGCTGTTTAAGTGATAAATCTTTGTCTGAAACCTCATTTTGGCATTTATTTTTCTACCTGTGGTGTTGGTTGAAATTTGAATTTAATCACTATTGCATGTGCATACCTATGCGTGCCTTCCCCAGTATATACCCACACACTCGTGCAGCAAAAACCAAAGGAACAAAACACCTGATTAACAGTCTGGCTTTTGTTTTACCCTAGTGTCCTAGTATTTTTTAGATGTTTTCAGATGTTTTTGAATAATCTTTTAATTCTGTTCTGGATTTAAATAATGTGCTCTGGTTTGTACTCTACCTTTAACTTAATGTTTTTCATGTAAATATTCTCTCCGTTCTTTCACTCTGGCTCCATATTTTGAGGATTTTCAGGGGCAGAATAGGGAGTGGTTCATCCTTACATATTTTGTCTCATTTTCTGACATCCAGCTCTTCCAAGATCAGATTTGACTGAGGGGAAGTAAAAAAAATAGTAGCATGACTGTACTTAGCTGGCATTATTTGCAGCTCTCATTTGGCTATGACCATGCACTGTAAAGACAGGTACCTACCCACATGCCACATATATTACTATTTTTCAGGAGTTTTAGAGTCCCACTATTCCCACAACTCACCCCATACACTATTTTTTTGGCAAGGACTTTTGGCCTCTTTATCCCAGCAATTCTCTTCTAGGGTCTCCCCATCTCGTCAGGTGGATGTCTTTGCCCAGCTATGTTGAAGGTTGTCTTCTCAGCCCAAGAGAAAACTCAGATATCGCTGCCAAGCTACAGTCTATAAATGCTGGCTCCTCCTACTGCCACCCCTCACTCCTGCCCCTACTATGGTGGGCCATTTCAGATGACATCCAACACTCGGTTTTCTCTTGACAAGAAGCACCCACTTCTATCTCTGCAGCCCAATCCCAGAAAACTCCCAAAACAAGTATCGTATCATGCTTTCTCCCAAATTATTTTGACTCCTGGTGGGAGCATTTGTTGAGTTTATGATATCCTCCAGCTCAGCAAGCGTCAACCAGGAAAGAGGCTACATGTCCCCAGTTGTGTATTTATTAGCACATATTAAAGAAGAAAAATATGGGGAAAAATATTTGTTGAGATAATTAACGATGAGTTTTTTAAACTATAGGACAGGGAAACCTTTGGCTCACTGATCAAATCTAGCACAGCACTTGTTTTTGTAAATAAAGTTTTGTTGGAACACAACTGTGCTCATAATGCATTCCTTGACACTTGCTTCCAGGGCCATAGAGCAGAAGAAGGACCTCAACAACAGGAAGATAAAAGCCATGGTTCTGTCTGCCACCTGAACTGCCCTCCAGGGTCATGGTGTGTCTACTAAGAAATCTTTGGGAAGTGCAAAACGGAATTGACTGGTACAATTTTTTTCATCTTTAAATGAACACAGTGGCAGTGTCTGTCATCTCTGTTTATAATGAACAGGATATGTTCACTCATGGTCTTCAACTTTTAGAGGTGTGAAAGAAATTGTGAACTGACAAGGAAAGACACATTGTGTCTCTTATTAAATAAATTTCCACACTGCCTTTTATATTTCAATGATTGTATATAATAACTATACAATACATATAACATAATAAATATTTATATATTATATATACATATATATGTATATATAATATATAAATATATACATAAATACATATATATACAAATACATATACATATAAATGCATACGTTTATATATGAAATCTGTAATAAAGCTGTAGCCATATTTGTGATATTTCTTCTTCAATGGATTTAGTCTTTTTCTCATTTCTGTATGCCAAATTTCAATAACATTTAATTTAGTTTTTAAAATGAAAGATTATTGGCCAGCCATGGTGGTTCATCCTAGCACATTGGGAGGCTGAGCTGGGAGGATCACTTGAGGCTAGGAGTTTGAGACAAACCTGGCCAAAATGTTTAAACCCTGTCTCTGTTAAAAAATATACATATATATAAATGAGCCAGGCATGATGTGGTGGTGGGTGTCTGTATTCCCAGCTACTTGGGATGCTGAGGCAGGAGAATCACTTGAACCTTGGAGGCAGAGGCTGAAGGGATCCAAGATTGTACCACTGTACTCTAGCGTGGGTACAAAGCAAGATTCTGGAGAGAAAGAGAGAGAGAGAGAGAGAGAGAGAGAGAGAGAGAGAAAGAGAGAGAGAGAGAGAATTTCACATTATTTCTAACATAATTTTTACCTTTAAAACTTATTTCATATTATATGTAGAATAATTATTTACTTATTGCTATAAATATCAACATTAATTCAATTATTAAAATCATATTCTTGAGCTCTATTTCTGGAGTCATAAGTGAAATGCTTGATAAGGGTAGTGAAATATTTAATTTTACAACCAAGGCACGAAACCAGAACATCCAATGAAACCTAAGAACCAAGTTGTATTATTTTTGCATATTGACATGATTTGGCTCTGTGGCACCACCTCAATCTCATCTTGAATTTTAATCCCCACATTCTAATGGCAGGACCTGGTGGGAAGTGACTGAATAATAGGGGCAGTTTCCCCCATGCTGCTCTCAAGACAGTGAGTTCTCATGAGATCTGATAGTTTTATAAGGGGCTCTCCCCTTCACATTCTCTCTTTTGCCTGCTGCCATGTACCTGCTTTCCCTTCTGCCATGATTGTACATTTCCTGAGGCCGCCCCAATAATGCAGAACCATCAGTCAATTAAACCTGTTTCCTTTATAAAATACCCAGTCTCAGGTATTTCTTTATAGCAGTGTGAAAATGAACAAATACACATATAAACAACTAATAGCATAGAAAGTAAATTTTGGGGATTCAAACTTTTCTCCTAAAAATGCAGTTGATATAAGAAACTTATTTTCTAGGATTTAATACTGTACAGAATAATTGCAAGATCATTACAGGATAATTCTGAGAACAGCTTGATTTTTTCCTCTTAAAGGTATCCATTTATTTAATTGTAATCCTGGATCCTTGTGAGATTTTCTTCAAATGAAAATTTTATCTACATATCTAGACCTGGTGTGTTTTTATTTTATTTTTTCTGGAATATAATGAATCTTTAACAAAAAATAAATATAAAAGTCATAAAGGAAAATAATATAAAAATTCTAACATTGCAAATAAACATAAAATGAAAGTCTGCCTTGTATTATTTTGCAACTATTCCAACATTCTTGTCTATAATAGGCCTTCTTAACTTTGGCGCCACTGGCATTTTGAACTGATGGATCATTTTTGTGTAGAGCACACTTGTGTGTTATAAGATTTTTGTTGTTGTTGTTGTTGGATCCCCTGGTACCTAACCAATAGATTCCATTAAGATCAACCGTTTCCTTCAAGACATAATAATCCAAAATGTCCCCTGACATTGCCAATGTCCCCTGGAGGGCAAAATTTGCTCCTCAGTTGACAATCTTTGCTCTAAGCATAAAGATTTTATGTGCTTCACTTTTTTAAGATAACAAAATATTTTTAAATAACAGGAACATATACTTTAACCTTATTTTCAGATACATATCCTTCCACTTTCCATTACATCTTTCCAATTTTTATTATGTTATTATTTTTAATAATAGTCTTACCTTTTAAAGCTTCTATAATATAGGTGTCTTCCTTGATTCATTTCATGTAGTACCCATAACTCCTTCATCCTCTTTACCTCTCCTCCATTTTCCCTCCAAAATTCTATGATGTTCTATTATTTTTGTTTTTAATAGCATTCAGTCGTTTTAGTCCAGAGAATTATTAAAAAATAAATTTCAAATGTCTTATAAAGCACCATGCATATAGCTGCTGTTGACATAAAGAAATGACTATACATGATTAGAAATTCAAGAAGCACAGAAAGGTACATAAAACAAAGTAAAAACCTTCATTTATACAATAGCTCAGTGTCTTCCTCCAAGAGAATCTGGTCACCTTGGATGAGAGTTTAATATTACAGAAACAAACAGATAATCATGTACACATACAGAATAAAATGCAATTGAATTTCCGTTGCTTGAAACAGAAATACCAACATTGCGGACACATGAATTGTCTCTTTCATACTCCCTCAAGTGCTTAAATTCTAGTCCATATATGTTTGTTTCATTGTTTGTCTAGAACATCCATGACTGCCTTTGTGAGGTAACAGCAGCCTACTTGCAGCCAGTGCAAGGATAAAGCAGAGGGATTTACAAATAGGTTAGATCACTTTCTTATCACTTAGGCTTCATAGAGAATACTGTAAGAAGGTAGCAGTATGAGTCTATGGGAGGACTTGGTACGTATGTGCAAGACATCAGGTAGCTTCCTATAGGTTGTTAGCTGTGGCATTGATCATGTCAGAGTCACTACCTGAGACATTGATCACCACCTGCAGACCTTGACTCGGCTACAGATGAACAAATATACCCTCAGACACAGAACACAGTGTAAGAGTCGGTGTAAGGATCGTCAGCTGCTCTCCAAGGGCGATTGCAGCTAACCGATCTCTACTTGCCGTTCCTCCTCACATTTACTCAGTATAGATTTAATAACAGAGGTTCTAAGTCAACAAGCTTGTGGAGAATTAACATGGTTACAAGAGTGGCTTTGCTAATGACAAAAAGGTTTTGGGCCAGGCCCAGATCAAACACCATTAAAAGGTAATCCTCCTTCGACCTCCCCTTGAGAGGGACATCCAGAACAGTTTATGTGAGTAAACAGGACAGAGACAAAGGAATACAGGGTAAACAGACTTAACTGGGGAAGCTTTTGCTATCTTTAATCTTTACTTTATGATCTAATGCTCTAAGATAGGAACTGGCTGCCTTCAGCCTATTCCATAAGTTAATAAAAATCTTTCAGCCTTTCAAAAGTTTAAGACTATAATATTACCACTTTTCCTAAGATTTCTCTTAATATCTTTCCAACCACCGTGAGTGAATATCAACATGTTAATGCTTGAGTTGTGTCAGGGTATGTCTATACTGATAAAAGATCTGAAAGTGCAGACTGCGTCAGTATCCTCCAAGCCAAAACAGTAATCATTTCCTTAAAAGAGAACAGGTATGTCCTGAAATGTTCCAAACTTTTTTGAGTTTCTATTGTGATTCTTTTATTTGAGTGTGGTGACAGGATCCGCAAAGCATCCTGAGAACTCACTAACTTCTTGAAGAAGTTTTGAATTTCCAGGGGCCCCACAGTAGAATCATAAAGATAACTACTACATACTGGACCAGCTGATAGCCATAATATGTTTGGTCTCCAATCTGTGTCATTTGCTTTGCTTTCATTGCTAAGGAAATAAAGCATGCAGTTGACTCAAAAAAGCGTATCAAGCGTTATTCAGGTATTTTATTGGTGGGGTAATAAGGTAAATAAACTTGTGCTTTATTAAGAAGAATACATAGTAGTGGCTTTACACTTACACAACACCTTGCATCCCAAAATTTCATGGAGATAGTAGAGTCTGCCCTATTCATTGAATTGATCTCTTGTTCTCTGCTGTATATGTGGTCTGTTATCGTGTTTAGATTACTTGTTACTTTTTTCCTTCCCAATAAAAAATAAGCATGGTTCCTTTAATAAAGTGTGGCATTCTGTGAAATAGTAAGATACCTAGATTCCTAATCACTCAACTGAAATTTAGAAATTGAGGGCTGACTTATCCCAGAGGTAGAATTTGTTGTGACATTAATCCTGTTGCTACCCTCAAACCTCTGTATTTTTTTTTCACTCTGCTAAGACCAGAAATCCTATATAAAGTGAACATAAATTGAGTTCTCCAGAGCACCTCATCCAAGAGAGACCAATTTGGAAAGAGCATTTCAAAATGCTAAGGCTTTTGTCACAAATTATGGATAAAATATTCATTGAAAGATACGTCAGAGTAATTTAAAGAAATATTCTTTGAGGCTGAATGTACAGTATAACATAATGAATTCCTTACTTTCTTAATTCACTGGATTTATTTCCTGCTTTTTGCCAGAGATTATCTGGCACCTCAATTTAATTTAAATAGGGTCAATAATTAGTCTCAGTTTTCAAGAAATGGCTAAATCAAATGTGAACCTAATCTTCAGTTTTCAAGTAAACATTCTAAATGTAGATCTGCTCATATGTGAAACAATATTAACACCTTCACACCACTTTAAAATATTTCTCTGGATTTCTGTTGTTGGTGGTTGGTATTGCTCCCATATTCTCAAATTCCCTACATTTGTGTGAATATAATGAAGCTTTTTTTTGGCATGAATGTTTTGTGTTTGTGAGCTTTTTTTCTAGACCGTATTTTACTGCAGGGGCATGTTTCAATTTTATTCTAGTTCTTGATATGGTACAAGTGAGAGATGGGGCACAAAGAGAATATTGGCTTCTTGTTTTAAGAAATTAGCATTTATGGGAGACTAACCATTCAAACAAGAAAAGAATTGGAAAGTAAGACGAAAGACACTGCCTCCCTTGGAGAGATAGTTACATTGGTGAAGAAACAGATCTTCCAGAAACAATAACAGTGTTTTTTTAGAGCACAGAATCAGAAAACATGAGGCTGTTTTCGAGGCAGTTCACTTGGTTGGGAAGACTATGCAAATACGAGCAGAGAGATATTAAACTGAAAATTTGCATTTGAACTTCGTATTAGAGGCTTTGAATAACATGTGTATTTTGGTTAGCAGGCAAAGATTTTGAACAGAACTGGGCCTAGAATCAAATTATCATTTAGGGAAATTAATTTGACAAGAATGTGTCGGATGAATTAGAAAGGTAAGATAATGGAGACAGGAGTACCAATTAGGTAACTAAACAATATCCCTGGTGAGAAGTACTGAGGATACTACTGAAATAATTGCAGAAGGAATGGAGAAGAATAAAAGGTTAACACTAATCTCTGGTCTCTTGATTGTTTATAGATAGGTGCAATTATTAGGTATCTGCTCTTTAAATGCTGGGAGTAATACTTTATATTAATCCACTTAATATAGCCTTTTACAATAATGCTTTATTAAACTTAACATGGGATTAATAACTTAATATGTAGCTAAGATACTCACCTAGGTCAAGATAGGGCAAAGAAATAGGCAGAGTTGGTGAAAGAAACCTTAGTAAGAGCTTCGCGAATGTGTCAGGACTCTGGAATTATACGGAGAATTTTTAAGAAGGAAAAGTGAAGAGATCTGCATGTCACAGGAGAAAATTCAGACTTAGCAATTCTGAAGTGACTCTATGACATGTTCAGATTTGCAAAAGATCTCCATGTGAGTCTGATGCACAATCAAGGCTTGACCAGTTTGCAGCTAGATCGGCTAATGAGGAAGACTCACAAAGAAACATACACCTACAGCAGACTTCTGTGGCACTCTGCATTTCAGAGGTTGATGTCTCCATAGGTTTATTCTGTCCTTATATGTGATTCTGTTCTATAATGTCCACTCTGTTGCTCCTGACCCTTGCTAAAGTTTGAAAATCTGAACTTCATGTTTTTGTGTACACCCTGATAACCAGTCATGTATTTCTAAACTGATGACATCAACTTCATGGAAAAAGTCCATTTTACCCAAGATTCTTCCTTCTATCATCAGGAAATTCAGATGTAGCAAACTGGTATAAAATTCTGCCAAGAAGTTTTGATAAGATTGACACTGATGTCTACCTCAGTTGTGGTTAAATCAGGAAAGATATGAGTCTCTTCAGAGTATCACCATCTAAATTAAATTTTTATGGCTTAATGATTTTTGTAAAAGTCTACTTATATATTTTTGTGCATTTAGTGTAAAAGTATATGTCTACCTCCTCTCTTTCCCTTCCTCTCTTTATCTCTCTTCATCACCCACTTCCTCCCCTCTGACCCACACACACTTTCAGATCTTCTAAAGCTTTTGTTATACACTGAAATAATTAATTCACCTCACATTGTCTAGAAATATTTTTCCAGAGAATGGTTTATGTGTTTGGACTCACCATTAATCTCATCTGGTCAATTTATAGTAAAATTATTTTACCAGAAGAATTACCAAAAGGTAAAATTTACCTTTTATCTTCATTGTGATAAATTAAATTAATTAAATTAAATTAATTAAATTAAATTAATTCTCTACCTCACTTTTTTTCTTTCAGCTTGATCTTGGAAAAACTATTATTTTCTCGAATGCAAGAGTTTCTTTAAATCTTCCTCATTTTATGAGTTGCATCAATGTTGTGTTTATCAACAATAGTTTATTCTCTAAAGCTTAGTAATGTTTCATCATCCATTTTTAATTATTTACAAGTTGATAAGTGCTTTGTTTCTAATTTTTCATTACGGATAAAACTGCTATGAACATTTGCACCAAGTCTTTATGTTGACAGTGTATTTATTTCTCTTGTGACCTACAGGAAGTAGTTTTTGTGTCTCCTTCATTTTCAAATAATCCAGACTCTGTTATTTAAATTAATTTCACTTTTATAGGCATCTATTAAACAACTATTAGGTACCATGCACTCTAGTAGAATCTATACGTATACAAAATACTGAGTCCAAATTTTTGACGTAGGAAAATAAATCCAGGAGAATAATCCAACTTTTAAAAAAGTACCACATGGCACTCTATTTCCAAAAGAACATTTAAAGAATGTTATGGAAGGAGGAAACTTTTCACAAAGGAAATGTCAATTTAGCTTACAAAATAATGCTAGAGATTCTAGTTAGTGTTGATGCAATGATGAAAAAAGTAACATATTGTTGTTAGGGAACTGCAATGTCATTGTTAGGCGAGGATATAAGCGGACAGATATTAAGTTTAGATATGAAACTAGAACTTTCGAATCTTGTTTTGAAGCAAGGCTCTTAGAAAATGTACATGAGAGTTTAAAAAAAAATAGAATTTCTTTTCAAAGGGACTGTGCTGGTGGCAACTGAGCAGCGTGATCCGGAGGAAGTTGAACTTAGAAGCCAAACTGTTGCAAGAATTGAGGTAGCAATAGGAAAGTTTGTAGACTGATTACATGTTTGAGAGAATAGACCAAGTCCTAAATTTTCGTTGCATAGCTGGTTAGGTGGAGATGCTTTTAATGAGTGTTCTAAAATATTAAATGATTGGTATATAGAGGCAAAATTACTTATCTTCTTGCATGCTTATAAATTTTGAGATTCCTGTGAAACATGTTTGCGATTATGTCAAGTAGGAATTTGGTTGTCCTGATCTGAACCTCTGGAACGAGCTCTAGACTGCAGAGGCAGATTTCAGATTTCAGATTAAGAAGAATGCCAAACTTGTGGATGTGAATAAGATAATCCACCAGTGGGTGTGAATAAAAATAATAATGAGAGAACCATGGTGCACATGACCAGAAAGGCAG
The DNA here is from genome assembly GCF_048565385.1 of Saimiri boliviensis. Taxonomy (NCBI): domain Eukaryota; kingdom Metazoa; phylum Chordata; class Mammalia; order Primates; family Cebidae; genus Saimiri; species Saimiri boliviensis. The sequence goes on along the minus strand of NC_133449.1, from coordinate 272,054,869 downwards.
AAAGAGGGTAGACTGCAGATAAGAGATGGAAAGAGAAGCAAAGAGAAATATGGTGAACCATGAGTGCTGGCATAGAAGCCAAAGTAAAGAAAGATTCAAGAAGAGGGAGAAGTCAGAATATCAAATGTCAAGTGGTCGGTGATTTTATTTTTGAATATAATAATCAGGAAATGGTGATGTTCAGTACATGCTACTCCAAAATATGGCACCCTGGCACTTGAGGAAACAGCAGAAGAAACAAGGTCTCTCTGATCTTCTCCTGTCCTTCTCTCCTGAAGCAGGCCCTAACAAATTTCTCCAACCTTCCTCTGAAGTAGGTTATAAGATCCTCATGTGAGATGTGCCTAACATATAACCAGAGAAAAGAAATGTTATCTCTGAAGACACAGGGAAGAATTTGAACAAACAGCTTTTGCTAAGTTTTCCCAACTTACTACCATTAGATTGCAGCCCCTTCACCAAATTATACTTCTGCACAACTGCCCACACTTCATTAAACTTAGCAGAAAAATATATAGGATTTCCTATTTCTTTCCATCTTCATTTCTGAATGTAAATCTTATGTTAAATAAATTTGTATGTCCTCTTTTGTTAATCTGTCTTTTATAGAGTTGTCAGTCATAAATCTTGCAGAGGGTGAGAAAAATACATTACTTTTACTTCCCTACAGAAGTCATGGTTGAATCTACAAAGAAGAGGCAAGAATGAGCTGCACTGAGACATGAGAGTCAGGCACTAAAGTGGAAATATCAAACAAAAACTTCCAAAATAAGCTTATCTGTGACTCAAGAAGAGATAAGCCCTAGCTCAATAAACAGGGCTGTGAAAGGTCTTCAAAATGAGAGTGATTTGAATATGATTATGCTGTGAAGAATAAATTAAATAAAAATAAGAGGAAACAAACTAAGTTTAAAAATGGGTTGTCATATAGAGCAATTAGTGAAATTAAACTTGGGTAGGAAGAAAGTCTTCTCTTTTTCTTAGACTTCTGATTCCCAACATGTTCTCCAAACAGTAGCATCAGCACCTCCTTAGGAACCTTTAGAAATGAAAAATTTCCAGCCCCTCCTCAGGCTTACTGAATAAGAAACGCTGGGATTGTAGGATAACATTCTATTTTTCAAAAGTGTCTCCAGGTAGAACATTGTTGTGCAATAACATTTGAGAACTCTGGATTGAGAGAAGAGGAAGGACAAAGTTTGTGAGACTGTAGAGACTCCCATAGGAATGGAGAGTGACAGGTATCATATGTTCACAGAAATCATGCTTACCAACCGTAATGACACATGTGAATTTGAAGATAAGGCCAGGGTTAAAGAAGATATAAACACTTTGAGAAAGTGGTGAAATTATTCAATATTCACTCCCTCTAATGGAGGATGAATCAATTTGCTGACTGGAAATTAAAAATTATTTTTAAGAGACCCTTAGTGTTTTCCTACTGTGAGTTCAAAATAGCTTAGTTCTTCACAGTTATATGATTTTTCTAGAGCAGCTGTCAGTGGCTTTGGGTAAGAGCAAAATGTGAGGGCTTTATCCTGGGGAAATATGCCAAAAAATACAGACAATTTGATAGATAACACTAATGATTATGCCCTCTCTTCACAGCTCTAAATCTTTGTATCTCCAAAAAAACCTTGACAAATTTTGTAAACTTCTGTTTCATGAGATGGACTAATTTGTATGAGCAGTGAGACCCCATGGGATTTAGATTCTAGTTGTGAGACAGACTAGTTGTAAAGCATGTGATTTCCTCTGGTTAAATTGCTTGTAGCTGTAAGAACTCATGGCAATACTTGTTATGGTACCGTGTTATCTCTCCACTCCAGAGCCATTAATGTGTCTCCACTGAAATTGCAAGCAATAGAGTCTTATTTACTTCATTAAATACTGTACCAGACTGGACTTCTTTGGAAGCTATGTTTATTTCCTGCATGAAAGGCTATGAAGATATAACTTTTAAAGGCCTTATACAATATTTAAGGGACTATCTATTAAGAAGTGGACAATAATTTCTTGCCTCATTGCTGTGAAAGGATTTGCATGCTTCCTTATTTAATGAGTCCCTAAATTCAAGATTCAACTTGTCTTTCAAAATCAAAATACTTCTGGAGAGTTAACAAAATAATTTCAATAATAAGGATCCTTCATTTTCTCTTGACATTGATTCATACAACAGCTTGGGGGACTTTTGTTCCTGCACTTTACTAGGCAAGAAAAGTTATAAACACAAATTTTATGTAAGCAAAGATCGAAAATAGATAATTACTATGCAAAACTAGATTAGAGGACTCCTGAAAACATACTTTCTTTGGTATTTAGATTCTACTTTCATTGTTATTACTGCAGTTTTCACAGCTGGTCTTTCAAATTGAGGGAAAAATGAATAACTGAAATAGTTTAGTTGATAAATTGTCTGAATTCCACTCATTTTATTCAATCAAGAAAATATTTAGTGACAAGATGACGGCTGGTTAGCAGAATGTCAATTCATCTAAAATAAGTGAATTAAGCAGCAAGTATTTAGAGCCCATGTTGGATTTCTATATTTTCCAAACTGACATTTAAATGACATTTCCAGCATGAAAGATAATGATTTTTTATAACGATCATATTATGATGATGATTGTTTCCACATTCAACGTGTTTCAATTTACACATGAGCAGTATGAGAGTGTCCTTAGTAAGTTATAGCCTCTCCACAGCTGAAGTAGTTTCAGGGTCTCAATTATTCACAAGAACCTTATTAACTAGTGAGAAAACAGGGGTCATTTTCAAAAATCTATATTTAGATCACCCAAGAGAAAAAAGAGAATGAACATAACAAAGAGAGAATGAAAATAATAAAAAGAGAATGAAAATGACAAAGTTACTTATGCATATGTAGATAAACCACACTATAGCATGTGATTAAGTAAATAACTGATCCTGAAGGACCAGAGGAAAGGTAAGAGGTAGGCAAACATAGTTTTCTAGTATAGTAAGCTTAAAACAGTTAATGCTTTCAAGCTGTTACTTTTCCTATGAATCTTAAACATTCATTTTCACTTATTTACTTTCAGTTTAACTTTCTTTTCTAGATCATAGTTTGAATCTGAAAGTATAATGAAGCAAAGGGAAACGCCATGCTAACAGTTTCAAAAAAGTCAAATGATGCTGCTTAAGAAAAATCTTACAACAGATTTTCATTGTCACAAATTATTTAGTGGTACAGGAAAAACATAACATTGCACAAATACAGCAAAAACCATTCATGTTTCTTTGTGTTTTCTTAATTTGCTCTTATCAATAGTTACTGAGGAAGATGATAATCTGTTAAATCCATATACTTTGCATGATTATATGTGTTTGATTTTGTACTTTTAATTTTAGGCAAATTATTTATATTTTTATTTTTCTTGCTTGGGAAAAAAAGTTACACAGTAACTAGAACATACATAGTATTGCACATGATATAATTTACCTCCAAATGCTTTAAAATAGATTAAATTCTAGTCATCAGCATCATTATGAGTGTTAGTACATTCCAGGCTCTTTGCTAGGCACTAAGGTTATGAAAGTTAATTAAATGGTATGGTTTTCAAAGTCTTCATCAAAGTGTGGGTGATAAGCATTTAGAGCATGAATGACATCAAGTCTAAGAGGCTTATTAATATGAATGGATAGCAAGAAAGGGGGTTTCTGAGGAGCTGAAAACTTTAAGATAAAGTTTGTAGGAAGTTAATATTAATTTCTATTTTTCCTCTGAATAAATTATACATTTAAAAAATGTTTAAGGAATCCTTTCATGATCTAAAATTTACAATTATTTTTGCAAGTTTTTGCTTCATTACTTTTTAATAGTATTAATGTGTATATAGCCTATATATATAAGTATGCCCATGCATACATATACATGTATGTGTATACATATGTACTATACATTTTGCATTAGATGCCATCATTTTGTCTCAGATGCTATCATTTTGTGGTAGTTACTATGCAAGGAACTAAAAATGGCAAATAAGGCACATTTTTTTCAGGATTGACCTTTTATCAAGTTAGTAGCATTCAACTGGAAATGAATACATTCCATGGGATATGCAACACATTTTTAAATACGGTGTGGAAAAAAATGTTACAACTTTTATTTGCGAATGTTTTATATTAAAAAGGAGAAAATTTAGGGTATGTATTGAGAACAGTGTCCTCATGTAAGCCCTAGTCCCGGTCACACTTCTCTTGTTCTCTGTCTCTATTACCTGGACCCAGTAGAAATCTGCATGAACAATTAACTTTGATGCTGTTATTCTGTTAACGCTGCTAGTGTATGTGTACTCAATTAAATCAAACCTTGTATCATTTTTGTTCAAGCTTAGCTATTATACCAACACAAAATTAAAAGTGCTTTATATAGATTCTAGTTAAGAACCTGATTTGATAGCAATATTTATAATGCAAACACAAGTGAAATAACATTAAGTTTGACAGAACTGACCTTCTTCCTATTGCATAAATAATCTTGTCATTAGCCACAGAGTTAATCCATCCCTTCACGGTAAAGAAGATTCTGAAACAATGAAAGAGAAGGGAACTGTTTTACAAAAGCAAATTGTGCTAATAAGAGAACATTTTGTAAATAAATATTTAGACATTTTTATTTTTAGCTGACTTTCATTATTGCCACATGTTGACTTCTCAGCAGGTGCTGAGTTTTAGGTATAAGATAGCTATTATGAAACAACACCTTTGAAACGAAGCAGAAGGAGCATGATTAGATGAAGAGAAGGCAGACGGCAGTTCAGTTTCAACAAAGCCTTGGCCAACCTCACAGGAAGCTCTGGTGACTACTTCTCATCAGGATTATCCTACACCTGTACAAAATTGCAGAACCTCAGTATTCCTGTGTCATGCTGGAAGAGTGGGATCTTTGGTGAGGCAGCTTTCTGAAACTAACACAAACCCTAATAGCTCATAGTAACTTTTCATTAATTTTTAAAATGACACAATAACTTTCTATTTCATTTTTTTTTCTTTCTTTCTTTTTGATATGGAGTCTTGCTTTGTTGCCCAATCCGGAGTGCAGTGGCACGATCTAGGCTCATTACCACCTTCCAGGTTTAAGCCACTCTCCTGCCTCAGCCTCTCGGGTAGCTGGGATTACAGGTGTGAGCAACCATAGCAGGCTAAATATTTTGTACTTTTTTTTTTAGTAGAGAGGAGGTTTCACTATGTTGGCCAGGCTGGTCTTGAACTCCTGACCTTAAGTGATCCACCCACCTCAGCCTTTCAAAGTCCTGGAATTATAGGTGTGAGCCACTGTGCCCAGTCTAGTTTGTGCTGTCTCTTAATTGATGAAAGTTAAAAATCTAGGGCCAACTATAGGAAGCATGTTATCCTTGTCAGTGAAAACAGAATTGACAAGAAATCTGAAATCTGATATCTATAGAAATAATTGTATGATTAAAAATCTATGAAACTGTATTAATACATTATATGGGGCAATGAAAAGAAGTAGCCCACTCAGGGTACTCAGAATAAAATGAAAATGTTTTTAATATTAAAGTCCATTTATTTGATATAATATTTACACATTTCCTCTTCCATTTGCCCTCAAAGGATTATTAAGGTTGTAAGGCCAGAAACTAAATTTTATTACCATGTATATCCCAACATAACACGGTGCTTTTTATATAGTATGTACTTCATAAATATACTTTGAACAAATTAAAACATATGGGAATGGAGTATATTCACAAAATATGGAAGAAAAGACATGTTGAGTAATGTTTACTGTTAAAATGTCACTAAACTGATACTGAAAGAAGAATAAAAATCATAAATCCACATATACTAAGAAAAAATGTGAGATAAAAAGAATATTAACAATTTTTGAGGGGGAATGCTGGGAAGATGGCCGCCTAAGAACAGCTCAGGACTTCAGCTCCCAGTGAAAGTGCAGAGGGTGAGTGGACGCCGCATTTCCAGACGAACTCTTATTGCCCACAGACCAGGAGATACCCAGGCAGAGGGGTTGCCAGCGTCGCAGTCCCAGCCGGTGTGGCTGTTTTGGCCCCCATGGGGCTGATTCCGCCCGCGCGGCTGCTGTGACCACTACCTGTTGCTGCGGTTCTCCATACAAAAGCCACTGGTCTGGGAGCCCTCTTAGCTGGCGAGCAGAGCCCTGAGACGGCAGAGTTGCCCATTCATCTGAAATAGCGAGTCAGGCCAGGAGATTCCTAGGCAAAAAATCCGCCAGGAGCCGGCGCCGCAGTTCGAGCCGACTCCGTGAGTCGCAGCACGGGAGATCCCGGCGCCTTTTCAACAAGCGACCAGAACGCGGGGTCGTTCAACTTAAAAGAAAAGACTCTGAGTCAGGGAGCCAGGTGATCAGGCTCGGTTGGTCCCACCCCTCCACCCCCGACAACAACGAAAACAAAAACAGTAATTGGAAACCCTCAGGGTTGAGCCCTTCAAACCAAGCACAGCTGAACCGGGACGGTCCGGCTCCGTGGGGGAGGGGTTTCCGCCATTACTGAGACTCTCCACCACTACGTAGGCAGGCTGCCGTTGCCGAGGCAACCTGCCACAACAGAGAGAGTCCACCATAACAGAGGTGGGGCCACCATTGCCAAGACAGTTCTAACTACGCCCTTATAAAAAGGACTACAGGGAAGAGCTCAGGGCAGCTGGGCGGAGCCCACAGCAGCTCAGCAAAGTCCCTGCGGGCAGGCAGTGGCTAGGCGTGCTGCTAGCTGGGCGGGTCAGACCTGAAAGAAAAATCAAAAAAGGCAGTAGTGCAAGGGAAACTCATAAAGCTCCAACTCCCTGGGGCAGAGACAGACAACAGGTGGATAAACCCACAAAAATGGGAAGAACCCAGTGCAAAAAGGATGAAAACTCCCGAAACCAGAACACCTCTCCTCCTAAAAGGGATCACAACTCCTCACCAGCAAGGGAACCAGACCAGATGGAGAAGGAGGGTGATGAAATGACAGAATCAGACTTCAGAAGGTGGGTAGTAAGAAACTACAACGAGCTAAAAGAACATGTTCTAACCCATCGCAAAGAAAATAGGAACCTTGAAAAAAGATTGGACGAACTGCTGACGAGAATGGACAGCATAGAGAGGAGTATAAGTGAATTGATGGAGCTGAAAAACGCAACACGAGAACTTCGTGAAGCATGCACAAGCTTCAACAGCCGAATGGACCAAGCAGAAGAAAGGATATCAGAGGTCGAAGATCAACTCAATGAAATAAAAAGAGAAGGCAAGAACAGAGAAAAAAGCGCAAAAAGGAATGAACAAAATCTTCAAGAAATGTGGGACTATGTGAAAAGACCTAATCTACGTCTGATAGGTGTACCTGAATGTGATGAAGAGAATGAATCCAAGCTGGAAAATACTCTTCAGGATATTATCCAGGAAAACTTCCCTAACCTAGCAAGGCAGACCAATATTCAAATCCAGGAAATACAGAGAACACCACAAAGATATTCCTCAAGAAGAGCAACCCCAAGGCACATAATTGTCAGATTCACCAGGGTTGAAATGAAAGAGAAAATGCTAAGGGCAGCCAGAGAGAAAGGTCGGGTTACCCACAAAGGGAAGCCCATTAGACTCACAGCAGATCTCTCAGCAGAAACCCTACAAGCCAGAAGAGATTGGGGGCCAATATTCAACATCCTTAAAGAAAAGAACTTTCAACCCAGAATCTCCTATCCAGCCAAACTAAGCTTCATAAGTGAAGGAAAAATAAAATCCTTTGTGAACAAGCAAGCACTCAGAGATTTCATCACCACCAAACCTGCTCTACAAGAACTCCTGAAAGAGGCTCTACACATATAAAGGAACAACCAGTACCAGCCACTCCAAAAACACACCAAATGGTAGAAAAGCATCAACACAATCAAGAATCTGCATCAACTAACCAACAAAACAGCCAGGTAGCATCAAAATGACAGCATCAAATTCACACATAACAATACTATCCCTAAATGTCAATGGACTAAATGCCCCAATCAAAAGACACAGACTGGCAAATTGGATAAAAAGCCAAAACCCATCAGTGTGCTGTATCCAGGAAACCCATCTTACATGCAAGGATACACAAAGGCTCAAAATAAAGGGATGGAGGAAGATCTACCAAGCAAATGGAGAGCAAAAAAAGGCAGGAGTTGCAATTCTCATCTCTGATAAAATAGACTTTACAGCAACAAAGATCAAAAGAGACAAAGAAGGACATTACATAATGGTAAAAGGATCACTGCAACAAGAAGAGCTAACGATCCTAAATATATACGCCCCCAATACAGGAGCACCCAGATACATAAGGCAAGTTCTTAGTGACTTACAAAGAGACTTAGACTCCCACACAATAATAGTAGGAGACTTTAACACCCCATTGTCAATATTAGACAGATCAACCAGACAGAAAATCAACAAGGATATCCAGGACCTGAATACAGACCTGGAACAAGCAAACCTAATAGACATTTACAGAACTCTCCACCCCAAATCCACAGAATATACATTCTTCTCAGCACCACATCACACCTACTCTAAAATTGACCACATAATTGGCAATAAATCACTCCTCAGCAAATGCAAAAGAACAGAAAGCATAACAAACAGTCTCTCAGACCACAGTGCAATCGAGTTAGAACTCAGAATGCAGAAACTAACTCAGAACCGCACAGCTTCATGGAAACTGAACAACTTGCTCTTGAATGTTGACTGGATAAACAATGAAATGAAGGCAGAAATAAAGATGTTCTTCGAAACCAATGAGAACGAAGACACAACATACCAGAATCTCTGGGACACATTTAAAGCAGTCTCTAGAGGAAAATATAAAGCAATGAGTGCCCACATGAGAAGAAAGGAGAGATCTAAAATTGACACCCTATCATCAAAATTGAAAGAGCTAGAGGAGCAAGATCAAAAAAACTCAAAACCTAGCAGAAGACAGGAAATAACTAAGATCAGAGCAGAACTGAAGGAAATAGAGACACAAAAAACTCTTCAAAAAATCAATAAATCCAGGAGCTGGTTTTTTGAAAAGATCAACAAAATAGACAGACCACTAGCCAGATTAATAAAAAAGAAAAGAGAGAATAACCAAATTGATGCAATAAAAAACGATAAAGGTGATATCACCACAGATTCCCCAGAAATCCAAACCATCATCAGAGATTATTACAAACAACTCTATGCACATAAACTAGTAAACCTGGAAGAAATGGATAAATTCCTGGACACCTGCATCCTCCCAAGCCTAAACCCGGAAGAAGCCGAAACCCTGAATAGACCAATAACATGGTCTGAAGTCGAGGCAGCAATAAACAGCCTACCACCCAAAAAAAGCCCAGGTCCAGATGGGTTCACAGCTGAATTCTACCAGACATACAAGGAGGAGCTGATACCATTCCTTCTGAAACTATTCCAGACAATCCAAAAAGAGGGAATCCTTCCCAAATCATTTTACGAGACAAACATCATCCTGATACCAAAACCCGGCAGAGACTCAACAAGAAAAGAAAATTTCAGGCCAATATCCATGATGAACATAGATGCAAAAATCTTCAATAAAATACTGGCAAACCGATTGCAACAGCATATCAAAAAGCTCATCCACCATGATCAAGTAGGATTCATCCCAGGGATGCAAGGCTGGTTCAACATACGCAAGTCCATAAACGTAATCCACCACATAAACAGAACCAAAGACAAAAACCACATGATTATCTCAATTGATGCAGAGAAGGCTTTTGACAAAATTCAACAACACTTTATGCTAAAAACCCTCAATAAACTACGTATTGATGGAACGTATCTCAAAACAATAAAAGCTATTTACGACAAACCAACAGCCAATATCATACTGAATGGGCAAAAACTGGAAGCATTCCCTTTGAAATCTGGCACTAGACAAGGATGCCCTCTCTCACCACTCCTATTCAATATAGTACTGGAAGTTCTAGCCAGAGCAATCAGGCAAGAAAAAGAAATAAAGGGTATCCAAATTGGAAAGGAGGAAATCAAATTGTCTCTATTTGCAGATGACATGATTGTATATCTGGAAGACCCCATCATTTCAGCCCAAAATCTCCTGAAACTGATAAACAACTTCAGCAAAGTCTCAGGATACAAAATCAACGTGCAAAAATCACAAGCATTCCTATACATCAGTAATAGACTTCAAGAGAGCCAAATCAAGAACGAACTGCCATTCACAATTGCTACAAAGAGAATAAAGTACCTAGGAATACAACTAACAAGGAACATAAAGGACCTCTTCAAGGAGAACTACAAGCCATTGCTCAACGAAATAAGAGAGGATACAAACAGATGGAGAAATATTCCATGTTCATGGTTAGGAAGAATCAACATCGTGAAAATGGCCATACTGCCCAAAGTAATTTACAGATTCAACGCTATTCCCATCAAGCTACCAATGACCTTCTTCACAGAACTGGAAAAAAACACCTTAAACTTCATATGGAACCAAAAGAGAGCCCGCATAGCCAAGTCAATTCTAAGCAAAAAGAACAAAGCAGGAGGCATCACACTACCGGACTTCAAACTATACTACAAGGCTACAGTAATCAAAACAGCATGGTACTGGTACCAAAACAGAGATATAGACCAATGGAACAGAACAGAGGCCTCAGAGGAAATACAACATACCCACAACCATCTGATCTTCGACAAACCTGACAAAAGCAAGCAATGGGGAAAGGACTCCCTGTTTAATAAATGGTGTTGGGAAAACTGGCTAGCCATGTGCAGAAAGCAGAAACAGGACCCCTTCCTGACACCTTACACCAAAATTAACTCCAGATGGATTAAAGACTTAAACATCAGAACTAATACTATAAAAACCTTAGAAGAAAATCTAGGCAAAACCATTCAGGACATAGGTGTAGGCAAGGACTTCATGACCAAAACGCCAAAAGCAATGGCAACAAAAGCCAAAATAGATAAATGGGACCTAATCAAACTCCACAGCTTCTGCACGGCAAAAGAATCAGTCAGTAGAGTGAATCGGCAACCAACAGAATGGGAAAAAATTTTTGCAGTCTACCCATCTGACAAGGGGCTGATATCCAGAATTTACAAAGAACTAAAGCAGATCTACAAGAAAAAAACAAACAAGTCTATTCAAAAATGGGCAAAGGATATGAACAGATACTTTACAAAAGAAGACATACGGGAGGCCAACAAACATATGAAAAAATGCTCATCATCACTGGTCATCAGAGAAATGCAAATCAAAACCACATTGAGATACCGTCTCACACCAGTTAGAATGGCGATCATTAAAAAATCGGGAAACAACAGATGCTGGAGAGGATGTGGAGAAATAGGAACACTTTTACACTGTTGGTGGGAATGTAAATTAATTCAACCATTGTGGAAGACAGTGTGGCGATTCCTCAAGGACCTAAAAATAGAAATCCCATTTGACCCAGCAATCCCATTACTGGGTATATATCCAAAGGATTATAAATCATTCTACTACAAGGACACATGCACACGAATGTTCATTGCAGCACTGTTTACAATAGCAAAGACCTGGAACCAACCCAAATGCCCAACGATGATAGACTGGATAGGGAAAATGTGGTACATATACACCATGGAATATTATGCAGCCATCAAAAACGATGAGTTCACATCCTTTGTAGGGACATGGATGAACCTGGAAACCATTATTCTCAGCAAACTGACACAAGAGCAGAAAATCAAACACCGTATATTCTCACTCATAGGCGGGTGTTGAACAATGAGAACACATGGGCACAGGGAGGGGAGCACTACACACTGGGATCCGTTGGGGGGAAATGGGGGAGGGGTGGGGGGGTGGGGAGGTGGGAAGAGATAGCATGTGGAGAAATGACAGATACAGGTGAGGGGACGGAAGGAAGCAAAGCACACTGCCATGTGTGTACCTATGCAACAATCTTGCGTGTTCATCACATGTACCCCAAAACCTAAAATGCAATTAAAAAAAAAAAAAAGACTTAAAAAAAATTTTTTTGAAATACGAAGTAGGTTGATGAGTAGAAACGAAAATAGAAAGTTCAAGAATGAAAACTTGGTGCTAGATGGAAGAAATCAAGATAGAAATTACTTTGAACAACAGAAACCCATAAAGGCTGTGGAATCTGGGGTACCTAGCATTCCCAATATACGTACAGGTGGTACTAAATTCAGTATTCAGATTTTAGGTCTCAGAGACAACGTTTGAAAACCATCACATCTGTCCTTACTACATAAAAAGAAAAGCTAGACAAATTAAAAAGTGGTTACTTCTTTTCTTGGATTCATCATAGAGCAGAGATCATAAAGCAAACCACCACTCTTAAATTTAGAGAGACAGTCTTATTTAGAGAGTTGGAGCAACTGAGATCTGCTTATCTAGGGTCACACCTCCTGTATCTATAAACTGCTGGGTACATGCAAATGCTAATTTCAGTTAATGGTAACTTGGTATGAACTGGCATGAATGAAAAATGCCTAGATTCTAATTTGGATCTTTATAGTTTCATGGGCTTCCCCTCCAGGAAGTCATACATTTTTGATGGGATCCAAGAAAGATCACTTCTTGTTTCTGGTATAAGAAGAAGAATGGCTATTGTGACATATGCTTAGCACTTCTCCAGAACATATGTGTAGCCTCCAGAAAAGGGAGTTTATCAGAGAGCAATTCAAAAATTTTATCCCAGCTGGGAGAATGAATCTCCTGTTTACACTAGACTTCTCTGGCTATTCTATCTTACCTAAGGGGGAAAGGTTAAAAAAAAAAAAAAAAAACTTACAGACAATAAGGTACTAGACTTCAAGAAAACAGAAATGGAACATTGTTACTAGAAAAAATAGTATTGTGTAGGGGAGGGGAAAGGTAGAGCACTGATAGAATACTTGTAAAATTAAAGGAACCAAAACAAAGGACTGGAAGACCGGGACTTACAAGAATGTAGAAAATTTCCCCTACCATACATCTTACTATCACACCAACAGGGCTTCACTATAATAAGTGAATTAAATATTTAAAAAGGTTAAAGAAACAAACTCTTCAAGAAGAGTACATATGAAAACTCAAGAGAAAAAATAAACGTATGAACACTAGGAATATTTTAAATCCTTACCTCTATCTTTAATAAGCATTAAACAGAGTAAAATGTCTAGCTAACTTTACATACATCATCACATGTGTCAAATTACTTCACTCCCTATTGTCTCATGCAACATGCATGGATTTCAACAATAACATCTAAGGCATAAAAAAAAAAAAAAAAAAAAAAAAAACAAGAGAAAAAAACAATTTGGGAAGACAAAGGCATCATTAAAGCAAGACTTGACATAATAAATAAAAATTCCCCAAAATGACATTCAAATGAGAAAATAAATAAAAATTAGAAACCTAGGATATTCAAGAATCAGTACACGGTATCAAAAATGTGCTATATGCATAATGAGAAGGGAGGAAGAAAAGAAAGAAATAACAAAGCAGAAGAAACATTTGAAGTGAAAATGACCAAGAAATTTTAAAAATTAATTCCAGAAACCAAACCAGATATCAAAAAATCTCAGTGAACAGCAAGTAATAAATGTATGAAAAAAAAAAAGATCATATCTGCACTGCAGAAAATCAAAGATAAATGAAAACTTTGAAAATATTCAGGGGTACCCGATCACCCATCTACAGAGGAAAAAGGGGAAGAATCACAGCTGGCTTATTGCCATAAAGCGTGTACATAAGAATAGAGCAATAGTGAACTACTCATAGTGTTGAAGAAACTTTAGAAAATACCATCCCAGGCAAATAAATTATCCTTACAAATGGAAGGACAAATCCATTTTCTGAGAAAAAAATGTTTGATTGCCAGTGTATGTATCCTAAAAAGAAAAATGAAGAAAGAAATTATATTCAGGCAGAAGAAAAATAATATAGTCAGAAATTCAAATCTATATAAAGAAGACTGACCAAATAACAAAAGTAAAATAAGGTATCTTTTCTTATTCCTAATTGATCTAAAGGATATATGTTTAGTTAAAGCAATCATGTTAACGTACTGAGTGATTGCGTCATAAAGATTAGTGACATGACTGAGAAATATCACAGGGGAAGATAGGAGAAGAATGCTCTACTAAAGGTTCTTGTAATTCATGCACATTATTATTGTGTTTTTAAATGTGTACTAAGATTTGTTTAAAATGTATACCATAAACTTTAAGGTAACCACTTATTTATTACAGAAGTATGATTGATGACTTCAAAAAGAGTAAACACAGTCACATACAGTGTACATTTAAAGCTAGAGAAGGTAGTAAAAGAGGGAAAGAAAAAGAAAAAAAAGACAAACACAACTAACAAGAGGTAGTTCAGAACAAGGTAGAAAATAGACCAACTCTATTAATAATCACTTTAAATGTCCATATCCTAAATACACCAAAGAGACAGATTGTCAGACTAGGTAAAAAGAAAAACAAAAACGAGAACCAAAAATATGCTTTATGCAAGTGAACCACTTTGAATATAAAGACTGAAGTTAAAAGTGAAAGAATCCAGAAAGATATGCAATACTAACACTAATAAAAGGAAAGCTGAAGAAGATATTTTAATTTGAGGCATAGGAGATTTCTTTCTCTTTTTTTTTTTTTTTTTGAGATGGAGTCTTGCTCTGATGCTCAGGCTAGAGTGCAATGGTATGATCTTGGCTCACTGCAACCTGTGCCTCCCGGGATCAAGTGATTCTCCTGCCTTAGCCTCCCACCACCGTGCCTGGTTTATTTTTGTATTTTTAGTACAGACGGGGTTTCACCATCTTGGCCAGGGTGGTCTCAAACTCTTGACCTTGTGATCCACCCACCTTGGTGTCCCAAAGTGCCAGGATTTCAGGCATGAGCCACAGCTTCTGGCCTAGAAGATATCTTAAGAAGAGAATTTGTCAAAGATGAAAAGCATTGTCATATAATAGATGATTTAAATTTTTTTCAAAAAGTTAAAATGTAAAGATTTATACACCTAAAAGAGTGTCAAAATTCATGAAAACAAACTGATAAAACTGATGTCAGACAGATCTGTTAGAGAAGCAGACATCAACAATGCTCTACCAGTAATTTATAGATGAAACAGACAGAAAATCAGTAAGGATATAGATGGTATACATGCATTGTTAGTCAATTTACATAATTGCTATTTACTACTTCATGTAATGACAAGTAAAATTATGTATCTTTTTTCAGGCTGACATGAATCCCTCATCAAGATGGGGTCAATTATGATTCTTAGAGCACTCCTTAAACATTTACAAGAATAAAAGCCGTGCTTAGTATATTCTCAAACTACATAGATTTAAACTAGAAATCAATTTGTAAATTAAGATCGCTGAAATTACCCAAAAAGCATTTGAAAAGTAAACGGTACAATGCTAAACAATCTATAGGTCAAAGAGAAGACCTTAAGATACCCTAAAAAAAAAAAAAAAAAAACTTTACAATTATCATAAATTTATTGACTCATGCTTTAGAGGCTGGGAAGTCCAAGATTGAAGGAACAAAATCTGGCAAAGGCCTTAGTGTGATGTAATCCCATTAAGGAAGAGCAAGGACGGTGAGAACGAGAGCAAGAGAAGAACTGAACTCATTTTTTAAATAAACAATCTGCTCCAATAATAATGGCATTAATCCATTCATGAAGGCTCATCACATTTTAAAGTAATTGATACTGTTACAACAGCAATTAGGTTTTCTACACATGCTTTTTGGGGTACACATTCAATTATAGCACATTGCTCTTGTCTGCAGGATTCAAATCTTTCTCACATGCAAAATATATTCATATTATCCCAATAGTTTCAAAGTCTTAACTAATTCCAGAATCAGTCAAAAAGTCCAAAATCTCATCTGAATTAGACAGGGGTGGGATTCAAGGTGGGATGCATTCTGAAGAAAATTTCCCTCCAGCTATGAGCCTGTGAAATCAAAAATTTATCTAATTCCAAAATAAAATGATGGGGCAGATATAAGACAGATCATAAAAGCAACAAAAGCATTTTTTCCTGAAAATAGGTGAAGGGAGAAATAACCAGCTCTCTTCTATGTTCAGTGAATAATAGTAGAATTATACCATTTCAGTTACTAAGATTATGAATCCAGCTAACTCATCAATGGACTTCATTAAACTGATTCATATGAATATAACAGTATTTTATTTGCAAGAAGGGGCAACTGGTCCCAAGTAAGACCAAAAACCAACAGGGCAAACATTAAATCTTGAGTCTTGCTAAGATGTTAATTCTTCCCAATTTTATCAACATACTCAACATAATTTAAAAGAAAATTTAAAAATTAGCTGGGCTTGGTGGTGCATGCTTGTAAACCCAGGTACTTGGGAGGGTAAGGCAGAAGAATTACTTGAATCTGGGAGCCGGAGGTTACAGTGAGCTGAGATTGTGCCACTGGACTTCAGCCTGACAATAGAGCAAGACTTCTTCTAAAAAGTAATAATAACAATTTCCACCAAAAGGGTAGAGATGATACTGTATTCATGAAACAAAAACCAGAAAGCTTTAAAAAAAAATCCCGTGTTAACAAATGTATAAAATGATTTGTAGCCATGAACCAAAGTATGATTTTAGAAAATATTTCTGCATTTACTCAAGAAAGAAAGACAGAGATAAATGAAAGAAAAAATACATCTTGAAAGATTAGGAAAACAAAGTTTTATGCAGTTTTTTTTTTTATTTTAGAAAATTCACCAGACCTGATAATTTCTTCTTTTAAAGAAGGAAGAGCTAGGAAACATATGCTTTGGATGAACTATGTCACCTTAAAATGCAGCATTTGCCCATGATGCCACAAAGCTTATCTGTAAAGTAAATGAGAGACCTCTCTTGTCACCATCTTTATTGCCACTTGTAATTAATTCCTCGTGCATGATTTTCCCATATCTGAATGGTTCAAAAGGAAGGGCATTCTTTTCTATTTTTCTTTTTAAACATCAATGCATACTTACCAGTGAAGTGACAGGTTTATAAGCTCTTTGTTTATTAATGAAGAATATATTGATCTCTTTAAGAGTTTAATTGTCACAAGCCCTTGACTTAATAATTTTCATTTCAGTATTACCTGGTAAAAACTGCTTTCTTCTCCTGTCTACTCACTGTGATCACTTCTTGGGAGATTATCAAAACAACAAAAATATTTTTCATGCAAATAGACTAGGGTAGTTAATAACCAGCTTTCTTCTATGTTCAAAGAATAAGAATATGATTATATCAATTTCAGTAACTAAGATTATGAATCCAGCTAGCTCACAAGTGGACTTGATTAAAGTGATTCTTATGGATACAATAGTATTTTATTTGACAAGTGAGACAAAACAATAGATGAGTCAACTAAAATGTACTCCCTGATTTTACTACCTTCTTTCTAAAATGTAATGGTTTGCAGAGACATTTATTCTGTAAGTGATATATTCCATGTAAGTTAATATTTAAACACAAAAAAATCAATTGTAGTCAAAAATTTATTGATGTTTTAAATAACAGTATATTATGTTGAGAGAATATATAAAAGATCTAGAAAATTAAAGAACAGGGTATAACCAAAGATACAAATATAATGAAATTAAAATATAAATATAATTAAAATAGAACTTCTATTCTCCCCATATGTACTATATTTGCCTGTTTTAGACATTTGATTGAATTAGGAGATGAGGTAGGAAGCAAAATTTAGGTATATGTCTTGGGAACAAATGAGTATCTTCAGGATTCCTTAGCAATTGACATATTTTAATGTGTTAATAACAGTTATTGCAAAATCAGTTTATTCTAAAAATTGTAAGTGCTTAAGATGGATATCCTTAAATAATCTAATTTTTCTCCAGTTCACATGTGCTATAAAAGAGATGGCTGATGGTGCAGGAATAACACCATCATAACTGCATAATATTAATATTTCATCCTTTAAATAGTTTAATTTCTTCATAGACTATTTTGAGATAAGGGAAAAAAGAATCATCTACAGGCCTACAGCATGGAAACAATTACTATTAACATTTTGATATATTGCTTTTCAGATATTTTCCTAGGCATTGTTGTTTTGTAATCTTGTTTGCATTAGAGAAAATATTATACAGAAAATAAGATTATTAGCTCAGGTTCAGAGAAGGTAGATTTAAACACAACCACAACCACTGTTGTAGTTGAATTTGTCCAAAATTCCTCCTGATATATATGTGAGACAGACAGAGAGAAAGAAGTATAAAGATTTCGTCAGGAGCATGTATTTTTGGAAATATTTAATACACATTATTAAAATAATTAAATAATTTTCATCACCACCTGTTGTGGGTGGGTGCCCAACTTTCTTCAGAACCTTATGCAAGTTAACATATTCATCCCTTAATTGCCTTTTAGTTGAATTGTGAGGCTATTCTTTAATACTTGATACATATGATTTATAACAAATTGGTTACTAGCTGTTTTGTATGTGACAAATACATTATCTCAAACAGTAGCATATATTTTCATACTGCTTAATCAGTCTTAGAATTTTATAGTTTTGCATGGTCAAATGTATCATCTTCCCTTTAAGATTTTTTTTCTTTCTTTGGCTAATGCAAATTTTTTTTCTTACAATATTGGCCTGCATGGTGGTGTGTGCCACCTGCAATCCCAGCTACTGGGGAGGCTGAGCTGGGAGAGTCCCTTGAATCCAGGAGTCAGAGATTGCAGTAAGCTGAAATTGCTCCACTGCACTCAAGCCTGGTGACAGAAAGTCTCTGTCTTTAAAATTAAAATTAAAAAAATCACAGTATTGAGGTTATACTTTTCTCTGCTACATTTTCTCCTGGTGTTTTCACATGTTCTGGTGTTTTCTTTGTTTTAGTGTCCTATTTAACTGCAGGTTATATTCTGCAGGTAAGTATCTAATTTGTATTTTTTATATAAAAGTACTATTTTTTTCATGCAAAAATAGAGAGCACTTTATTTCTTTGCTTGTTTCTTAATTACTGTGATCGTATAATTCATTATAACTAGCAATAAAAGTCTTCATTTATCTTGATTTTTTATAATTTATTCTTTCAGATAAATTTTCAAATGTCTTACAAAACCCTACTCAGATTTTGACTAACATAGAATAGAATTGACAAATTTATTTGTGGAAGTAATATCTGTCTCCAAAAGTCTTATCTTTTGCCTGTGGGAAGCTGAATAATAATCCCTAAAAACACCCACATTCCAATCCTTGGAGCCAGTGAATGTTACCTTATATGGCAAAAGAGACTTTACTGATATGAGTAACTCTGATATTGAAGGGGACATTATCTTGGCTTACTCAGGCACAATGGTCCTCATAAGAGGGTGCAGGAGGAAAAGATTCTATGAAAAGCAGAGATTGTAGTGATGAGGTTTAAAGATGGAACAAGAGGCCAGAAATCAAGGAATACCAGTGGCTACTGGAAGAGGAAAAGTTGAGGAAACAGATTTTCTCCTCAGAGGCTACAGAAGGAACTTGTCTTTTGGGAGTGATTTTAATACCTCTGACCTCCAGAACTGTAAAATAACAGTTTGATTGACCTAGTTTGGGGTTAATTTATTATAGCAACAATAAGAAACTGATACATTATCCTATAGTAATACTGGTGCTCTCTTTTCACTAGCTTTTGTTTGCCTTAGCTATTGAGTAGTTTTAAGTATTGGTTTATTTTATATTTAAGTCAAATTAACAGCAAAAGTTGAATTTCAAAGTACTGATCTGAGGTGAATACAATCCTTTTCAATGTATTGCAATTACTGATATAGCTTACTGATGTCTATTAGCGTAGTTTGAGTATTCCATTTCTGTTTAAAAGCTCTGGTTTGCATGTTTGTTTGCCCCACACCTTTATTTTTATTGCAGTGATAAGATTTTCATCATTTCTATCTGTTGTCCCTTGCAGGTTTGATAACTGTATATTGAACATTGTGCCTTTGTAATTATCTATACATTTTAAACATACAAAATATATTTGCTCACAAACTCTATTTATAACTCTTTCCTTCTTTCAATGAAAAACTCTTAGCACATTTTAACTATGCACCTCACTAGCCCTGCCTAGTTATAACCTATTGCTTTTTCATGAACATTGTTTTCTGTATTCCATACCTTTCTTTTGGGTTTAATTTTACTGAAAAGTATTTTTTTTTTAGTAGTTGACTTGACATGGATATATGTGCTATAATTTATCTTCACTTTTGTATGTCTGAAAATATAATTTTACCCTAAATCTTGTCTATTCCTTTAGTTGGATATTGAATTCTAGGTTGACATTCATCTCACAATTACTAACCAAAATGAAGACTTCTCACAGTATCATGTTATTCTATAATATGTAGTTAGGGTCTCCTTTTACACAGTTTTTAATTTTTCTTTTACTTTTTAACATTCAGCTGTTTCCCTAGAAAATTACAATGTGTGTCTCTATTTTGCTTTATTCTAATAGATCCTCACTGAGTTTTTAGTTGGTCTTTTTTCGGTTCTGGAAAAGTCTTAGTTGCTGTCCCCTCAAACTTTACTCCAAAAGGACCTTCAGTCTTGACTTCTGGAATGATTTTATTGGTGGCAAATTATCTATTATTTTGTTTCTTGACATATTTGTACAGTATTCTGGATAAAATAATCAACACTATCTTCCACTTTTTTAAAATTTTTTTTACTGACTGAGTCACTTTTAGAATTTATCCCAAAGACTGTGATACCATTTTTAATATTGAGTAAGCATAGTTTTTACTTCTAACCTTTCTAATTGTTTCTTTTTCATAATATATGCTTTTGAATTATGTCCAATATTTTTATTTCACGTTTTTTCAAATTTATTTATGCTTTTTATTATTTTAAGAAAACAAGTTCTGTTATGTAGCCTCCACTTTCTCCTTCTTTGCATATCACTGACAATTTTACAAAAGTGGCAGCTCTAAGAAGCTGTCAAAATGTGGAGACATTTGAGGGAATAAAAGAAATTGCCTTAGATCCTGATATTAAGTTATGAGCCTTGCTGGGTCCTCAGTAACCTAATGGGGGATTTGACCCCACTTACCATTCTAGAATAAAACTCCAAAGTTTTTGCTGAAAATTATTAAACCCACAAATTATTCCTTATATAACATTGTAAAGGTAGTTTTAGTTGGTTCGTCTTTCACTTTTGGACCACAGAGAAATTTATCATCCATTGAGCATGGCTATGAATTTTGTTATATTTTAATATATACTTACTGTTGCCACATATTATTTGAAGCTCCAGAGAATTAAAGCATATACGTATCATCCTAACTGTATTAAAATGTAGTATATAAGTCTGTACCCAATTAGTTTCTTTTAGTTTGGGGGTTATGTTAAATTAGATTTCCTGATAGTTAATTATTTAATTATAAGAGTATGAATTTTCTTATTTTTCTTGAAACTACTGCCAGTTTTCTGTCTCAAATGTTTAATATTTCATTTTGTATTGCTGTTGCATTGCACTTTTTGTTTTAACCTAAAAATAATCTAAAGGTTTGAAAAATATTTTAATACCATTTTCATTTGACATAATCATAAAATCTGCTTTAATTCCTGAGAATTAAAAAAAAATTCTTGAGGGTAAAATGTATGTGTTTTATTACATTATCTAGAACTGTTATGTTTGTGATATTCCACAAATAATTCATATTTTCTTTTGTCAGAACTAACTATAAATTAACTAACTGTAAATTGAATTATATTTGACATAGAAAATCTGCAACAGAAAGAGCAGGACGCAAAGGTCAGGGCTGCATCATAGGTGTGATATAGATGACGCGAGCCTTCCTAAATACTTTTGTATAAACCCACTGATAAACTAAGAAACCCCGAGCGCTCACATTTTTGTTTTTATAGGAACTGGGACTTAAATACAGATATACAGACATTTTTAGCAAAAAAAAAAAAGAAAAGGAAAAAAGGAAGGAAGGAAGGAGAGAGAAAGAAAGGAAAAAAGTAAAAAAAGAAACAGAAAGATTAGCAAAAAAGAGAAAGAAAGAAGAAAGGAAGGAAAGAAAGAAAGTGAGAGAGAGAACGGAAGGAAGGAAGGAAGGAAGGGAGAAGGAAAGAAAGAAAGGGATATTATAATAACTAAATTCATATTTCTCACATTATAAAAGTATCTATTCCAAACATGTGAAAAAAAGCTCATAGCAAACGAGAGGGACAAGACATAGTATTATAAAGTGGCTTGCTCTTGGCTAACAGTTACTTCTTATTAGATTATATTACTGACTTGGTTAATAAATAAAAACAAATTGTGTTTAGTATGTCAGTTACTGTGTAAATGTGACAACCTAACTTGCTCTTTTTCTCTACATTTACTAAAGTTTTTTGGCAAAATGTCTTTAAAGCAAGAGGCTTCCTAAAATTGTTCCAAGATATGTAGTAATAAATAGCATAGGTGACTTAGAATCAAAGAAATTTCACACTCCTTTTGTATGTATTCAATGACAATGCTGAAACTTCGATGGAAATAATAACCCTGATCTTGTAGAAGCATGAAAGTGTCAATGTGTGCCTTAGTTCTATGTAAAGAAATACACTAGACACATGAGATGCGAAGAGGTACAACAGCAAATATCTCATAGTCATATGACACCAGAAGAGGTGGTTCCACTGACTCAGGAAATTTGGATTCTGAAATGTATATGAGAGCACCTGTTAGCAGCAACGTGTTCCTTATAAGGGCATGCCTGATTTTAGATCTCAGGATACCAATAATTTTAAAATAATCTACCTAGAATTAGAGAGTCCAAAAATCAATTCTGAAGAATTTGGTTTTTTTCCTTTTCTTTTATAATAGAAGATATGTGGCTTAACCAAAGTAATTATGATGATAAAATTACTAGAAAGACAACAGAAAAAAGATCTGGATATAAGTTATTTTGCTGAAGGTAAAAGCAAGCTAACTTTTGAGTGTAGGTAAAGGCAAAATGTTTTCTGAAACTCCTACCAGCTATGGACAAGCCTCATTAGTATTGAAAACCCAAGAAAGCACACAGCGATAAATGATAGTCCCATATTTTTCAAAGGGCAAACTTTATAATGCTTGTGTGATACCAAGACATTTTGCACCACATTCATTTCTTCTAACACCCTTGGAGTCTCTGGCTACCTGCCTGCTTGCCCACCAGTTGCAAATATTTCCAGAATGTTCTTGAAGGATTACTGTGATATGAGTAAATCAATGATTTTTACCATTTTTTAAATGCTCAGATTTCTGGACTGCCTGAATTCTATTTCTGTTGACAGGATTTCCTTTAATGGAGAAGCTATTATATATTTGAAATCAAGTAAGTCTAGTACAAACTGGGTCAAAACAAGCATATGAGTTGGCCATTTAATTTAATTTTATTGTTTTTTTTTTTTTTTTTTTGAGATGGAGTTTCACTCTTGTTACCCAGGCTAGAGTGCAGTGGCATAATCTCTGCCTATCACAGACTCCACCTCCTGGGTTCAAGTGATTCTCCTGCCTCAGCCTCCCAAGTAGCTGGGATTACAGGCATGTGCCACCACGCCTATCCTAAGGTTTCAGAGCTAGTAAGATAAGGAATTGGGAATTTGGACACAGGAAATCTGGATCTAAAGTACTTGTTTTGGACTACTGGCCAGTGGAAGATGACTATTACATAGTTTTTATTGATTCTGAGGAATATCATAATCTATTGAAGAAACAGTTTAGGTAGGACTTCGTTTTTTAATGATAAATGTTTTGGTTTATCACTATGTTTGCAATATCAGTATTCATCATCTGTCTACCCATCCAAGAATCACAGACTCTCAGAACTCAATATTATCTGGGATAAATGTGACAAATCCTAGTTTTTCAAAAGAGGAGTTCTGGAAGTGAATCTTTTAACTAGTTTATTTTACTATTTACTTATCTTTTACAAACATAAATTCTTTAAGCTGCAGAGTAAGTATCCCATTTGCTTTCAAGGGTTTTAGAGTATACACATTAACATAAATATTATTAAATATTGATAGTTATCCTATTTCCTATCAACTTTATCATATATCCTATTCTAAAAATGCATATTCATTCAATCTTTTATCTCATGACTCTTTCCTTAAACGAATTTTGAAGTTCAGACTTGGCTAAAATTATTTAGTCCAGTTTTACTTACTTTAGAATATAAGAGAAAAATTACCCATAATTTTCTATATACCATGTAGATATTTATTGACTCCAATATCTGATTACTTTTATAGCAACAAAAGGTTTTGTTATGATTGTTTGTACCATGGTAACTAGATACATTTGCATATGCTTGTACCTCTTGTAACTAGGATTAATTGTTTTTAATTTTATAGTTACTCAATTTGAGAGATTATTCTTCCAAAATTATACTTTTATCTGTATATCCATTGAGCCCTAGCTTTTGGAACTTTTAGCAAGTTTGATTCTTTGTCACTAGCATTTTTAAATATGTGGCTTATTGCAAAAAATGTATAACAGTGAAGCCTTCAAAAATGTACTGTAATGGTCTGATAATCTGATTTCTTTAGGAAAAATTGATACTTTTGAATACTACTCATGAATATTAGTTAAAAATTAGATATACTCAATTAAGATAAAATTCACATTTTAGATACAAAAATAGTCTGCATTTTAACAAAATATAATTTTGCATTGTAACTAATGTGAGACAACAGACTACTGTACAAGGAATTTTTTGTGTTTTATAAATCACAATAATAGAATTAGCTTTGTAGCTTTGTACAATTTTTTAAATTTCTCTGAGTACATTAAGGTGTAGTAGATGACCCCTAAGCTAATTATATTTCATTTACTAATGCCAATAAAATAACATGCCAATTTTATTTATTATAGTCGATGTCTATAATATCAATATACAAGCATAAAATGTAAAGTCCTAACCACTTCTTAAGTTAAAACTATTTTTAATAATGTCAGCTTGTATGTAAATTACATAGTTTGGGTAAATTAAGCATCGTGTGAAATTGTGTGAGGTAATTTAAAACATCATCAAGCCACTTAAAACTTCCACAATATGTTCTCACCATATTTCAAACCAGAAAACAGAACTGAACTGAACTGAAATAGCAATGTTAAATATTATCTCTGAAATTACTTACCTTTACTATCCACTGAATGACATTTAAATTTCAAAATTTTCCTTCTGCTGACTACCACAATCTTCCAGAAAATATTTCTTTTGAGTTATTGCATACATTACTGTTTTCCATCCTTCCTGATATTTCACTTGAAGCAAAACATAAGATTTAAAAAGTTTTGCCCACTTTCTCTATTTCAGCAATAGTTTTGCTGTTGTGCCTTTGCAAATTCTGTTCTCTTCAGGTAAAATAATTCTTTCCTGTCTGAACTATGTCTTCTCATACTGAGAAACATATTTACAGTTACTGTGACTATTGCATGAATTAATATATAGAAAGCAATTAGAACAGTACTTAAAATATATGAAACATGTGTTAAACAAAATGAAAGAAAGAAAAATTAAACTACCATGTCATTCTTCCTTGCTAAATTAGTTTGATTTATCTAACATTATTAGAGATATTATCTTACCCTATGAAAATTGATGGATTTCTTTTCTATCTTCTCTGCTAGACAGCAAGCTAGTCAAGAGCTGATACACTATATTATAAGTCCTTAGTATAATGGTATCAATGGAGTTTGGAGTTCGGTGGCCTTCAAGTAGCATATAAAATTCAATTGAAATATCTTAAATACTTTTCAACCAAATTGTTTAACTAAAATTTGCAATAGCAACAACAACAAAAAGAAAGATTGAGATAATAATTAATACTTCCCAAAGGTATTATTGAGTTTGATTCAATTTCATATCAAATTGGTTTTATTCTGAATTGACCTAAGATACACCAGAACACCTGGCATCCTGACTTATATATGATACACATTATTGCTGAAAGGATCAGAATGATGTCAGCAAATTGGCCAATAAATCATAGTTTGCTGACTCTAGATCAAATCAATAAAACTGTCCATACAAAAAGTTGAGAATTCACTGGAGTGTTAATTGACATATCTAGTTCTCCTTAAAGAAAATAAGTGTTCAGTTGTCATTTGTTTTGCAACATGGTAAAATAGTTTGGATTTAATCAATTTTCTAAATAAGTTTTTTTTTCAAAATACATGAATAAGTGCTATTAAAATAAGAAATATGTTAGCCTACAGACCCACCCTTCATGCCCACCCACCCCAAGTTCAACCCTAAAGATTTATGCTTCACACCAGCCCACATTCATGCTCCAGGAATGCCCTTGTGGGACCTAACAACAGGCTAGCTTCTATGGCTCCAAGCTCCAGGCCAACCACTATAGAATCAGTCACTAAGTTCACTCCAGTGGTTTCTGGTGCCAATTCAGACACCATGGACCCTGACTTCAGTCCAAACCACCATCGAGCCAGGAAGTACACAGTCATGTAAGTACACCATACACACACCCCTCTAGAATCTCAGGAAGCTGATTGATGAAAGGCCTTCTCAATGAAAACCAATATCTAAGGACTGGAAGAGGTGACTATTTCCAATGTTCAGACATTAATACAAGACTACAAGGATCACCAAAGACCAGAGAAACATCATACCCCAAAGGAACAAAAGAAAGCACAAAAAACTTACCCTAAAGAAATAGAGATCTCCAAATTGCTTAACAAAAATTTCAAAAACATCCTCTTAAGGATGCCCAGTGAGTAACAAGGGAGCACAGATAGACAAATAGACAATAACTTAGAAACAATATATAAGAAAAATAGAATTTCAACAAAAGATAGAAAACATTAAAAAGAACCAAACAGAAATTCTAGAACAAAACAACACAATGACTAAACTCAGGAATGGAAAGCCAAACACTGTATGTTCTCACTGATATGTGGGAGCTAAGCTATGAGGACACAAAGGCATAAGAATGACACAATAGACTTCAGGAACTTGAGGGGATGAATGGAAAGGGGGTGAGGGATAAAATACTACAAATATGGTGTAGTGTATACTGCTTGGGTGATGGGTCCACCAAACTCTCACAAATCACCACTAAAGAACTTACTCATGTAACCAAATACCACTTTTACCCCAATAACTTACAGAAAAATAAAGTGATTACAATAGTGAACTTAAAAAAATAATAATATAGTGCCTTAATTACAAGAAATACTGATGGTCATTGTCTTAATAGAAACATGGAGACTTTAAATATTTGTAGAATCTTTCTGTGGAGAACTTCTTAAAATCTACAGGCCTAATCTTTTCTTTCCTCAGAATCTGACCTGAATTCAATCATTTTCGTTCAGAAAAGCGAGGCATCCTTGCTCTTCATTGTAACTTAGTAAAGTCATTTCTTCTTGTGTTCTCTCTGGAAAAGACTGCAATTATCTTCAAAAACACACTTTGTCTTTTTACTTTAGTCATTAAGCTTTTAAATTTCCATTGAGTAAATTAATCTAAGTTGAAGATTATATTTCACAGCTTCCATTACAGCCATTCTTGAACATATGCTTAAGTCCTGAGAAATACATTGCTAGCTTCTTCAGGTTTCTCTCACTGAATGGAAATTATTTGTCCTCTATGTCCTCTTCTCCTTCTGGTGGATTGGGGAGTGGAACTGTCTTTAGTCCCGTTATGTAAAGACAACAAAACACAGGAACCTAGATGTCTATCGGTTCTTTGGAGTCAAGAAATTGATCACCTTGCCACTTCTGGCAGGTCTTGCTTTACACAACAGAGAAATAAACTTCTATGTTATTTATGCCAAAAGCAGTTGATTTCTTTTGAAGTAACTAAACAAATATCCTTAGTAACATAAGTCTTATTTCACAAATGTCAGAATTTGGGGTTATTTTTATTTCTGCTTAATAGACCACTTATTTCTGCTTAATTAATATATAATATTAATTAATATTAATATTAATTAATTAATTAATATTAATTAATATTATATATTAATAAATAAATATATAATGAATTTTTAAAAGCACAGTACATATCTTTTGAGTACATAGTGATGTTTTAATACATATAATGTTAACTGATCAGATTAGCATAATTAGCATACTCATCCAAAACATTTATCATATTTTGTGTTGGAAACACACAATATTCTCATTCTAGTTATTTGATACTGTATATTTTGTTAATAAAATGATCTGACAATGGTATAGAACACTAGAACTTATTCCTCCTATTTAGGTCTAATTTTGTGTCCTTTAACAAATCTATTCCTGTGCCCCCATTCTCCCTACCCTTTCCAACCTGTAGTATCCTTTGTTCCAATTTTTAATTTAGGAGACAGCTATTTCTGGCTTCTGCATAGGAAGGAGAACATGTGGTGTTTAACTTTCTGTTCCTTGTCTGTAACCATTGTTTATTGATCAGAACTACCAGTTAAAATGGTGTATGACCTTAAAGCCATACTTTCTCCTCTAGACTGGGAATGGCCTGGTACTACAACTGGAAGACCTTAGGTAGAGATAACCTAGAGCGAAAGATTGGAATTACCTACATGAAAACATAAAATTGTGTATTAGTTCTAGATGTAGAGACAGATATTCTTGTTTCTCTGTGTTTGGTGAGATAGTAATAAATATCTTTTATTATCTACATGTACTTTGGCAGCAACTATTCTTTTATAAAATAATTTGGAATCATTTACTTACAGGACTGATAAAGGGTGGAATATTTGAGTAAATGTGTCAGCTTGCTTCTGTGTGTGTGTGCATTTGACTGTACTGCAATTTTCTGAATTACCTGCAATTTTCAATTATCCATGCTTCTGTAACCTTCCATCAGCATGGATAATCAAGTGTTGAGTTCTGTTAACAAACATGAATGTCTAGCAGGCATTAATAAAACATATAAAATGCCTTATTAAGTATTATTTTTATGTTGAATTAAATTAAATGAAAAGATTACACGTATGTGTTAAAGAAATATGGAACAATTTGATTCTGGCTCCTTGTAAATTTTTATATGAGCAATAAAAAATAAAATCTTAGGTGAAACATGGTTATTATATTTTATCACAGTAAATAGCCTATCTGAAGGCCTTGAATTGCTAAAATTTAAAAGCTGTATTTTATTATAATGAAAATGAATTCATATAATTATCTGCATAAAACTTCAGATTCAATGTAGGACACAAGCTATTCATATACTATTATATATAAAAGTTTTGAAATAAAATCTCTGATTCTGATTCTAATGATTTCATGCCTTTGCAATAAACTTTTAAAACTAATATATTATGCACATTTCAGAAATTTTATTGCTTTTTCTTAAATAGCTTAAATGCCACATTAACAATTTTTAAAAACTCAACTCAATTATAGATGCATAAGTTCATCTTGCGATATATATATTATGGCTTGGGAAATGTCATCACATCCTTCATCATCATGCTTTTTATGTGCTCCTGTGGTGAACACCTGTGGCTTGTTGGCAATGTGTTTGCTTCTCTGGGCTATTAAACACTCTATATTTTTAGAGTGGATCAGCTCAGAGTTATTTAACACAGGTGTTTCTATAATTGTGATACATTGAGAAATATACAGTGCTTAATAGCTTTCAGGTTCTTATTTTTGTCTTTGTGACAAAAATCTTTTGTGCTTTATGTAATGCAATTTTATTGAAACATTGAAAAATGGTTAAGTATTGGTTTCCATATTTGATTTTTAATAAATTAAGCAGATATAAATATAAATATCAAATATCATATTAAAAGACTATTAATTCATCATGTCTAGAATTTTTGGAGAACATTTATTTTATTCAAAATTGCATATACATAGCCATTTAACAGTATATTTCTATAACTGGCATACATATTTAAGTCACAAAATATAAAAGAGATGTTTTTATAGTATATGCTATATGAAATGAAACGTATATATACATATATATATATATATATATATATATATATAGGTTTGATTTTAAGACAGTCTATATGTAGAGACCAATTATCTTCAAGAAAATAAAATTTATTGATTTTAGATATTTTCAAACTTTGCCAGGTTTAAAGCCATTAGAACTCTTCCCAGGTCTACACTGAATTTTAGATTATTGCTTGTTCTGATAAGACTGTGTATGTTCCTCAAAATTTATGTGTTTAAATCTTTAATCCCAAGGCAATGATATAAGAAGATGGAACCTTTGGGAGCTGATTAGATCATGAGGGTGAATCCCTCATGGATGGAATTAGTGCTCATAAAAGGTCCAAGAGAACTCCTTTGTCCCTTCTGCCATCTGAAGACAGGGTGAGAATTCAGCAGTCTGCAACCCCCAAGAGAAATCTCATCACAACCCAACTGTGCTAGCACCCTGATGTCAGACTTCCAGCTTCTTAAATTGTAAGAATAAAACAAAACAAAAACAAAATGTGGTACATATACACCATGGAATATTACGCAGCCATCAAAAACTATGAGTTTGTGTCCTTTGTAGGGACATGGATGAACCTGGAAACCATCATTCTCAGCAAACTGACACAAGAGCAGAAAATCAAACACTGCATGTTCTCACTCATAGGTGCGTGTTGAACAATGAGAACACATGGACACAGGGAGGAGAGCACTACACACTGGGGTCTGTTGGGGGGAAATGGGGGAGGGACGAGGGGGTGGTGAGGTGGGAAGAGATAGCATGGGGAGAAATGACAGATGCAGGTGAGGGGAAGGCAGGCAGCAAACCACACTGCCATGTGTGTACCTATGAAACAATCTTGCATGTTCTTCACATGTACCCCAAAACCTAAAATGCAATAAAAAATAAATAAATAAAAATAAATAAATAAATAATAATAATAATAATAAACAAAGAGCATCCTGTTGTTTATAAGCCACCCAGTTTATGGTACATTCTTAGAGCAGCCTGAATGGACTAAGACTTGCATATGCCACAACAGAGGTAAATATCTGGCTCACTGAAAGATGAATTGTTGGAAGTATGCATGCTTTTAATAACCCACTATTCTCTTCTTTACTTGCATAAACAGTGTTCTTTCATTCTATTGAATCTTAAATGAAGGTGAAGGAGGTCATTCAGACTGATTGCTGACAATGACAACAAGGGCTAGGAGTCAAGAACAGCAGCTTAGCTACCTCGAATGTATTCTCACATTTACTTTGGGAAAGCTGCTGAGGCTGTGGTATGTGTTTTTGCAACAGTTACTGATTCATTCAGATTTGTATTCTCCTTGCCAAAATATGTCACCTGGAACATAGTAGCACCTAATAAATAATGTGAAAACGTGTCTAGGTAAATGATAATTGAATAGAGAGTCCTCAAGCCTTTTCTTTAGACTTTCAGAATCTTCTGTCTGTATAAGATTTTCAAAGGATCATAGAGATTTCTGCTGCAATTGTTGCTGTTGCCTATTAGATCAACACTAACAGATGAGAACATTTTTCAGAGAAAAGAATGCTGGTATTTTTTATTGTAGATACTAGACACTAAGTACTACACAAACGGGTAGGAGGCACAATAACTTCTTAAACATTTGATGAACAAATAACATAAAAGATGGGAGTTAACCACAAAAAATGATTACAATATTCCTTTCATCCTCCTCCACAAAAAATCCATAGCAATGATGAATAGTTAGTGTTTGTTATAGTTCTCATATGTCATATTATAACAGGTTTGGATTTTTCCTGCATGCAAGGGCTTCACATGAGTCTGAAAAAAAGAACACCATTTATTGTAACTCTGTTGTGTTCTTATTTCTTTTTTAGTAAGTCTTTAAGCCATGACTTCAGATAATGTTGAAC
The DNA here is from genome assembly GCF_048565385.1 of Saimiri boliviensis. Lineage (NCBI taxonomy): Eukaryota > Metazoa > Chordata > Mammalia > Primates > Cebidae > Saimiri > Saimiri boliviensis. The sequence continues at coordinate 272,023,058 of NC_133449.1, read as the reverse complement.
TGTATAAATGAGGCTTAGCTTACATTATCCAGAAAAATATTCTCTGTGTGAATGAGATGAAATAAATAAATTAAAGAAAGATTCTTTCCTTCTCTTTAATAACAGCATAAGCCTCAGAGACCAAATAAAATAAGAAAGGCTTACTTCCCCTACTCAAGGTATTTGTTTCTTTCCCTTGCTGGTAATGTCTTTATCTCCAGCATTTTTTATATCTCTTTGCCTGTTAAAGGTACTTTGGTTAAAAAAAAAAAATGGTATCTATCAGTCCTTTATACTTCCAAGTGAATTGAAGGCAATAAACATACCTCCCAAGAAATAGCCTTTTGAGTCTTGTCTTTAAAGAATGAAACAAGTTGTTTTATTAGTGGGATTTCAGTTGAGTAGCAATATTGGGAGAGGGGATGGTGGTTATCAAACAGCTTTTATGGGAATCTTTTTCATCAGAAAGTAGGAAAACATTGTTCTAGGAAAAAAGTTTAAAGTATTGTGGCACTAGCATACTAATATACTCCTTGTAAGAACTGTTCAGTCAGGTATGTAATTTATATTTTTCTTTTCTATCACTCTCTGGCCATTCCTTCCATAAAGTACACTTTCTATTCATATAAGAGTATTATGATTCCCCAAATATTACTGTAAACTTCCAAATATTTTTTCTGCAATCTCTCTACTTACAACAAATGTCTTATTGATGATCCTAAGAAACTAATACATATCTTCACAATTAAATTTAAATATTTATTCTCTCTCCTCATCTCTTTATTAGCTCATATTTCCACCAGACTCCTCCCTTATCAATGTCATGTTAGTCATGTAGATATCCCTTTAATCTAATACTTGTCAATGTTTAAATTCTTCACTTACGTACCTCATTTGCTTCCCAACACATTGGAAACTTGAAGCCAGAGTCATATCTTCTTTGCTTTTGTTTCTCAAGGACCAGAAAATTAATATTACCAAAATTTTTGAAAATATCATAAATATTTTGCAATGATTTTATCACTTTAGGTGTTTTCTTTACAGTATTTCAACTTGAATACTCCACCTTGAATTATTTAATTTTTTTCTTTTTTTTAAAGAAAAATTTTAATACATATTTATTAATCTCTAAATTTACAATGAGATTTTTGTCTTACCTACCTGGAAATGTCTATAATGTCTACCCTTATTCTGCCTTTTCTGACAATTTAATTATGCTCTATCAAAGATATCTCTATTAAAATTTAAGCCATAAATGGAAGCAATCATTTAGGTAATGTAATAACATATCCCAATTTGTAAGAATATGCTTAAATGGCTTGAGTAAAAGCAGACTGTACTGTTTTCTAAATAATCTCCATAATTTCTTTAATTTCCTTTGCTTCTCAATTATTTGTCTTACCTTCTGAGTTCTACTCTAGATCTTTGTAAAATTGACTGTTAGTAGCATGTTAACAATAAACATTGTTTTTTATGTTTCAATATTAGAAATTTCATAGAAGTCCATGAACTCAAGGGTGTATGCCAGTTTATTTAAAATTCTATGTGCTGACACATCTGGACTTAAATCCCTATTTAGTCAAAAAAAAAAAAGTGGGGGGAAGGGAAAAAAACTGCATATTCTGCTGAAAGACAAGATTAAAGTTCAGATGTAAACTTTCCTGCATTAGATGGGAGAAAGAATTTTTTTTAAGCACCGTAGTTTATTGTACAATTGGAAAAATGTATCTCAAGTACTATGTGGTATGTAATTATACATCTTCACTCATTCTGTGTTAATATGTTTGTTCCTTTTTTAAAAAAATCAAAATATTATTATGTAATAATAATTCACATCTTTTAAAATTACAGCAATGACACTAAATCTTCATCTATGGATTCTGTGCACTAGATGCATTTTACATACTTTAATCACATGGATTATCTTACTTGCTTCTCACAATAAGACTATGTTTAGAAATTCCTTTACAGACAGTGAAGTTGTAATTCAGAAAAAAGAAAAAAAGGCCCTTGCTTTAGGTGATATGTCTGGTTAGTTGCAGAGCTAATATTTAAATACAGAAAGTTAGAATTCAGTTATTGCTCATGTAAAACACTATACACGTAATTGCTTGTTTGATTCTCTGCCCACATATTTACCAATATTAGTATATGTTAATATTTGAACATTCATAACCTCAAATAAAATGCTTTCATGTACTGAATTAATGATAAACTTGACGATCTTGATGAACTTAGCAGATGGTTCATAAATGAGATTTGACTGTCAAAATTCCTTAATTAGTGTTTCCTTCTTGACTGGTTACCGGCTAAAACAATTAAATCAGCTTTTCTTTCCCCCTCTTGCAGATACTATCAAGTAATTTATTGTTATACATATTTTTTGATATGAAAAGTCTGCTAATATGTCTGCTAAATCGGGCCATAGGAGAAATGATTTCCTTAAACTACATTTTTTGGGATCAACTGAGTATGATATAAGGTTCAGAAAGAAGTACTGTCTCAATTAGGAACACATGTCTCTTTGATCTGAGTAGTCTTCCGGGCTATCCTGGTCATTTCACTTTCAGGATGACACAAGGTGAAAATGCTTGTGTCAGGAGATATAAACATACAAGGAGGGGAAAATTTTAAAAAAAATTAAGTCAAAATTTTTCCATTTTTTATCACTGGTAGATCACATATTTAAAATGAGAGACAAAACTTTGCTATCTCAAAAATATAGTGTTAATTTTAATGTGGAATGATTCACAAGGAGAATACAAATTTAAATTTACGTTTATGAGGATAAAGAAATAGCTGCCTACTTTCACATAATAGTAAAATATACAAGCACTGTTAGAACTCAAGAATATCAACACCAAATCTGTAGTTTGTTGCAATTTTCCATATTGTTCATATTCTTAAATTTTTAAACATTAAGTACTCTGCTATAATGCTTATGTTTGATTCATTTAAATAAATGCAAATATTTATGCTAAAAATAATACCTTACTCTGAAACATTGAACATACAATAGAAATGAAAACAAAACAATGAGTATCAAGAGGTATATGGAGTTACTCTGATTGTGATATTTTGTTTTCATGTCTTAAAGTATATTAGACAGAATTATCTTTTTAAAAATATAAACCTAATAATGTCACTTTTTTGTAAAGAAAATGGTTTCCAATTTTATTTAAAATAAAACAATGATCTGTATCAATAGTCCAAGAAAAAAATTATAGAAACTTTTCAAAGTGCTTTAATTGTTTTATATATTATGACACAACTACGTACAGTAAAGGGCAGAGAGGAAGACATTCTGAAATGCAGGTGACAATACTGCATAAAAAAAAATTGCCCTGCATGTGTCAGTATTTTTTAATACCTGGCCTAGACACAACCACCAATTTAGACGTAAAGGTAAGTTACTGTATAATTTCTGAGAAGACAAAAATGGGCAAATCAAGTCAAGTTAGAGCTGTGTTTTCACAGTAACTGATTTCAAGGAATAAAAATTTACAAACTGTTGAATAAATAATTTTAAATATTGATCTTAATGAAACTCAGAGAAATACAGGAGAATACAAATAGACAATCCAATAAAATAAATAAGAGGTGTGATCTGAATGAAGAAATTAAAAATAAGAGACAAATTTATAGCAAAAGAAAAGCCTTTGTGAAAAAAGATGAGTCTAAATAAATAGCCTGACATTATGCCTCAAAAAGCTGCAAAGCGAAGAACGAACTAAACATAAATCTACAATAAGGAAGGAAATAACAAATATCAGAAAAGAAATAAATAGAACATAGAAAAAACATATATTAAATTGCTAAAACCAAGAATTGCTCTTTAAAAAATAAACAAGATGAACAAACCCCTAGTTAGACTTACTAAGAAAAAAAGAGAAAACAAAATTCAGAAATTAAAGATTATACAACAGATGTCTTAGAAATGAAAATGATCATAAAGGACCATTATGAACAAGTATATGCCAACAAACTAAATAACCTAGAAGAAATGAGTAAATCTCTGGGAAAATATAACCTACCCAGTTTGAATGAGGAAGAAATAGAAAGCTTGAACAGACCAAGAAAAATTAAAAACGTTGAAAAAACAATCAAAAACCTTCCAACAAAGAAAAGTCCTGAAATAGATGGCTTCTTGGCTAAATTCTAGCAAGCATTCAAAGAAATATTGTCAGTAGTTTTTAAATTCTTCCAAAGTATAGAGCTAGAGGAAATACTTCCAAACACATATTATGAGGCTAGTATCACCTTGATGCTACCTAAGCCAGTCAAAGACACAGCAACAACAACAAAGTAAATACAAGTCTATGTCTCTGATGAACATTCATGCAAAAATGCTCAACCTGATGTTAGCAAACTGGATTCAGCAACACATCAAGGAGGTTATACGTGAAGACCAAATGGGATCTGTCACTGGCATGTAAGTCTGGGCTCACCAGCTGCAAGTTAATCAATATGATATATCACATTAACAGAATGGAAGATAAAAACAACATAATCTTCTCAATTGATACAGAAAAAGATTTTGACGCAGTTTAGCAATGTTTTTGATACAAACTCTTAACAGTTTAGATATAGAAGAAAAATCCTGTAAGCACAATAAAGCCTATTTCTGAAGAATCTATAGCTAACAGAAAACAATGGAAAGTTTTCCCATTATGATGTGATACAAGGTGGAGATGCTCACTCTTTTTTTTGTTTTTTTTTGAGACGGAGTTTCACTCTTGTTACCCAGGCTGGAGTGCAATGGCGCAATCTCCGCTCACCGCAACCTCCGCCTCCTGGGTTCAGGCAATTCTCCTGTCTCAGCCTCCTGAGTAGCTGGGATTACAGGCACGCACCACCATGCCCAGCTAATTTTTTTGTATTTTTAGTAGAGACGGGGTTTCACCATGTTGACCAGGATGGTCTCGATCTCTTGACCTCATGATCCACCCGCCTCGGCCTCTCAAAGTGCTGGGATTACAGGCCTGAGCCACCGTGCCCGGCGGAGATGCTCACTCTTATCTCTTCTATTCAACACAGAACTAGAAGTCCTACCAAAGACAGTTAGTCAAGAAAAATAAATAAAAGCAATGCAAATCAGAAAGAAAAAAGTAAAATGATGTCTATTTACAGATGGTCTATTTCTATGCATGGAAGACCTCAAGGATTCCAGAAAAAAAAAAAAAAAAAAAACCTGTTAGAACTAATAAACGAATTCAATAAATTTACAGGATATCAAATCAACATACAAAACTTAGTTGCACTTCTATACACACATAGTAAACTATCTAAAAATAATCAAGAAAATGGTCCAATTTATGATAGTATAAAAATAGTACCAAGGAATAAATTTAACCAAGGATGTGAAATACTTTTACACTGAAAACTACAGAATATTGGTGAAAAAAATTGAAGCTGAAACAAATAAATGAAAAGGTATCAATATCTATAATTGGGAAAAATAATATTGTTAAAATGTTCATACTACCCAAAGAAATGTAAAGATTTAATGCAATTTCTATCAAAACAATATGTCATTTTTATACAAGTAGAAAAAAGTAATTCTAAAATTAATATGAAATCACTCACACAATAGAGCATAATAGCCAAAGCAATACTAAGAAAAAAATAAAGTTACAGATGTAGCACTTTCTTATTTAAAATTATATTTCAAAGTTATAATTATCAAAAGAATATGATACCTGCATAATTACAGAAACTTAGGCCATTGGAACAGAATAGAGAGCTGACACAATTTAGCTATGCTCCTACCCAAATCTTATCTTGAATTGTAATAATGCCCATGTATATAAGGCAGGACCTGATAGAGATATTTGAATCATGGGGCAGTTTCACCCATACTGTTTTTGTGAATGACTGAATTCTCATGAGATCTGATGGTTTTATAAGAGACTTCTCCCTTGGATTGGCACTCATCCTGCCATCCTGTGAATAGGAGACCTGTGCCATGATTGTAAGTTTCTTGGGGCCTCCCCAGCCATACAGAACTGTTAGTAAATTATACCTCTTTTCTTTACAAATTACTCATTCTGGGTATTTCTTCATAGCAGCATGAGAACAGACTAATACAGTAAATTGGTACCACAGAGAGTGGGGTATTGCTATAAGGACACCCGAAAATGTCAAAGCGACTTAGTAACTGGCTAGTAGTCAGAGGTTGGAAAAGTTTGGAAGGCTCAGGATAAGACAGGGAAATGTGGGAAAGTTTGAAACTTCCCATAAACTTGGAGGGCTCAGAAGACAGAAAATTTTTGAAAAGTTTGGAACTTCCTAGAGACTTGTTAAATGGCTTTGACCAAAATGCTGGTAGTGATATGAACAATGAAGTCCAGCTTGAGGTGGTCTTAAGTGGAGACGAAGAAAATTGTTGGGATCTGTAGTAAAGGTCTCCATTTCTATGCTTTTGCAAAGAAACTGGCAGCTTTTTGCTGCTGCCCTAAAGATCTGTGAAAATTTGAACTTAAGAGAGATGATTTAGGGTATCTGGTGGAAGAAATTTCTAAGGTGCAAAGCATTCAGGAGGTGACAGAGCATAAACGTTCAGAAACTTACAGCCTAACAATGCAGTAGAAAAGAAAACCCCATTTTCTGGAAAGAAATTCAAGCCCCTTGCAAAACTTTGCCTAAGCAATGAGGAATTCAATGGTGATCACCAAGACAACTGGAAAAATGTCTCCAGTGCATGTCAGTGATCATTGCAGTAGCTCCTCCCATCAAAGGACCAGAGGCCTAGGATGGAAAATTGGTGTATGGGCTGGGCCCAGAGCCACCCTGATGTGTGCAGCCTCAGTACTTGGCACCCTGCATCCTAGCCACTCCAGGTGTGACTAAAAGAGGTCAAGGTACAGCTCAGGCCTTTGCTTCAAGAGTACAAGCCCCAAGGCTTGGAGGCTTATATGTGGTATTGGGTCTTCAGGTGAAACAAAGTCAAGAATTTATGTTTAGGAACCTCTGCCTAGATTTCAGAGGATGAATGAAAATGCCTAGATGTCCAGGCAGAAGTTTGCTGCAGGGACAAAACACTCGTGAAGAACCTCTGCTAAGGCAGTATGGAAGGGAAATGTGGGGTCGGAGTTCTCATGCAAAGTTTCCACTGGGGCACTGTCTCAGGGAGCCACCATCCTCCAGGCCCCAGAATGGTAGATCCAGCAACAGCTTGTACTGTGCACCTGGAAAATCCACAGACACTCAATGTGAATGCAGCCAGAAGGGAGGCTGTACCCTGCAAAGCCACAGGGTTAAAGCTGTCCAAGGCTGTGGGAGCCCACCTCTTCCAATAGCATGACCTGGATGTTAGATACGGAGTCAAAGGAGATCATTTTGGAGCTCTAAGGGCATGTAGCCCCTTTGTTTAAGCCAATTTTTCACATTTGGAATGGGTATAATTACCCAATGCCTTTGTCCTCATTGCATCGAGGAGGTAACTAACTTGCTTTTGATTTTACAGGCTCATAGATGGAAGAGACTTGCCTTGTGTCAGATAAGACATTGGACTTGGACTTTTGGGTTAATGCTGGAATGAGTTAAGATTTTAGGGGACTGTTGGGAAGGCATAATTGTTTCAAAATGTGAGCACATGAGATGTGGGAGGGGCCAGGTGTGTCATGATATGGTTTGGCTATGTCCTCACCCAAATCTCATATTCCCATGTGTCAAGGGTGAGATAACCGAATAATGAAATAATTGACCAATGAGTGGTTTCCCCATACTGTTCTCATGATAATGAGTAAGTTCTCACAAGACCCAGTGGCTTAATAAGGGGCTTCCCTTTTCACTTGGCACTCATTCTCTCTCCTGCCACGTTGTGAAGAGGAACATCCTGCCATGATTGTAAGTTTCCTGAGGCCTACTCAGTCATGCAGACCTGTGAGTCAATTAAATCTCTTTTCTTTATAAATTACCCAGTCTTGAGTATTTCTTCATGGCAGTGTGAAAATAAACTACTACACGAGCCCAGAAATAAATCCAAATGTATATGGAAAATTAATTTTTGATAACGGCACCATAGGGACACTATGGAGACAGAATACTCTCTTCAATAAACAGTGGTAGGAAAACTGGATTTCCATATACAAAAGAATAAAATTTAACCATTATCTTACACTATGCAGAAAAATTAATTTGAAATGGGAAAGATCTAAATGTAGAACTAGAAGTCATAAAACTCCTACAAGAGAACATGGGCAAAAAAATCTCCTTGACAGTCTCTAATTTCTTGGTAATCAATTTTTTGGTTATCACACCAAAAGCTCAGGCTACAGATACAAAAATAAATGAATGGGACTACATCAAGTGAAATCTTGTGCAAGCCAAAGGAAACAATAAAAAAAATAAGGAGGCAACCTAAATGCTAGGAGAAAATATTTCCAAACCACATATCTGATGAGGGAGGAGTTTACTATCCAAAATGTATCAATAACTCCTTTTATACAATTCAATAATAAAAATATAAAAACTGAAATAAAATGAGAAAAGAACCTGAATATTTTTCAAAATTTATAAAGAACACATAAACATAGCCTACAGGTATAGGAAAAGATGCTTACCATCACTAATCAACAGGAAATGAAAAGAAAAATCACTGTTAAATTTCACCTCACACCCAAAAAAAAAATGGCTGTTATCAAAAAGGAAAGAGATAACACATGTTGACAAGAATATAGAGAAGAGTAAACCCTAGTACACTGTTCGTGTGCAGGCAGATGTGTATAGCCATTATGGAAAACAGTATGTAGGTTTAAAAATTGAACCATCAGATGATCCAGCACCCACTCTTTCTTTTTCTTGATATGTTTGCAAAGAAAATGAAACAGTCACTCCTAAAGATTCTGCACTCCTGTGTTCATTGCAGCATTTTTCACAATAGCCAAAATATGGAAACAAACTAAATGTTCATCAATAGACATTTAGGTATAGGTATATAGTATATGTGAAATGGAATATTATTCAGAATTCAAAACTAAGGAAACTCTGCCATTTGCCACACATGGATGAAACTGAAGGACCAAATGGTAAGTAAAATAAGTCAGACACAGAAAAAAAAGAGCATGCATGATCTTACTTGTATTTGGAATCTTAAAAATTTCTCAAATACACAGAAAGAGGGGAAAAGAACAGTGGTTTCCATAGGAAGGGAGGGGGTGATAAGGAAATTAAATGAAGTAGGCAAAAAATACAAAAGAGCAGATATGGAGCATGAGCAAGTTTAGAGAGCTAATGTGCAATATGAGTGAGAACTAATGTTAATAAAATTGTATTGTATTAGAAAATTTTGTTAAACAAATAGATTTTAGCTGCTATCTTCAGAAAAATGTATGTGAGATGATAAACATGTAAGTCTGCTGTGCATTGGTAACCATTTTACTATCTACATGTATCCCACAAAATCATGTTTTAAACCTGAAATATAAACACGAAAAATTATTTTTTAAAAAAGAATATGTGATGAATAAAATATGAAATAACATACAAAACATGACATAAAATGAAGAACTAGGAAAGTGTGGTGTCAAAAAGTATATAGACAAAAGGAATCAATGGATTATATTAATAATCATAGACCATATGAAGTGACCAGAATATTTTATGTTATTTCTGAGGAAATGTCCTGATATTCATAATACATGTCCATATCGTGAAGGAAATATTTTTGCTTTCTCATGGTTTCTGGAAGACTTCAGAAAACATATGTAACTAGTATAGTTTATTTGAAAAAATGAATGGTGATTTTCTGCTGAAGCCTTGGCTAACTTTTACAGAATACTCTCCTAATATGCAGATATTATTGTTCTTCGGCCCTCCAGAGAGTAAACAAGAGAAACGCTGTGAACAGACTAAATAAATAAACAAGTAAAATCTGTTGTCATGACTTTGCTCTCAGTTGGTCCACTTTTGCTTTGACTGGACCATTTCTACCTCTTGGTAACCATTGCTTTGATTGTGCTTTGTTTTCAGGATTATACTGGTAAAGCCATGTTTTATATCTTGCTACAATTCTTTAAAGAAATCCTTCAGGATCTTTATTTCATTTGTTTAAATTTTTAAATTAAAACTCTGTCCTATGTGAAGTTGATTTGGGTGCAACAGTTTTAGCACCTATTGAGTGAAAGCTTTGCTAAAGTCTATGTTTCCAGTTACAATTGCATAGTTGAACAAATTGAGACAACTATGGTGTTGGCCATTTATTCATGCTGATAATTGTTGGTTATTTTCAATTACCGCACAAATGCAGATTTTTGTCTTCACTCTTGTAAATTGCAGAATTTTGGGAGGTTGAGGACGGCTTGAGCCTAGCAGTTCAAGACCAGCCTGCACAACATAGTAAGACATTGTCCCTACAAAAACATTTTTAAAAAATTAAAAGTTGGGCATGGTGGTGTGTACTTGTAGTCCCAGCTACTCAGCAGATTGAGGTGGGAGAAATGCTTGAGTCGGGGAGGTCAACACAGCAGTGAGATGTGATTGCATCCTGCACTCCAACTTGTGTGACAGAGTGATATTCTTTCTCAGAAGAAATAAGGAGAAAAAGACAAGAAAGAAAGAGTAGAAGGTAAGGACGGAGGGAGGGAAGGAAGGAAGTAAAGAAAGAAGGAAGGAAGGTGGAAGGAAGGAATGGAGAGAGGGAGGGAGAAAGAAAGAAAGGAAGGAAGGAGGGAGTCGGGAGGGAGGAAGAAAGGAAAGAAGGAAAAAGGAAGGAAGGAGGGAGGGAGTGATTAGGGAGAGAAAGAGGAAGAAAGGAAGGAAGGAAGAAATGAAGGAAGGAGGAAGGAAGGAAGGAGGGAAGGAATAGAGAAAGAGGGAGAGAGAAAGGATGGAAGGAATCAAGGAAGGAATAAGGGAGACAGGGAGGGAGGGAGAAAGGAAGGAAGAAAGGAAAGAAACAAGGAAGGAAGGAGGGATGGAGGGAGAAGGGAGAGAGGAGGGAGAAAGGAAGGAAGGAAGGAAAGAAGGAAGGAAGGAGGGAGGGAGGGAGAGAAAGAAAGAAGGAAGGAAGGAAGGAGGGAAGGGAAAATTAATTAATGAAGATGGCCTGCAACTGCAGGCTTCATCTTAAAATCATCTTATCCCTTCTAAAAAAAAAGAGTTATCTATTTGTAAACTGCTGATTTCTTTGTCTCCATAAACTTTTCAAAAAGCATCAGTGATTTTCTCATTCTGTCACCCAAGCTTCACCATAAATTTGATGTTTATTTTTGCTTCAGTTTTAGGAGAAAGCATGATGCTCTTATAGGGGCTGTTCTCAAACTGATGTCATAATCCTCCATAATGCCTAAAACTAGGTACCTTTCAAACATAGTAACATGTTAGTATGAGTTTATTTTGGTGAAAAAAAAAGTTGAAATTTATGCACAGTTTCATAATTATTATTAAACATATGTTGACCCTTATTAACAGAATCTTCATAATAGTGGCATTTTCCGTCACTCTCTGGCTAGGCCACAGAATTTAGACAACAAACTTAGAGGAAATAGAAATAAAACCACGCTTAACCATGTCAAAGAAAAAAGTCCCCTGTTTTGACAATGGAGAGTGGAAAAATAAATAATATAAGAAAAGCTTTACATGTTCTTACATAATCTGTATGTTGAACAATCCCTTTTAGTATATTCAAATTTGCTTTTTTGTCACTCACTGCCTCTTTAAAATATATTTAGTGAAGTAACAGAGTATTTCTGCTCACTTATAGATAAATTTTGTTCTAGAGATACTTTGTTATCACAAACACAATTTAGTAATTAGAATGTTCAATCCAAGATATTCATTACAACTCTGAATTTGAATTTAATAGCATATTTCTAATCCATTTAAACCAGCCTGTTTGAAGCTGCAAGCCTTCAGGATTAAAAGTGGGTATAGTAAGTTTTTTTTTTTTTTTTATTTTTAAAGTTCTCTTATTAAACAAGTTCCTCTCCTGCCTTCTTTTCTAGATGTTATTTTCAAATTCATGGCATTTCTTATTTTATCATTCAGCCCTAGGGCATGACATACATTTGGGGAGAGTTTCTGCCCTCAGTTCCTCCAAGGTTTGCTGCTAGCCTCTTCTCTTTTGCCATTCTCCTGACCATGGCAAATTAATCTGTATTCTAAGTGATCTTTGACCACTGTATCCTGAACTCTGCGGATGAATCTTTATTTATTTATTTATTTATTTATTTATTTATTTATTTATTTATTTATTTTTTGCTGCTAGATTCCCTCCATAACTGCAGGTGGCACTATTGGACAAAAGTCACAATCGCTTGCTCTTTGCACAGTTGAAGTCCACTAAGAGAACCATGAAAGCATTCATTGTTAAAACACATCCAGGGAGTGTAGGCCCATCCCACAGCAGTGACCTTCTCTAAAGAGTTATATTAACTCCTTTTCTCTTGTGCAAAGGTTCCAAGGTGAGAGTCAGACTTAGTTCATTCTGTCTTCTAGATGAAAGAATTGTATATTAAGCTCTGCATAGATCTCTGTGAGAGTCCACAACCCAGAAGAATATTTGAGTCCAGGGATCAAGCCTTTTTCTCTGTAGGAGAGGAAATGAATATCACATCATATTTTTATCTAAAGATATCTTCTTCCTAATATCTTCTCTGAAAAAAAAACTTCTCTCCTTTTCCTTTTTCTTTCCTTTCTTATGTACTTGAAATCAATGAATCCCAACCCTGATACCAATTTTATTATTATCTTATATTTACTTTGTGGATTCCACACATGGTGCTTTGTCCTGGAATTTTATATTTACTATACCTTTTAGATGCATAGTAGATATACATTTGTAGATGTAGGTGTACTATAGTAGATATACATTTATATCAACTATACACTGAAGTAATTTATGAAATCTCAAAATTAGTAAGCTATTATAAAATTAACAAGCTGCTACAAAATTTTAATCATATACGAGTGAAATGACACTGGCTTCATAAGGTGTCTTACATACTTTACCATATCTAGATGTACTTAGGAAAAGCATTTGAGAAAGAACATGCCATGAGATTAAGTGAAGTATGAAAGAATCAGGCACAGACCAGAAGAGACAATCTGTTTCTGACACTTAGGATCTTGGAATAGGTCTTCTATTGAAAGACAGCAATTCTGCTTATTATTAAATAGTTTCCTGCAGGATTTGTTCATTCATTTATTCGCTCATAAAACATAAGTATGTTATATGTATTAATGATGGCAGTGGGGCCCATCTTGAGCAGCCACTGTGAAGATGCTGGCTGTGGCAGGGTAGGCCTGGCCAGGGCTGCACACTCAATGAACCTGGTGGAGCTAGGAACAGGCAGAAGACCCACCCCCTTCTGAGTTAGCAGGGCAGGAGCACAATCCTCCTGGGTACAGCTGCAGCCACCCAGTTGCAGCTGCAGACCCAGGCTTTCCATGCACTCTCAAGGACCTGGAAAGTCTCCTGCCCCTGCACATTCAGAAGTGCCTGCTTCCAAGTCATGACCTCTTCCTTCTCCCAGTATCTGCTTCAGTTTCAGAGCAAAGTTGAGGTTGAGTCTGAGCACCGTCACCACTGGGTCAGGTTTGCATGTGCTCAGGGCAGCACTGACATGCTACCACCTTGTTGCCTCAGCCCCCTCTGAGCTTTGGGCACCAATGCTGGTGGTTTCCAACCAGTGTTGTGCAAGGGAGGGAGTTTGAGGGGTGGCTGAGAGCAGCTAGGTGTGAGCATGAAAGTATCCTTCAGCACAAACAGCCTGGGTGCCATTGGCACTATGAATAGCAGGTTTATGGTGGTAGGAGGCAGATAGTCTCCAGAGCAAAAAGAAGCAGGTCCCCAGTAAAGCCCCACCTTCAAGCCAGGCAGGGCTTGATGCCAGTTCTGTGGACTGGAGTCAGAACTTGTGGTGCTTTTTCCAGGACCGCCCATGATTACCCATGGACTAAGCAGCACACACTTCCTCCCCTTTGAAACCCGTGAAAACTGCAGACTCAGCCAGACTCGGGCAGATGGTGAGATGATCTGCCTGCAGAAAGGAGCTATCTACTCTGGGTCTCCTGAGAGCTATCACTTAATAAAGCATCTCTTTGCCTAGTTCACCCTCCAGTTATCTGCATGCTTCATTCTTCCTGGACATGAGACAATAACTCAGAACTCACTGAATGGTGTGACTGAAAGAACTGTAACACAAACAAAGCTTAAACACACCCCTTGCTGACCATGCTGTGGGTGAAGAAAAGGACAGAAGAAAGAAGAAGAGAAGGACAGAAGAGAGAAAAAGAGAAGAGCTGCACCCCTTTTGGGAGCCCAGACATAGGAGCTCCTTGAGGCAGGGCTGAGACACCCTCTCTGGCGCAATGTGGTTCCTGGCATCTTCAAGTTTCTGGGAGCCTCTGCATTCCCAAGTGCCAGCACTGTAAGCCACTTATGGTATGCCTGATCCAGCTGCACCCTTGCAGGAAGCCAGTTCCCATGCTGGTGCCTGGAGCTGTCACTCTGCCACAGCCAGAGTGCCTCGCTGTGAGCATCACCTGGACTCCATGCTCACCCACTCACTCACAGCTCTGTGCCAGGCTTGCCCTTAGCAGGTATGGAATCTGGGCCAATATCATGAGATTTCCACTGCCTGCCAGGCCGATTGGGTGGAATGAGCAAGTCATGCCTTACGTGAATGTAAGTAAGCAAAAAGAGCTTGTACAGGGAAACACCAGTTTTTAAAACCATCAGATCTCTGGAGATTTATTTGCAATCACCAGAACAGCACAGGAAAGACCTGCCCCCATTATTCAATTATCTCCCACCAGCTTCCTTCCACAACACGTGGAAATTCATGATGAGATTTTGGTAGTGACACAGCTAAACCATATCAGAATCATGCTGTACAGTCTCTGCCAGAGGCTCACCTTCCACCTGCAGGTTGTAACTCCCCTAGAAATAAAGTTCTTTAATTGCTGACTTTGACTCATTTTCAGTTGACTATAAAGATATAATCAGGGGTATTGGATACAGATATTTTAATCTGAGTAAGTAATGTGAAAAATGTAACTAGAGGTTCTATCTTTAAGCTATTAAAAGAGAAATGGGAAATTACTATGCTTAACCTCATTGGAATAAAATTTAAAATTACTAGGAAAACTACTAATGTATAGAAAATGGATTTAAATGTTGTGTTAAGGTAACTTTTTTTCTGTAAAGGAGTAGCTTGGGGTTTTGTGAGTTTGGCATCACTCGATGCATGTAGTCTAATTGGGAGACTTGTTGGCACACTTGTAACATTTCTGTAATGGTGATGCTTAAATTGTTCCTCCTCTCTAGGATACACTGTCTGAAAATTGAGGGTGTCCATAGTCATCATAGTTGTTCAGTTTGCACCCAGTCTGCTTGAACTGAGTACTCCTCATAAGTTGGGGGTTGTATTATTTTCTGTCGTAACAAATTACCACAAACTTAGTGCTTTAAGGAAAAACATTTAATATCTTACAGAGCTGTTGCTCAGAGTCTGACACAGGTCTCACTGGGCTGAAATCAAGGAACAGGTGGAACCGTGATCATTTCTGGAAACTTTAGGGGAAGACTCCTAACCGTGTCTTTTCCACCTTCTTGAGGCTACCGTCAAGCCTTGTGGCTCATGGCCCCTTCTTCCATCTTCAGAAGGGCAGTATGAACCCTCCTTACACTGCATCACTCTTGACTTCCTCTTCTGCATTTCTTTTCTGCTCTTAAATGATAACATTGCTCCTTCCCTCACTAAGATAACATAGGATAACCTTTTTATGTCAAGGTCTGCTGTTTATCAAACTTAATCTCACCTGCAAACCCAACAGATTTTTTCATGGAACATATTCACAGTTTCCTGGGATTAGGACATTGATATCTTTGAGGCCAAGGGTGCCTTATTCTGCCTATCACAGAGACTATATTAGCCCTCTAGGTTGTTCAGCTTGTATTGTTCAATGCTAACTTTCACAAAAAGATCATCAATTTAATCACTAAATGTCTCTGTTTGAGGAAAATTACACTTATGAGTCTATAATAGAACCATTGCTTGATATTCATGTAAAAGACTGCTTACTGTCAATAAAATAAAAATTATTGGAAAAATGGTTTCATTTCAAAATGAAATGAGTAACAAAATGTGGATGCAAATTTACTCTGTTCATTAAAAATCAAAATAATGAATATCATATGTAATATTCATTATTTCTTTGATGAACTCAGCTTGGAAATTTTGAAAACAACAAAGCAAACTGAGAATATGGCCACATGATAAAGCTCAACAGGATGATTTAAAGACATACAGATAAGCTAACTTAAAGTGCAAAATAAGAAGACTGAATCCAATGTTGAATAGACCAAACAAATCAGTTGTTAATTTTAGATTAAAAAAACATTATCTTTTATAAAGACCCTGACAAATCATGTAACTAAGTAAGCAGTAACTCAATTAAGCATCTCATGCAAACACAACACTCCTTTTTTTTTTATTTTTTTGCAAAATTAAACTTTAAGTACTATTTTGCTAGAAATAACAAAAATAATAAACACAATAAACACAGCAATCTTACTTAAGAGGGTGTTAGGCTTTCCTCCCTCATGACATAAAGTAAAACTAATCATAAGAATTCACTGTGCATAAGAAGCTAAGATTTTATATAGTTTAATTAATATACCCTTCAAATAATTAATACAAAGAAGTCGATATCATTGTTGCTTTACAGATGTAAAACCTGAAGCACTGAGAGGTTAAATAATTTACTTAGGAATATCTATGTTGTGAGTGATGGAGTTAGCATTTCACACATTCTGGATCCATAACTTCAACTATTAAAGTGGTTCTATACTGTCTTCTAACATGGGTCACATACAAGTCTTTTCCATCTTAAATACCAGCTGCCCAATAGCTTATATAGATGAATTTTGATAAGTTATCTTGAGAATTAAAAAAAAAGCTTATAATTTCTTTATTATGTTATTGGATGATTTATTAAACTTTGCATCTTACAGATTGCCAACATTCTGATCTTTCTAGGATGAGCAATGCCATATTGCATTATTCATTCAACTTCTACATTTTCAGCCTAAAAATTACAAACCTCAATGTCTGCTAAATGTGTAAAGAATTTAAGTTTTTTGCAGCTTGGAAATAATAAGAGTCAGTCAGTTAAAATGTTCCTCCTCTCACTGGGCCTGGATGTGCATGCCTGCTGTCATTCTTACTTGGCTCATTACTTTGGAGAGAGGCCAAAGTCAAGATGACCATTTAATAAGTTTCTAAGGTTGTATAACAAATTACCATAAACTGAGCAGTGTAAGACACAACTTACTATTTTACCGTTTTCATGGGTCTGGAATCAGGATATGGATGGATTTGCTAGGTCTTTTGCTCAGGATATCCCTGGGCTGAAATCAAGGGAATGCAATTCCATTTTAGTTTTGGAGTCTTTTTTTCCCAAGTGGTTGCTTGGATAATTCATTTACTCGTAGTGATAGGACTATAGCTTCAGCTCCAAGAATCAACCCATTGTTTTTGCTCTTGTGGCCTTTCCAAACTTAATAATTATCTGCTTCCTCAAAGCCAATAGTTAAGTGTCTATCATCTGATGCTTTACTTTTTTTCTTTTTCTTTTTTTTTTTTTTTTTTTTTTTTGAGACAAGAGTCTCATTCTGTCATCAGACTGGAGTGCAG
Organism: Saimiri boliviensis; assembly: GCF_048565385.1. Lineage (NCBI taxonomy): Eukaryota > Metazoa > Chordata > Mammalia > Primates > Cebidae > Saimiri > Saimiri boliviensis. The sequence continues at coordinate 272,005,437 of NC_133449.1, read as the reverse complement.
TGCTGTGATCTCGGCTCTCTGCAACCTCTGCCTCCTGGGTTCAAGCAATTATCTACCTCAAACTCCGAAGCAGTTGTAATTACAGGCGCCCACCACCATGCCCAGCTAATTTTTTTGCATTTTTTGTAGAGACGCGGTTTCACCATGTTGGCCAGGGGGGTCTTGAACTCCTGACCTCGTGATCCACCAGCCTCCGCTTCCCAAAGTGCTGGGATTACAAGTGTGAGCCACCACACCTGGTGCCTCTCTTTTAAAAAAATGACTCATCTCTGTAAATCAGCCCACAAAAATAATCTCTATTTTGATTCACTAGAAGTTTATAGCAACTGAATAATATTAATGATATTCCATTATAGCCACATGTTTCCCTACACAGAATAGAAAGGGTTGTATAGAGAATACGTACCCAGAGTCAGAATACTTGGGGCATCTTAGAATTCTGTTTACCACACATCCTTTTTCAAATTTGATAGAAACGTTATAAACCACCCTTCCAGGTGTCCAAACTAAAAAGAATTTTACCCTTAAAATTCAGTAAGGGTAGATTAAGTTTTAATATCCATTAATGATTATTATGTAACTTTTAAAATGTAAAATACCAAAGTCCGTTTTGTTTATTTGAACATAGTGTCTTTTTTTTTTTTTGCTGTGAAGATGTTTTACAGTTGAATTCTAGCATTCTTATTCTATGCTAAACTGTCATTTGAAAACTTGAATATAAACAATATACTATGTGTTTATTTTTAAATGTATTTGTGGCATTTTAATTCTGAGCACTTTTATATATACTAAGTTGACATAATTTAATTTATTGAAAGTTTAAGAATTCATTTAGTTTAAAAAGCAAATAATGTATCTAAATTAATAAAAGATCAACATGATTTAAGTCTGATGAAAACTTCTAAGAATTTAAGGATTTATGACTATTTTACTGAATCTAAGCTGTTTGTGCTATACCACAGGGGTTCCCAATCTTTGGGCCATGGACCAGCACCTGTCCATCGTGTTAGGAAACAGGCCACACAGCAGGAGTTGAGCATCAGGTGAGTGAGCATTACCATCTGAGCTCCACCTCCTTTCGATCAGTGGTGGTATTAGATTCTCACAATAGCTGGAACCTAGTGTGAATTGTACATACCAGGGAACTAGGTTGCACAATCCTTATGAGAGTCTAATGCCGCATGATCTGAGGTAAAACAGTTTCATCCCAAAACCATTCTCCCACTGCAAAAATTGTCTTCCACGAAACCGATCCCTGCTGCCAAAGCTGTTGGGGACTGCTGCTTCATAGAATGTAGCTAGATCTACTATCATGGCTCAATAGCAGAAAAATATAATCACTGTTTGGGGGTGTCTTAGAGGGATAAAGAAACGTAGGGTCAGAATAACATGGGAAATACAAAAAGGAAAATACAATGTTAAATTTTACACTTTCTTTTTTAGTTCACAAAAATATTTCTTATCATGAGCAGATCGACTTTTAATCTTATGCTCACTACATAGGTGCCAGGGAGATATTCTATCCAGGAAAAAATATTTTCCAGCTTCATGGCTGCAACAAAAATATTTGCTAAAGCATGGAATTATCTCCCCTACTGGGACTGAGGGGCTAAGCAGGGGAAAACCTTATGTATTATGGCAAATCCTGTGATCATTTTGAGACTTTGAATGTGTTACATTACAAATTTTACCTGATGGTATTTCACTAAGATGACATATGGCCACAGCAGATGCTTGGCTACAACTTGACCTGGAGCTGAAAGTCCATTGTAAAGATAAACAGTGTCAGCACTCCTCTAGATATTAGGTAATCTGACTGAAAATGCATCTAGTTATTATTCATGGAGGATAGTCATGAATTTTTTGAATACACATTTTTTAACACCAAAGTTTAATGACTTACGTAGTTCACATAAGGCAATTAGTCCTCATGCAACAAAATTAATTGTCACATTTAATTATCCTTTTATAACCTAGTTCTCTACAATTCAGAATATCATTTCTCAAGAAACAATGTAATAAGTAGTGCTTATATTCTCAAATTACTCTGTTCTCTTTATTCAATTTATAATTTATCCAACATAACGCAAGTTAATAACAATATGGTTAAGCATGTAATAGCTGTGATGGATGTTAGCTGAGTTAATTGTTATACAATAAAACAAACTGCTAGTAAAAGTCCTTAGTAGAGTCAACTACTAGTAATTAGGAAAACCCAGTTAATTAGATATATACAGAATTTTTGGTTACTCATCTGTCTTTTAAGTAAAAAGCATATTAGATTTCCCTAAATATAATTTGACTATAAATAATCTACTTTGCATTTTTATAAAGTATATCCAGCACTGTTTATAATTTACATAAGCATTAGCACTGATTAGTATACAGTGCTATCTCCCAAGTCAATGGAGAAGTTTTGATTTTATTGCATCTAGCACAGGCCTGTTATGTAATATGTTTCCTTTCAGATAATCCATTGTCATTCATTCTTCAGGTCATTAATTCTCTGTACCATCTGAATTTCCCATATTTTGGATTTTTCCTGCCATGTGTAATTTTTTGTGTGGATTCTCTTTGAATCTGTTTATGTTGTTGCTGTTGTTGTTATTTATGTTTTTTTTTCCTTTCAGTAGGACTCTTTTGTTTCAGTTACATATTGTTGAATCATAAACTATGTCAAGAGTTAATGGTTTAAAAACAAATTATTATCTCTTATGATAGTGTGAAACTCTGGAAGACAACGTAGAAAATTACATTCATGACATAGGCATGAGCAAGTATTTCATGATGAAGACACCAAAAGCAATTGCAACAAAAGCAAAAATTGACAAATGGGATGTAACTCAGTTTTCACATCTTGTGGGTAAATACACAGGTGCACGATTGTTAGATCATGATAAGACTATATATAGCTTATGAGAAATTGTCAGTTTATTTTCCAAATCAGCTGCACCACTCTGCATTCCCATCAGACATGGATGAGGTGTCTCATTTATCTGCAGTCTCACCTGTAATTGATCATCAGGTTTTTGGACTTTATCCATTTCAATAAATGTGTGCTTTAACTTTTTAATGCACTAGTTCTATTTAACAGTAAAACACACACACACACACACACACACACACACACACAAAGATGAACACACAAATTGGTTAAATCTTTAAAATCATAAGCTGAGATATTTCTAGTTCTCCAATTTTGCTCTCATATTTTAACTTCATTGCTAAGTTTATACATATTTAAAATTATTGAGTTTTTTTTATGTGTCTCTATCTCCTTCAGTTCTGCTCTGATCTTAGTTATTTCTTGTCTTTTGCTAGGTTTTGAGTTTTTTTTTTTTTTTTATCTTGCTCCTCTAGCTCTTTCAATTTTGATGATAGGGTGTCAATTTTAGATCTCTCCTTGCTTCTCATGTGGGCATTTATTGCTATATATTTTCCTCCAGAGATTGCTTTAAATGAGTCTCAGAGATTCTGGTATGTTGTGTCTTCGTTCTTGTTGGTTTGGAAGAACATCTTTATTTCTGCCTTCATTTCAATGTTTATTCAGTCAACATTGAAGAGCCAGTTGTTCAGTTTCCATGAAGCTGTACAGTTCTGAGTTAGTTTCTGAATTTAGAGTTCTAACTTGATTGCACTGTGGTCTCAGAGACTGTTTGTTATGATTTCCATTCTTTTGTATTGCTGAGGAGTGATTTACTTCCAATTATGTGGTCAATTTTAGAGTAGATGTGATGTGGTGCTGAGAAGAACATATATTCTGTGGAAATGTCTATTAAGTTTTCTTGGTCCAGGTCTGAGTTCAAGTCCTGGATATCCTTGTTAATTTTCTGTCTTATTGATCTTTCTAATATTGAAAATGGGGTGTTAGTCTCCCACTATTATTGTGTGGAAGTCTAAGTCTCTTTGTAAGTCATTAAGAATTTGCCTTATGTATCTGGGTGCTCCTGTATTGGGTGTGTATATATTTAGAATCACTAGCTCTTCTTGTTGCATTGATCCTTTTACCATTATGTAATTCTTTGTCTCTTTTTATCTTTGTTGATTTTTAAAGTCTATTTTATCAGAGACAAGAATCGCAACTCCTGCTTTGTTTTTTTTTTTTTTTTTTTTTTTTTTTTTTTTTTTTTTTCTCTCCATTTGCTTGGTAGATCTTCCTCCATCCCTTTATTTTGAGACTCTGTGTATCCTTGCATGTGAGATGGGTTTCCTGGATACAGCACACCGATGGTTTTTGGCTTTTTATCCAATTTGCCAGTCTGTGTCTTTTGATTGGGGCATTTAGCCCATTTATATTTAAGGTTAATATTGTTATGTGTGAATTTGATACTTCCATTTTGATGCTAGCTGGCTGTTTTGCCCGTTAGTTGATGCAGTTTCTTCATTGTGTTGATGCTCTTTACCATTTGTTATGTTTTTGGAGTGGCTGGCACAGGTTGTTCCTTTCTATGTTTAGTGCCTCTTTCAGGAGCTCTTGTAAAGCAGGCCTGGTGGTGATGAAATCTCCGAGTACTTGCTTGTTCGCAAAGGATTTTATTTTTCCTTCATTTATAAAACTTAGTTTGGCTGGATATGAAATTCTAGGTTGAAAGTTCTTTTCTTTAAAGATGTTGAATATTGGCCCCCATTCTCTTCTGGCTTGTATGGCTTCTGCTGCAAGATCTGCTGTGAGTCTGATGGGCTTCCCTTTGTGGGTAGGCTGACCTTTCTCTGGCTGCCCTTAACATTTTCTCCTTCATTTCAACCCTGGTGAATCTGATGATTACATGCCTTGGGGTTGCTCCTCTTGAGAAATATCTTTGTGGGGTTTTCTGTAGGTCCTGGACTTGAATATTGGCCTCCATTGCTAGGTTGTTGAAGTTTTCCTGGATGACATCCTGAAGAGTATTTTCCAGTTTGGATTCATTCTCTCCGTCACATTCAGGTACATCAATCAAATGTAGATTCGGTCTTTTCACATAGTCCCATATTTCTTGGAGACTTTGTTCATCCTTTCTACCCTTTTTTCTCTAATCTTGCCTTCTCATTTTATTTCATTGAGTCAATCTTTGACCTCCGATATCCTTTCTTCTGCTTGGTCAATTTGGCTTTGAAACTTGCGCATGCTTCACGAAGTTCTCATGTTGTGTTTCTCAGCTCCATAAATTCACTTACATTCCTCTCTAAGTTGTCTATACTTGTTAGCATTTCATTAAATATTTTTTCAAGGTTCTTAATTTCTTTGCATTGGGTTAGAAAAAAACCTTCAAAAAGTCAATAAATCCAGAAGCTGGTTTTTTGAAAAGAAAAATAGACAGACCACTAGCCAAATTAATAAAAAAGAAAAGAGAGAATAATTAAATACAGGTATTGATCGATTTATGACATATGCAACTTACAACCATTCAACTTTACGACCACAATCGCTAGCCACAACTGCTCTGCTTCTGGCAGCACAAACATTGCCCAGCTGGGCATATGACAGTGTCAACCAGCTTCTGGCAGCACTACCATCTCCGTGTGCACCATTTCAACTGTTATCCCAGACTCGGTATAGCAATTTGTGTTTTGTGTTTTGGATATTTTTCATCGAACCCCTCCCAAGATGTCTACCAAGAAGAAATTGTCTTTGTCTATGCCTCAGCCTGCCAACAAGGAAAGAAAGGCCATCAATCTCAACAGGAAAATGAAGGTAATTAAGCAGTACAAAGGAGGAAAGAAAGTGAATGTGATCGCACATGATATGAAGTTATCACACTTGACTGTGTTGACAATTTTGAAAGATAAATAAAGAATTCCTGAAGCTGTGAAAGGTTCTGCACCCATGTTATCAACAGTTATAACAAAACAACGAAGCGAGTCCATCCACGAAATGGAGAAATTGTATATATTGGATGGAAGATCAAATTCAAAAACAGACACCATTAAGTCTTTTTACTGTGCAGATGAAGGCGAGAAGTCTATTTCAGACTTGGAAGGAGCGTGCTGGAGAAGATTACAGTCAAGAATTTGTAGCAAGCACTGGCTGGTTCCAGAGATTCATCATTTCACAGTACTGTACATATAGCCTACTCAACTTACAACCAAATAGTGTTACAACCGGTCTGTCAGAACCAATCGTGGTCGTAAGTCGAGCACTAGCTGTAGATGCAATAAAAAAAAAATAAAGGGGATATCACCACAGATTCCATAAAATGTCAAACCATCATCAGAGATTATTACAAACAACTCTATGCACATAAACCAGTAAACTTGGAAGATATGGATAAATTCCTGGACACTTGCATCCTCCCAAGCCTAAATGAGGAAGAAGTTGAAACCCTGAATAGACTAATAACAAGATCCAAAGTTGAGGCAGCAATTAAGAGCCTATCACACACACAAAAAAAAAAACCCAGGTTCAGATGGGTTCACAGCCGAATTCTACCAGATGTACAAAGAGGAGCTGGTACCATTTCTTCTGGAACTATTCCAAACAATACAAAAAGAGAGAATCCTTCCCAAATTATTTTATGAGACCAACATCATCCTGATACCAAAACCTGGCAGAGACTCAGCAAGAAAAGGTAACTTCAGGCTAATATCCATGATGAACATCGATGCAAAAATCTTCAATAAAATACTGGCAAGCCGATTTCAATAGCACATCAAAAAGCTTATCCACCATGATCAAGTAGGATTCATCCTGGGGATGCAAGGCTGGTTCAACATACACAATCTATAAATGTAATTCATCACATAAACAGAACCAAAGACAAAAACCACATGATTATCTCGATGCACAGAAGGCCTTTGACAAAATTCAACAGCGCTTTATGCTAAAAACCTTCAATAAACTATGTATTGAAGGAAGGTATTTCAAAATAATAAAAGTTATTTATGACAAACCAACAGCCAATATCATACTGAATGGGCAAAAACTGGAAACATTCCCTTTGAAATCTGGCACTAGACAAGGATGCCCTTTCTCACCACTCCTATTCAATATAGCATTGGAAGTTCTAGCCAGAGCAATCAGGCAAGAAAAAGAAATAAAGGGTATTCAAATAAGAAAGGAGGAACTCAAATTCTCTCTATTTGCAGATGACATGATTGTATATCTAGAAGACCCCATCATCTCAGCCCAAAATCTCCTGAAACTGATAAGTAACTTCAGCAAAGTCTCAAGATACAAAATCAATGTGCAAAAATCACAAGCATTCCTATACACCAATAACAGACTTAAAGAGAACCAAATCAAGAATGAACTGCCATTCGCAATTGCTACAAAGAGAATAAAATACCTAGGAACACAACTAGCAAGGAACGTAAAGGACCTCTTCGAGGAGAACTACAAACCACTGTTCAATGACATAAGAGAGGACACAAACAGATGAAGAAACATTCCATGTTCACGGTTAGGAAGAATCAATATCATGAAAATGGTCATAATGCCCAAAATAATTTATGGATTCAACGCTATCCCCATCAAGCTACCAATGACCTTCTTCACAGAACTGGAAAAAAAAAAACACCTTAAACTTCATATAGAACCAAAAGAGAACCTGCATACCCAAGTCAATTCTAAGCGAAAAGAACAACGCAGGAGGCATCACATTACTGGACTTCAAACTATACTACAAGGCTACAGTAATCAAAACAGCATGGTACTGGTACCAAAACGGAGATATAGACCAATGGGACAGAACAGAGGCCTCGGAAGCAACATAACATATTTACAACCATCTGATTTTTGACAAACCTCACAAAAACAAGCAATGGGGAAGGATTCCCTGTTTAATAAATGGTGTTGGGAAAACTGGCTAGCCATATGCAGAAAGCAGAAACTGGACCCTTTCCTGACACCTTACATTAAAATTAACTCCAGATGGATTAAAGACTTAAATATAAGACCTAACAACATAAAACCCCTAGAAGAAAATCTACGCAAAATCATTCAGGACATAGGCATAGGCAAGGACTTCATGACCAAAACACCAAAAGCATTGTCAACAAAAGCCAAAATAGACAGTGGGGCCTAATCAAACTCCACAGCTTCTGCACAGCAAAAGAAACCGTCATTAGAGTGAATCAGCAACCAACAGAATGGGAAAAACTTTTTGCAGTCTACTCATCTGACAAATCTACGAAGAACGGAAACAGATTTACAAGAAAAAAAACAAGCAAGCCCATTCAAAAGTAGGCGAAGGATATGAACAGACACTTTACAAAAGAAGACATACATGAGGCCAACCAACATGAAAAAATGCTCTTCATTACCGGTCATTAGAGAAATACAAATCAAAACTACATTGAGATACAATTTCATGCCATTTAGAATGGTGATCATTAAAAAATCTGGACACAACAGATGCTGGAGAGAACGTGGAGAAATAGAAACACTTTTGCACTGTTGGTGGAAATGTAAATTAATTCAACCATTGTGGAAGACAGTGGGGTGATTCCTCAAGGACCTAGAAATAGAAATTCCATTTGTCCCAGCAATCCCATTACTGGGTATACAGCCAAAGGATTATAAATCGTTCTACTATAAGGACACATGCACACGAATGTTCATTGCCACACTGTTTACAATAGCAAAGACCTGGAACCAACCCAAATGCCCATCGATGATAGACTGGACAGGGAAAATGTGGCACATATAAACCATGAAATATTATGCAGCCATCAAAAACAATGAGTTTGTGTCCTTTGTAGGGACATGGATGAACCTGGAAACCATCATTCTCAGCAAATTGACACAAGAACAGAAAATCAAACACCACATGTTCTCACTTAGGCAGGTGTTGAACAATGAGAACACATGGACACAGGGAGGGGAGCACTACACACTGGGGTCTGTTGGGGGGAAATAGGGGAGCGACAGCAGGTGGTTGGGAGCTGGGGAGAGACAGCATGCAGAGAAATGCCAGATATAGGTGAAGGGGAGGAAGGCAGCAAATAATGCTGCCATGTGTGTACCTATGCAACAATCTTGCATGTTCTTCACATGTAACCCCAAACTTAAAATGCAATAACAAAATTATTGTTTTTTTGAAAAATTGATCCTTTTATTATTATAAAATAGCCTTCTTTATCATAGAAATATGGTATGTCCTACAGTCTATTTTCTGATATTAATATACACATTCCAATTTGCTTATTAGTAATATTATATAATTTTTATTTATTTTAAAGTCTTTATTATTAAAACAGGTTTCTTCTTATTTGTGTGTATTTGATTCTTGCTTTATTTCATTTTTCCCCCCTGAATTTTTAAATTGTAGTTTTTAGATATACAGTCATTTATAGAGTTCTTAGGATATCAGCCTTCTTTTACTGAAATTTGGAACATTTTAAGTTATTATTTTCTCAATTTTTTTGTGACTGAATCTCTGTCTTCTAATACATAGCCTCTGTGACTCCAGATACATAGATACCAGATTGCTTAATGTCACTGATAATGTTGGGTGGGATCTTAGCATTTTGTTTGTTTGTTTTCCTTCTTTAATTTAGATGATTTTATTTGGTCTGTTTTCAAGTTTACTGATATTCAGTATCTAATCTACTATTAAGGCCATTTAGTGAATTTTTCATTTCACATCTTTTTCCTACCTGTTGAATTTTATTTGATTAATGTTTATAGTTTTAATTTTTCTACCAAAATTCTCTATAATTTCTCTTATTATGTTCATTTTTTCCTTACTTAAAATATTTGCAATAGCAATTTTAAATTCTTTTATGCTAATTTCAACTACTTTGAATATCAATTTTATATGATAAGTCATTGTTGGGTCAGAATTATACACCTTTGTGAGTCTATTGCTCAAGCTAGCCATTGCAGGAATACACTCTTCTTTTAACTGAAGGTGCTCACATCAGCATCTTAGAATTTTACAGTAAAGCACTGGTTAAAAAGTTATGCTCTCTAAAACACTGTAATTTAACTGAATAAACTGGATGTAAAAGACCAGTTAGATACGGTACCTTAGTTACATGACAGGTTGTGTGAAGTTAATAGGCCTATAGAATTTTAGGTATCTGATTACAATAAGTATACACATTTACAGTAAGTTCATAATTAATTCAATTACTTCCGACTTCAGTATCATGTATATATGTATAATGTTACAAGCACAATTAAATAATGATACAAAAGGGAAAAATACATGTTACTATAGCATTAACTGTGTCAGATTAAGCTTGTTAGATTATGAATTGCATCCATTGATTTTATTATAGAAATCGCTAAATCTTCTAGATGAGAAAGGAATTGAAAAATGGAAGACAAAGCAGGCATTCTGAAGTTGAACAATGATACATGTAGACATATTATATGCATACTAAAGTAGATTGCTAGACAGAGAAGCTGACAAATAGCAACCAGACAGACTAATGACTTATGTCTAACCAGCCTGTCAACTGCACTTCAGAGACAAATGAAGTAGGCTGAGCACTTGCATACTGACATTAACTAAAGATGCAATCCTAATGACACAGACCTTGCTCTTTCCATATGCATCGCTGCCATATACATTACATGTACATGTATTTAAAAATATCCTGAGAAAAGCTAAAATCTGAAACAGAATTTGTTTGGCTTATTTTTCATCATAAGTCTGTTTTACCAGAAAGAAGTATAAGGATATGGGATATAGTCTTCAGGTGTGAAGAAATCGGTGCATCAGTAAGTAAGAGCAACATTTGTCCTCACTTTGAATTCTGAGTTTACATTATTTTTTGGCTATGGAACCTTGAACCAGTCACTTAATACCTCAAAGTTTCTCGCTAAAAAATAGAAAGTTAAGAGTTTGTATAAAATAACACCTATTTTATATAACATTTAAGATTGTATGATACACTATGCATAAAACACTTAGAGAGTATTGAACACAGAGTAACCATTTACCAAATATCCTAGCATATTTTATGAACAAGTTACTTTTAGTGAAGTTGATTTCAGTATATTAATGTATTAGAAATTTCATGTTAAAACAACCTTTCAGTGTATAGATGATCCAAGAATTACATAGATTTCTGGATCTTATCTATATGAGGCAATAATTATTCCTATCACTTTCTAAGATTAAATGCTAACATGAAGTTATTTTTTAGTTTCAGGATAGCAACATAGTGCTTTTAATATTACGATTTAAAGCATATTTGAAAATGTATTAAAAGCAGCACACCTATAATTATGATACATGATACCCGGCTTTTCAAGATGAAAAATATTAGAAAAAAAAAATGGAACTGAAAGGACAAGGCTGTCATGGGCACCTCTTGCAGGTCTCCAAAATGTTACTGCTACAGAAAACCCCACAGGTTTCTAAACTTAGTGCTATTATGCGAGGGGAACGAGGGAGGATATTCACATGCTTTCAAATTCCAAAAGATGTATAATGTGTATTTCCTGAACTCGAATAGAAGAATTGAAAGAATAATAAACATGCTTCCCATGGATGGATGTGTAGAGGCTCCCTCTGGATTCACAATAGTAATACAGTAAAGCAACAGGGCAGATGGTGTCTACAGCGGTGGGAGGTAAGAAATAAGCACATTTGTAAAAGAAATGGTGATGTGATTGAAAAGAAGAAAGATGCCTCATGTGGTCAAAATACCAGCATCATGGTTTCAAAAACATAATCACATTTGCATCAAAATGAGAAGCATAACTTCAGAGTATATGCAGAAATTACATTTTATAAATGGCCAGCCTAGTCCAGTACTCCATATGCTATACACAATCAATACCAAGTTCCTATTTGCCTGACTTGGTCCTAAAGAATGAATGCATCATTCTATATAAAATGTAAAGATTCAGGGGTTATGATTGAACTAAATCTCTTATACAAGGAAAATGAACAAATATTCTTTTTGGACTGTGTTTTATTCCTCTTACCTCTTAGATATTTACATTTTTTCAAATGTTTTAATTTATACACACCCACTTACTTAAAAAAATTAATTATTTATAATATGTCTGTGGAATAGAATAATAAAGTCTATTTTAATTTCAGTTGTATAGACTACAAAACTGAAATCCAAAGAGATTAAAGTTTTGGCCAGTGTTAACAAATCAGTAATCAACAAAGTATAAGCTAAAATCAGCTTCCCAAATCTGACTTACTTAGCTTATTAAGACAAATTCTTCTATCTCATTATTGCATAATGAAAACACTATATGGCTGACAGAGGAGATACATTTCTTGGATGAAATATTTTATGTAAGCTGTTGGGATTTCCACAATTAACTATCAAGTCAAGTCAGTAATATCCACTGGTGATTTTAGTATGATAGATCAGCCTTCTCCATGATCTTGAGAATGTTTATGAAAAAGATCCTGTGAGAGGCAATACCTTATATATGTCTTAATTAGCTCAGGATGCTATCACAGATTACCCTAGACTCGGTGGCTACACCAATAAATGTATTTTTCACAGTTCTGGAGGCCAGAAAGCCCACGATCAGGGTGCCAGCATGGATAGTTTGGTGAGGAACCTCTGTCTTGTTTACAAAATTTAGCCTTCTCATTGTCTCCTCACATGGCAGAGAGCAGAGAAAGAGGACAAACTTTCTTGTCTCTTCTCATAAGAGCACTAATCCCATTCATAAAGGGTGCCACACTTATGAACTACTTACCTCCCAAAGGTTACAACTCCTAATACCACCACATTGGGGGTTAGAATTTCAACACATAACATTTTGAGGGGACACAAATATTCAGTTTATAGTGCATGTCATAAAACTCTTAACCTTCTACCCTCATAACCACAGACCCATGTGTATAGATCTGTGTATAAAATGAATGCAAAGAATCTTGCTTCATAATCTTGACCTTATAGTTCTCATATTTTAGCCTTCTCTTCATTTTATATTTTGCAGTCATCTTTTAAAATCTTAGAAATAAAATCAAGAAAACTCTATAAAGTAACAGTTTTTATTGTAAAATGTGTTTCCTCTAGGTTAATGTATTTCTTCACTATCTCTTGAATATCTTTTCTTTTTTTCTGAGATGGAGTCTCACTCTGTCTCTCAGGCTGGAGTGTAACAGTGCGATCTCAGCTCACTGCAACCTCCATCTCCTGGGTTCAAGCAATTCTCCTGCTTCAGCCTCCCGAGTAGCTGGGACTATAGGCACCCACCACCACGCCCGGCTGATTTTTAGTGTTTTAAGTAGAGGTAGGTTTTCACCATATTGGCCAGGCTGGTCTTGATCTCCTGACCTGGTGATGTGCCCTCCTTGGCCTCCCAAAGTGCTGGGATTATAGGTGTGAGCCACCGCGCCCAAACCCTCTTGGATATTTTATCAGATTATTCAGTGTATATATAGAGGATACAAATAATGAGAAAAACTGAATGACCATGCCAGTTATTTTCAGAATTTATATGTATATATATACATATGTGTGTGTGTGTGTACGTATATATATAATGAATTTTAAAATATAATTTTAGCAAAAATTCACTGAATATAAGTGTAAAAGTCCATTATGATCAATTCCCTTAGCTATTTTATGTAGACACTTGTTTTTCAGCAACAAGTTGCATGTAGCTTGTTAGCATTCTTCTCATTTAACTTGGAGGGGAAAGTGGAAGATGCCAAGAAAAGGATTAGGAACATTTTTCAACACGTCTGAATACATAGTTCTGAGAATATGGGATGTTTTCTAGACTTTTAGAATGACTTCACCAAAGAAAATGAAGATTTTAAATATGCACTCAAATTACTAATATTGATAGGGCATCTATTTTTTTCCAACCCAAATTTAAATTGTTTTTGGAGATTGGATGAAGCGTTAATTTTAATGTTTTATTCATGGAAATAAATAGTAAAGAAGCTAGAAATAAGTGAACAACTATAGGTGCAAAAGCTTAAAACTTGTGCAACTTAAAAACTTATGCAAATTTTAACTCTAAAATGTGGATTTCAGCAGGCAGATGAAATAAATGACCACTAAATATTGATATGCATGAAATAAATAGAAATTTCAGACAATAAAGACGTAGAGAAAATAGTATGAAATTTGGAAAACAGAGGTGATGAAGGCCAGGAACTAAGCAAAGTAAGTTGTACTTCTATGGAGTCTCTATTTCTTTAGTTTGGATGAGTTCCGAAAGTGGAAACTTTTTTACAGTTCCTCTACAGCATAGAGTAAGTGGTCAGATACTGTTAACTAAGCACATGAGACCTGTGGAAAAAAAAAGTCCACAGGCTTATAAGACCAAAATGATCTCTTTCTCAACATAAAGCCTCTGGTGATGGATGGGCAGTACTGCTTGTTTTCTGAGAATTGCACCTTAATTGAATGAGTTAATGAAATCTAATTTCTCCAGAGGCAGATACTTTCAGAGAGAACCTCAACTATACATGAAAAAAAAAAAAAAATCCCACCTCCAGAATTCATTAAAATAGAAAAATCTAAATTAGTATACTTCACGTTTTGTAAAAATAGTTTTGTATAAAAATAAGAAAATTTAAAGCCGTTCACTAAATTTAGAATACATCCTTGAGAAAAAGTTTCTTCACCAGACTAAGGTCATGGTTTTGATACTCGGTCCACAGTGACCTAGGGAATCAATATCACATTAACTATACCCATAAACGATGCATTACTTATTTACAAAGCATACTTACAGCCTGTGTAATTAACTCTTACTCTTCCGAAGGCACAGCTATAGTAAATGTAGTATAAACATGAACAAAATAGTAAGGTCTCATAAATCCCACAGCGTTTATATCCTATAATTTTCCGAGCAATATAGTGAAATATTATTTCACCTTTTAGTCTAGTATAAGCTAAAAATTTAATGACGTCTTTAAGAACTTTCTAATAATTTACTATCTCTAAATAAGCATTCTTAACTAAGATTATTCATATAGATTATCAAAATTATTGAGGTTGCTTAATATATGCCAATGTTATAGGAAAAGCTATGCCCTACTTCCTTTTTATTTAAATGAGAATATCTCAGAAGTAGAAAATGTTTTTAGAAATTGTTTCTTAAAATGTACCAATATCAAACTACCATCTAATTGAAATTTCTAAATATTCAGTTTCACAAGTAATAAACAAGGTTCATACCTGCTTTGTAGACTAGCTCTTTTTTAAGTCTTTTGTTGACTACACACAATAATAAAAATCAAACTGGAGCTGAAGAGGTGAATGTATAAAAAAAACCTCAAGAGTATCTTAACAACTAAATTCCTTCCAGGATAGCGCTTTTGTTTTGTTTACTTGTTTTTTGGTAAGAGATTTGTATCTCATATATGATCTGTTAAAAGGTAAACAATTTTGAGCTTCCCTAACACTCATCTAAATCTGAAAATAACAGTTCCTCATTACAATTGCAAGGCTTTGGGGGTCAACTGGGTGTTAATTCCTTGCCTTCTCACATTTAACTTAGAGAAGATTTGATCAAGCCTTTAAAAAGTAAGTCAAGTACCTAGAAAGTTAGATATAACTCTCTAGGAATAACTCTCACAGCCTGGAGTCACTGCCAATATCCCTTGAATACTATGCAGAGGTCAAATGTAATAACTCTGGAAGCTAAACCAAAATGCCCATATTCAACACTGAAGTATAACCCAAGGCATTACACTGTATCAGTAATTTTCAGTATAAAAATTATTTGCTGCACAGTGATACAAAAAGAAACAGAAGAAAATCATATTTAGAAATTGTCTTAGTTCAGTCTGCCATAACAAAATTCCACAGAGCGTGTGGTTAAAACAACAGAAATTTAATTCTCATAGTTCTAGTGGTTAAAAGCCTGAGATCATGGTGCCTGCATGATCTTTTTTTCCTGCTTTGTGGGCAGTTGCCTTCTCCCTGAGTGCTCTCTCCTATGACCTCTTCTTTGTATGTACGTAGAGAAAGACAAGTGGTGTCTCTTCTGCAAGGACATGAATCCTGTGAGATCATGCTCCTGCCGTTAAAACCTCATTTAAACTTAGTTGCTGACTTAGAGGCCTCATCTCCAAACACAGCCACACTGGGGGTTAGTGCTTCAGAATATTAATTTTGGTTGGAAGCAAACATTCAGACAATAACAGGAAGCACATTATCATCATGTAGAGGCAGCACACACATCTGTTGGGGAGAAGGGAGACGAGGATGATTGGTTTGAACTATTAAGCTTTTCTCTAAACAGCTCAAAATATCTAAATATTTATGAAATATCTAAAAAGACAGAAGCTGGTGGTAAGTGGGAGGAAGCTAGGAAGCTGCATGAGACTGCCATGCACCAGGATGCCTTCCTGGCCCCCAAAGACAAGGGGATAACGAGTGAGTAATGGGTGAGTTGAACTGGCAAGAAACAACCAGCTCTCACCATGGGCCTCTGGAATCTTTGCAGGAGGAGACCCCTCAACCATCATGGACCCTGGAGTTGGCAGGGAGAGCTGCTTAGAGAAGTAGTAGGGGAAGCACTCCAACTGAGGCAGAGCCGAGTGTTTGCTGCAGGAACATCTGTAATAGAACATGTCCAGGGAAGCCCATCTCCCTAGCCTCTACTTCCTCCCATAGGAGACTTTAGCCCGAAGGGAACTATTTGACCTGAACTCTGCAGGGCAGGCTTGCCTATCAAACAGAACCAGTATGCCCTGAGCACCTTTTGGTCTGCTGCCCTCTCCTGGAACCCCAACCTGGCTGTGACTGCTCACAGGGCAGCCTTCAGTGCCCTGGGTGCCCACATTATAGCTCCTGTGCTGGCAGACTGTGCCTAACCAGTGGAGAGCTCCAATGGGGTGGCCCCATTGCCACATGCTAGCCTGCCCACTCCCTTCCCACACTTCAGCTTCCCCCAGACCTATGGCAACCCACACCATCCAACAGTGCTTTCTTTGATCGTGAGTGCATCCATGGGCATGTTTTGCATGTGTGCGTGCATCCTGCCCTGCCACTGCTGACAGTGGGAGTGCACTCTGCCCATACTCCCACACCCCCAAACCCCCACCAGGATTGCAGTTGGAGCTTTGACAGGCACAGATCCAGACAACCAGCCCCACCTCCACGAGTGCCCTACTCTTGTACCAGCACTGCTGCGGGAATGACACTAGGCACAGAGAAGGAACTCTTCCTTTCCCTGAGTGACCACCATTGCCTGCAGAGCACAAAGAGTGCACACAGACCTGCACCTGCCAGTACTGCACCATTATGCTGACACCACCACCAGTGTGACTGTCTGCACAGTCACCAGCAGGGCTCCCTGCCCCAATGAGCCATGCTGTCTCTGCCACTGTGGTAAACCCCCACACAGAGGTAGCCACCCCAGCACCTGCTAGCACCCTGCACAGTTTGCCATCCACCACACTGACACTGCTTCTGGCATGTGCAAACAAGGATGGATCCCACTGCCACTGGAGTAAGAAACGCTTTACCTGACATCACCCATCAGAGTATAGTAACCAGCGATCTTGGAGCACCTTGGCTCCCAGCGCAGTGGCTTCCTAACCTCAAGAAGACAGAAAACAACATAGGTACCTAATACAAGTCTTCCAGATATATAGCACACACTCCAGGAGTTGGAAGCTGAGCGTTGGCTCCCAAAAATATTTCAGAAATGAAGCCAGTCAACTGAATCCACCTTATATGACAATAAAAATCCCCTGAAATATTAAATAGGACAAAAGAGAAAGAAAACTCAACTGGAGGTCCACAACTTCAAAGATCAAAGAAACATCAGCCTATAAAGATGAGAAAGTACCAACGTAAGAACTCTGGCAACTCTGAAACCAAGGGTGCCTTCTTTCCTCCAAAAGACCACACCATCTCTCCAGCAAGGGTTCTGAACTGGGCTGAGATGGCTGAAATGACAGAAATAGAATTTAGAATATGGACAGGAGCAAAGATCATTGAGATGCATGAGTATGGCGAGATGCACCCAAGGAAGCTAAAACTCACCATGAAACTGTACAGGAGCTGACAGGCAAAATAGCCAGTATAGAAAAGAATGTAACCCACCTGATAGATCTGAAAAATACACTACGAGAATTTCATAATGCAATCATAAGTATTAATAGCAGAATAGACCAAGCTTATGAAAGAATCTCAGAGCTTCAAGACTAGCTTTCTGAAATAAAACAGTCAAACAAGAATAAAGAAAATAAAATGAAAAAGAATGAACAAAACCTCTAAGAAATAAGGGATTGTATAGAGACCAAAGCTATGACTTCTTGGTGGCCCTGAAAATGATGGAGAAAGTGCAAGCAACTTGGAAAACATATATCACATCATTCCCGAGAACTTCCCCAACCTGCCTTGAGAGGTCAACCTTCCAATTCAGAAATGCAGAAAACTCCAGTAAGATACTTCAAAAAAAGATCATCCCCAAGACACAAAATCATTAGATTTTCCCAGATGGAAATGAAAGAAAAATGTGAAAGGCAGCTAGAGAGAAAGCCAGTTCAACTACAAAGGAAGCCCATCAGACCAACAGTGGACCTCTCTGCAGAAACCCTACAAGCCTAGAATATTGAGTGGTCAATATTCAACATTCTTAAAGGGAAAAAAAAAAAAAAAACTCCAACCTAGTATTTCACATCCAGCCAAACTAAGCTTCATAAACAAAGGAGAAATAAGATCCTTTTCAGAGAAGCAAATGTTAAGGGAATTTACTACCACCAGACCTGCCTTACAAGAGGACCAGAAGGAAGCATTAATATAGGAAGGAAAAGCCATTACCAGCCACTACAAAAACACAGATAAATATGCATATCAGTGACACTATAATCCAACCACACAAACATGTCTGCAAAATAACTAGCTAATATTATGATGACAGAATCATATCCATAGATGTAAATAGGCTAAGTACCCCAATTAAAAGGCAGAGAGTGACAAGAGCCATTTGTATTCTGTCTTCGAGAGACCCATCTCACATGCCATGACACTCATAGGCTAAAAATAAAAGAATGAATAAAAATTTACCAAGCAAATGGAAAACAAAAAACGGGGGTTGCAATCCTAATTTCATACAAAACATATTTTAGACAAATAACAAAAAAGACAAAGAATGGCATTACATTTGGTAAAGAGTTCAACTCAAAAAGTATACCTACCTATACTAAATATATATGTACCCAGCATAGGCGCACCCAGGTTCATAAAGCAAGTTCTTAGAGACATTCAAAGAAACTGAAACTTCCACTAAATAACAATGGGAGACTTCAACACTCCACTGAAAATTTTAGACAGATCATTGAGGCAGAAAAAATTTAACAAAGATATTCAGAACCTGAACTCAGGACTGGATAAAACAGACCTAATAGGTATCTACAGAGCTCTCCACCTCAGAACGACAGTATATACATTATTCTCATCACCATGTATCACATACTCTAGAAATTAATCACAGAATTAGAAATAAAACACTCCTCAGCAAATACAAAAGAACCAAAATCATAACAAACAATCTCTTGGACCACAGCACAATCAAATTAGAAATAAAGACTAAGAAATTCATTCAAAACCAAACAACTACATAGAAACTGAATAACTTGCACCTGAATAACTTTAGGGTAAATAATGAAATTAAGGCAGAAATCAAGAAGTTATCTGAAACTAATGAAAACAAACATATGACAAAGCAGAATCTCTGGGACACAGTTAAGGCAATTTTAAGAGCAAAATTCATAGCACTAAAAATTGATATAAAAAAGTTAGAAAGATATGAATTTAACACCCTAACATCACACCTTAAAGAATTAGAGAGCCAAGAGAAAACAAACCCTAAAACTGACAAAAGAAGAGAAATAACCAAAATAAGAGCTGAACTGAAGAAGACTGAGACATGAAAAACCATTGAAAAGATCAACTAATGTAGGAGTCGTATTTTAAAAAGACAAAATAAAATATAAACAACTAGCTAGACCAATAAAGAAGGAATAAACAGCTAGTCTATTTCCAAATAAACACAATTTGAAAAAAACCAAGAGGATATTACCACTGATCCCACAGAAATACAAATAACTATCAGAAATATTATGAACAACTCTATGCAAAGAAATTAGAAAATCTAGATAAAATGGATAAATTTCTGGAAACATAAACCCTCCTAAGACTGAGACAAGAATGAATTGAATCCCTGAACAGGCCAATAATTAGCTCCAAAATTTAATCAGTAATAAATAGCCTATCAGCCAAAAGAAAGCCCTGGACCATATGAATTCCCAGATGAGTTCTACCAGATGTACAAGGAAGAGCTGGTATGGTTCCTGCTGAAACTATTCCCTGCACACCTCCCCCCAAAATGAGGAGGAGGGACACCTCCTTAACTCATTCAATGAGGCCAACATTATCCCAATATCAAAACCTGGCAAAGACACACAAAAAAGAAAACTTCAGGCCAATCTCATTGATGAACCTCGATACATAAATTATCAACAAAATACTGGCAAACTAAATCATGCAAAGTATCAAAAAACTTATCCACCATGATCAAATAGGCTTTATCTCTGGGATGCAAGGTTGGTTCAACATATTCAAATCAACAAATATGATTCATCACATGAATAGAACTAAAGACAAAATATACACAACTGACATGATAGATGCAGAAAATACTGTTGATAAAATTCAATACTCATTCATGTTAAAAACTCTAGGTATTGAAAGAACATATGTCAAAATAATAAGGGCCATCTATGACAAAGCCACAGCCAACATCATACTGAATGGGCAAAATCAGGAAGCATTCTCCTTGAAAACCAGCACAAGACAAGGATGCCCTTTCTTACCACTGCTATTCAATATAGTGTTGGAAATCCTGGCCAGAGCAATCAGGCAAGAAGAAGAAGTAAAGGGCTTCCAGACAGGAATAGAGGAAGCCAAACTATCCCTGTTTTCAGACAATGTGATCCTATATCTAGAAAACCCAATAGTCTCAGCCCTAAAGCTTCTTACACTGACAAACAACTTGAGCAAATCTCAGGATACAAAATCAATGTACAAAAATTACCATACTAGCATTCCTGTATACCAAAGACAGTCAAGCTGAGAGCCAAATGAGGAACACAATCCCATTCACAATTATCCCCAGAAGAATAAAATGCATAAGAATATAGCTAACCATGGAGGTGAAAGAGCTCTACAATGAGAATGACAAAACACTGCTCACAGAAAACAAAAATGACATAAACAAATGGAAAAATATGTCCATACTCATTGATAGTGATAGGGTTTGGCTCTGTGGCCCCACCCAAATCTCATCTCAAATTGTAATACACGTGTATTGAGGGAGGGGCCTGGAGGGAGGTTCTTTGTTCATGGTGGCAGTTTCTCCATGCTATTCTTGTGATCGTGAGTTCGTTCTCATGAGATCTGATGTCTTGAAAGTGTTTGGCAGTTTCTGTGCCCCAGTCTCTCTTTCTCCTGCCAACTTACAAAGCAGGTGCCTTGCTTCCCCTTCACTTTCTGCCATAATTGCAAGTTTTCTGAGGCCTCCTTAGCCATGCAGAACTGTGAGTCAATTAAACCTTTTTTCTTTACAAGTTACCCAGTGTCAGGTAGTTCTTCATAGCAGTATAAAAACAATCTAGGGCCTGGCGCGGTGGCTCATGCCTGTAATCCCAGCACTTTGGGAGGCCAAAGTGGGTGGATCATGAGGTCAAGACATCGAGACCATCTTGGTCAATATGGTGAAACCCCGTCTCTACTAAAAATAGAAAAAATTAGCTGGGCATGGTGGAGCGTGCCTGTAATCCCATCTACTCTGGAGGCTGAGGCAGGAGAATTGCCTGAACCCAGGAGGCGGAGGTTGCGGTGAGCTGAGATCGCACCATTGCACTCCAGCCTGGGTAACAAGAGTGAAACTCTGTCTCAAAAAAAAAAAAAAAAATCTAATACAGATAGGAATAGGAAGAATCCATATCATTAAAATAGCCATACTGGTCAAAGTAATTTACAAATTCAATGTTTTTCCTATCAAACTATCAATGACATTCTTCAAAGAACTAGGAAAAAAAATTTAATTCATACAGAACCAAAAATATCACAAACAGTCAAGGCAATTCTAAGAAATAGAAAAATTCTAAAGGCATCATGCTACCCAATTTTATGCTACAGGATTACAGCAAACAAAACAGCATAGCACTGGTACAAAAACAGACATAGAGAATAATAGGAGAGAACAGAGAGCCCAGAAATAAGGCCATATAACTACTACAGTGATGTGATCTTTGATAAACCTGACCAAAACAAGCAATGGATAAAGGACTCCCTATTCATTAAATGGTGCTGGCATAACTGGCTAGCCATATGCAGAAGATTGAAACTGAATCCCTTCCTTGCACCGTATAAAAAATAAACTTGAGATGTATTAAAGACTTCAGTATAAATCCCAAAACTGTAAAAACCCTGGAAGACAACCTGGGCAATATCATTCTGGACGTAGGAACAGAAAAATATTTCATGATGAAGGCGCCAAAAGCAATCACAACGAAAGCAAAAGTTGGCAAATGGGATCTAATTAAACTAAAGAGCTTCTGCGCAGCAAAGGGAGCTATCAACAGAGTATACAGACAATTTGCAGAATGGGAGAAAATTTTTGCAAACTATGCATCTGACAAAGGCCTAATATCCAGCATCTGTAAGGGACTTAAACAAATTTACAAACACACACACACACACACACACACACACACACACACACACACACAAAACTGTATTAAAAAGTCGGCAAGGAACAGACACTTTTCATAAGAAGGCATACATGCAGGTAATAGCATATTAAAACTCAACATCACTGATCACTAGAGACAATGCAAATCAAAACTACGTCATCTAACACCAGTCAGAATGGCTGTTATTAAAACGTCAAAAATAATAAGTGCTGGTGAGACTGCAAAGATGGCACCATTGCACTCCAGCCTGGGCAAGAAGAGTGAAACTCCAGCTCAAGAAAAAAAAAGTTTCCAACTAACCATTTATTTAATCTGGTCTGACTCTTCCTGTCAGCTTATGTCTGTCAGTCAATACATACTTTTATGCTACTTTGGACCACTGATTTTTTTATAACATTGTGAGAGTGATAACTAAGTCAGTGTTTATGCCAAAACGATTTGTAAAGTGGATAGGGGTCCTGATATTTTTAAATTACTGAAAGTGTAAATTACTGGAACTTGTGGTATTGTCCTTGTTTTTTACTTTGCACATCATGATATTTCATATTAAGCAAATGTTTTCACCTGTACCCCTTAAAGACAGTTTATAAGAACCATGTAAATACTATTCTAGAATGGTCATTTTAAAAGAGTATATAGTTACTCTATATATTATTTTAATCCATTTAGTCATGTAAAAAATGAAACTACATAGAAAACTGGAATCCAAGAACTTACTTTTGAGATCTTTATTAATTGTAAAATATTTTACATATATATGAAATATAGAGTATATATTAATACATATATTTATTGCATATATACATTGATATGTATATAGTATACATATACAAATAATATACTGTGTAAATAACACATAATATGTATTATGTATGTATTGCATATTAGTAAATGTTCACATTACTATTTATGGGTATATAATATGAATACTATATGAATATATATTCACATATATGAATAATATGAATATAATGTGAATATTAATAAGTATTCACATTACTATTTATGGGATATATAATATGCAATACATACATAATACACATATGTTATATATAATATGGGATATATAATATGAGAGTATATGCTCTATAAATGAATTGAACCAGAATGTTAAGTGTAACATGTAAGGCTTAGATCTGGGTTCTTCCAACTTTCTCTATATGAGTTGTCTTATCTAAAAAAAGAGAATGATTATAGGATTATTGTATGAATAAATGAGATGATACAGTAAAGTAATAAAAACAATACCTAGTAGTTCCCAGATCAAGCTTACAGTTATTGACCATGTCCATAATTATGTTATTAACAATCATCATTTCCACCACCACCACCACCATCATCATCATTGCCATTATTGAATATAATATTTGATTTTCCTTCTCTGTATTTACCTTTGACTACCTCACAGTTCTAGTGGATGTATCACAGCTTATAAGAAAACAAACACCAGCAAATAATGCTTTCATGTCATATGGAGGCCAGATAGCATCATGCATGTTCCATTGCACCAATGAAGATTTTATACTAACTATAAAAGAAGACTGTTAGGAGAGGGTTGAGTCATTACTTGGCACCTAATTGTATTGAAGAGACACTCCTTCCCCATTAGTTGATTAAAAATATCAATCATAACTAATTTATGCTTAGTCTTTACATACATTTGAGTATTATTAACATTAAAATAGTAGCATTTAATTTTGAAAATTGTTCACTTAAAGTAAGAGAATATTTACCACTTAAATACAAGAAATATTTCAGTAATAGGAGGAATATCCCTTGTAGAGCAAGGTAAGTTCCCTCTCCTTGACTTACTTCTTAAGAGGGAGAAAATATAAATATCTGGACCCTTCCACTTATCACGAAAGACCGCATTTTACTGAGGTTTTTGCTTACTCTAAGGGAAGTTACTTTAGAACTACCCTTTCTATCAAACACTTTAAAGAAGCTGAACACAATCATTAACATGCATTGCCGTAAAACCAGCTCTACCATCAGGGTTCATATTTATTTGCAGTTATTAAAGATAGTGGATTTTATTTGAAGTTCGCAATGTGCCATTTTCCAGCTATGTGCTGAGCTCTCTAATTTAATTACTTTGAATTTTTGTCTGTTCCCATGATCGATAGATTGGTAAAACAATAAATTGTCAAACAAGACACCTAGGATTCAGTTGTGTTTATTGTGTTTAACTAGCTTTGTGCACTTGAGAAATTTCTTTAACTTCTCTGATCCTGAGGCTCTTTACTAGCAAAGTGAATGAATTTATCTCAGAGTCTTATGTGGCTCTAACAG
This sequence comes from Saimiri boliviensis, assembly GCF_048565385.1. Lineage (NCBI taxonomy): Eukaryota > Metazoa > Chordata > Mammalia > Primates > Cebidae > Saimiri > Saimiri boliviensis. The sequence continues at coordinate 271,980,562 of NC_133449.1, read as the reverse complement.
TCAGTGATTCAATATATTACAAGAAAATCACAATGACCTAATATTAGCCACAAATATATGTATTTTTGTTATTCTGAATACCAATACTCTTTAGTAGAATAAGAAAAGCAAAACTGCACAAGCAGTTAAGGCAATTTCAAGGCTATGTCTGTCTTCACTTTAAGTAGCTGAGCATAATGGGCTTGGAAAATTTGGGGGCACTTTTCTCTAATTCTATAAAAGTAAACACATGGTAAAAAATCTGAGCTACTGTGAGTCAGAATCCTATCTATACCCAGAAAAGCAATATGTAAGCAAAATCATGTGTACCATACACATATCTCCCTTAAAAATCTTCACATACTAGTTTAATTAAAGTAAACATTATTCTACTTTTACTCTATAAATGCTTAGTATACTGTTGAATCTTACTAAATATTTAATAATATTAAGAACCAACAGAGTGACAAAGTCATTTTCCTTTTATAGATACAGCTTTTTAACTGAAGTAAAGAAACCTTACCTATTAAAGCCAAATGTTTTATAACTAAAGTATTCAGAAGTCATAATCTTTACGAGACCTCCATAGCAGTATCTACATTAGCATTTAAATGGGGTGATATTTTTTTGAAACCAGTACCCTTGTTGAAATAGTATGGTAGATTAACACAAAACAATCTGTTGAGCTATGATGTGACACTTTTCAATAATATACAAAAACTGCTCTAAAATTTTCCCGGGATAGATTAATCCATTTCTGTTATTTAATAACTTTTTATTTGTCACTAGAGAAAAATTCCTTCAAAGCTCTTCTCTAATAGAACTAGTAAAGTTGACACATGTATAGTACATATCCTTTGCTTATATGCAAGATTCCATACGTATATCAGTATTTTAATAAATCTGTACAGCCATTTTAACTAACATTTGAATTATGAGGAAGGAGGTTTGAGAGCTAAAATCAGATATTTTTAACAATGAGCTTCAAGCTCGCTATGGAAAACTGAAGTGATTTTTTTCTTTATTTTTGTTTTTATTTTTTAATTAAAAATGTTATTTGAAACCTCCATCTTATTAAATTTTGTTAGCTATTTTAGTTTGCTGGAATTGCATAAATGTCATTTAAACCCTAGCTAAGGTTTAAGTAGCCTTTTGCATACCATGTGTTCTCTGAAGTAGAAAAAGCTCCTTCATGGATTGAGAGATGGAGGGAAGAGAGTCTCTGTGTGTGTGTGTACATATGTGTTTGTGTTTGCATGTGTAAAATAAAGTGTGTCATTTTCCTTGTATCTCATACCTCACAGACAGATGTTCCTCTATTGCCTAACATGTAATTCTATTTCTTTAAAGGTTTTCAAATAACAGATTTTATAATACAAAAATTTCTAAGGACTAAATGGATTAAATCTGTGAGAGAATGGATAAAGCTAATCATTAAATTCATTTCTTCCCCATAAAAATACAAACATTCCCGAGTAGAAAGCATCCACGTATCTCAGTTGATCTATTTTTGAAGTATAGTAATTTCAAAACCATACTATCCAAATAGTAAGCTAAGACAATCAATTTTTCTCATGCAGTTGCCAAAGTTTATATTTGTTTAGAGTAAAATGCATTTAGAATTGGTTAAGGTTGTCTGTCGAATACTAGATGAGAATTTTTACCAATGTTCAGGTGAACTGAATACAAATTAAAAGGTAGGTATAGTTTTTCTTATGATCTTTGATATAATTTACCTATCTCAGCAATATATCATGTATAAGTTGATTTTTAGTTCAGTGTTTCTGAAAGCACAAAAGTGTTTTAATTTAGTGCACTGTGGAGAATTTTAGCATAGCATTAAGACTCATTGTGGTTACATGTCCAGAACATCAAAGCAAAACTGCAATATTGCATTCTCTGAGATTATAATATCAAATTAGGTATAAAATGACTTGGTTTTGGCTTTTGTTTTATAAGCACTTAATAACACTAATATCTACTCACCTCTTCAAAGATGGGACACTTGCTCAATTCAAAAGAGCCAATGCCAGACAATTCATGCAATTGAACAGCATCAAATGATGATTACCGGGATGCTATTTAAGGATAAATTATTGTTAATTATGTAGGTTATGCTAATTCATTTTTTACACATGAACACAGAAGATTATGTATTTTACATAATATTATAATTATTTAGATGTCTTGGGAACTATACACAGATACCTGATCAATATGTACACACTTAATAACATTAACAACTTACCTCAGTTTAATAAATATTATGCCTAGATACCTGCAACTAAATTTTAAAAAGGAAAAACCAGTTCAGAGAAAATTAAAGCTCTGGCTTTTCTTAAGAAATCCGTACAAGACTAGGAAAAAACCGCATACAGAGTAGAAATAATACATTTACCTGAACAAAAATAACCAAAATAACTTCACATTTAGCTATGATTTGACATAATTTGAACTTTTGCTGATGACATGCAAATAGGAAACCTATGTCCAGCCAGTTCTGCTGTTTTCTATATAATGATAGGAAAATGTCAAAACAGGGAATCCCCCTTGCCACTGTAAACAGAGAAGATATTGATGATGTTACACAAAATTTATCACCACTTCCATGTTACCCAAGGCAGGATTAATTTGGAGCTCAGATTCAATCATGAAGTTATTATTGCAGCAATAAATAGTTATATTAACTGTATCACTCTCATTTTAATGAAAACAATATATAATGAACAATGTGTTAAGTTCAGATCAAAAAGCACATAGCAAAACTGCAGAATCCTAGGAGAAGTTGAAAAGCTATGATTTTATTTTCCTAAACCCAATTAACTTTTCCTCTAGTCATACAAGAAGACTATTTCTAGGTATCTCTTGCTTCTAATTGTGGCTTTGTTTTGATCAAAGAAATAGGACATTTAAACATGTCCTTTGAAATGTCTTGCAATTTGCACAATACATTGTACTCAGTCTTCGTAAATGAATTCATATCATAAATAAAATGAATTCATATCATAAATAAAATGAATTCATATCATAAGTAATTATGATATAACAATGCCATACAATGGAAGAGGACTGATAACTGTTTCATAAACTGAATTATGTGGGTTTCAAGAACTAGATGGATGGACCAGTTAGTTACTTTTTGTGTCTTTATTTCTTCCATTTTTCAAGAAGGAGATTGTATTCTACTTATAGTTTTCCTATTGTATATTTGGGGTGTGTGTGTGTGTGTGTGTGTGTGTGTGTGTGTACGCGTGTGCACATGCACTAATTTGTCTATAATTGTTCATAGGCCCCCTTTCTGAAAAGCTAGACATGATGGAAAAAACTACAGATAAACTAGAGATTCTGCATTTATTCTGTGTGGAGACTGGGTGATGGAACTCCCTGTGGTCAATCTCAGAGCAAGAGTGAAAATGTTCTACGAATGGGAAGAGTACAAAATGTCATGTTTGGTAACTAAACTGGAAAAGCTTCTCAGAAGAATCACCTGACCAGCATTACACTATGATGTTTGCAAGAAATGCATTTAAGACACTGAACTTTTGGGAGTTTTACTGAGCAATTACCATAAATTCTCCCTATTAACACACCCACACACAATACTGATGACAGTACTTTAAAATGGTGTTTAGAAATAAACAGTTCATTGTTGAAAAAGTATGGCTGAAAAAATATGTAATTATTATACACTTTGAATATTTAGAGACTTAGTATTCTTTGTACATAGTAACATGGGTGGTAATTGAAGGTTATGGTCATCAAGAGCATGATGCTGTGGACATGAGTAGTCTGGATTCGATGCAATAGAATCAGTGATAGAGGAAGTGAAACTCAAAACAAAGAGAATGGAAAGAGCAGGGTTTTTTAAATGTCATAAGAGAAAATTAGAAATAAATATTTGAAACCCATAGTGTGTCATTTAAATTTTTGTGCACATAGTAACTGATTTATTGACATATTCATCTTGTTCTTGTCATGATTATTCTATTGACCCTTGCCTTCATTTACAGAAAAGTTATATACATTTCATTCATAGTGTATTTTCCATTATTTTCTATTTTAACATTTTCACTGGCCTCATCATTTTGGCAGATATCTGGTAGATTATACCTGACATTTGTAATTTGGATAGTACTGGTGAATTGAGCAAATCAGTTCAACACAATAGCATGTATCATCTAGCCTAAGAAACATCACTGGTTACTGGGCCTACTCTCATTACACCATTAGAACTTTAAAGATCATTAAGAGAAATAATACAGTATCATTGGTTTTTTTAAGATCATAAAACCTGGGTATTCCAAATGCTCCAAAGGAAGACATCCTATGAGTCAGAAAATGCAGTGTTTGGCTTTATGTTCTTGTGTTACTTTGCTGAGAATGATGGTTTCTAGCTTCATCCATGTCTCTGCAAAATACATGAATTCACCCTTTTTTATCACTGCATAGTATTCCATGTTGTATATGTGCTACATTTTCTTTATCCAGTCTATCATTGATAGGCATTTGGGTTGGTTCCAAGTCTTTGCTATTGTGAACAGTGATGCAATCCCATTACTGGGTATATACTCAAAAGAATTATGAATCATTCTACTATAAAGACTCATGCATTAGACATCATTCAGGTAGAATTGTGCTTATGCTTACCACCACACTTCTTTTTGTTAGCCTTACTTTTTAAAATTACAGGAATCACTCTTGATTGGGTGGTCCTTAGAATTAAATATATCACAGAAATAGAACATTTTCTTTCAAGTATATTTCTCAATTTTTTACTCTGTATTGTTTCATTCAGTAGAACATAACAAATGCCTAAGCAATGTGTAAATGAATATTTTGTTTCTATATAACATGTTCATCAACAGGAAATAAACTATAGACATACACATATTTTATACTCATTCATTCTTTTTCTAGCAGCATCAGTGATGATGATGATTATTATTATTATACTTTAAGTTCTGGGACACATGTGCAGAATGTGCAGTTGTGTTACATGCATACGCATGTGCTTTGATAGGTTGCTGCACCCAGCAACCAGTCATCTACATTAGGTATTTCTCCTATTGCTATGCCTCCCCTAGCTCCCTACCCACTGACAGACCCCAGTGTGTGATGTTCTCCTTCTTGTGTCCATGTGTTCTCGTTGTTCAACTCCCACTTATGAATGAGAATATGCGGCATTTGGTTTTATGTTCTTGTGTTAGTTTACTGGGCATGATGGTTTCCAGCTTCATTCATGTCCCTGCAAAAGACATAAATTCATCCTTTTTAATGGTTACATAGTATTCCATGGTGTATATGTGCCACATTGTCTTTATCCAGTATATCACTGATAGGCATTTGGGTTGGTTCCAAGTCTTTGCTATTGTGAGCAGTACTGCAATCCCATTATAGTGTATGCACTCAAAGGATTATAAATCATTCTACTATAAAGACTCACACATCAGTGATTTTAATAGTGATCAGCTCTATCTTTTTCTGACAAAAATATAATTCTTTGACATCGTCTCAATCACAAACTCACATTATTAGGTAGGTTGCATGATTTACATACCTTAGTATGTCTTCCTCTGGAGCATTTGGATTACCCAGGTTTTATGATCTAAAACAATATATAAAAGTAGAATATACAAAGCCCACAAAATACCGGAACTGAGTTTATTATCACTGGGCTAATATTATGTCAATGAAAAGTAGGAAACTAATTTAAGCTTCTATTCCATCCATCTCTGAAAATAAACCTGTTCATAGAGTTTTGAATCTTTGCTTTGTTTCCACATGTTTGAGGTGGGAACAGAATTGGGATAGGCAAAAGACCAATTCATGGTAATTATTTTTAGAGAACAAAGAAAACAGAAAATTAAGTTAAATATTAAAGTAATTAATGGCAAAATTATTGCCTTCAACTCTGAGATCATTCTTTATACTGAACTTGAGTAGTTTACAGAAAAAAATTGCCAAGCTGAAAATGCAGCTTTGGATGTTTTGATACTTCATTTGATTCAGTGAGCAATTTTCATTGTTTAGGGCCAGGAAAATTGTGCATACCATCATAATTTGTGAAGTTAAAAAAAATAAGACATACTTTCAACTTATATTCTTATTTTTTCCTCAGGCAATGCAGCATTCTCCCAGGATATTATTCCTCACTCCTTATCATTTTGTTTCATTTTCTTTCTTTTTTTTTTTTTTTTTTTTTTTTTTTTTTTTTTTTTTTTTTTTTGAGACAGAGTTTCACTCTTGTTGCCAAGCTGGAGTGCAATGGTGGGATCTTGGCTCACTGCAACCTCTGCCTCCCAGGTTCAAGCAATTCTCCTACCTCATCCTCCCAAGTAGCTGGGATTACAGGCACATCCCACCACACCTGGCTAATTTTTGTATTTTTAGTATAGGCAAGTTTTCATCATATTGATCAGGCTGATCTTTAATTCCTGACCTCAGGTGGTCCACCTGCCTTGGCCTCCCTAAATGCTGGGATTATAAGCGTGAGCCACCACACCAGGCCCATTTTTGTTATCTATGCTGAGAAGTTAAATGCTCAATGGTTGAGGAGAAGTCTTTCATAAAGTCAAGGTGTCTACCAAAAGCCCAGTTAAAGTATTTATTTTAATTTAGATTAACTATGAGACAGTGCTGTGCCTCTTTAAGAAACAGAAATTTACAGAATTTAAAACTAGTAATGTAACAGCACAATTTTTATTGCAAGATTTGTTTTTTCCACTAGCCTGAGGGTTAGAAGAAAATGGATAAATGAGTTTCTGACTGTTGGTGATTTACCGTACCATCTAGCGGAAAAAATAATCATGGCATTTTAAAATCTATGAATCACAAATATTTATTTCTTAAGAATGCTGTTTTGGCCGGGTGCAATGGCTCATGCTAGTCCCATCACTTTGGGAAGCCAAGGCAGGCAGATCACCTGAGATCTGGAGTTCAAGACCAACCTGGCCAACATGGCAGAACCCTGTCTCTAATAAAAATAACAAAAATTAGCTGAGCATGGTGGTAGATACGTGTAATTCCAGCTACTAGGGAGGCTGAGGCAGGAGAATTGCTTGACCGCAGGGGATAGAGTTTGCAGTGAGCAGAGCCACCACATTGCAGCCTGGGCAACAGAATGCTGTTTAATAGCTGCAATGCCTTCTACAAGTTTTAATCTATGTAGTTTACAAGACATAAGTTCCATAAAGGCAGGAATGAGATCTTTTGTGTTCCCTGTTGTATTTCTGACATAGGAATTAATGGGGTAAATTAGATGACAGATAAATAAATGCCTTCTAAATTTTAAATGTTGATTGGGTAGTATATTAGTCCGTTTCACACCGCTGATAAAGACATACCCAAAACTGGGCAATTCACAAAAGAAAAAGGTTTAATGAAGAATTCACAGTTCCCTGTGGCTGGAGAAGCCTCCCAATCATGGCAGAAGACAAGGAAGAGCAAGTTGCACCTTATGTGGATGGCGTCAGGCAATGAGAGAAATGGTTTTTACAACCATCAGACCTCATAGGAATAATTTACTATCATGAAAAAGGTTCAGGAAGCACCCACTCCCATAATACAATCAACTCCCCCCAGTTTCTCCCACAACATATGTGAATTGTGTGAGTTACAATTCAAGATGAGATTTGTGTAGGGATGCAGCCAAACCATATCACATAGGGTGAAAATGTAAGGGACTCAGATTTATGTAATTTTAGAGTTGCATATTACCTTTTCACAAACTTGCTGTATTTACTGGGATAAGACACACATCCTTCTCTAGGCATCAGTCTTCTTACTTATGAAATGAGTGATTCTAATCTTCAATTGCTATGGTAACTTCAGCTCTAATGAAGTCAAGTTCTGGCTCCATTCCCAAAATTTTCACCTTTTACAGTATGTGTTCAACAATGACATGAGTCATCTGGCCTAGTTCCCAGCTGCTAGCTTTCACACACATTGTAGACACTGTCTTTCTCCTCTCACTATAATATCTGTTTGTAGATGTTTTTGGTATCATATTAAGCTATTTTTTTTTTTTTTGAGATGGAGTCTCACTCTTGTCTCTCATGCTGGAGTGCAATGGCAAGATCTCAGCTCACTGCAACCTCTGCCTCCTGGGTTCAAGCAATTCTCCTGACTGAGCCCCCTGCCCCAGTAGCTGGGATTATGGGCACCTGCCAAAACCCCCAGCTAATTTTTGTATTTTTAGTACAGACAGAATTTCACCATGTTGACCAGGCTGGTCTCGAACTCCTGACCTCAGGTGATTCACCCACCTCTGCTTCCCAAATTGCTGGGATTAAAGGTGTGAGCCACCACACCTGGCCATGTTAAGATTCTTTAACAGGCTCATCTCTCTTTCACGAAAGCCAAGGAGAGGAAATTAGACTGATGATTTTCTGTCTCCCTCAATCCTGAAGGGAATTTTTAAAACAGCACTGAAGGGAAACTTTTTTCAACTTAAACTAGGCAAACAGAACATCAGCTAAAAAGCGCACTTCAGGGATATAAGCCAAAAACAAATATTATGCTGGCTTCTTGAAGATAAGATAAAGTGCATGTTTTGCCTTAGGAAAAGAAGCACATTCAAATAACATGGTTTATTGATTCATAGTTCAGGTGCATGCTAACTTTTTTTTTTTCCCATGAAGAGAGTTTACATAAACTATCCTGATAACAACTGAATTTTATATTTATTTTACCATTAATCTAAATGAAACTTGATATTTAGTTAGTTAGATGTATATCATATTAAAATGACTAATTTTACTTCATTGCGTGTACTTCAAGTGTAGATGTTAAGAAGAAAACCACAAAACTACTAGGTAGACAGACAGATAGATAGATAGATAGATAGATAGATAGATAGATAGATTTTTTTTTTTTTTTTTTTTTTTGAGACAGATTCTCACTCTTGTCACCAGGCTGGAGTGTAGTGGCACAATCTAAGCTCACTGCAACCTCCACATCCCGGGTTCAAGCAATTTTCCTGCCTCAGCCTCCGGAGTAGCTGGGACTACAGGCATGCACCACCACGCCCAGCTATTTTTTGTATTTTTAGCAGAGACTGGGTTTCACCATGCTGGCCAGGATGGTCTGAATCTCTTGATCTCACGATCCACCCATCTCCACCTCCCAAAGGGCTGGGATTATGGGCATGGGCCACCACACCTGACCAAAATCACTATTTTTAAAGTTCATCCTCTTCATTTGGTTAATGTTTATTCATAGGTTGATGAAATAAAAAGTGCACAAACTTTGAAATTAAATATTTTCCATGTTCAAACACCTTATTTTATCTTTATATGTATTACAATAAGTCAATTTTTAAAAATCTTGATGGTTTGATACTCCCACCCTAAATCATACTAGATTCAACTAGGGAAACTAAAATTTTGGATCAAGATGATATCCAGCTTACCTAAGTGAAAAGCATATGTTTCTCTGATTCTCATTTAATAATCTCTAAATAGATTAAAGATTTTTGAGTCTGTGGTATAAACGATACTAATACTAAATTTATTGCTCAATGAGCTTTCAAAACTTTCTTGAATCCTCCCAAATTTTGTCGGACTAATTAGAAATATTTTGGATTCATTTATTCTTTTACATTAATAATATCAGATAAGGTTGCAACTCTACATTAGGATACTAGAATCATAAATTATTATTTCAGCATAATGAAATGATATCTTCTTATCACTTGTTTTGTTTTCTTTACATTATAAGGTTATGATTTGCAACTACAATGTTATGCCCTGTTTGATCTCCATGTAAGAAAAATTTAAAAATATTTTTATAGTTTCACTAAGCTGCAGGTCTTTTGCTGGGGGAAAAAAGACTTCGATATAAATGAAACACACAGGTCTTTTTCCCTAATGGCATTTGAAATCAGTAAGGACAGATACATGTTGAGTGTGGATGGAGCATGGGAATAGTCAACCATTTCCAAGTAACAATTAGTTTAGGAGAACAGCCTTGAAGTCAAAACGGAATTCTTAGCAGCTTTCTCATTATTTCCTATTCTTTAATCATTCCTTTTAAAAATAGTGCTCTCTTTTTTTCTTATTTATTATGTTCTAGAAACCTCTTCCCTTTCTCTACCCCTCTCAATCGCCTGAGTGGACTATCTTTTTTTTGTGGGGGGTGGGGGGAGGAAGTTTTCTCAATATAGTACTCTTTCCTTGGCTCTTTTCAGAAAATATATTTACTTTTTAAAATCAAAAAGTTTTGTATGTATCTTACATGTATCTACTTCCTAAATAAATGTATATATAAATAATTGTAATAAAGCAAGCAAAAACTTGATTTTAGATGTAATCAACTTCAACTTTTCAACAGTTTCCTTTGGTTTAAATCTATATCTAATATCAAAAAATTAGTTAAGGTAAGATTTCATTTTATAGGAATTGACTCAGAGAATAAACAAGAAAAGTAGACCACATTCACTAAGAGACCTTGTCTCTTGCTAAGCCTTCCTCTTCTTTCTAGTTGATGAATTCTGTGGGTTTTTAGTGGCAATTTGGCTTGACATTTTTGGATGAAAGATGTGGTCTTAGAACTGAGTAAAGTTCATTTCTATTTAGTCATAAAAACATAAATAATTGCCAATATCAGATTTAGGACTCAGATTGACCAAATGGAGCCTAAAAATCTTGGTTACCTGGGTAATTTTAACAACCAAATAAAACAACATAAAACACATAATTTTGCCTAGAAAATGAACTGACATCCCTCAAGTCATTATAAGTAAATAAAGCTCATATTAATTTAGCTTTTCCAATTGCAGCAATAGCAAAAATCGACAAATGGTATCTAATTAAGCCAAAGAGCTTCTGCACAGCAAAAGAAACTCTCATCAAAATGAATAGACAACCTACAGAATGAGAGAAAATTTTTGCAATATATCCATCTGACAAAGATCAAATATCCACATTCTACAAGAAACTTAAAAAATTTGCAAGAAAAAAACAACAACCCCATTAAAATGGGTAAAGAACGTGAACAGACACTTCTCCAAAGAAAATTTTTATGCAGCCAACAAACATATGAAAAACGCTCAACATCACTGACCATTAGACTAATGCAAATCAAAACCACAGTGAGATACCAACTTATGCCAGTCAGAATGGAAATTATTAAAAAGTCAAGAAACAACAGGTACTGGTGAGCTTGTGGAGAAATAGGAATGCTTTTACACTGTCAGTGGGTATGTAAATTAGTTTAACCATTGTGGAAGATGGTGTGGAATTTTCTCAAAGATGAAGAACCAGAAATACCACTTGACCTAGCAATCCCATTACTAAGTATATATTCAAAAAAATACAATCATCTTGTTGTAAAGATACATGCATGCATGTGTTCATTGTATCACTATTCACAATTGCAAAAACATAAAATCAACCCAAATGAGCATCAATAATAGATTGGATAAAGAAAATGGGGTACATATACACCATGGAATACTATGCAGCCATAAAAAAGAATGAAATTATGTCCTTTGCAGGGTCATGGGTGGAGGTGGAAGCCATTATCCTCAGCAAACTAACACAGGAACAGAAAACCAAACACCACATGTTTTCACTTGTGAGTGGGAACTGAACAATGAGAATACATGGGCACAGAGAGAGGAACAACACACATTGTAGCCATTGGAGAGTGGGGAGGGAGAGCATCAGGCTAAATAGCTAAAGCATGGGAGGGTTAATACCTAGGTGATGGGTTGATAAGTGCCACAAATGACCATGGCACACATTTACCTGTGTAACAAGCCTGCACATCTTGCTCATGTATCTCAGAACTTAAAATAAAGTTAAATTAATAAAATAATATTTACCCTATAAATATATATACCTAGTATGTGCCCCAAATTAAAAATAAAACATTTTAAGTTTTGTTGAAAAAATAGCTTTCCATAAAAATACAAAAATAAACTTACCAAGTTAATACTCTACACAGAAACTGAATTCAAGATTACCTTTTAATAATTATTAGATAAATACTAGGAAACAGATTCTGCCTAGAAACCTCAACTTGTTAGCCAAATTATTAATTGTATCTATCAAATGTGACATTAAAAATTGTAAACACAAATTTCTTTCCTTTTTCAAAATGACAATACTGTTTTGTATTGTTCATTTTCACATTTTTTGTTTATTTTATTATTTGAAATTATTTCACAAATGTATAGTAGATTTATTAATCTCTCACTTTCCATAAAGACAATTTTTGTCTAGTCAAGTTGATTGTAAATTCCTTGGGATGATGGAATCCCCCAGAATTCAATTTTCTTTATTTCTGTAAACATCTACTGTGTTAATACTGAGCGAATTGCTTCGAGCTATTATCACAGTTGAGGTTTATAGAATGAAAGTAGATCATAGAGGAAAAAACACTTGGTTATTGAGTAGTTCACTCAAGCCCTAAATTTTTATAATCATTGAATATATTAAAACATTAATAATTTGCACCATTAATCAGGCACTTTCAGTAAAGCATCCATTTCTTCCTAGAGTGGAACTCTTCATTCTTCAGCAGATGAGCTGTGGTGAGTGAACTCCAACTGGATTGTACTTAACAAAGACACACCATCCTGCTATGACAGATATGCAGCATGACTAGTTCCTACATCAGGACCTTTCTAGTAAGCTGAAGTATGATGTCTCTTGCTAGTCATTGTTTGACAATTGCACAGAAGGTTAAGTGGCAAAAAGATTAGTGTTTTTGGACATTTGGACATCAGCAATATTTCTGACAAATAAAAAGTCATTAGTTTGCTGAAAATTTTAATGAAATCATGATTAATAAATGCCTCTCAAAGGTCTACATTAAAGTCAGGGCATTTGGGTGATAAATGTAAACATGCAGACCTTTCTTTGCCAAAAGCTGTGTGTTTCACTTGCATAGCTACACTGATTGATCTGTCCATTATTCTAATACGTAGTTTATCACATCAAGGGGGGCCATTCATTATGTGCATTGTATAGACAGGGAGTTCTAAATAGGAAAATTTTTAGGAGAGCTATCAGGTTTTCAAAGTACTGAAATTCTTTCTTCATTATTTGCAAAGTAATGAGATGAGATTTGAAAACATCAATACCAAAAACAAAACAAAACAAAACAAAAATCTCACATTTTATAAATTTAATTTACTTGAAATCATTTTTACACAGTCCTGCTTCAGGTAGCATTTCCATTGCCCTCATTGTTTTCTTTCCTCATGAGGAGTCCACATGTTAAACTTAAAGCAGTCAGAAGTGGGATGGTGTCCCAATTCTCATCAAATGAAAATTCTGTGGCTATATTGCTTTAAATGTAAACAGCAGTATGCACTATTACATAAAAGCTTATTGAATTAAATTATAGATTTGGTATTCTTCTATTTAAAAAGTGAAGCATTGAATAGTATAACATATTTAATTTGAAATCATTTATTCCTGGATGTGGTCATCTATATGATGAAATTCTACTGCTATATGTTGATGAAATCTAGAACTCAGTAAATACATTTAACAGTTCCCATGAATATCTTGTAAGGAAAAATGCATGCTTTCATTGAAGATAAAAACTGTTGTGATGAATGGGATATTTCTCGAGTTTTTGATGTGTAATTGATTTTTGGAAAGCAAAGAATTTGAATATAACCTTCAGATAAACAGAGAAGGCAGTACTACAGAAACACCTTTACAGTTTTAGAGTTATATACAGAACAGATGACTGAGAATACTGATTAATTGATAGCACCAAATTTTATGCCTCCACAGTATACAATCGCTTAACTACATTTTTGTTCTCATCAATAGAATAATAATAATTTAAAAATATTAAAAACTTTCTCAAAAATTTGTGAGAAATACACTTACGACATTCTCCTTTCAAGTACAACCTTAAAAGTATGTCTCCAGTCATGAATCAGTTAATCTATTTCTGTTTGATCTGCAGAAATAATGTGCCCCTTTAAAGAATCAAATGTTTGACACTGTTTTCTCAGAGATATTGTAAAAATTAAGTAATTGGAAATTGCAGGTATTCATTTGAGAATAACATGTAATTTAGGTAAGTAAATAAAGCTATCAAAAATTATACCACGAAATCATTTGTGAGATTATTTCTTATATCTTTGAGTAGCACTATAATCAAAAGATTGCAACTGAGAAACACTCATAGCATTAGCTTAAACTTTTTTTTAAATCCCAAAAGTGGTTCTATATTATATTCCCAAAACTGCTTCATCGACTTTAAGGCTACATTTAGTAAATGCAGTCACTATTTTGGCTTCAAAAAGGCATAGAGTAATTTGGAGGCTTCTAAAAATTGATTTATAAATTCTATCTTAATACCTAAAATTGTTTTTCTTTTGGTTAAGTATTTTTCATTGCAACTGTATGACTAAATTCCAGTGGATCCTACAACTCACCATTTACTGGGGATTATCAATGCACACAAGGACTATTCTGAATATTTCAAGTATTTTAATTTAGTATACATAAAATATACCTTTCTTTATTTGCATCTATGGATAGTATTCATTTAGCTTTTCAATTCCAACAGCTGGTATCCCTCCTGCCCTTTTGGCCACACCACTCGTGGTCCCTTTCTGGCCTGTAATTTTAAAGCACCTGAGTTTCTGAGAAAAGCGCTTTGATCCTTCACCTAAGTACTTTTTTACTGCGTCTCTAGATGATTATATAAATTCTTTCATGGTGAGAGAGAAATTGACTCATCTTACCTACAGCTTTGTCCATAATATTCATTGAATTTTAAGTAGCAAGGAGTCAATTTGATATCACCAGAATTTAAATGTCTTTAAAAATATTCTAATTTTCTTAGACACCCATTTTTAATCAACAAATATTTTTCACTTGAATCAATCACCTTATTATGTGAGAAAATACATGTGAGTGGATCAAAGATTAGACCATAGCCAAGATATTCATGTCATTAATGACAGCATGGTAGAGTAGAAAGAGTGCCTTGAGATGTCACATTCCTACGTTAAAGTTTTGTCTTGCTCCTTAACTAGGTAGCCTTGAGTAACGACCCACTCTCTCTAAACTCTAGTATCCTACAAGGTGAGACGTTATTTTTACCATCTTATCTCTAAAATACTTTTTAAATGGCTGATGTATAGAGAAAGATAACTTACTCTTCAATTAACATTTGAAGCAATGGAGTCGTATTAAAAATGCATAGAGTTTGCCTTTTCTTTACTAAAATAGAACTGTAGTATGTTAACTAAAATGCAATCTTGAAAATAAATATAACAAATTAAAGACCAAAAATGGTCCTTTCTTTATACTTACTAAGCTAACAATAAACCAGAAAGCAATGAGGACAGTTAAGCAGATACATTATTGACTTTTTCCTCCAATTACATTAGGTCTAATCTGTACATTCACTCTCCTAAATGAATATGAATATGAATTCCCAAAGGCATTGCTAACAAGATTTAAGAGAAAGGTTTCTATATCATTACACTAACAGGTTTTGCATTAGCTGACAGCTGCAACACATAAGTTAAATAAAACTTTATTGATATGTTAACACACTACACAAAGTACAGCAAAAAATGGATTTGTTAGATGGACGAAAATAATAAATATTTGCTCTGAATCAAGTATTTGCATTTATTAGAGAAATGCTCTCATCTGATTTTTAATTTTTGAACATATGCTTTGTAACAGCAATAAGCAAATGAATTAAATGTGAAACTTCAGTCATTATGAAATAGGTGCTTTATATATATATATAATATCGTCTGGATGGATAGTTAAAAGCTTACAATGAAAACTAAAGAGAATATGAGAAAACCTTATTAATCCTGAGTCTGTTATTAATGAACAGTGTTTTTTATGTAAATTATATACTCTTTTTCTCCACTTTTGGTTGTCTTATTATTAAAATAAGGTTTCCAAGGTCCCCTGCAAACTATAAAGTTCCATAGTACCATCATAATCTAAAACTGAGAAGACTCAAATTGCCAAGTAAGAATAATTTAAACAGAAAATAGCTTAACACAGAAAGCATCTTGTCGACAAAATGTCCATGTATTTGTTGCTGTCTCCTTTTGCTTTTCAGCAATTTAGTCAAACATGAGTCATGCTTTTATGGAAAACGTTATGATCAGCATATTTTATAAAGCAAAACAAAACAACTCTAGCAACACTCTTCAATGAATTGTTCATGAACACAAATCAGGGGACTTTATTTCTGATAGACCCATGAAATAGTACTTCACAGATTCAATAAAACACTTTTCTGTTTGAGCTCCATAAGCTATCAGATTGCTAAGAGTTTTTGAGTTAACCTCAGGAAAAGCTACAGTTCAAGAAAAGGCACTTACAAAAAAGGGAGAAAAGTCTTTTGACATTGGCAATTATTATACCATAAAACCAAAGTCCAGCCTTCTACACATCAACCGAGAATGAGATGGTAAAAGTGGCAAGCTTTGCCATTAAGTAGAAGACACATCAATTGACAAAAGAAATAGAGGTTATGGGGTTGATAGCTCTTGTATTGCAGCTGATACAGTTTGGAGAAGTGATGCAGAGTCAACTGTTCTCCCTGGAATGTGAGGAGCCAAATATAGGTAGCGATAAGTTGGTAAGTAACTTGGCATGCTTCAATTATCATTTACATATGACATATTTTTTTCCTTCCAAAGCCATGATGTTGATAACCATTAGTCTGTAAATTTTCTATTAGCATTACACACTGGGGTCTGTCGGGGGGGGGGGGAATAGGGGAGGGACAGCAGGGGGTGGGGAGCTGGGGAGAGATAGCATGGGGAGAAATGCCAGATATAGGTGATGGGGAGGAAGGCAGCGAATCACACTGCCACGTGTGTACATATGCAACGATCTTGCATGTTCTTCACATGTACCCCCAAACCTAAAATGAAATAAAATAAATTAAAAAAAAAAAAACAAATAAAACCAGTTTCATAATCTGTAATGGTTTTCTAAACATTTCAAGCTGTACATCACCTAAATTGAAACTTAAAAAGAAAATGACTACCACTCTTAAGTGAACATAGACCTGTAGTTATTTATAATCATTTCAAGTAAATACATATATAAATTTACATATAAATATAAATAAAATCATATGTAGACATGTAAATTCATATATAAAGATATACAAGTATTTTGTTCATTGCAAATATTTATTATTTTTGTTCATCTAAATAATTCATTATTTGTTGTAGTGTTTTTAACATATTAATAATAAAATAACAATCCATAAATAAATTATAAATATACATGCACTTGAAGGTATTTTATTACCTTAGAAGTTCTTTGTTTTTTGCTTAAAAATTAGCAACAGTTTGTTCATAGGATCAAAGAACAGGAAAAAGTATAGTGCTGATTTCATCCATATGAAAATCTTGTTTATCAATTATCTTAGGGCTAAATTAAAAAAGGAATGTAAATGCTAAAAGTATAACAGTGACTTGATTATATTATAAAAGAAACACCCAATCTTTATAAGTAATACCATTGAAAGTTTCATTAAACAGATAAAGTGATATTTCTTTATAATTTTCTCCAATGTGCCCTACTTGTCAATCATTGACAAAAACGGAGTGTGAATGTGGCAATCACTACAGCACTGACATTTTTCAGGGTCACATTTAAAATTTGCCACACATAATCACAGAAGGGAAGCTTGTGAATAACTATACTGGTTATATGATTATCTGCTCATTACTTCCACATACTATATTTTATATAAGGATTCTTTCATACAAGCAAAACCAAAAGTTTTCAAAAGTATGACCACAATAGGGGTTATTGCAATATTTATGTTGAAGGAGTAGGGCAAAATGCCTAATATAGGTGCAGTTCATCTTGTTTTAGTATGGTATTAGTCTTCTTTGACAATGTTTTGAGTATTTAGACTTGTTGTTTTATAATTAGATAATTTGAAGCAACGATGACATTTTGTGATAAAGAAAGCAAGAAGCAATGTAAGGACAATAATTTATTTGCATGTGCATCGTAGTTGGTAAAGCACTTTATATACACATTATTTCATTTATTTATTACCAAAATTATGTGAGATAGTAAAACAACTTTTGATCTTCTCCATTTCACAGATTAGGAACCTCGTGTTTGCAAGGTTGTGATCCTAAGATTTAAAAACTGTTAATTAGTAGATCCAAGCGTAAGCATTTATTCCTGCTGTTGTCTACTCTTCTTCACTATTCTCCAAACCCCACCAACAATTCAAATCACCTTAAGTACTCTGTGTATGTGCATAGACTCTCTCCCAGGCTAATTAAGTAAGAAATTCTTAGGTTGAAATCTAGTGATGATTTATTTAAAACTCCACAGGTGATTCATGCATAAAGGACAGAGTTAAGACCCAGGCCTTTATACCAACTATTCTGACACCAAATTTCTGCCTCTTTCTACCCTCCCACAGTGCTTTTGATAAACAACACCTGAACATAAAATAAGCCTACTTGGTCCAAAAATGCAGCCTTTGACATAAGATAGGACAATGGCAAACATTATCAGTTTTAGAGGCAAGCAGTGTAAATTTCAGTATCTATTTGGAGACTTACTAACTGTGTGAACTTGGGTGAGTTTTAATGTCACTGTATTCAACTGTTATTATTAAATGGGTTAATTCACGTTTAGATCAGTACTTGACAAACAAACATTTAAAAAACAACACAATCATGATGTTATGGACTAAATGTTTGTGTGGCCGTAAAATTCATATGTTGAAGCCATAACCCTCCATAAAATGTTACACTATTTGGAGGTGGGAGCCTTTGGTAGGTAATTCATTTTGGATGAACTCATGAGAGTGAGGCTTCTGTGATGGTGTTGGTATCATTGTAAGAAAAAGAAGAAAAAACAACTGTCTTTTCTCCATGTGAGGATACACTGAGAATGTAGTCATCTTTAAAATAGCAAGGGGGTCCTCACCAGAACCTCACCATTTTGAAACCCTGATCTCAGACTTCCAGCCTCCAGAACTGTGAGAAAGACATTTCTGTTGAGTTAACCATTCAGGCTATGGTATTTTCTTGTGGCAACCTGAGCTGATTAATATGCATACTTTACAGCTTTGAACATACTTGAAAATAATTTCAAGTCATAGTTCTAAACCAGAAGAATATCTGGGCAGT
The DNA here is from genome assembly GCF_048565385.1 of Saimiri boliviensis. NCBI lineage: Eukaryota > Metazoa > Chordata > Mammalia > Primates > Cebidae > Saimiri > Saimiri boliviensis. The sequence goes on along the minus strand of NC_133449.1, from coordinate 271,961,454 downwards.
CTAAAATTCTTAAATTTATACCAGATCACAATAGGAGAATTTTAAAATTTCTCTAATAAGAAAGTAAATCCTTCCAATTTTAAACTTAAAAAATCTATGTTTTTCTGCCATCACATTTATCTGCAAATTACAAGCCTGTGCTCATGTACCTACTGCTTTCTGAAGGCTGCTTTGCTCTTCATGTTTATCTCAGATTCTTTATAACGACGGAACTGTGGAAGGTGTTTGCTTATGTGAAAAGCAGAGTTTTAAAGTCTTTGTTAGAAGAACTGCATGATTAAGGAATAATAACTGAGTAATTGGGCACAATTGAGAATCCTATGTTTAGATATTTATTTGAAACATTATTTTTTTAAAGGATGACTTTTGAATACTCAATACATTATTCACAGGAAATAAAAGAACATTCATAAGAAAATAAAACTGTGTTTTTACTTATTTATCAATATTTATTTTAAGTTACAGGGTACATGTGTAGATATGCATGTTTGTTACATTGGTAAACATGCGTCATGGTGGTTTGCTGCACAGACCAACCCAACACCCAGGTATTAAGCCCAGCACCCATTAGCTGTTCTTCCTGATGCTCTCTTTCCCCCCTTTTCTTGACAGGCTCCAGTGTGTGTTGTTCCCCTCAGTGTGTCCACGTGTTCTCTCCAAACTATGTACATGGAAAAGAAATTTACTAATGTTTTAAACAAATGAAAGTTATTTCAGTGTTATACAATAGAGTGGTTATTTTACGTAAAATTAAACATCTTTGCTCTAAAATCTATGGACAATTTTCTACTAATTTTCTCTCTAACCTCTCTATCTGTTCTCAGAAACTCTTTTTCTTCACTCTATTCTCTCGCTTATAAACTTTATTTTAATTTTTTTCACACAGAAAAGTCTAATTTCTGGACACTTTCTAATGTCCACATATATGCTCAAGGTGCATTTTTTCACCTCTCAAGTTTTATTAAAGAAATCTATGAAACAATTAGCCATGTACTTTTTAGAATCAAAGAAAATTAATAAGACAGGTGAAATTATGTTTTTTTTTTAATTTATAAGTATGCACCCCACTCAGGGACCATGATCTTCTATTTGTTATTGCTTTTATTTGTTTGGTTGGATATAGGATTATCTGTGCAGAGATAACAAAGTTGAAATTCAATGTTTATAGGGTATTCAGTAAATGCCTCTCTGGGAAAATTATCTATAAAATGTCTGGTACATGATCAGTAGGAAGCAAATGCTAACAATAAAATGATTTCTTGTGTGTGCTTGTTGAAGCTGCTAATCTGAGATCAGATTGGGCATTTTATTTCTGTTTGGCCATGTGTCCATGCTATGTAAATTTCCCTGACTAGCTTTGTAGAGTCCCCGCAGACTTAGGAAGCAGCAATACTGCATGGTTAGCTTTTTGCCGGTCACAGTCACAGCTTGAGAGGCAAGAACTCTAAGGGCTGCCGCTTGTTGCTTGTAAAATAAATAATGTGTTCTTGGAAGCTCATGTAGTCAGTAACTATCCCCCACCAAATAAGGTGCTATACTATTTGCCAGCATCTCCCCTTCTAAATTCAGAGTCGTCATGTGCCTTCTTCGGAGAAATTACTGACAGGTATCTTCGTCTTCATTCCATCATGTCTCATCTTCAGACAACATTGAAAAATTTTCTAATATTTAACTATGTAAATGGTAACCTTTCAATTTAACAAGACCAATGCCTCTGACATTTTTATATATTTTTAGTTATTTTAACAGGAATCTGAAAGACGAATTAGGTGTCTGCATTTTGTAGAAATTTTGCATTTTGTAGAAGCTTTGTAAAGGCTTATTAAACAGGAATTTTTCTTATAGTCAGTTGATTGGCAAATGTATATAGAAAAAATATTGAAAACTAGAAGACTTCAAGGAAGTCACAGGCCACTAAAGTGATACCTTAAATAACCAAGAATAGTCATACATAGCACTAGCTAAATTAAATGAGGTTAATATCCTAGTTTCTGATAAATATATTATATTCAACACAAGGCATTCTTATGCGGGTCATAAGGCATGGTTCTTAGTACTTTAAAGGACTATAGCAATTTAACATAAATTTATATTTATTTATAATCTAGCACATAAAATAAAGATTTAAATAATTATGAGACAAAAGTTATATGGTGTTTTAAATTCTATGGCTGTCAAAAAGGAAGTACCTGATGCCTAGTTTGAGTGATTAGGTTAAGCTCCTAGAGACAGTAATATTTATGACAACACTAATTAGAGGTAAGATGTAAGCAGGAGGAGATAAGTGAAATTTAGATGAGGAAAACTGCAAAAGTAAAGACAGGGTCAAGTCTGGGCCAAATATGTTTGAAAAAAAGTCTATGAAACTTGCTAAAATTTAGATTATACAAAAAGAGGTGAAGAACTTATAGGAAGATACGTTGGATGACACAAATAGAACTGGAAAAGCTATTAGCTGTCTTGTTGACAATCTGTGATAAGTTGAATATTAGCAACAAGTAATATACACTGAATTGCTACTATAAAATTTGATTCAGAAGTGGTGTTCCAAAAGGTTGGCTGGATTCAATATAAAAGCCTGCAGACAAAACAGGGTATACACAGAGAGAAAAGAAAACAAAGATAAAACCATAAAACCTCTCAGTTAAAAGGAGCCAGTAATCAAAATTTGAAAATATTTGGAGAAATATAACATTAAGAAAAGAATAAATATAGAGTCAAATGCTGGAACAGGACCTCATTACAGATGAAACTATTTGTGCTGAATATTTTGAAGAATAGTTTAAAGTAAGTATAATTGCTGGATTTAGAAAATAAAATAAGTGCAAAACCTCTATTTAAAAAGAATTCAAATCATATAAAACAAGAATTCTCATGATTAAAGTAAAATATGTGATTTCTTAAAAAGAGGAATTCATTGAAAACATATAATTTAAAAATAAATAAGTGGGATTAATTTTCTATTAGATATGGTAAATGGGAGGCTAAAGGAATTAAATCTTTCAGAATTTTTAAAAAGCGAAAGTCTTCAAATTTAAAACAAACTGTAATTGGTGAACAGGAGAAATGAAGATCAATCCTTGTGCATGGAAATTCTAATGAGACTCCAGTGTACTAAAAATAAAGATATGGAATATAGAATGCTTACAACAAAAATGATAACTTTACCTACTTTCCAAAGCAATTGAACAGGAAGATCATTACAGTGATAATTTTAAACTACAGAAAAATCCACAATGATTTGTCCAGAATTTTATTCCCAGCTAATTTACATTTCATAAAGAGAAGCAAAATAAAGACACTTGAAGATATACAAAAACTAAAAAGAGTTTAACATATATAACCTATCAATAAAAGAAATAAAAACAAATGTACTTTAGCTAGCTGAAAAAGTAAACCCAGAGGAAAAGCACATAAAGCAATTTAAAAAGTAAGTATTAAAATTAATAAATACATAGCTAAATTGAATACGTTGTTTTTAAGAAATAGAAACTAAAGAAAATGAAACTAAACTACACATACACTTTTAGTTATAGCATTTCTATTCTACCACATAAATGAAATAACAATGTTAACAGTTTATATAGGAGGAAATATGGCTTTTGGTGAGCAAAAAGATGGTTAGATTAATAAGAAACTTAAAATTTGACAAAGGAGAGAAATAGCATGTGGTTCAGTACTAATAACGTGAATAGTAAAATAGCAAGCTCAATACATTTGAGAATCATTACAACGTGATCTACAATGTTTGACAACAAAAAAGCAATAGTAGTATTAATAATACTAATATTTAACTATCTACTTAATTTGCAGAATCAACTCATGTCAAAACACATTTATTTTTCAATTCTTTTAAAATTTTTTCAATAGTTTTAGTGTTAGTATGTCTGTTTTTACTACGTCTATTCAAATATCTCTCATAGTGACAAAGTGTAATCTTTGTCAAAAGAAGCTTATTACCAAAAGAAATGTGATGAGGAAATATAACTCTTCTATATGTCAAGGAAATGTGATGGTAAAAACAAACACAATTTGTTATTTTAAGCATTTCATTCCAAATAGGAGTCTTTCTGCATGAGAAATCATTTGTTTTACTCTTGGGCAGCTGTGCACCCTGTGGAGAATGAATACATAGAGAATGTAACCTTTCTGGAGTCTTCATTTTAATCACACTCTTGCCTAAACTCCATTTTATTCCTCGGAGACATTAGTCATCCTTAAAGAATGCCTTCTTGTAATAAAAACTGCACTGCATTGGGTTTAATGTGTTGACTTTTGCGATATTTTTGTTGGGAATATTGCATTCGAGAATAATGTAGAGTACTTTACTTTATAATCATGTTTATGTTAGGAACTCTGCAAATGAAGGGAGGGTCACACAGTTGCCATCTGCAGGTTTTGCAGACATCTCACACATCTGTTATTGCTTCATGAAAGGCATGACATGTACACATAAGTTCCAAGGCTTTTGATTATTCACACAAGAAATGATCGATTAGCTGCTAAGAAAGTGGGTTTAAAAAATCTTTTCCTGAGGAAAGCAGAGCAATAAAAGAGCATTTTCTCAACCATCAATATATCTATGGGCAACAATGTTTAGAATATGCAGGCTAGAGTACAAGAAAAGAACCACTGTTACTCCTGACATTGATTTTTTTTCAAATAGTTATAAATATTTGACCTCCACCCTCATCACCAATATTTCTATTTCTGTTCAGGTTAAAGTTTTATCTTTCCCAAAGTAAATCAGTTGGTGGGAGCATCTGATAAACCTTTTGCATCATCCTTCTTAATCTCTGTAAAGAGGCATCACAGTGCTTGAGTCAAATGCTTAGCTCCCTTACAGAGAGGATTCAGAAGAAAAGTAGGTTATAATTCTCTCTCTCTCTCTCTCTCTCTCTCTCTCTCTCTCTCTCTCTCTGTGTGTGTGTGTGTGTGTGTGTGTGTGTGTGTGTGTGTGACAGAGAGTGTGTATTGGAAGAAAGGATAGGAGAGGGAAGAGAGAGAATATGATGTGAGTTAAAGAGCATAAGCAACACACTGTAACATTCATTAAACGATCATACTAGAATTCATGATGGGTTCTGTTTGAAATTTTCTCTAAAAGCAGATATTTGTTTCCTAAGTCTGTGAACTCAAGTCTCCCAATCACTGGCAGTCTAAGAGTTTTGTTACAGGAACATTTCTCTGGGACTGAGGAAATCTCATAAAGGTTCTTAATCACAATGTGTTTTTTACTTATGTATTTGTTTTCTGTTGTAATCGTAACAAATTACCACAAACATCGTATCTTAAAACAGCTCAAATGTATTCTGTTTAGTCTGTTTCACTGTGTGACAGTCAAGGTGTCAGCAGGGCTGGTTTCTTCGGAGGCTCTAGGGGAGACTTCAATTCACTCCATGTACTTTGCCTTTCCAGCTTGTCGTGGCTGCCTGTATCCTTTGGCTTATGGACACTTTACGTATCTTCAAAGTACAAAACTCCAATCTCCGCTTCTGTCATAATATTGCCTTTTCCTTTGCAGCCCCTCCCTGATCACCTGCTTCTTTACTTTGAGTACTCCCGTAATTACATCATACCCACCTGGATAAACCAAGATTATCACCCAAACTCAACATCATCAATTTAATCTCATCTGCAAAATTGCTTTTGCCATATAAGGTAACAAATTAAAAAGTAAATATTTGGGGAGTCACATTTACCTATACCTTAGTACTTAAAATAACTGGTCTAGAAAGTAGGTATTTTATTTTTATAGGCAGCAGATTCAATATAAACCAACTGTTTATTCTGAACTTAGGATGCAATTAAAAAAAGGCACAGATATCTGGACATATATGTCTTGTACTTACATAGTGCTGTGTAACTTACATAAATGTATGTATTAGAAGGAAAGGAATACAAATCAATTAGCTCAGCTCAGCATTAGAAATCTTGAGAAAGAATAATTAAGCCTAAAACAAGAAGAAATATTTAGAATGCAACTCAACAAAATTGAGGAAAATAGAGAAAATAAATAGAAGCAAAAGCTACTTTTTCAAACATCAATAAAATGTATAAAACTCTAGCCAGGCCATTCAAGAAAAATGTTAAGGACACACAAATCACAAATGTATATTTAAAAAAGTTTTCTCTATTCATACTTGTACTTTAAAAATTTAATAAGGAAATAGTATAGGCAACTCTATGCACACAAATTTAAAAATATAGATGTGATGAGCAAATTCTTTGAATGACATACCTATCAAATTCATATAAGGAGAAAGAGATATTATGGGTAACTCTTTATCTACAAAAAATTATTAATAATTGACTATCTTACAAATAGAGAACACCAATCACAGATTTCATTGATGAATTCTTTAAAACATTTAACAAGAAAATACATTTATTTTTTGTAATCTTCTTAAAAAATAGAAGCAGAAGGATCAATCCTCGCTCAGTCTATAGGGCTAACATTACCCAGATAAAGTTGTTAGAAGAAAGAAAACTACCAACTGGTATCTCACAGAAAATGCAGGCAAAAATTCTCAACACATCCAAACATGTATGAAATAAATTATATAACAAGATCAAGTGGAATTTATTTCAGGTATTCAAGGTTGTTTCACTATTCCCACTACATGTAATCTACCATGTCAGCATGTTTAAGAAGAAAAAAATCATATTATCATATCCATTGATGAAAAGAAAGCGTGTGACAAAATACTACATCCACTAATGATCTCATGATAAAATTTTCACAAATATTCCAATTGAGAAAAAATATCTAGCAGTGCTCCTTAAAACTGTCTATGTCATTGAAATCAGTGAATGTTTGAAAAACTGTCACAGATAAGAGAAGACTAAGGTGACATGATGACTAAATGTAATGTGGAATCCTGGATGGAATTCTGGGACAGAAGAGGAACATTAGATAAAAGTAAAGAAATCTGAGTAAAGCAGACATTACAGTTAATCTTTATGTATCTGTATTGGTTTATTAATTGTAACCAGTATGCAATACTAATATGAAGTACTAAGTGTAGGAAAAACTGCATACGAGGATATACAAATTATCTGTACTATACTTCATGACTTTTCTGTAAATCTAAAGCTACATTAAAAATTTAAAAATTTTATTTGAAAACAATCATCAAAAAAATTGAATGTGTTCATGTATTTCTCTCAGTTTTTTTTTCCAAAAGAATATAATTTCTGCCACAAATAGAACTGGTGTTATTTTGGGGAATGTTGAGGGTACTCATTAATTTGGAAGACTAAGAAGGAGAGTTGAAAATAAAATATTAAATAGCAGTCTTGCAACTTACAAATATAATTTTGGTCAGTTGCTATGATTGTTGAAAAATCAGCTTCTAATTTAGCCTTTAAAATATTTGTCCTTACAAAAAAAGAACTGGAAGGTTTCTCCTCTCCTGTAACATTTTTTAGCCTGAAAATTTTCTTGCCTTTTGTATTAAGATTTTAAATTATTTTTAAACCTAAACAGATTCAATGAGTGTATGATTATTAAAGTAACATGTCTTTATTTTAAATAATTCTTTTTAGCATAGCAAAAGTGTGTGAGTGTGTATTTTGACAGAAATGCAGCAGCTCAGAATAAGGAAGAAGTCATATAAAAATACGACTGCTTCTTCGAAAGTAGAGCCAAGTGGCTATCTTCCACATGCTCCATGAAAAAAAAAAAAATGGTTTAGCTATGGAGAAATTATCACTTCATTTCATTTATTCTCCTTTCTTCAATACAAGAGGCACTAAATACATTATTTTTCACGTACTCAAAGGTGTTGTGTGTGTGCACACATGCACATATGTATTTATTTGAAATATTGGAGTGACTTTTATTTCCATTTAATACCTTATAAATCGGATGCATTTAGGAAAAACTAAACAGTACTGTTTTATTGAGGAAGACACACAAGCTGCTTACTTGAACACTGTGGATACTGAAGACAGGAGACTAGCATTGTGGGTTGTCTTGTTTCCCAACATTACTTTTCAAGAAGTTAACAAATGAGGATCGATATCTTTAAAATCAAAGTCGAATCATCTTATGAGTTAATCCTCTCAACATAATCCAGCAACAATTGTTGTCCTTGCTTATTATAAAATATTCTCAGTGATTATAAAATGCATTACCTTCCAAAGAAGCAAATTTATCTTTAGACATTTCTGCAAGTTGGAAAATCTCTCCTAAATTATGGAGTGGGTTATCTTTCTCTTAGTCTCTCCTTCCTTTGTCTATGCTTCTGGGCTGCATTTTAAAAAAGATAAAGAAGAAAATTCTAACCTTTTGTGTCTTGGTGTCCTCTGCAATTCATCATCTTGATAACTGTCCTCAGAATGCTTTCTGAAGTGTCCATATCTATAAGAAGGTTAAGGACAGAAAATAGATTTATGAAATATGCTATAAATTCTGAAAATTGTGAGAGTGTTTTTTAAGGAGCAGATTTTGAAGATGACTAATATTATTCTTGGTTTAAGTTGATTGTAGTAATATCACTCTTTAAGAAATAATACTGAGGTAACAAATTACCCACAGTTTTAAAGTCCTATGGGCACATTTAACAACACTTATTATCTATAATTTTTTAATTAGAAATTTTGATTGACACAAAGTATAGATATGCACATTTCTTGTACATAAATGTAAGTTTATTGTCAAATAAATAGTCTATATTTTAGTTATTTTTATAAAAATTGAGATGATAAAACAGATAAAACATTTTAAATGATTTAAAAATTATGTATTTGCTAGATAATACATTTGTTAAATTTTAGCTACCATATAGCAATCAGTATATTTATTTTTCAGAAAACTTATGAAAATATTAATTTGAAGCACTTTAGCTTTGTTTTTTTTTTTTTCTTTTTTCCTTTTTTAAAGTGCATCTTAACAGGGCGTGGTGGTTCATGCCAGTAATTCCAGCTATTCAGGAGACTGAGGCAGGAGAAATGTCTGAGCCTGGGAGAGGGAGGTTGCATTGAGTTGAGATTACACCACTGCACTCTAGCCTGGGTGACAGAGCAAGACTCCATCTCAAAAAAAAAAAAAAAAAAAAAAAAAAAAAAAAAAGTGTCTTGGTTACTTGGCTTTTTCTCTTCCACGTACATATTTATATATATGTAATATATAGATCATATATGTTTTTAGAGTTTTAAAAATTTAACAACTTCGTTAATTTCTCCATGTTTTACTTTTCTTAGTCATATTTATCTGCAATTTATGGCAATAACAACCACAGTAATTTGTCACATAATAATTACGTTTCTCAAACTTGAAAGCTTTATTAGAGGCAAACAGCATATTAAAACAGAAATTGAAAGTTGAACAAAGAAAGAAAGAAAAAAATTGGTGTGACTGGTTCTACAAAACACTATGGATTAATTTTTACTTTCACATCATAAACTTTACATCTGGACAGAGGAATTCATTGTGTTGCAGGTTAAGCAACATTAAATTTTAAAATACCACCATGATTTCATCCTATGAGCATTTGCAAAACTTTTATATTTTAGCCCAGTTGCATATTTAATGGCTTATACTCTACTAGGCAGCAGCAGCATTATGAAACTTCTGAATAATTGAGGTCTATGATAATGACATATAGGAATGTTATTAGGATTTTTCATTTTTTATTACAGTCAATTAGACACTGATATGCTAATAACTTTTGAGATTGTGCATTTGTCTGCTTAAAAGAGCAGGCAGGAAATAATTATCTGTGTTCTCAGCCATAGACTAGAGAAATATTCACAACCAAAATTCCAAAGATCTTGTTTACTCAGCAGATTAAGGGAACTCTGGTGACAAGAGGGACAAATGTTTTAGCTATTATTCACTATGCCTCTTAAATAACGTTAATGAATGCAACATGTAAATTACTACTTCTAGTAAATCTGTACCTTTTAGAAATTTATGCCTTCTCAGGTAAAACACAGGCATATGACTTCAAGGAAAAATTTGGGGCTCTCGGGGTCTTATTTTGTCTGCAATTGTAGTTTACAAAAACTATGTAATATCAGTATTAGGTAATTGCTAATGAAATAGCTAACCATCTATATCTTTAAAGTTTACGGACATAATTGGCTTTTATTAATCAGTGCTTATCTATCAGGTCATATTGTAATCTGGCTATCTTGAAATAGAGTCCTTTTTGGCCATCTTGAAATTGGTTCCTAGTAATTTAAAAGCCTGAGCCTCACACTGTGTTTTCTTGCTTTCTTTCCCTTGTTCTTGACTCAGCCTTCACTGGGTTAGGCTGGCCCATCCACTCATTATATCACCTCTCTGTCAGCCACAAAGAACAGTCACACATTTTAGCTGATTTGTTTTATATACTACAAGTTCTGGGCAGGTTTGTTAGCTGATTTTTAACGCCATTCCTCAGATCTTCCCTTATCCTTTGGTCAAGATAGGACGGGAGGTAGGGAACTTCTGGGAAGAAGAGGGCAGGTCCGCGGTGATGGCCCTACCCTCAAAAAGGCAAAAAGCCTGAACCAGCAGCCCAAAGTGTGAACGTACTCCCTGTCTTCCCACTCCAATGTTGCCTTTTCCAGAACTACCCACACCCCACTCCACCCCTCATCTTGTGCCTGTAAAAACTGCAGGCTCCTCCGGCAAAGGGAGGAGAGGCAGCTGGACATCAGAGAGAAGTGCCTTACTTCAGAGGGACAGCTTGATGGTGTAAATTTGAAGAATCCCCGGAGACGCCTGGACTTCAGGGGAAGATTACCTTCCCTCTCTGTCTGCTTTTCAGCTCCTCTTCCCTCTGTCACTTCCATCCGCAATAAAATCCCGCACGTTTACCATTCTCCAGTTCGTATCATTTCTCCTGGATGCCTGACAACAGCTGAGGTGCCCTGAGTGCAGATGCAAAAGGCTGCCACACTGACCTTCTGCCCGCGCTGGCAGAAGGCAGCCGCCTTATGGTAAAAGGCAGAAGGTCCACTGAGCTCTTAAGTCACCCACAGACGGCAGAATTAAGAGCACGCTGACACTTCCTCTGGTAATTCAGGGGTCATGGGCACCTCCCCGCCACATGCTGCTGTGGGGCTTGTACAGAATTCACTCCTGAAGGTGCCCAAAATGCTTGCCCCAGCTCCTGCACCTGCTCACCTGTACTTCCCCTCCCGCGACGGGTGGAGCGCAATGGGTCCAAGTGAGTGGAGTTCGCCCCTGCTGGCGCCAAAATAGCTGGCTTGTTCCAACACCCACGCACCCCAGTTTCCACCCACAAGGGTCAGGGAAATATCCTGATTCATCACCGCAGGCTTTGCTTTACACTTACCTAAACTCGGCTTCACACATTTACTCCGGTATCATTGATTCTTGTCTTCCAAATGGGCCAGCTCTGAACGTTATTCTCAATGACATATCTGAACCCATCTGTCCTCAACTCTACTACTATTTATCAATTTTTTAAACAATAGTAATTAGCATTTATTATAGACTTTTCACTGTACTAAGTGCTGTAACTTCATTAGTGAACAAGCTTAACACCAAGAAGTCTATGATCTCCTTGAGAAGATCAAACAAGTAAAAATAATTGAAATTCAGTGCGTTAAGTGTTCATGGAATTAGATCAAATCCAGTCGTAAAGAAGTAAGGAAAGGGTTGTCTAAGCAACCTGTTACATAACTAAAGAGGAATGGGAGCCAGGCACAGCAGCTCATACCTATAATCCCAACGCCTTGGGATGCTGATGCCAAAGGGTCTCTTGAGGCCAGGTGTTTGATATTACTTGGGCAACAGAGTGAGACTTGTCTCTCTATTTAAAAAATACAAAAATAAAAAATTAGCTGAGTGTGGTGATGCATACCTATTGTCCCAGCTACTTGGGAGACTGAAGTAAGAAGATCACTGGAGCCACACATGCCGAGGATCTGGTAAGCTAGGATCACACCATTGCACTCTAGACTGGGTGACAGAATAAGACCTGTCTCTGAAAATAATTATGTTAAAATCATAATTAAAAAAAAGAGAGACTGAGTTGTAGCTATCCAAGAAAAAAAGAATGTGTGTATTAGTTTTCTAGGGCTGCTGTAAGAAAATACTACACACTGATAGCTTACACAATAAAAATTTATTTTCTCATAATTCTCAGGTTAAAAAGCCAAGATCGAGGTGTTGGCAAGTTCTGTGTCTTTTGAGGCTCCTCTCCTTGGTTTGCACATGGCCACCTTCTTGCTATATGCTAATAAGATCATTTCTCTGTGAAGGCATCTCTGGGGTCTCTTTCTCATATAGAAACATCAGTCATATTTGATTAAAAAGTATCTCCCTAATGGCCTTGCTTTAACTTAGTCACCTTCTTAAAGACCTTATCCCAAAATGTGGTCCCATTCTGAGGTACCGAGGACTAAGACCTTAACATCTGAAGTTCATAGGAGACAAAATTCAATTAATAACAATAAGCATGGGGCAGAAAGCTTAATTTAATAAGAAAATGCAGTGCATAAAAAGGCCCCTAGGAAAGAGAATGTAGACGATTGCATGAAATTTATTGTGGCTAGAGAGTAGACTTGGAGAGAGGTCACAAAATGCAAGTCATGGTTTAAGGCAAGCTGGACCAGATTATAAAGGTTTTAAAGGCAAGTGGTTACTGAAATCCATATTCTTCTCTTTTTCTGGAGCACACAATCAGACTTGATCTCTCAGGCTCTTTGTTAGATGTTGTGGAACTGACTTAAGCCAATAGACTGTGAGTAAAATGCATAAGTATCATTTCTAAGCTTTTAAAAAATGGTGCCACTTCATTTTTCTCCTTCCTCCCTTCATCTTTTCCTTCCTTCCTTCCGTCCTCCTTCCCTCTCTTCCTTCCTTCCTCCTTCCTTCCTTCCCTCCCCCCTCCCTCCCTCCCTCCCTCCCTCCCTCCTTCCTTCCTTTCTTCCTTCATTCTAATGGCTAGAATCAGGTTATGAAAGTGATGCAGTACATGGCAGAACCAAAAGAAAAAAGGAATGTGAGTCCTTGAATTAGTGTATAGAAGGGACCTGTCTTAAAAATCAGTAATATCCATGTGGCTGATACATAAACAAACACAAAAAATAACTTCTTCTCTTTCTGAGCCATTTGAACTTTGGGGTGTTTATTTGATACTATATCTGACTCTTCCCATATATATCTATATCATTATTAAATTTTTAAAAGACATTTTGAGAAATGTCTTTAAGAATTTTAGAAAATTTAAGGGAAGAGTGACCTCATGAGTTCTATGAATTAGAAACTAGCCACAGTGGGAAATGTGGATTAAAGGGAAAAATTGCAGTCTCCGTAATCATCATGAAATTCTAGCAGCCTGACCCAGCGAGTGGGAATTTAGAAAGAGTGAATAGAATGATGAAATATTTTATTATAGAATCTATTTTCTGGCAACAAATTATTTATAATGTGGGGGAAATTCTAGAAGGAGAGAAGAATTCTAGGGTGATATCCAAGGGTCTGTATTGACAACTGGTTGAATTAGATCTTGTATGATAAGAGCTGGAGAAGTAGGCATAATGTATTCAAATTTGAGCTAATTTTAGTGTCCACAGATCTTGTCTGTGGAGATCTGAGTCAGTTTGAGATACATGTCTGGATATATAGATAGATATCCAGATAGATAGATAGATGACAGATAGATAGATAGATAGATAGATAGATAGATAGATAGATAGATAATACATACATACATACATACATACATACATACATGAATGGAAGCTTTGTTTTGGAAATTGACTCACAAGTTTATGCAGATAAGGAGTCCTACAGTAAGCTACAGAACCAGCAAAGTCAGTGATGTTATTCATCCTGTGTCTAAAATCCTGAGGACCAGGAGATCCAATGGTTCTGAAGCTTGAAGGCCCAAGAAAGAGGAGCTTTGATGTCAGAGGGCAGGAGAAAATTGGTGTGTTCAGGCATAAGAAGCGAGAGAGACAGAAGTTGCTTTTCCTTCAGCTTTTCATTCTTTCTGAGCACTCAATTGACAAGATGATACCCACCCACATCAGTGAGGTGAGATCTTTTTACCCAGTCTACTGATTCAAATGCCAGTCTCTCCTGAAAACACCCTAATGGACACAACCTGAAATTATGTGTTACCAGTTACTGGAGCATCCCTTAGTCTAGCCAAATTGACGCCAAAATGTACACATACAAAGTTAATGGAAAAAATGACCTTTGTAACACTACCAAAAGTAAACAGTATCTTCATTATTCTGCCTCTGTCCTTTTCCATGTGTTCGTTTGTGTGTGTGACTGTGTGTGTGTGTGTTTGTGTGCACATATAATTCAGACAGCCTAAGAAAATTATTTAAAAACTGTTAGTTTGATTTTATTTAACATGAATTTAATTAATCTGTATTATATTTGAAATTTTCTGAATAATCAATATTTTCTTTTTATAATTTAAGTTCTGGGATACATGTGCAGAACGTGCAAGTTTGTTATATAGGTATACATGTGCCATGGTGGTTTGCTGCATCCATCCCCCATCATCTACATTAGGTATTTCTCCTAGTGCTATGCTTCCCCTAACTCCCCACCCCCATGACAGGCCCTGGTGTCTGATGTTCCCCTTTCTGTGTCCATGTGTTCTCATTGTTCAACATCCACTTACGAGTGACAACATGCAGTGCTTGGTTTTCTGTTCTTGTGTTAGTTTGCTGAGAATGATGGTTTCCAGCTTCATCCATGTCTCTGCAAAGGAAATGAACTCATCCTTTTTATGGCTGTATAGTATTCCATGGTGTATATGTGCCACATTTTCTTTATACAGTCTATCATTGTTGGTCATTTGGATTGGTTCCAAGTCTTTGCTATTGTCAACAGTGCTGCAATAAACATATATGTGCATGTGTCTTTAGAATGGAACGATTTGTTACCCTTTGGGTGTACACCCAGTAATGAGATTGCTGGGTCAAATGGTTTTTCTATTTACACTCCTACGAACAGTGTAAAAGCATTCCTATTTCTCCATATCTTCTTCAGCATCCATTGTCTCCTGATTTTTTAATGATCACCATTCTAATTGGCATGAGATGGTATCTCGTTGTGGTTTTCATTTGCATTTCTCTAATGACCATTGATAGTAAGCTTTTTTTCATATGTCTGTTGGCTGAATAAATGTCTCTTTTTGAGAAATTTCTGTTCATATCCTTTCATAGAAAGAGTATTCTCATCCATAATGTGTTATACATCTCAATTTCTTTAGGTCTTATTTAATGTATTTTAATCAACTTCTGTAATAGTTTTCATAACGGTGTGTACACTTCTGTTAGATTTATTTATATTATCATTGCTGTTATAGCAAATAGCCTGTGTGATGTTTAATAATACTTAATTATTTTGGTTTATAGAAATGCAATTTTTCTTCATGTTATTTTTGCAACCAGAGTCTATGAGAAACTCTCCCATTCTAATAATTTATGTATAGTATTTTATGAGTTTTTATGAAAACAATCATATTACTTGTAAATGATAACATTTTTTCATACTTTTGCAATCTTTGTATCTTATTTCCTTTTCACCTTTAGGTAGCATTTCTAATGCAATATTAAATACAATTAGAAATCCTTGCTTTGCTCTTGATCTTGAGTTGTCATTCTTTTAATATCTCATGAATAAGTATGATATTTGCTCCAAATGTTTGTGTATACCCATATTGTTGGAAAATATCCCTAGCTGCTGGTGAAAACATATCTTTCCCTGCTGTATGGGAACAAAGTTTGACCGTGTTTTCTACAATCTTGCAGTTCATTAAGTTATATAACAAATCCCAGAAGAAGAAGCTGATGAAATGCAACTTGTATATTTTCAAGATTGTCTAGTAAAATTTCTTGAGGAACATAAACTCTTCCACACTCTTTGCCCCATTCTAAATACTTTTTCAGGTATGACCATACATCCCAGATTGTCTGGGACAATAATAGCTTCCACCTGGCATCCTAGAAACATTACTAATGGTTTTCCCTGTCACTCTTAAAGATGTCTCATTTTGAATAACACATCATATGATCATCCTATTTAAAAGCCACATGATGAAAGGTAAAGCAATTCGCCACTGTGATCTCTAAAGGAGAGCTGTTCAACAATGTGAATCCACCCTGAACTGTTAAATGAGTTGAAAAATAAACATATTATTTCAAAATCTGTTATGTAATTTAATTTTCAGGCTATGGAAGCATCCCTTGATGGATAGATTAAAATTTTTATCACAGATGGTTTGAAATTTTATGAAAATATTATCTTTTCCTGTGTTTATTAGGTGAATATGAATTATTTTTCTTTTAACATGCTAGTGAATTATATTATTTAATTTTCTCTGTTAAATCAACCTTGCATTCCTGGAATTAATCCGACATTATTTCCAGGTTCATGATTCACACTGCAAATGTTTTATATATATAAGAGTTTTACATTCATAACCATGAATGAGATTAACATGTAATTCTCTGGTAATGTCTTTACAGGCTTTATGTTCAAGGTTGTGCTTGTATTCTAAAATCAGTTGAAGGCACTGGAAAAGTTTGAGTAGGATCATAATTATTTATTTCTTAAATTGCTAATTATTTTTAAATTTCCATTATATTTTCCTCTTTGACTCACAAGTTTTAGGTTTCATGCTCAAATATTCCTATTTTTCCAAAGATCCCTTTGTTATTGATTTCTTATTTAATTGTGTTGTATTTGGGGTATGTTGTTAACATTTTGCATTTTGTTTAAGAGTCATTCACCAAATATTTATGAAGTCAATTTTCTTAACTGGTCCAAGTGTGCTTGAAAAGAATAAGTATTCTTCACTGTATTGTGTTGTTTTAATGAATCATGTCAATCTTGTTGTTATTTTTTATTTACATGTTTTGTATCATTTTGGAATTTTTGTCTGCTTGATGTATCAATTACTGATAGAGCTGTATGTGACAAATTCACAGTAATAGAATACATTTTTATTTCCCTCCATGTCATTGTCAATTGCTGTTTCACACACACACACACACACACACACACACACACACACACACACAGAGCCCATAAAGGATAAGTAAGTTGCCAAGTAAGTTTTCTCAACTCATTAAAAATGATTTAACCTACTTCCTCTGGTTTCTAGTACTCTAATTTTGCTTTTGGGTGAGCCATCTTTTCTTTCTTGGTATTCAACAGATCTTCTCTATATCTTTGGTATTAAATGTTTGAATTTGTATGGGTCTAAATATAATTTCCTGTGAATTTTTGTGTTTCTCGGGGAAATAGACATGACTATTGTTTGACTGGAACTTTCTGAATCTGTAGATTTTCCAATTTCTGGAATATTATCATTAATTATTCCATTATTCACCCTTTTTCCTTGTTACTCTTAAATATATATAGAAGTCTTCTTACTCTATTTCCATATTTCTTATCCTCTTTAATATTCATAATATTTTTGTCTATCTGTGGTGACTTTGTGTTTTTCCCCTCTTCTTGAGTTTTATTTAGAGTTCTAGCAGGAAAATAGATGTTATTGTGGATGCCTTGAGTAGGAGAATATTCCACTAACAGAGTAAATTATAACTTGGAAGGGCTGGGAAGCCAAAGGTCAGTGATACTGTCAATGGCTTTTAGAATATTCAGAAAGGTAGCAATTGCTAGGAATTTTAGTAAATTATCTCACCTACCTGAAACCCTAATGAGGAAGACTCAGGATGACATCTCTGGGAAGAGGCAGGATGTTGCACCTTTTGATCTCAGCCAATTAGATATTAAAATGACAAATTCTCAGGGGACATTGCCACCAAAGAAAATATCCTATCATCTAAGCTCTATCATCTACTAAATTTGTTTTTATTCTCTTCTGGCAAAGATCTTAGAAAGACAAAATTAGTCATTAATATCCACTGACAATGTATATCCAGGTGATGCTTACATGGGCATATTATTTTCTTGAATATTTTATGATTTATTTACATCATGAAATTGTTATTTTGGACCCTTATTGGAGAAAAATTTGAGGCCAGGGTTGAAGGTAAGATAATGTAAAAAGAAATTGTTCCTGTTTTTAACAATCATATGGGAGCAATTCCATTTTAAATAAAATATACAACAAAGATTGCCTGACATCCAGATAGTGTGATTTGGCATGCAAAACTGTTGCATGGTTGACTTGCAGTTATGACATCTTAAGAAAGTAATAGTTCCTCTCCTTAGAGAGTTGGGGCAAACAATTTTTCTTGCAATCTTGAATGATATGATTGGAGAAAAGGCTGGGTAATTATAGTTCTATTTAACCATTACAGTAAAGATTGAGTCTTCTTGGATCCCAGTTTACTGGAGCAAGTGGTCTCTCATGAGCCTTCATACATTCAGTAGTCTCTAGGTGTTTTGCAAAAGTAAACTGAAAGTTAGTAAATTTTATCAAGTGTTGTGAAAGCAAAAGTTCCATGCTCTCTGACCTCAGACACCCCTCTCATTTAGTCACTTTCTTATTCAGCTTTTCAATAGTCTATATTTCCTTTCCAAGTCATCAATTATTTTAAAAATATTTTATCCAATATTCTCTAGATGTTTTCAACATGAAGATGAGTACTTAATTTACCAAACTGCTACCAACAGAAGTCTATCAGTAAGTTTTTAAGCAAAAAAAAAAAAAAAAAAAAAATTGTACACCCTGATTTGTCATGAAATTGTCAGGGCCTCTTATGATAGTAAAACTAGTTTAGTCAAGACAATGAAAATTAAATAATATGCAAAAATATTTTATTTAAGACAGAGAAAATTTTCAGACAGAAGTACAAATGCTTGTTTATACGAAAAGTCTATTTGTGTTTCGCAAGCATGAGCCTACAGCCCTTACTTCTTGGTTCTGACTCTTCACTTTCTAATGTCAGTATTTGTTGATTAATGGTGGCCAGAAACATAAGTGTATTCAATAATTGTTTAGAAAACATTTTAGACATGTGAAAAAAATACATGAGCATATTCAATGATTATTTTCAAAATATTTTACACATGTGAAAATATTAATGGAATCCTCAGCTTCTAAATCTCAAATGGTGAGGTTTTCTTGGTACTAAGTCTTACTCTTTCCCCTCAGCTAATCGCACAGGCTCTGCAATGAATTGATGGGTGAGTAAAATTACTTTCCACTTAAAGCAAAGTAAATTCCACTCAAAATAATTAAAATTTAAGGACAAAAACATCTCACATAATAAAATGTATAAAAGTAGAGCTGGTGAAATCCAGGCTTCATGACATTAGCTAAGACCCAGATTATTTTAATCTTTTCATTTTGTTTTAATGATCATTCCTTATTTTTCTCATGCTAGCTCATCTCATGTTCCAAAGATGACTTTGCCACTTCCAGATGTCACATTTAAATATGACAATGCTTTCAGTAGAAAGAAATTACAGATATCTTTTTTGAGAATGAGAAAACCTTTCCTAGAATTTCCCAGAGGACTTTCTCTCTGATGTCATGGCAAGATCTGGACTCTTGCAGATATGTTTTTGCCATTAACTGCAATGGTAATCATATTCCCATTATGTGTTTAAACTAATTAGGATTTACAACTGAGCATTGCACTGATAAGTGCAATTGTGACAAAGTATAAAAACATTTTAAAAATCGTGTTGATATTAATGCATGATGAAGAGAAAATATGTTTATTGGCAGATAACAGTACAAAAATAAAATTATCAGTAGCACACAATTTTAGAAGTTTTCAGTGAAGAGTCTCTTCAATTATCTTTTCTAATATTGGAAACTGCTCCAGTTTGGTAGTAGCTGCAAAAACAATCTCTTTCCTAGTATTTTCCATAGGCCTATCATCATTTGTACCCAATTTTCTTATGTAAACTTTAGACTAATTATACAAAATGTCCATTAGAATTGCCTATACTTTGTATATTAGGAAATAGTCCTCAGAGGCTACGTTTTCAGGGGCGTAACAAATAAATGGAAACCTGAGTTTCTTGGCACTTAGAAACAATTTCTTTATCTAAACTTAAAGCTTTTCAAATGTATTTAAGCACACATATTTAAGCACAGAAATGAATAACTAATAGTCCTGAAATGAATAACATGTTTAAAGTATTTCAAACTAGGTCTCATTCAGTGCAACAGATATCAGTATTTTAATGGCTAGAACCATCTAATTTGTATCTGTACATGTGAAAATACCAAATGTCAGTAAATGCTGTTCTTAATTAAAATGAAAATGAAGTGTACACTAGGTGTGTTTAAGTTATGGAGCTTTCTATTGCATGATGATTTTAATGTTCTGTAGGATGCAGATTCTAAGTTGCTTCTAATTTGATGTCCTCCTTTTCAGCTGATCTTCTTGAAGAAAAATTTTTCCAGAATAAACAAATTATGAACAACTAAGTATTTGTGTGCTCATGCATCCATCCTCATTATTTATCTGTAGTAAGGTATTTCATTGAAAGATCAAAATGGAGAATTTCTGTAGCAGAGAAAAGGAAGGAGAGTGCAGATCTTAAGCAATATAACTACAAATGTGTTTCTGAAGGAGGATCCTGTCTTCTCTTCGTTTGCACTGATGATTGAGATTTTCCATTTCATGTGATGGAAACAGTTAAGTTTGCTTATCAAAAATGCCTGATGGTCTTTATTTTATCCTAGAAATAATTAAAAGGTCTTGACATTTGTCTTAGACTATTTTAAGCATTAGCCCACATTTTCTTAATATCTTTAGAAGAAGAACAGCTTATAAAACTATTGATAATGTATGCATTAAGGGGGTGAAAACTGCAGAATTTATTAATGACCACTGATATGGTTTGGCTGTGTCCACCCAAGTCTCATCTTGAATTGTAATAATCACCATGTGCTAAAGGTGGGGCCAGGTGAACATAATTGAATCATGGGGGCTGTTCCCCCATACTGTTCTCAGGGTAGTGAATATGCCTCCCAAGATCTGATGGTTTTATGCATGGGAGTTCCCCTGCACAAACTCTCTCACCTGCCACCATGTAAGACATGATTTTGCTCCTCATTTGCCTTATGCCATGACATTGAGGCCTCCCTAGCCATGTGGAACTGTGAGTCAGTTAAACTTCTTTCCTTTATAAATTACCAAATCTCAGGTATGTCTTTACTAGCAGTGTGAGAATGAACTAATACAGCCACAGAATAGAACAAATAGGCACAAATAAAATATTTTATTCTGAGTTTCTTTCCTGCTTATCAACCTTTCAATTTCTTTTTTTCTTTTTTCTTTTTTTTTTTTTTTTTTTTTTGTTTGCTTCCTTTTGGTTTCAACAACTTTGAAAAGAAAAACTCCTCTTGGCTTCTTAGGTGTGATTTATAACAAACATTAAGTTTAAAATTAGTTTTTTGTTGGAATTCCCTGAGCTTTAAGTCCCTTTAGGAAATTACTACCTTTACTTGAAACTTCATGGTTGGTAGCAGATGAATTATGGCTCAAAGAAAGGCATTCATTAAGAGAAAGTTGAGAAGGATTGGGAAAATCAAGTCATAGTAAGAGAAAAAATTCTGATTCAATTTGTTCAACCAATTTCTAAAAAGATGAGTTTTCCCCTCTACACCAGAAAATGCATTTACTTTGGGAAAAAATTAAAAAGGAAGAATATAGTTCTTTAACAGTCACATGCTTTCTTTATTTCCCTTGGGAGAAAGCGAGCAGGTTGCCCTAGAGAGCTTGATTCAGTGGCTTTTAAACTCTACTTAATGACAGATTTTAGAATCTCATTCAAGATAAAATGAGGCATGGATAAAGCTAAACAGGAGACAAATGCAGTTATTGAAAGAAATTACTCCTCAATTAATGTTTACCTGTAGTTGAAATAATTTATATCTAAGCAACTAATTTTTATAGTTGTAGAGTGACTAGGTTTTTTGTTGTTGTTATTGCTTAAAATAGGTGGATAATGTTTAAATGCATTCAGATATTATGAATTAAAATATAATTTAACTGTAATTACCCTTTTAAAAAACTTTACAATAAGCTAATTATGATATAAACTTTGGCAAAATGTTATCTTAGACTACAGTAATAATCTTGTGAAGCTATACTACTACTGAGCTAGTAAATAAATGTTTGAGAGTCATTAGTTTTATTCACAATGTTTTTTTACCTGAATTTGAAATGGTAAATTTGAAATTTGAAATGATAATCATTATAATTACTCTGATAATGATCCTGTCATACCTTCACCTAGTTTTCTTGGGTTTAATAATATTCTATAAATAGGCATAAAAAGTTTGGAATTGACTGATTTGAGGCTAGAGGTTTTATTATATAGAAAAGAATATATAGTACCTATCTTACTGTGATCATGTTTTGACTAGTTGAAATAACTAAGTACACTGTCTGAAGATTTGTGCTCATTTAACACACACACACAGAGAGAGAGAGAGAGAGAGAGAGAGAGAGACATCTCATTCTGTCTTATTTTCATCTTGAGAGTTAATTTCAATTTGCTTTTCAGATAGAGTGTATATAGTGGCTAAACGTTTCAAGACTCTGTTACTATGCTTAGGTGGAAGTAGCAGATCAAGTGTTGGTGGAAATGTGGGCATCCCACTCTCAAAAACGATAATCTAAATGTGAATCCCGAATTTCCTTCATTTTACTGTCTCAAATGGAAGGTGCAGATTTAAGTTTAAATGTTAGTGATTTAAGAAATTTCAAAGCTTTGCCATTGCCCATCTGACAATTAAGTTACATCTTACCTTCCTCGGTAGTGATTTGCCTTAAGACTCACAATAAGAAAGCTGTCTTGGTGCTTACAAATGGGGAATCACTGTGGTCTCGGGTTTAGTTTGTAAAGGAAAAATCCACAGGTGAATGTGTCAGGGACGGAAGCTTCTGTGATGAAAAATAAGCAGCTGGAATAAAAGATACTGCATTAGAAGATAGAAGGAATGTCTATGAAAATCATTTAACTGAGAAGTTACAAGAAAATATGAGGAGTATGAAGTTAAAGGGTAAAGTGAAAAAAGTTTGAGGTGTATATTTGATACGGGGTCATTAGAATATACTTATTCCAGATCAGCCTTTCCCTGTATAGATGTGGTCTTTAGAAGGGGAAATGGGTTCCAAGCTATTATGATTTGGCCAAACACTAAATTAATTGTTATTTTGAAATTTCATAAAATCTAAAAATGTTTTAATTCCTGAAGTTGAGGAATAGTTTCTCCTCATTTTTGCCCAAAGCGTGACCATCTAGATTTCATCCTTATTCATTTTCTCATCTCCCTCCTCAGAGCTGCTTTTGGAGAAATGTTTAAAATTTCACTGACTTCAATCGCTATTTGTAGACTGATAAATTCCTAGATAACGTTGCCTGTTTTTCTCTCAATTGCTTTCTATACAACTCCAGTCTCCTCAAACTAAACACATCTGAAGCTAAATCAGTCTTCTTAAATATTCACCTAGCTCTAATTTTAGCCACTGTATAGCAGGTCCTTCAATAATGTCATTTCATTGAACATTATTTTCTTGTAATACTGGGGAAAAAATTATTTCAGGCCAGCTACTGCTTGTATGAAGTTTGTACATTTTCCCCATATCTGCATGGATTTTCTCTGAGTTCTTGGGTAGTTTTTGTTTGTTTGTTTGTTTGTTTGTTTGTTTGTTTGCTTTTGACATCCCAAACCTGTGCACATGAAGCAGATTGGGTTGGCTACGTAGTCCCAGTCTGATTGACAGTGGGTGTGAGTGTAATCTGCCAGGGATAGTGTCCTGTCTAGGGTACGTTTACACTTTGTGCTCTGAGTTGCCAGGAAAGGTTCTAGCCAACTGAGACCCTAAACTGGAATGAGCAGATTGAAAAATTCATAAATGAATGAATGAATACCGGTGATTGTAAAATCAAAATGTGTGAGGTCTACAATAATCATATAGAGCCACAACAATGAGCAATGCCATACCAAAGTAGTCCGTGAGCCCACCATGTTTGTCATTTCCTTCTCTGTAGACTGTGTAATGGTAGGCGATGCTCCTCACAGTTTTTGCCTTGCAAACATTAATTCCTTGATTTAACCCACCACTTCTATGGACACTATCTCATATTGATTCACCAAAAATTGAGTAAATAATGATGTAACTTTCTGTTAATCTTTCCTAAATGTATGTATAGCTCATATTTATTTCAATGTTTAGTATTAGAAGTCTTTTGAATCTTTATTTAGCTGTTTGGTGATGGTTTTGTGACCAGAAATATTCTGTGGAAATGAAACTCTTCTTTACATCAATTAGTTTACAGTAAAATTGGATTTATGACATTTTATCTCTGTTAAAATTGCACTTTCCAGGAATCTATTGATGTTTAATGAGAACTTATTGTACAATGTAAATACTGTATGGCTATGTATGTGCAAACACAATGAGAGAACATATCTCAGCTATACCTTTTGAGTATGAAATTATGTTTTCTTATCTTAGTCTGTTTTGTGCTGCTGTATCAAAATACCTGAGAGTGAGTAATTTATACAGAATGTTAATTTATGTTCTCATAATTCTGGAGGCTGGAAAGTCCAAAATAAAGGTACTGACAGGTTCAGTGTTTTGGTGAGCTCCGTATCCTCTAAAGGGTAGAAAGTCTGTGTGTTCACCTGGTGAATGACAAAAGGGCAAGAAAACAAACCATATTCATCAAATCCTTTTTGAAAAGCACCTAATCTCATTCATGAGGGTAAAGCCCTCAAAACATAGTCACCCACCAAAAGCCATACCTCCCAATACTTTTGCATTGGCAATTAATCTTCAACATTCATTTGAAGGGGACAAAAAGTTTCAAACCATAGCAATGATCTGTTCAGATATTAACACTGTGTCAAGAATAAAATAGGAGTGAAGTCTAGATTTAGGAATTTAAATCACATAAGACAGTGGCTGTGAGTTTGGAAAGATTGAACACATGTGTGCACAGATGGACAACCACGTGAAGAGACAGTGAGATGGTGGTTAATCACAAACCAATGGGGGAAGCCTAAAACTTATCTTTTCCTTATGACCCTCAAAGGAAACCCAACTGTAGACACCTTGGTCTTGCGTTGGTGTCCTTGAAAATTGTGAGAAATAAATTTCTCTTTTTTAGGACAAATTGTCTCCAGTACTTAGTTATGGTAGCCCCAGCAAATGAGTGAAAATTTTAGTATGTAATATTAGTATATTCAGATATTATTATGTGTAGATTAGTGCATCTAGATGAGAAAATTGCTTCTATAAAACAAAGCCCTTGGTCTTTCACCTGAAGAATAAAATAGGTCTCAATTTAAAGCAAGTATGCATAATCCTACAAAGGAAAAACTACTTGATGAGGGGTTGCTGTTTTCCATCCAGATTTAAATGCAATTACAAAAAACCATGTTTGTTTGCACTAGAGTTAGATGTTTAAATAAGTTGATAAATTTTTGAAAACACAGTAAGTAAAGATGCTTTGTTTATTTTTATTTCCATATTAACTTTAGTACTGACAGAGGATGAGAAAGAGATAGCCTTGGAGACCACTGAAATCATTTCATTCACAAAATGAGTATTTTGTGAGTAAGTGCACTGCTGATCGTTCCTCTGTTGGGAACGTTGCTTAGGGCTCAGCAGATGGCCACTGGAGTTTGAAAACATCTGTTTGCTTTCTCTCCTTTCTCAGTCCTGAATCCACAAATGATAAAGGCTTTTACATAATAATGCTCTCTGCCTACTACGAGTAGGTTACAGCTGGCAAAACAAGGAAGTGAGATACCTTTGATAAATGTGATACAATAATATCAAGGTGTGAAATATCTATGAAGATCGTTACACACTACTGCAGTGTGTAATGATCTGTCTCCTGGATGCAGTTACACACTACTGCATCCAGGAGACAGTAGCAAGTGTAAGTTTATAAAGTGACTGATGTTTGTACTTATTTATTGGTATAGGTTGGACATTTGTCCCTGCACAAATCTCATCTTGAAAGGTAATCCCTTATGCTGGAGGTGCAGCCTAGTGGGAGAGCTTTGGATCATGGGGGTAGATCTCTCGTGGCTTGGTGCTGTTTTGGGGGCAGTGAGTGAGTTCTCACAATATCTGGTCATTTGAAAGTGTGTGGCATCTTCTCTCTCCCTCACTGTCTCTCTTGCTCCTGCTCGTGCCATGTGAGATGCCTGCTCCTGCTTCACCTTCTGCCATGTTTAGAAGTTCCCTGATGTCACACCAGAAGCAGATACCACTATGCTTTCTACAAAGCCTGCAAAACTATGAGCCAATTACATTACCCAGCCTCAGGTATTTCTTTATAGCAATGCAAAAATGGCATAATGCACTTTTAAAGTAATTCACAAGGTAAAAAAAACATTTGCCCATAAGAAATAAGTTTGGATTTCAAAAAATATGCATTTATTATCAACTCTGCAAAAACTTAACATTGTAATATTAGTTTGACTTGTACAAATAACTTTTAAAATTGTAGGCTAAGTGCTTATACAGAATTAAATGTCTTTTAAATCCAGATTTTCACTGGAATATATTTTTTAAAGCAAGAACTGTTGAACTGAAAATATTAAGCACTGATTTACATGCAATGCAGTTAGATGTTAGGATTGTCAACAGTAGAAATAACATTGCTGTCTTTTAAAGCCTCAAAAGTTTTAAAACAAAACACATATCAAAAAGTAAGTGAATATAAGTAAGCATTAAACACACTACCTGTAAATAGGCCATCTGCTTCATTGTGAAGGTGGTGGTTAGGGAATGCTCTGAAGCTTCAGCAGGACAAGGGAAGTTTCATGGAGAGGAAAACACTTTGTGTGCATTCTGAGGGACAGGTAGTGACAGGGAGGCAAGAATAGGCATTTTGTTGTGTAAGAAATGTCAAAAAAAAAAAAAAACAAAAACCTAAAAGATGGAACTGACATTTTATAGGGTGAGTTCAAATACAATAGATAGACTAGTCCACTGGTTTTCAAAGATTTTTAACATATTTATTTAAATGTTTTTGTTGTATTTCATTTTGATTAGTTTCACATGTACAGAAAAGTTGCAAAAATAGTGCAAAACGCTTCTGTATACTCTCCACTTTACTCACATTCACCAATTGCATACATTTTTTTTTTTCTCTTTTGCTTTAGCATTCCGTCTTTCTTGCTCTCTCTGCATGTATGTGGCTGCCTCTTGAATCCTTCTGACATATATCTCCAGGATTCTCAAAATGTCTCTTTAATGTCTGGGAATACAGAGTAATTCAGGTTTGCATTATGCCTTTGCTGTTGTAGTTTAACTGTCAGTTACATTTGCTGTACCTTTTAAAAGGACAATATTTTTTAGAAAAAGATTGAGATAGCTTCTATGCCTTCTCAATGAACAGAACTCGGAAAATATGTATCTCTATATTCATTTATTAAAATGATGCTGAGCTCATGCTGATATCTCAATTTTATCCAAAACTTCAGAATGTATTCCAGGCACATGTGTGTGTGTTTTTGTCTGTGTGTGTGTGTGTGTGTATACACACACATATACATATATACACACATACACATATATACACATACACATAGGCACAAATTAACACACTCTTCCAAAAGAGTGAGAAATCTGGTCTTCATTAACGTCAAAATCTTTACATGTTTGCTCAAACGTAGTAAACACAGAAAACAGTTTCAAAATTAGTAACCTAAGCCACCGAGGAAAAAAAAGTAAAGCTATAATAAAATTTGTTTTCCATTTCTATTTTGTTTCTTTGAGATAAAATTTAATTAGAGTGAAATGAACAAAGCTTACATGTAAAATTTAATGAGTTTTGACAGGAGCAAACACTATTAACACAAAACCTTTTCAATACCTTAAAAAGTTACTATGTTGTTTTCAGTCAATACCCTCACCCCCACAGAGGTAAACATTTCTCCAGTTTTTTCACTGTCAATTAGTTTTCCCTGTCAAATCCTTCTGTCTACAATTTTTTATTCTAATTCATTTTTCAACATAATATCTGAGATGCATCTATTTTGTGTGTTTATTGTTTCTTTTTATTGCTAGGTAGCATTTTTGTTATATGATTTTACCACAAAATATTTATCCATTCTTCTGTTAATAGAAATGTAGACTTCTTCCAGTTTTTGATTCTTGTGTATAGTGTATTTGCGGACATCCTTGTGCAAAACTATTTACAGACATGAGATTTTATTGATCTCGAGTATATATACCTAGCGTAGAATTTCAGAGACAGATGTATACCTTTATAATAGGCTACCAAACTTTTCTCAAAGAGCGTAGAATATACACATTTTTGATAGCCTGTGTGAGAGATTTGCTTGCATCGCATCCTCACCAACATTTGCTATATACAGGTTTTAACTGTATTCATTCTGGTAAGTGTATACACATGTGATTTTAATATACAATTTCCTGATAAACGACGATGCTGAATACTTTTCTCATGTTCATCAGACACTTGTATATGATTCTTTCTAAAGTATCCAAGCTTTTGCTCAATGTTGTTAGATTGTTCTTTCAACAGCTGTTTTACCATTGTATTGTAAAAATACATATGTTTTATACAGATCTTTTGTAAGTTATAGATTTTGCTTGTAACATTTTACTGATTTTCCTATTTTGATGAAGTATTATCTTGATGAAGTTTAATTTATCATGTTTGCTCTTTACTTTTATTCTTTGCAATAAATATCTTACATAAAAATCTTTCTGAGAAACTTTTGCCTACCTCGAGCTTCAGAGAGAAATCACTATTTTGTTGTTGTTGTTGAAACTTTTAGATTTAGCTTTTACATTTAGACTTTACATTTGGGTTCCATCTCGAACAAAGATTTGCGTATGTTATTAGGTGACATTCAGGTTTATTATATGCCATATGTTTATCCACTTGTCTCACAACTATTTTTTTAAAAAGATTTTCTTCTCCATTGAAATGCTTTGGCTTCTACCAAAAACTGAATAATCTTACAAGTCTCTGTTTCTGGATACTTTTTTCATTTGTCTGGGTTTTTTTTTTTCCTATTTTTATACCAATAGCCTATCATCTTAGTTATGTAGGTTTATGTTAACACTTGAAACTTCTCAACTTTTATTTGAATGTCTTTCATTTTCATTTTTAAAAGATGTGATCTGATTTCCATCTTAGACTTTTTCTCCATTTTTAATGAGAAATCTCTGCCTCATATTATTGTTCCTCTACATGTACTTATGCTGTGGTGATTTTAAGCTCTTCTTTTACTGTGTTTTTTTCTTCCTTCACTGTATAGATCTTTTTAAGCTTTTTACAGTTCACTGAGCTTCTTTGATCTCTAAGTTTCTGCTCTTCATCAAATACTATGAATTATTAAGAGTTTTTCATTTGCATTACTGTCCCTTTCTTTTGTTTCTTTCCTGAATTAAAACGTCCTCTCTCTTTCTCATTGTCTTCTCTTTCTCTCTGTCTCTTTCCATTTCTCATTTTTACTTCTTTCTCTGATTTTCAGGTTAGATAATTTCTTGCATTTTCTATCTACACTGGAATAATTTAGTGAATTATTCTTCAGTATGTGTACTTTTTAGCTCTAGAATTTATATTTTTAAACGTTTTATTTTTTCTATTGATATTCACATTTGTTTATTCATTCTGACCACACCGTTCTTTAAGTACTTCAACATATTCGTAATAGATCCTTTGAAACATTTTGCTGTCATAGTCATCTACAGCATCTGAGTAATCTCAGATTCATTTACTTGTTTTCTTCTTCATGGATACAGGCCAAAATATCTTTTTTTTTATTCGTATCCTATAATAATTAATTCCATGTTAGACATTGCTCTGTGTGTGTGTGTGTGTGTTTTATTTAATTGGGTTTAGCAAAGGCTTTACTCTTAGGCTTGAGTACTAGTATTTTTAGATGAAATTTTCTGTCACATTAGTGCCCCGGGTGTTCCATCAGAGCTCTTTAGAGAGATATCTGGAAAGCCAATATCTGTGATGTCTGTTAGCATTGTGTGACCACCAGAGTCTTCATTGAATTTACTGCTCCTCAGATACTGGTCTGAGTAAGATACCATGCAGGCACATCTTGCTCATGCTCAGCTTCCTCTGCCGCTGCCCTTCTGCAAATGCTTTAGCTTTCTCAGTAGCCATGATGTGCAATGTGTAGGAAGTGTGCCCCAAGCTGTCCCTGCACTCTAGTGGGAAAAGAAGCCAAGCACTCAGGGAATTGCAGTTCTCTGCAGCCTGTTTCACAACATCTCAATCCAGTTGTCTCATGTATTTGTTCACTTTTGTAGTTATTTTTGCTTAGAGGCCTATTCTGGTGCCATTTACTCTCTCATAAACAGAAATGGAAGTATATTGTATAAACAGTTAAAATTTTATCAAAATACCTAATCTTGTCATATTTTAAATCTTGATTTTAAAAAATAATTTATTACTTCACTTTTTTAACATGTCCAGTGGAATTTAAAAGTTAGTGGCTTTAAATCAATTATCATTCATTTAAATAAATAAGCTCTATTTATTTAATAAGCATAAATAAGCTCTATTTTGTTTGAAATTTAATTTATGATTTTTTAAGTTCATATTTATGTTCCATTTCTCCTGCTACTTTTTAAAGGGTTTATATTTTTTTGTGATTACAAGACTTCTATCAATTGTTTATTCTATTTTTTGAAATAGAAAAAAAACATAAAATGGAAATTTAATTCTCTAAATAATTTAAAAATATTTTTATTGAAATAAACAGTAATTTATTTCAAAAATAATTTCAATAGAATATAATTTTTACTATTAACACACATTTATTAAACATAGTCTTTGAAATTTTATTGAAAATCTATCTTCGTGAAATGCAGGGCTTTTTATTCTTATGTTTTCATTTGCAATTGGCTTATCTATTCATAACTCATTATCACATATTGATGAATTTGGATAATATTCAAGATGTATTAGATTTTTTAAGTTCCCATCTACCCTCTGCCCCCACATAGACATAACTTTCCCGTTATCAAAATCTCCCATCAGAACGATACATTTGTTAAAATTGCTGAACCTGTATCAACACATTCTAATCACCTGAAATCCACAGTGTACATTAGTGCTCACCGTAGCTGTTGAGATTGTATTTTACCCTGTTGCCCATGCTGGAGTGCAGTAGTGTGATCTCAGCTCACTGCCACCTCCACTTCCCAAGTTCAAGCAATTGCCAAGCCTCAGCCTACCAAGTAGCTGGGATTATAGTCACGCACCACCACACCCAGCTAATTTTGTTTTTTTAGGAGAGATGGGGTTTCGCCATGTTGACCAGGCTGGTCTCAAACTCCTGACCTCAGGTAACCCAACTGCCTCAGCCTCCCAAAGCACTGGGATTACAGGCATGAGCCACCATGCCCAGCCTATTCTAGTAACCTTGTTCTTGTAGATAGACACAGTGGAATGAAATTAATTTGTTATGGTGGTATCTCTCAATTAATTAAAATCTTTACTGAAGCAACTACCAAAATCACATTGTATTATATATTCAAAAAATATTTTTCATTATCTAGTAACATCAAATAACTAATTTTTTTTTAAATCTTAAATGCAAAAGTTTGAAACAATTCAAATTTTAAAGGAGTATATTAGCCAGTCATTAATGTTATTCATTTTCACATGCTTCTAAGACATAATGAGACTATACTCATTAATCTTAGATTTTAGAGAAATCTTCTCAATTAAGATAAATGTTAAATGTAACCAGACACAAATAACAAAGTTTCATAAGAACTTTGTGCATATTAGCATCTTTTTCATTATATATAGACCTACATAATTAAGCTATATGAGAAATCATTTATGTGAACACAATTGTTTAGTTCATTTTAAAGGACTGTTGCAAAGACACAAATTGTTAAGTATTCTTATGTAAGAGATTGCATCATAATTCCATATCTTGGTTTAGTCTATGTTTATATTTAAAAATTTGGCAATATTGGAAAAATAGTGTCTCTAAGAAAAATTAAATAGGTTTTGAATATGTGCCCAAGTTAGAAACACTAAGAAAACACAAAGGTAGTTTTGTGGTAACAGAGATATTCCATAATTTTTATCATGATAGTTACATAATTGTATATGGCTTCAAAATTCAGAGAATTCAACATGCTAAAAAGTTGTATTTTATTGTACATAAATTATAATTAAATATACCTTAAAAATGCACACACAATTTAACCTAATTTGTAGAAGTTCATACCCAAAGGAGAGAAATGTGTTGAATTATTATAAACACAGAGCTTATGAGTAGGTGTTAATAATTTTGTTTAGAGTATTATTTAAATTAGAATTCAAAAAATAACCTATTGAGTTAAACAAAATATAGATTACACAATAGGAGTAGGTGCAGCAAATAACAGGGGTATAAGTAATGGTGAGTAGATTTGAACACAAATTTTAAAAGTGAATATGAATTTAGAGCAACCAGTAATCTTTAGGAGAAAACTATTGAGAGAACTACGTATGATTCTGAGTAAACATTCAAGACATTATATTTTCCCTTTGACAAATATTTCCCCACTCTTCTATCGACTCCCAGACTCTGATAACCACTATTCTACTTTCTACTCATGAGTTTGACATTTTTAGATTCAACATGTAAGTGAATATCATATATCATTTGTCTTTCCGTGCCTGGTTTATTTCATTTATTAGTAGCATAGTGTCCTTTGGGTTCATCCATGTTGTCACAAATAACAGGATTTCCTTTTTAAAAAGGCTAAACAGTATTCCATTGCAATACAGTCATATTTTCTTTATATATTCATACCATGATAGACACTTAGTTTAGATCCATATATTGGCTATTGTGAATAATGCTGTAATGAACCATGATGGTTCATATATTTCTTTAATATACTTACTTATTTAAATTTCTTTGGATATGTACTTACACATGAGATTCCAAGTTCATACGATGGTTCTATTTTTAATTTTCGAGGAACCTGTATACTATTTTTTATAATAGCTGTACCAATTTACACTCTAACCCACAGTGTACAAGGGTTTCCCTTTGCTCACATCCTTGCCAACATGTGTTACTTTTTTTTTTATAATGACCATTTCAATAAGTATGACATGTTATGTCTTTAGAATTTTAATTTGCATTTCTCTATTAGGAATGTTGAGTGTTTTTTATATATTTAGCCATTTGTATTTCTTTTTTTGAAAATGTCTACTCAGGTACTGTTTTTTATTAATTTGGTTCAGCTGTTTGAGTTGTTTTCTTGCTATGGAGTTGCTAAAGTTTCTTACATATGTTAGATATTAACCTCTTATGAGTTGTATGAATTGTATGATTTGAACATGTTTTCTCGCAATATGTGGGTAATCTCTTCACTTTGTTAATTATTTCCTTTTCTATGCAGAAATGTTTTAGTCTGATGCAATCTCATTTGTCTGTTTTTGCTTTTGTTGCCTGTGCTTTTTGGTTCATATACAATAAATTGTTGCTGAAAAAGATTTGTAGAGTTTTCCCCATGTTTTCTTCTAGTAGTTTTACAATTTTAGGTCTTACATTTAAGTTTTTAATCTATTTTTGAGTCAATTTTAGCATATGTCATGAGATAAAGGTCCAACTTCATTTTTCTGCATGTGGACATAAGCTTTCCAGACACTATTTATTGAAGAGATGGTTCTTTTCCCATTGTGTTTTCTTGGCACCTTTGTCAAAAGTCAACTGACTGTGAATAGAGAGGTTTCTATGGGCTTCCTGTCTTATTCCATTGGTTGATGCATCTGTTCCAGTGTCATGCTGTTTTGAGTGTGAGAGCTTGGTAATATGGATAGGAATTATATTGAATCTATAGACAAGGTTGAGTAGCGTGGAAATTTTACCATAGTTAATTCTTGTAATAGATGAAAATGTTATATCTTTTTTTTAATTTGTGCATTTCTCGATTCCTTTTAATAATGTTTTATAGGTTACAGCAAACAGATCTTTCACCTACTTAGATATATTTGCTCCTAAATGTTTTAATTTTTGATGGCATTGTAAATGGTAGTTTTCAAAATTTATTTCTTACTTTGTTATTAGTGTATAGAAATGCTTCTGATTATTGTATGTTGATTTTTTTTTCCTGCAACTTGGCTGAGTTCCTTTATTAGTTCTAATAGGTTTTTGTGGTGAAATCCTTAGAATTTTTTTTTTAATTTAGAATCATATTAACAAACACAGACAACCTCTATTCCTTTCTTATTTAGATGCCTTTTAATTCTTTTTCACATCTAGCTTCTCTGCTAAGAACTTCCAGTATTAAGTTGAATATAAATAGTGGCAATGGGAACCCTTTTCTTCTTCCTGACCTTAAAGGAAATGATCAGTTACTCTTAGTTACTATCAGTCTGTTCAGATATTCCACTCCTTCATAATTCAGTGTTAATATATTATATGTTTCTAGAAATGTAAACATCAACATTCCTTCAAGATTATCTAATTTTTTTAGCATATAATTCTTTTAATAGTCATTTCAGGTATTTGGTATTTCTATGGTATAACCTGTAATATCTCCTCTTCCATGTCAAATAAGATTTATTTGAGTCTTCTCTCTTATTCTTATTCTAGCAACATTTGTCAATATTATTTATCTTTTAAAAAGTTATATATATATATATATATATATATATGTTTTTTTATTTTTATCTAGTTCTGTTTTATTTATTTCTGCAGTGATCTTTTTTATTTTCTTTCTTCTACTAATTCTGGGCTTACTTTGTTCTTTTCCTAGTTCTTTGAGGTTTAATGTGTGGGTTATTTATTTGAAAACTTTTTTATGTATGTAGGCATTTATTACCCTAAACTTTCACCTGAGAACTGTTTTTGCTGCATCTCATAAGTTTCAGTATGTTGTGTTTCCATTTGTACTTGTCTCACGTAATTTTTTTAAATTTCCTTTTTCATTTCTAATTTGACTCATTGTTGATTCAGGTGCTTGTTCAATTTCAACATTAGCATTTGAATTTTCTAAAATTCTCCTTGATATTGATGTCTAGCTTCACATCATAGTGATAAGAAAATATTCTTAATATCATTTCAATCTTCTTAAATTTGCTAAGATTTATTTATTTATTTATTTATTTAGGCCTAACATATGGTCTATTCTGGAGAATATTCTGTGTGCACTTGAAAGAAGGTATACTCTGCTGATATTGGATAGGATGATTTCTATATGTTTGTTAAGGTTTTTTTTTTTTTTTTTTTGGTCTAAATGTATAGGTCAAGTTATTTTTCTTCATTGATTTTCTGCCTAGATGATCTGTCCGTTGTTGAAAGTGAGGTATTGAAGTCCCCTTGTATTATTGTTTTAGAGTGTATCTCCTCTTTTATATCTATTAATACA
The DNA here is from genome assembly GCF_048565385.1 of Saimiri boliviensis. Classification (NCBI taxonomy): domain Eukaryota; kingdom Metazoa; phylum Chordata; class Mammalia; order Primates; family Cebidae; genus Saimiri; species Saimiri boliviensis. The sequence continues at coordinate 271,926,177 of NC_133449.1, read as the reverse complement.
GTCATATGCCAAAAAACAGTGTTTAGTCAACAATACACTGCATATATGATGGTGGCCTTATAAGATTATGCCATTCATTTATCGTACCTTTTCACTTAAATATGTTTAGATATAAAAATATATACCATGCTGTTATAGTTGCCTACAGTATTCAGTATAGTAAAATAACTGTACAGTTTGTAGCCTAGGAGCAATAGGCTATATACTATACAGTCTCAGTGTGTGGTAGGCAACACCTCAGTGTGTGGTAGGTTTGTGTAAGTAAACTCTGTAATGTCCCCACAACCATGAAATCACCTAATGGTACATTTTTTCAGAATGTATCCCCATCATTAAGTGATACATGACTGCATTTACTTTGTATGTTCAGGTGATACAATGTTGGGTGCAGATATATTTACAGGTGTTATCTTTTATTATTCCATTTTCATACTGCTATAAAGAACTTCCTGAAACTGGAAAATTTACAAAGGAAAGAGAGTTAATTAACTCATAGTTCCACATGACTGGGGGCCTCAGAAAACTTACTATCATGACAGAAAATGAAGGGGAAGCAAGGTACTTCTTACATGGTGGCAGGAGAGAGAGAGAGCAAGGAGTGAAGTGTCACATGTTTAAATCATCATATCTCATGAGAACTCACTATCAGGAGAACAGCATGGGAAAAATCCACCCCCATGATCCAATTACCTCCCTCCAGGTCCCTTCCCTGACACATGGGGATTACAATTTGACATAAGATTGGGTGGTGACACAGAGTCAAACCATATCACACCTACTGATAAATTGGCACTTTTATTGTTATATAACAACTTTTATTTTATTTTTACAGTTTTGATGGAGGGTCACTATATCTGCTCTAACTATAGCAATTCCTGCTCTCTTTGAATTTCCATTTGTGTGAAATATCTGTTTTCCATCTCTTAATTTGCAATTCTATGTGCATCCTTAAATGTGAAATTAGTCAGTGAGTTTCTTGGAGGCAGCCTATAGTTGAGTCTTGTTTTTCTCTTTCAACCCCTCTACTTTACCACATTAATTACTTTCTGGTTTTGTTTTTCTAAAATAAATGTTTTGTTCCCTTTTTCTGTCTTTCTATCTTCCTTTGTGGTTTTCTGTATTTCTGTAGTGGAATACTTTGATTCCTCAGTTTTTACCTTTTGTGTATCTGCTGTAGATTTTTGCTTTGTGGCTACCATGAGGTAGTCACAAAGCTATGATATATGAAATATCTTACACTTACACAGACTGTATTAAGTAGATAACAATGTAATTTTCATGACATACAAAAATCTTACACTTCACCTGACACACACATTTTACGTTTTTGATAACATAATTTACACTTTTGAAATAATTTTTATTCCTTAGCATATTATTATTGCTATAGTTGCTTTTAATAGTTTTTTCTTTTAACCTGTAGACTCTGATTTAATTCCACAATATGTTCCTTTTACAATGTATATAACTTTAATCTCTAAAGTAAATGTAAACTTATTAACTCTATCTCTTTAAAATCAAGACAAATAATAATGTATTAGTCAGGGTTCCCTAGAGGGACAGAAGTAATAGGATAGATGTATATATACACGGGAGTTTTTTTAAGGGGTATTCACTCACATGATCAAAAGGTTCCACAGCAGGCTGTCTGCGAGATGAGAGAAGCAAGGAAGCCAGTTCAAGTCCCAGAGCTGAAGAACCTGGAGTCCAATATTTGAGGGCAGGAAGCATCCAGCACAAAAGAAGGATGTAGATTGGGAGGCTAAGCCAGTCTAGTCTTTTCGCATTCTTCTGCCTGCTTTTATTCTAGCTGCAATGGCAATTGATTAGATTGTACCCACACAGATTAAGTATGGATCTTCCTTTCCCAGTCCTGACTCAAATGTTAATCTCCTTTTGGAAAACCCTCACAGACACACCCAGGAACAATACTTTGCATCCTTCAGTCCAATCAAGTTGACACTCAGTATTAACGATCACAAATCACAAATGCAGATTAAAAGAAAGATAAATGGAAGTAACTTACTCATCTTCCTGAGAAAGATAAAAATTAGTAGAACATATTTTATAGTAGAGTTGTATTTCCCAGTTTGTATTGATTTTTACATCAGTTGAATACTGTGCTATAATTTTAAGATGAAAAAAGAAAGTATTTTGCATCCCTGTGCTCTCTCTGCTTGGTTCTTCAACATGCTATATAAGAGACATGTATTCTTTGACTAAAGCTAAAGGAAAAAAGAGATAAGGCTATTAAATAAGGACTGTCATTAATCTGGCAGCCTCTGCACTTTTTAATGTATCTCAAAATCGTCTTAATATAGGTCGAATTACCCTCTTCTTAGAGCAAGGATTTTTAAATTAAATATGAGATAGGGTACAAGAGAAAGCCTTACTTTTTGACACCAATAGAACAAAAGAAAGTTTGACAGAAAGATAGATAAAAATAATAAAAATTCAAAAAACAAAGAATATGCTCTTAAGAAAACATGAAAATATAATATATGTGATAGGATTTCTTCTTAGAAATAGAAAATTTGGGAGAAATAACAAAATTTTATAGAAAAATGATAAAAGAAAATTAGAAAAAATATAAATATGAATCTCTTCTTTTTCACATTACAGCAGAAATATATAATGCAAGTCTAGATTTGTTCAATTAAATTAACTCAATGTTCTCATTAACAATGGCAGTAATTAATGTGAGCAATGTTGACAGTAACATTATCTGAATTTTTTATTTTGACGCTAAAGATTTTTAATGACATCATCTTTATATATATATAAAATTGTACTTTAGATGCTGGGGTACATGTGCAGATCATGCACGATTGTTACACAGGTACATACATGGCGATGTTATTTGCTGCCCCCATCCCCCTGTCACCTATATCTGGCATTTCTCCCCCATGTTATACCTCCCTAACCTCCCTACCCCTCACTGTCCATTTTTTTCTTTATTCAAAAGCCTTTAATGATTCCCTTTTTTTCTATTTCTAAAAAGAAATCCTATCACATATATTATGTTTATGTGTTTTTTAATAGCGTATTCTTTGTTTTTTGAATTTCCATAATTCCTCTTGTTATTAATTTCTAGTTTTAGTCATTTGTGGTCATAGAAGATACTTGATATTATTTCAATTTTTTTGAATGTTTTAAGACTCATTTTGTGACTTAACATATGATCTACCATTGAGAATGATCCATGTGCTGAGGAAAAGAATGTGGATTCTTTAGCCATTGGATCAAATGCTCTGTAAATGTCTATTACATCCATTTGGTCAATAGTGGAAATTAAGTCTGATGTTTGTTTGTTGATTTTCTGTCTGACAGATCTGTCCTATGCTGAAAGTAGGATCTTGAAGTCTCCATTTATTACTGTAGTGGGACTTCTCCCCCTTTTGCTCTAATAATAATTTCTTTATACATCTGAATGCTACAGTGTTGGGGACATGTATATTTAAAACTCTTATATTGTCTTGCTGACAATATAAGAGTTTAATATATTGTCACAGTATAATAATCTTCTTTGTAATTTCTTACAGTTTTTGTCTTGAAATCTATTATGTTAGATTTAAGTATAGCTACTGCTGCTTTTTTTTTTTTTTTTTTTTTTTTTTTTTTTGGTTTCCATTGACATGGAATTTTTTTCCATCTCTGTTTTTTCAGTCCACTGTGTCTTTATAGGTGAAGTGTGTTTGCTGTAGGAAACAAACCAATGTGTCTTGTTTTTTATTCCATTCAACTACCATATTAGAAATAATTCATTTAATATTTATTATTAGATTAGAAAGTTTAGTCCACTTATATTCAATGTTATTATTGGTAATGAAGAACTTAATCCTGCCATTTCCTTAGTTGCTTTTTGGTCATTTTCCCGTATTTTTTTTTTTCCTGTCTTTCTTTAGTGAAGGTAATTTTCTCTAATGATATGGTTTAGTTTCCTGCTTTTAATTTTTTTGTGCATTCATTGTATGTTTTTTGGTTTGAAGTTACCATAAGGCTTACAAGTATTTTATGTTTCTATTTTATCAAATAGGCTTTGTTGTCTTTTTATATTAAATGGTTGCTTCAAATTTCAGGTGCTCGTGGACAATTAATATTTTAGAGTGAAGTGCTATAATTCTGCTTAGAATTTCTGTTCACTGCACATCAGACTCACTGCCGTATCACTGATGGGTCAGATCCAGTCAGTATCATTGGATAATTCTTAGGTGGTACTATTCAGAGAGTAATAACTTCATCATTCCTTCTATCATAATGTTTTGCTATTATCTATATAGGCATTTAAAAGGGGAATGAGTGCTAGGGATCAAACCATTTAGATAAAACCGTCTTAGCATTTATCTTCCTTTAAGTGGAATTATCTTCTTTTATCTTATTCTTTATGGAATTAAGAAAGTCCAGGCATTGTAGAGCTTTTCCAGTATTAGAGAATGTAGTCTATTATTTTCAATGAACAAAAAATAAAGTCCATAAAAATAACTTGCATATTCTATATTTTCTTCATTATTGGACAAAAGTAAAACTTTTGTGGGCTTTCTCTGCTTTACAAACTTTTACATGATAATAAATAATTTAGTTTAATATAAACTGGCACATGGAATAAATTATATAATGCAAAGGGAGGCTAACAGAGTATAAATAATGTGAATGATTAATCTGTAAACAAAGTGAAATGAGAGATTGTATTATAACCAAAATAAGTCATCTTTTCTCTCATTTTGTTCTTTATGTTGAACAGTGCAATTAAGCTGCCTCACTCATTTATTTAATATACATTCACCCATATTAAACTGAAGGACTTTGAGAGTACAGAAATGGATTTCTTCAAAAAGACTCCTCCAATTTACATTATATACTCAGAGTTCGGTTGGGGATCAATGCTTTTATTACTGGAGAGGCCCTATCACTTTCTGGAAATAATAGTTCCTGGAATTGTGAAACATTTCCCATTTGATATTGGTGGTAAACTGGAATTTATGACCTATCCTTGTTGGCATTGAGAGCCCCATTTTTCCTATCCAGCCTGACCATTGTCTTGACCAGAAAGAATAAGTTTTTGCTATTTAGCCAAGCACATTTGAGAAGGTTGTCAGGGTTTAGGAGGCACTTATATAGCCCTTCTTTAGTTTCACACACAAGAAATGAGCGAGTAACATTTACTATGAATAAATCAATAAGACTGATGCACTAGAAATGTAGTTTGAAAAGGGCAACAGCCTTCTAAAAGCTTTGGAAGCTAACTTTTAACTTTAGAGAGAGGGTTGAAAGTTGAAATTCACATAGTGGTATTATAGCCATTATCTTTTTCATGTTATAAAAGAACTATAACTCACTGGGACTTGGGGCAACAGTAAGAGCCTTTTCAAGAGATGAAGAAACATAACAATTGCTCTGTAGCACTTTAAGATATTTTGTTTCTTCTGTAAAAACAAAAGCTATTCATTTTATGAACTGTCCATATATTGGTCCGGTATTAGAAGAAGCCTTAACCTATGACAATGACTGTAATAGAAGTAGGACAGCAGAATCATTCATTATATTTAAAATGCAATTCTGTACAACATAGACTTCCCTTTATAAAATACGAAAATAGGTAGTTCATATTGCTACACAATAACACATTATTTTCTGATAAAATAATAATCACAAGATACATTTTGGTGTGACTACTTATAAAGCAATAATCTGTGGCAGTGATGTGTTATTTAGTTTTCAGCCCTTGTTTGGGAGTACTGGAATTCTGCCTTCAGACAAATTTCTTGGGATGAAATACTAGCAACTTTGGTAGATATAAATAAAAACTAAGTGAACAGCAGTGGAGTTCAGACGACTTCATTTTTTATACAGATAAAAGGTTTATTTGAAGTTTTACTTTGTGATTAGCATATTGATTTTAACCATATGATTCCAACAGTTTGTCATATTCCATTTATTTTATTTCATACAGAAGGGATAATAGTAATAGTTCATATAGAGAGCAAGTGCAACTAGAGAGTTGAATTGAAAAGCCAAGATGTTTGTGGGTTTTCTTCATCTTTTAAAAATTGCTGGCACACTATTTATAATATATAAAATATTTAAATCAATATTTTAGATTTTGAGGAGATGAGACAAGTGGGGATGTTGTGGAAAGTATGCTGCAGATTAAAGATATGACTTCTGTCTTCTAAGAATCTTACAGTGCAATGGAAAAATGAGAGAAGTACACACGTCAGATGAGAATAATTAATATAGAGAACTACAGAGCATGGGTCCAGAATGGAGAAAGCCAGGTTTTATGTTCCATTTTGAATGCATTTATAAGGTGCAGATATTTCTCCTACACCTTAAAAATACCTACAACTAATTGGAAATAGTAAGATCAAATAATTACACACCAAGTTTTGTTTGAAGGGAAGAAAAAGGAGTTATTCAGGGGAAATTCATACTTTGCTTCAATCAGGAAAAAATTCATGACATTTCCAGTTAAAAATTTCCATTCTATCACCAAAGTTTATTTCCCTTGCTATATAATTTATCTATCCTTTTTTCCTTCACTTAAATAGTTGCAAACTTATTTTCTGTATTCTCCTTTAAAACCCAGTTTTTTGTTTTTGTTTTTGTTTTTTAATTTTTTTTTTAAAGACAGGGTTTCACCATGTTGCTCAGGCTGGACTTGAACTCCCGACCTCTGGTGATCTTCCTGCCTTGGCCTCCAAAGTGCTTAGATTACAGTCCTGAGCCACCACACCTGGCCAACAACCTAGTTTTTATTCCGACCACATGATGACATATGTAGCTGAGCAAACAGGAACTTGGAGATTTGTAGAATGACAAACATTTTCTAAAGTATGCTATCTGGGGATCTTATGTCCCCCAAGAACTGATCCTAAGGATCTCATAAATGTATTCATTCCAGCAAAATAAATGTCTCCTTAGGGCACACATTTGCTGCTAAAACTTGAAGAACTTCTCCATACATTATTACATAGACATTAAAAATCCCTAACATATGTGTATATATCGGTATGTGTAAATATCATATATGTATATATCGGGAGTGGGGGATGCTAGTTAGAAACTTCCTAGCACGTTTTTTTTTTTTTTTCTAGAATGTAAAACTTATTCATATAATGGTTCTTGGTAACCAAAGGTATCTTGGAAATGAAATTACTATGCTATAGGAAAAAATCATCTTTCTCTCTTTCTGAAAGCAAAATTATTCTAGCTGGTGAATATAATGTAGATGGTTAGTGAAACTCCAGATTCAAAATAGTGGGCTTATTGAACAGTTTTTAGAGAAGGGATGAGAGCTAGAAGAAAACATTGACAAAGGTATTGGAAGTGTGGCAAATGAGTAGCTGGCACATACTAAAAATCTTAGAATTCTGTGACTTGGCTAAATGTCTTAGTCTGTTTAGTTTGCTGCCAAAAATACTTGAGACTGGGTAATATATAAGGAAAAGGAGTTTATCTGGCTCAAAATTCAGGTGTATGGAATGTCCAAGATTGGGCAGCTGCATCTAGTGAGGGCCTCAAGCTGCTTCAACTCATGGCAGTAAGCAGAAGGGAAGCAGTTGTCTATAAAGAGATCATATGGTAAAAAAGAAAACAAGAGAGAAAAGCTGAGGAAGCCAGATTTTTCCTTTTCTAACAACCCATTATCTCAAGAAATGTTACATCATTCTTGTGAGAGCAAGAACTACTTCCCTCTGTGGGAATAAGGGCATTAATCTGTACATGAGAAATTTGACTGTATGACTCCAACATCTACCATGAGGCTCTACCTCCCAACACTCCCACATAGAGGATCAAATTTCAACATTTGTTTTGGCAAATAACATTCATATCCAAATCATATAATTCTGCCCCTGGGTCCCCAAAACTCATATCCTTCTCACATGCAAAATGCAATCGGTCATACCTTCTCAATAGTTCCAGAAGTCTTAACTTGTTCTAGCACCACCATAAAAGCCTAAAGTCCAGCTCTGACCTTACAAAATTAAAAACAAGTTATTCACTTTCAAGATACAATAGTTTAACAGGCATAGGATAGACATTCCTATTCCAGAGGAGAGAAACCTAAAGAAGATAGAAATAATAGGCCCCTAATACAAGCAAGTCTGAAAACCAGCAGTGCGAACATTAAATATGAAAGTTCCAGAATAGTATTCTTTGACTTCATGTCCTGGTTCTACTGGTGCAAGGGATAGTCTCCCAGGACCTCTGGCAGCCTCATACCTTGACTTTGCTCAGAGAGATCCCTGCGGCTCTTTTCATGGATTCCACCTGCATTCCTGCAGCTTTTCCAGGCTGAAGTTGCATGCTGCCAGTGACTACAATTCTAGGGTTCCAGCAGCATCTCCACTCTGGGCATTGCCCTGGTGGCCACTCTCTGCAGTGTCTCCTACCCTAAATTTCCACTCCGTATTGCCCTAGTAGAGATATTTTGGACTGGCTCGGTCCCTGTGACAAGTCTCTACCTGGGCCTGCTGGTTTCTCTGTACATCTTTTGAAACTTCAATGGAGGAAATCATCTCTCCATAGTTCCTGCATTCTGTGTGCCTGCAGAATTAATACTATCTAGACTCCAAAGCTTCCTGCTTGTGCCCTTGCAAGTGATGATGTGAACCTCACCTGGGGCAACATGAGCCATGGCTGCTCCATCTGGAGTGATCAGGTTGCAGAGAACAGTATCCCAAGACAGCTCGAGGCAGTGCTGCTCAGGGCCAGTCCCCTGAAAACATGTTCTCCTAGTCTCCTGGACTTGTGAGGAGAGTGGTGGTCTAGGAGGTTTTTGAAATATCTTTAGGTCCTTTTCCCTATAGTTTTGACTATTAGCACCCAGCTCCCTTTTATCTGTGCTAATCCTTTTAGAAAGAGTCCTAGAGGCTGCACTTTTGACTCCTCTCCTGAAAATGCTCTTTCATTCTCTACCAAATGACCAAGTGGTGAATTTTGCAAACGTTTACACTCTTCTCTTTTCATTATAAATGCTGCTTCAGTTTATCCCTTTGTGGTTGTAACTCAATGTAAGCTGTTAAAAATAACCACACAGCTTCTTGAATGCTTTGCTGCTTAGAAATTTCTTCTGTTAGGTATACTAGTTCATAACACTAGTTTCTGCCTCCCATAAACTCTTAGCGCAGGAACACAATGTAGCCAAGTTCTTTGCTGCGGGCCCCTGATGGGAGGGTGCATTGTGTTTATGCCTAAGACGGCACTGCAACAAGGATGATCTTTTCTGCAGTACCCAGTATAACATTGTTCCTCACTTCCACCCAAGATTTCATCAAAATGGCCTTTTTTCTCCATATTTCTATCAGCATTTTGGCCATAACCACATAACCAATATCTAAGAAGTTCCAAACCTGCCCTTGTGATTTTGTCTTTTTCTGAGCCCTCAGCAGAATTACCCTTAATGTTCTGTTTATGGCAATACAGACTCTTTAGACTGCTTCTTCCAATTCTTCCAGCCACTACTCAATAACCAGTTTCAAAGCTGCTTTCACATTTTCAGGCACATGTATAGCAACACCCCACTCTTCAGTACCAATTTTCTGCCTTAGTTCATTTAGTGTTGCTGTAACAGAATACCTGGAACTAGGGAATTTATAAAGAAAAGAGGTTTATTTGGCTCCCAATTCTGATGGCTTAGAAAGGTCAAGATTCAGTAACTACCTCTGATGAGGGCCTCGAGCTGTTTCAATACTTGGCAGAAAACCAATATTTGGTTTGGGCATTTGCAAAGAGATTACAAAGTGAGAAAGAAACCAAAAGAGTAAAACCAAGGATGCCAGGCTTTATTTTAGTAAACTTCTTTCTCAGGCATTATTAGGTTGGCGCAAAAGTAATTGCAGTTCTGTCATTAAAAATAACAGCCAAAACTGTAATTACTTTTGCACCTACCAAACAATTCATTTCTGCAAGAGCAAGAACTCACTCCCCCACTGTGAGAGGGCAATTATCTATTCATGAGAGATCCACCTGCATAAGCCAAACATTTCTCACTAGACCCCCACCTCCTAACACTGCCACATTAGGAATCAAATTTGGACATAAGTTTTGGGAGGACAAATCATACCACTAGGTATCACTCAGGGTCAATAAGAACGATGTTTCTGGTTTGGTTATTTAGAACATTCATTGAATGAGCTTCTTTTCATTATCATAAAGATTGCTGAGGGGGCATGGTTGTTCACATCGGTAATCTCAGCACTTTGGGGGGCCAAGATGGGCAGATCACGAGGTCAGGAGTTCAAGACCAGTCTGACCAACATGGTGAAACCCAGTCTCTACTAAAAATACAAAAATTAGCTGGGCGTCATGATGTGCACCTGTAATCCAAGCTACTCAGAAGGCTGAGGCAGGAGAATCATTTGAACCCAGGAGGCAAACATTGTGGTGAGCCAAAATTGTGCCCCTGCACTCCAGCCTTGGTGACTGGGTGACAGGGCAATGTTCTGTCCAAAAATAAATTTGTTATTAGAAAAGTTGTGATTGAGGTAATAAGAGAATCCAAAAGCAGAGGTTCAATATGGTGGTTCTCAGACTAGAGGACCAGACATTAGGCTATTTACGTATATTTGGATTTGCCTGGTTTTGGTAATAAGTGAAGGAGGCAAATGAGTATGGTGGCTTGGAATAGACCTGCTGATTGACCGAGAAGAGGGTTCTTCATAGAGAACTGGGGAACAACATTTAAATGGTGGCAGTAAGAAGAAAATAGAATAAAATAAAAAGTCTTGGAATTAATTATGAGAATAATAGGGAAACCAATACAGTATTTTTCAAAAATTCATTGGGAAGGTTTTTTGAAAGTAGGAAATATTCAGTGGAAAGAGATGTTGCCAAAAAATTAAGGAAAATCAACATTGGCTTTGAAGTTAGGAAAATTTCAGAACTAGTGACACAGTTCTAGTGGAGACTTTCACAAAATGAAGCCAGATTGCAAAGATGAAGCCAGATTGAGTAGTGAAAAATAATAAGGAAAAGGCAACAGACAAATTTATTAGAAGATGAAATAAAGGGTGAGTTAACACCAAAAGCAGATGAGGATAGAGGCTGAAGGAAACTTTTGGGTGTGAATGGATGATGAGTAAAATGGGGTCCTTGACCTTCAGAAAGGGATAACTGAAATACTAAGTTTATAAGTTTGCATTAAAAATTATAACATAAAAGAGTCAAAAATAAGATACTATGTATCACTAGTTAGTTGATATTAAATATGTATTTCTTAATTCTGTCTTTAAAATCACAGAGTCTGTTAGAGCCAGAGACAATTCTTGCAGTACTAATTTAAAATTCTTAACAGTGTTACAAAGAGATATTCCTATTTAAACACGATAGTTAAATTTTGAAAACTGCATAATCACATATTTATTGATGTTCTCTAATAATATTTTGTAGGATAGGGGTGTGTGTGTGTGTGTGTGTCCTGGATACAGTTATAAACTCTGCTTTTCGAATATTGGAAATTATACACAATCACCCCTGTTTCAGTGTGTGGAGTACTGATTTTGTACTTAGCCACATGATACAAGCATAAAAAGTGCCACTTTTACTGTCTAAAACCAGGAAATATAAGGCTTAAACATCATCCAAATCAGGCAAACCCACAGACATTCTTTTTCTTTGCATTTCAAATCCATACTCTCTTGGTAAATACCCAATTACTATGATTTTCTGAAATAGCATTCTAATAATTCTAAAGACATAAAAAATAATTTAAACATATTATTGGCTGGGTGTGGTGGCTCATGCCTGTAACCCCAGCACTTTGGGAGGCCAAGGTGGGCAGATCACATGGTCAAGAGATCGAGACTATCCTGGCCAACATGGTGACACTCTGTCTCTACTAAAAATACAAAAATTAGCTGGGCATGGTGGTGTGCGCCTGTAATCCCAGCACTGTGGGAGGTTGAGGCAGGAGAATTACTTGAACCCAGGAGGTGGAGGTTGCAGTGAGCTGAGATCATGCCACTGCACTCCAACCTGGCTCTTGGCAACAGAGTAAGACTCCATCTCAGAAAAAAAAAAAAAAAAAAAAAAAAAAGCATATTATTAAACTTACTATTCAGCATTTATTTTTGGAAAACAAAATGGTGATACATATATTCTTGAATTTACATGGACAGATTTTGACCTACATCGAATTTTTATTACATTTTATTAACTAAAAACAATAAAAACAGACTTTATGAATATATTTTATTCTATTTCTCATTAGGATGTGTCCTTTCATTATTTCCCCAGTATTTAGAGCGTCTTCCAAATTATCTCAAGAATCATCTAGATATTCACTTCAAGCCTATTGATTTAGGGTAGGATTTGAAACTTTGGAGAGCAGAAATGTTACTTACTCTCTCAAAAATGAATAAATAGAATAACTGCCATGTTTTCATGCTCCACAGAACAGTAAGGAGAATTCACAGCAGTGTGCTCTTTCTGAAAGAACTGCTCTCACAGCCTGAAAACAAAAAATTACTGGCAACTCTGTTGATTTCTTTCTCTCAGTAGCATGGAACTATTTGTTCCTTGCTTTTCTGATGTCATTGTTGTAGAAATGTTCATTGCTCTTGCTCTGCATGGACTACCCAGCCACTGGAGAGTCCAATGCAAAGATATATTTATTTAAAATTATAACACAGCTAGGGCTTTTACCAGTGTCAGAATTTTGTCAAAACCAAAGCCAGTCTTTCCAACCATGACACTTGGTCTCAAGGTCCTTTTACTGATGTCTTTCAAAACACCGGGAAAGAAACTTGTACTCACTGTCCCAAGGCTAACAGAGTCATTGTCATGCTGGATCAGACACACAGGATGCACAGGTGTAAACCCAAAGTAAGGCAGACCTGGATTCAAATTTACTTAGTATGTGACTGAGCAATTTTAAAAAATCTTCTACCTAAACCAACACATTATTTTCTTTTTTTCTGTTTTATTCCCACCCACTTCACTGATATCTCTACTTCCACATTTGCCTTTCTATAGCATATTCTCTAGGGAACAACCAGGAATATCCTTTAAAAACCTATAGATAAGCTCTTATTCACTGTGCTCAAAGGTCTATAGGAGACTACAATTTCCCCACTCCTTCTGTTCCTGACATTGCCTGCTTTTTCTGTCCTCCTTGTTCATGCCATTCCAGACACACCAGCTTCCAAGATGGTCTTCAAATATCAGGCAAGCTCCACCTCATGCCTTTTCTGCCGGTTATTCCTCTACCTGGGATAATTTTTGTCTCTCCTCATTAAACTTTTGATCAATAGTTACCTTCTTTATGAACCCAAACCTCATTAACTGCAACAGATAACAGTGCAATCCCCTTTTCTTCGCTCTTATGCATCCCTTACCTGCTTTGTTACATAGCCCTAATCAACTTCTAACATCTACGTAAATTAGTAGCTTTAATTTTGCTTGTTGAATATTTCTTCATACCAGAATGTGAACACCACAAAAGTCGGCTGCTTTGTGTGTTTTGTTCTCTTTTGTACCTTTGTACTTACTTTGGGGCTTGGCACATAGTGAGCACTCAATAAATATTTAATCAAGGAATGACTAATTACAAATTTCAAACAACAGTCTCCTTCTCAGAAAGACATTTTAAAAATTCAGGAAGATAGGCTATATTTAGCACTATACCAGATACATAGAGATCTGTGATGTCCACCATTACTGTGCTGCTGTTATGGATGTTAATTTTATCAGCAGAGGATTCATAAATAGTGTTGTTTAAGGAAATGAACTAGGCAAGCTCTTAACCAATTATGCACACACATCTATGCATATACATACACGCACTTTATACACTCACTCACAAGGTCTTGGAAAGGCCTGCCAACGCTTGAATTCAAAGTGAAGTGACTCATTCTGGTCTTTGGCCAAACCCTGGCAAACAGTGGCTTACCTAGGGCTTAACAACCTGCAAAGTGATCACTTTGAAAAAGACATCAGGCAGAACCTCACATTAGGATGCAGTGCTGGGAGCAGAACCAAACTCCGAAATAGTGACCGAATCTGGAAATCAAAGTCTGTTCAGGAGTCACAAATGAATGCCTGTCTTTCAGACATTCACACACACATGCACATGCACACACACATAATTGTCTATCAGTAAGACATTTGTTATGTCTCTAGAAGGTAATACATTAATGCATTTTAGAAAACCTAGCACTACCAGTGATTTTTTTTTCTAGGATGTAATTGTAACATTTCTTTTCATTTATTTGTCAGTACATTGTAAAATTCCTAGATATTCTTCTATTTGTGATTATAGTCACTGATGTATCTCCCGACTCACAAAAATGTATGTGTATAGTAAAAGAAAGTAGGAATAAGTTACAGTAGCAATGACCATGTCTTCACAGCTACTATTTAGATTACTTAAGCATCCAATTATTTAATCCAAAAAGATTAATTTTACTTTCATTTTATTGCAAAATTTCTATTAATGACATGGAAGGAAGTTTTCATTTGGTTAATCACTTGAATGAGGGTCGTTCATATCTATCGTCAGAAGCAGACAGCTGAAGCTAAGTCACGAAAATAAATGTTCTCTCTCTCTCTCTCTGTGAATGTGAATCAGCTTGGAAGGACTAAACTAGGTACTGTGACATATAAACATGAATTGAAATATAGACACTCCATGGAACATAAGACAGTAGCTAATTCTCATATGCAGAATAACATTTGCATGTTCAAAATTTTAATATTTTTTCAGTGTTCTCTAGTTCTTGTAGTTTCCCCACATACTAAATATAAATATTTTCCATTTTGCATTCAATTCAATATACAATGTGAATATTTTACATTCACAATTATTTTCTTAACAATTTTTGTAATGTGTGAAGTCTTTTAAGTTTGCTTTAACTAAGAAAAAAATGCAGTCATTGATTACAGTTTGTCCAAATATTTTATACAAATTTCCTTTAAGTGTTAACTCTCCATTTCTCTGCCTGAGATCTGAATGGTTAATCAGACAAATGGTGTTAAAATGGTGTGCACTATGGAAATTTTGCATCTCAGTGGCTCCAGACTAGCTTTGTAATGAGAACATTTAATAAATTGTTTCAGAAACGGTTCCAAACCAAACTAGTAAATTAGCTTTAATATAGATTATGTATACACATGAAAGAAACATACTACACATGTGTTTTCACATGTGTAAACAACATATAAAGGTAAACAAAAATGACTCTGGCCTTATAAAAATTTATTTGCTGAAATATTTGTATAAATTTTCAAATGTTCTATAAACTGATGTAAAGCAGTCCCTCTGTAGCAGTCACTGGTTTTTTAAGCAATTGTATACTCAGCTGGAACATAGCAAAGAAAAGCCTTGCCTTCATTTTTCCTGTTCTCTCCAAAGTTAGACTGTTCAACCAGTTTCTTCAAGAGCAACTATAATAATTTTCTGCCCTCTTCAAAATCTTAAAAGGAATGGCTTCATGTTGCCTATCAAAGAAAACGTAATTTTTGTATCCTGTAATTCGAAATATCTGTAATTTTTAAAAATCTGTTCTAACTACCGGAAGATCATCAACCGGATGAGAGGACAACTAGACCCACTGGGACATTTGGGCGGAACTAGAGCCAGAAATATCGTTATGATTAAGCATTGGCCTCTCAAAGAAAATTTTCATTTCTTCCAATCCCAAGCACTATATTGAACTGGGACTCGATATATGTCAGTGACAATATAAAATGGCATCTGGTCTAGTAATGTCGCCTAGGGCATGTTAACCTGTGTCATTAGACGTAATGGAAGCACAAGCACATTACAGAGTAGGCCACAGCGTACAAGGGGAGATAAAGGGAAACATTCCATCTTGAGGTGAGAGACATCTGCCCATGACATGGTAAAGGGCAAGATCCAAAAAAGGAAGGAGGAAGCAGAGACATACTGTGTTATTCAGAGATGGAGAGTGGCAGCAGGGGTCGGTGGGATGCCACATTTTATGGAGTGAGAATCCTCCCTGATTTCAATTAATAACGTCATCTTAAAAAACATGAAGACGCCCAGGATTCACTGCAGAATCCTGCAAATCAGTATTCTTGATCATCCTTTACATCAAATCCTCCACCACACTGCTATAAATAATTTTGTCCCTGATTTATTCAAATTGAATAGAATTAAGAATACTCATCAGTGGTTGGTGGAAAAAATCGTAAAGCAAAATTCTGTTTTTGTGCTCCTTGAAACCAGGCTAAAACCAGGGTTATAGAAAGGGGATCCTGGAAGTTGTCAAGTTGAATAAGACCTTTTGAAAATCCAGAACTAAGTCTTTCTTTTTTTTTTGTTAAAGAAAGAAGAAATATTCAGGTAAGAAAATAAATTGTGCTTTATCACATGCAAATTCAGAGCCTACCAATGTTATGGTGGATCTGGTGATGCACATTATGTAATATAACTGATCAGAAGAACAAAATTGCCAGTTTCATTCCTTTTGATAAAAACCCAATAAAGCACGTTTTGTTTTTAAAAGACACCCAGCCTTAGAATGAAATCAAGTCCTTGCTATAATCATCATGTCAAAGGTACTATGTGTGGAACTAAGGGATTAGCCAAAAGGAATATGTAAGTTTTTGTTTTATCATTTTTAATTTTTCAGTACTGTCAAGCTGAAGAGAAGAATGATAAGTACTTTTGTGCATGATTAAATAATGATTTATTTATTGATCATATGGGAGATAAAGAAACTGCTGAATGTAGGATAGGAAATAATTTCCTTCTTAGTAACAGTTTTAATTTTTGGACTCAAAACCCTAAATACCTATAGGAATTTGTCAAGCATGTAATACAAATAGACTGGGTATAAGAAAACCTCATTGACAAATCATAATCACACCTTCTCTATTTCAATAAACGATGTAATCACCATATTACTTGATCCAGCTCTGTATAGAAAAGTGGATTATTTTAAAATTGGAAATCTTAACAACTGAAAATAGAAATGCTCAATTATGTTTTTTTAATTCTATGACATTTTAGTTAGTGAAAGAACACCTAATCTTTTTATTATTTACATATGTTAAAGTCAGATCTTGTATTTTTGTGTAGTACAAAATTTACACTTGAATCTTTTAGCTGACAATAATGCATATTTTAATTGTCTTAAAATTAAAAGAAAACCCCTCTTTGTGTAATAGAGTTATTTGTACAGAGTTAGTAGAAGCATAACACTCCACAACAGTGTTTTTATTTCAGGTTGTTTTTAAAATCCTGACACTCCAACATCATCACACATAGTTATAAAAGCCTTTCTTAATCTTACACAATAAATACATATATAATCATACATTTACTTGATAGTAGTTATTGAGAAAAAAATCTGATCAATATTATTTTGTTATTTTATAAACTCTTTGAAATTTAGATTTCAGTTATACAAGTGTAATTCAGATTATTCATTCATTTACCAAATCAATGTTGAGCAGATATTATTTTTCTATTTTAGACACATGATACTGAGAGTCTAGAAAATTTAATAATTTGTCTAAGTCTACAGTTATTGACTGAACTTTTAACTCATCAGTTCTTTCAGTGCTAAGATTTATACTGTTTCCAAAAGCATTCTAGATATTTCCTAGAGTTCTGCTTTTGGTTATCAGATTTTTTTTGGATTAGAATTTAAAATATGATTTAAGCCTGTGTATAGAAATTTTCATTGGGATTTTGATCATTTCTTTAAGTACTAAGAATTATGCTACTGTTAGATGTTAGAATTTAAATACTAAATCTGAGTAGAGAATCAAGAGGTAAAATTTCACTAGCCTGTAAGAAACAGCCATGCACATGGCATAATCTAATAAACTTGTATCTCTGAGTAAGATAGTAGGCAAACATATCTTATTCCAGGGCTTTAAAAGAAAATAATGAAATAAAAAATTTCTCCTGTTCTTCTTTGAGTCTGATTTATTATTTCCTTATCTTATAAAGACTCAACCTTATAAACAGCTAAATTAGTTGACCCATGTGGATATGGACAGAGTAGGGAAAAAGAAAACAGTCACAGGCTATGCTAACATTTGTGGCAATTAATCCATGGATTTAATTGTGTGTGTGTGTCTGTGTGTGTGTGTACATTGTGTTAAGTCATTGTCATAGAGAAAATATTAATCTACACTTAGGCTCTGCATACTCAATCTACTTTGGTAGTGACTTTGAGCAGCAGTTTGAAAAAGGTTTAAAAAGGGTGAGAAATATGTACACTCCTTAATCACATCCTCGTTAATCACCGTATTAGTTTTTGTTTGTTTGTTTGTTTGTTTGATCTCATTGTCAAAGGTTTTTTTTAAACAAAACTTTATGGTCCCCACAATAGAAGAGAGAAACATAGAGTTGCAGGCAAACAATTGCATTTATCAGGATGCAAAGGAGACTTTACTTTCAGGAAAATCTGAGAAATGGGTTTTCTGACTGATACCCACTTCAGGTCCAGAAGAAGAAGAGAGTTTTGTTTTCAAAGTATATTCATTTCCTAGGTCTGCTATAACAAAGTACCACAAACGTGGCTTAAAACAACGGACATCTGTTGTCTCACAGTCCTGTGAGACAGCCCAAAATCAGGGTATCCATAGGGCTATGCTTCCTCTGAAACACATAGGGAAGAATGCTTCCTTGTCTGTTCCTGGCTTCCAGTAATGGACATCAATCATCAGAGTTTCATGTTTTTTTAGATACATCATTTCAATCTCTGCCCCCATCTTCTCATGGAGTTCTCCCTGTGTGTCTGTCTTCACATGGTTATCTTCACATGGCCACCGGTCATATTAGATTAGGAGCCCATCCTACTGCAACAGGAACTAATCTTAACTTGTTGCATCTGCAATGCTCCTATTTCCAAAGAAGGTCACATTTGGAAGAACCGTGGATTTGTACTTTAACATATCTTTTTAAAGAGGAACATAATTCAGTCTGTTGCATGAGAGGAATATAGGCAGTAGCCATACTGGTAGGAAATCACAGTCTGTACTGTAATCCCGAGACCCAAGGAGATCTACAAGTATTGACCATGCTTCAGTTTGATTTTTGATTGGAAATAGGTCTCAAGTTTTGAAGGAGTAAAGATAAAAGATCCGGCGATGATTAGCCAGACCAAATAATCAATTCTTCTTTAAAGGCAATGTGCTATTTAGCCCATAATCTAGTAATAAAATGACAAATGCATTATATTTATTGACATTTCTTTTCTTTTTTTTTTTTTTTTTTAGATTTTTTTAATTGCATTTTAGGTTTTGGGGTACATGTGATGAACATGCAAGATTGTTGCATAGGTACACACATGGCAGTGTGGTTGCTGCCTTCCGTCCCCTCACCTGTATCTGTCATTTCTCCCCATGCCATCTCTTCCCACCTTCCCACCCACCTCCCCTCCCCCATTTCCCCACAATGAACCCCAGTGGGTAGTGCTCCCCTCCCTGTGTCCATGTGTTCTCATTGTTCAACACCCGCCTATGAGTGAGAATATATGGTGTTTGATTTTCTGCTCTTGTGTCAGTTTGCTGAGAATGATGGTTTCCAGGTTCATCCATGTCCCTACAAAGGACGTGAACTCATCGTTTTTGATGGCTGCGTAATATTCCATGGTGTATATGTACCACATTTTCCCTATCCATTCTATCATCGTTGGGCATTTGGGTTGGTTCCAGGTCTTTGCTATTGTAAAGAGTGCTGCAATGAACATTTGTGTGCATGTGTCCTTGTAGTAGAATGATTTATAATCCTTTGGATATATACCCAGTAATGGGATTGCTGGGTCAAATGGGATTTCTATTTTTAGGTCCTTGAGGAATCGCCACACTGTCTTCCACAATGGTTGAATTAATTTACATTCCCACCAACAGTGTAAAAGTGTTCCTATTTCTCCACATCCTCTCCAGCATCTGTTGTTTCCCGATTTTTTAATGATCGCCATTCTTACTGGTGTGAGATGGCATCTCAATGTGGTTTTGATTTGCATTTCTCTGATGACCAGTGATGATGAGCATTTTTTCATATGTTTGTTGGCCTCCTGTATGTCTTCTACCCACAACCATCTGATCTTCGACAAACCTGACAAAAACAAGCAATGGGGAAAGGACTCCCTGTTTAATAAATGGTGTTGGGAAAACTGGCTAGCCATGTGCAGAAAGCAGAAACAGGACCCCTTCCTGACACCTTACACCAAAATTAACTCCAGATGGATTAAAGACTTAAACATCAGACCTAATACCATAAAAACCTTAGAAGAAAATCTAGGCAAAACCATTCAGGACAAAGGTGTAGGCAAGGACTTCATGACCAAAACGCCAAAAGCAATGGCAACAAAAGCCAAAATAGACAAATGGGACCTAATCAAACTCCACAGCTTCTGCACGGCTAAAGAAACAGTCAGTAGAGTGAATTGGCAACCAACAGAATGAGAAAAAATTTTTGCAGCCTACCCATCTGACAAGGGGCTGATATCCAGAATTTATAAAGAACTAAAGCAGATCTACAAGAAAAAAACAAACAAGCCCATCCAAAAATGGGCGAAGGATATGAACAGATACTTTATTTATTGACATTTCTATGTTGGAAATATTTATCACACTTTATTTATTCTGATAAGCTCCATGTTAAAAACAAATATGTAGTTATTAATTTATAATTTATAAATTCTCAAGAGGTAATAGATTTTTCAATTAGGAATGGTTCTGCTTTTAATTTATTGAGATAATTAGGACAATCAGACACATAAAAAATAAATTGATTAATCATCAAAACTTTTCTTATGAAGCTAATCATTTCATTAAGTTTCATGTGCCCAGTTTGCAAGACAATTGTCTTTTACCTTTCTTCTGCTGAGAAAGTTTTTTTTAAAGAGGATATTTTAGAGTTTGATCTGAAAAGCTTTTTTGTGAAAATCGTTGTGCCTTGTCAAATATTAAGAAGAAAAGATGAGAAGTGATTCATTTAAAGCAATAACACCAGTGACAATGAGCTGTGAAAGGTTTTATTTTTATAATAGAACTAATTCAAGAAGTAACTATGGAAAAGTTGAAACCCCATGAGCTTGTAAAGCACACTGCTGTAATTATCTCTGCTTTCTGCTTCTTTCACAAGAATGAAATCACTTCAAACAAAACTACTTCAAAAAGAGACAAAGAAGCCCCCATATCTAATATCCTCATGCCAAGGAAAAGTCAGTGATTTTAATGACTGCAAAACAAAGTCTAATAAAATGAATGACACTGAGTAGTGTGAGAATAATTTCCATTTTTTGCCTTCCTTTTAGGAAAATGTCTTTATGCTTTGTTTTTTTTTTTAAATCTAAAAATAAAACACACCTTTTCAATGGTAACTGGCACTATTAGTAAATTGCAGATTTTTGTTTCCACACAAGGAAGTTCTAAAGAGAAAACTTGCTTTTTTATTAGTATAATATAATAAAATACAACACTTACTTCTAACATTTTGCTTTCAATCATTCAAATGTTAACTTTTGAGCATAAGTGAAATAGTCTTTAAATGACATTATGTTTTGATCTAATTACCAATAATATTTGCAAAATAACTATTTGTCAACTCAATTAAAGCAACAGAAATCACTCCAACAAATAAAACAAATAATATGAGTTTAAAAAGGATAATTGATTATTAAATTATATATTTCTATTAGGTGTTGTTTAACTATATGGTGCATGTGGTAAAATTCATGATTTTGTGCAATTTTTTTCCTTTGCTTTTTTTTTTTTTTAATTGTACTTTAAGTTCTGGGGTACATGTGTGGATCTTGCAGGATTGTTGCATAGTTACGCACATGCCATGGTGGTCTGCTGTCTTTTGTCATCCAGTTTTATGCTTTGTATCATATGACCCCATATAATAAACATCACAATCAAAATATAGAAAGGTTCCATCACCCAAAAACTTTCCCTGATGTTGTCAATTTATAGTCATTCCCTCTCACTCCCTACAGCTTTAAGACACCACTGATGGATTTCCTATTTGTATACGTTTCTAAAATGTCATGTGAATGAAATTATAGAGTCAAACTTTTTGACTCAGGCTTCTTTCATTTGACATTCATTCATGTTATTGCACGTGGCAGTGGTTATTCCTTTTAATTGCTGAGGACTGTAGTGCTGCTGCCTAATTGCCAATTTTGCTTTGCACATTTTCAGTTTCCCAAGGTGAATTGCAGTCTAAAATTATTAAATGAAAAATTTCAGAAATAGACAATTCACAGGTTTTAGAGTACACATATGCCTTTCTAAGTAGCATAGTGAAATCTTCTTTCATTTCACTGTCTCACATGGGATATGACTCCTCACTTTGTCCAGCAGATTCACACTGTGGACGCTTTTGGTTAATCAATCACTTAATAGCTGTCTATGTTTTCAGACTGACCATTGCGGTATTTAAGAACTTGTGCAGCAAGGAACCCTTATTTTACCTCATAACAACTCCAAAACACAAGAGTAGTGATGCCGGCCATTCAGATATGCCAAAGAGAAGCCATAAAGTGTCTTCTTTAAGTGAAAAGGTGAAATTCCTCAACTTAAGGAAAGAAAAAAAAAATTCTACTGAGGTCCCTCAGATCTATAGTCACAACAAATCTACCCATGAATTTGCAGAGACAAGGAAGAAACTCATGCTAGTATTGCTGTGTCATCAAACTGCAAAAGTTATCGCTATAGTGTATGATAAGTGCTTAGCTATAACGGAAAAGGCATTAAAATTGTGGGTGGAAGGCATGAACTGAAATGTGTACTGATTGACAGCAACGTGTGTTGCACCACAAACCATTAAGCCTACACAAAGGCTTCAGCAAGGGATCCCCTGAAAATGTCACACTGGGCCATTTACTACAAGTAAGATACGGTTACACAGATTTCAGGAATAGGATTTGACTGAAATATATTAAAATGACGAGAGAAGCTGTGTCTGCTCACGAAGCTACTGGCTCACAAGTACAGTAAAATATTTTGAAAGAGAGGGAAACTACGTTTATATAACTTTTATTACAGCATATTGTTACAATTGTTCTATTTTGCTAATGGTTATTATTATTAAACTCTTACTTTGTCTAATTTATAAGTTAGACTTTATAATAGGGATGTATGTATAGGGGAAAAAACATAGTATAGATAGGGTTTGGTGCTATCTGATGTTTCAAGCATCTGCTGAAGGTCCCCAAGAACAAAAGAGGACAACTGTGTCCAATTGTAGGGTTATAACACAGTTTTCTTCTCCATTTATCAGATGAAGAACTTTTGAACTCTTCCAGTTTTTGGTGACTAGGAATAAAGCTGTTATAAACATTCGTATATGGGTTTTTGTATGAAAGTAGCATTCAAGTCATTTGGATAAATACCTATAAATGAGATAGCTAGCTAATGCAATCATTTGTTTAGCTTTAAAAGAAACTGCCAATCTGTTTCCCAAACTGGCTGTGTCACCAGAAATACATAGGAGTCCCAGTTGGTTTGTGATCTGTGCCACATTTATAATTGCTATTTTATTTTACTTTTACCACTCTAGTAGGTGTGCAGGAAATAATCTTTACAAAATAAAAAGCAGCAAGAGCAAATTGATCATTTAAGTGAAGCCATTTATTTAAGCATAAAAATAATACCTAAAGTGAATGTCTCCTGTGTTCTCACAAGTGAAGCTAGCTCTATTCAGAACGAATTCATAGATATTCTCATCAATTCAAGTAAATTCAAGTCAGTTCTCATCTAGTTTCATGAATTGACAAGTTTTGTTGTTAGAGAGTATACCAGTACACGTCTTTAGTAGATATCTCCGTACCTTTCTGCAATTAACTATTATCATTTCATCCACTGGACATCTGCATAAAACACAAAATCATTAATTGTTTTAGGTGAAAAAAATGTATTGAGTATCCATTTTTTTCTGAACTAAATTTCAGTAAGCAATTTAAATGGAATTAAGTTGAAAAGAAGGAAATGCATTTCCTAAGCACTGTAATATTTGGAACAAGAAGTGTACAGTTTAATTATAATATATTGTAGGATTTAGGTTATGAACAAAATTATTACAAGTTTTAAATGTTAACAGAGATTCACAAAAAACTCTATAATTTAAAAAAGTAAGAGTACACCAATCAATAGCTTTTCTTTTAATATCAGTAATAAGCAGAAGGCAACATCTCTGAAAACCATTTTCTAATTCCAGGTTTTTGTAAAGCTTTATCTTCTTAATCTTATCATTGAGGTACTCAGTTCTAGATGATAATTTGACTTATTTAGCAGATATTTTATGAATATATTATAGCACTCATACAGGTAGACGTAGCAATTAAAAGTTGACAAACTACTTTCTCAAGGTTATTCAAGGAATTCAGGAAGCTGACACTTTGCAAAAGGCACTAAAATAGCGGTATGATTCTATAGAGCTAATGTTCAGATTTTGATTGCACATGCACACAAAAAAAGAAAAATGTAAGTATAAATAGAGCACCATAGTGGGGAAACAAACTTAATGAAGAGCTTCAATTTGTTGCATCCATTATTCTACTTGAGCTTTATTGCTTTATGTCAATGTTTACCAAAAATAGTAGAAATTTTTGAGATTAATAGTAATGTCTGATGAACTTTGGCAAGCAGTTTATGTATTTTTTTTTGGTTAATTTCCACAGCATTGACAAAATGTGTTTATTAAATATAAAATGTATTTAAAATTTGAAAAATACAAATTGCTGTTATATTTTTATAAATATTAAAATATATTTACAATTAACATCATTTATAATTTTAACTTATTATATTGATACTCTGTCTATGCAAAGAGAATGCACAGAATTGAATTACATCATTGTCCTTTTTTCTTCCTTCTTCTACTGCAACTAATCAAACTATGTTAGCATTACACTGAAATTATTAAAAAAAAAAAAACCTGTTTTCCTCAAAGTCACTGAATAGGTTGATCATGCAAAAATATTTAACGGAAACTGGATAAATTTTCATATTGTTATCTTCTCAGTATCTTCTAATGAAGGAGATTGGAACTGTCATCTCTGTGCTCCGAAGAGGCTCTGCTTTACCAGAGACATTGTGACATATTTTTTGTGTGTTTTAAGGCTAAATTTAACGTGCCAGAATATAACAAGGGCACAAAGACAATAGATGCTGATACCTGTCAAACTCGACCAAGCTAATTAGGATAAACTGACATGCAGGCAACTAATTGTGTCAGACGAAATACCACACTTTAATTATGTGTTTAAGAGATCTGCTACTAGCTTCGACCTAATCATTTTTTATAGTAAAATTCTAGCTACTTTCATACATGGAATTTTGGGGGGTTTTGGGTTTTGCTATATTTTAGAAGAGTTGTAAAATTCAAAAACCATATTTTTATATATTAGACTTCAGGTTTCCACCACTGCTCATAAACTAGATAGGCTAATAAGACAAAAGAGACTTCCCACTGACGGTGTCTCAGTTGAATTCGTCCTGGCTCTCATCGAGGTTTTTGGTGGAAGATATTTATGAAGAAAATGCATTCATTCTTCTGTTATCTTTCCCTATTACTTATAAATATATGTCAGAATAAATACTTAAAGTCGTATTGCTTATTTGCCATGCTTGAATTTAAGGAAGCACCACATGAGGACTCCTAGCTTGTTGGGTGAACACTAACCGTGAGATACTGACTGGCTGAGAAGGTGGAGTGGGACTGCCCATGTCACTCAGAGGCTACCAAAAATGAATTGATAACAGAGCCTTTGAAGACAAAATAACCTGGTGTGTCTGCAGCAGTCTGTCTCCATATGACCAACTATGGAAACTTTGAAATCCTTTTTTACATTGAACACCTCCCTGGAAGAAGGATGAAGGCTGGCAGGTGACTTGTTGAGACAGCTTCTCCCTTCCATGAACATGCACAGCACTGTCAGGAGGCTGTCTTCTCCAAACGCCAGGTCTTCAACACGCTGTTAATGACAATTACCCCGCACTGTGTTAACTCATCCACGCCCAAAATATAGTTTTCTTTTTTTTTTTTTTTTTTAAAAAAAAAGGGGGTGTTCCTGCTTGCTTCTCTCAAGACAGGGACAAGTCAACTTGCAACTGTGTGTTTTTAAGAACTTCACTACTCTTTTTGATATCATTAATTTATCTCTACCAATTGAAACATTTAGATCAGCATACAAATATAGCTTATTCTATTGTCTCTTGTTATTTTAAAAAATAACATTTTGTTTAACTCCAATTTTCCTTGCAGTCTCTGTTCTCCCTTCTCTATACCATTTCTCTCAAAGTTTGTTTGCAGATATAGTCTTCCTTTTCTCACTTGCATTCATTCTTCAGTACCTTTAACCATCTTTCATCTGAGCAAATGCAGAATTTTCCTTGCTTACTCTTAGTACCCCAGATTTCTTTTCCACTAAATAGCAAGAGTAACTAAACAAACAAACAAACAAAAAACAAAAAAAAAAAAACTTAATTACATTATCACTACCCTGCAGTTGCTCCACTCAATATCTTCTCCTTAAGCTTTCAATAGACCTCAGGATACTTTGTAATAAGAATCTGTCTTCTCCATCACTGTCTACCTCATAATCTCTAGATAAAGTGATATATGTATCAGTGTATATCATATTGAGAATTATGATACACTGATATATATACATGACATATAAACATATATCATGAATATATATATATATCACATGTAAATGTATATATTATGAATATATATCATATATAAATATTATCTATAGGTATCATATATATAAAGTATTTTATACCCTATATGTTTATTTTATGCTTAAATATACCAAACTTGTCCTAGGTTAAGAATGTTGCACTGGCTGTCTCTTCTACCTAAGACTCTTTCACATAACTCTTAGCGTCAACATCTTCCACCATTCAAATCTCAAATAATGTTTCTTTCCAAAGAACTCCCTTGATGACTCTAAAGAACTACCCACTACCAGTTTCTCTTGATCATATTTTTTGTTTAATTTTGATACAATTTTGTACTGTCAAAAATTATTGTGTTTATCGATTCACATGATTATTTTGCCTTCTTCTATGACATATGCTTCAAAGGGAGAAAAGGAAGCTTTTCTTTCTTGTTCAGAATTGTTTCCCAATGTTTAGAACAGAGCCTGACATCTTATAGCTGCCAATAAAATATCTTTTTGGAAAAATTCATTGTTATATACAAATGTCAGAATACAATACACAATTACATTAAGATCACACCTGAAGAAATGTAGCTAAGGTAAATATATTTTGTGATTTCCTTATCCAAAATAAAACACTGGGAAGGACACATCATCTAATCTGTTAATAAGTTATAAGAGCTATGGGTTTATAAAGAGATTTCTCTCTAAAACCTGGAATACATATTTCAAATAAAACATAAAATCACAACATAAAATATCCTAGGAAATCAAAGCCAAGCAAACAAGAAAAATTCCGAAAAACAAAGCTACTGTTTGTTCTCAAATAATGTACCATTTGCCTTTACTTTGATGACAAACTGCCAATAAATTCCCAAATAAATTCTGATATGTTGCAAGAATAAACAAGATGCTAGAAAAGACAAATTTATTCCAAGATGCACCATGGTGCAGATACCATTCCTTGTCTACAGACCTTAGCTGTAGATTAATGTTTTAATGAGTTTTCAAAAGTCATGAAGCAAATGATAAATAAGATAATGAAACCTTATGAAATCAGCATGGATCTTTAAAGATGCACTAAATGCTTCGCTTGGGGTATCTCAGTATCCACAGATGTCCCTTTGATTAAAAGAAGGGAAAATATTTAACTTTCAAGTTCACATGCAAATCAGTGTCAACCCTAACATTTTGGGGAAAGTTAATTGAGATTGAATAATTCAGAAAGCTGAGTGCAGTGGAGGCTTTACAATGCCTAAACTGAGCCACTTGGAATTATACTACAAAACAAACCTAATGGCCGTTAAATAGCTGGTTTCATAGGGAAAAGAAAATATATTATCAAACAACAACAACTTTTAACAGAGGGTAATTTATAATCAAAAGTTGTCAGTTCATTACTTCCGAAGTACTGAGTGGGATGTATGAACTACTAATTATAAACTCTATTTCTATTTTTAGGCACCTAGAGAAAGTAATTTGAAATTCTGAATGAGGACATTTTAAAAGTATTAACCGTAACAAAATAAATAATTTAATATTCTGCTTTCTCTTGCCATCAACAGTTATAGCACAAAATGGAAACATACTAATGTTATAGGATATGATGAAAATGCTTCATAGAAAAATAGAGACAGGGTTAATTTAATACTTGGACTATTCATCACATATGTTAACAAATCCATACTGCAGATGTCAATAAATTAACAAGAAAAAATTGGGACTTTAACTATTTTATGATAAGAATATTTTTCTTTGGTCTTTATTGTCTTAAATTAATAACACTGACATTTGAGTTTACTAGGAAGAAATGACATCAATATTACTCCACCATATGGATATTTTGTGTTATGTGTAAAGGGTCTACACAGAAGTGAAAGAGCTGATATCCTAAAATAGCGATGCTTGCTATAGCAATATTTGGTGGTCAGAATTTTATGACAGATGATGTAAATACACGTACAAGAGTTTACAAAAAGATTATTTTTAAAAATTAAATATAAAAGTGATTGGTTTACGCTCTTTGGGGAAGGAACAGGAAGAGAGGTAAGATAAAGTGAAAAGCCACTGTGTTCCGGTTACATTGAAAGACATGTTAGGCTATTTTTCTCAGGGAATTTTCTTCACAACCATGTGCTTCACATTTTATACCCATCTCATGGTTGATAAGAAGTTAAAAATCCATGTAATTTGTCTGATTATCCAGCTATGGTTTCTGAGCTGTTGTTCCGAATGGTGAGTATACAACATGGCTTCCACAAAACTTGGTGGTCTCATTCCGTGGTGGAGAGAGGGAAAGGGACAAATAGCCAGGAGAAACACAGTGAGGTCATTGTTGAATGGAACTAGGTAACAAGAAAACTCGAACTCAAAACTTCTCTTTTTTAACTCAAATTCTTCAGATGGGCTAGCTCTATTATATATAATGCCATAGAAAATAATTTTATAAGGACTCCAGCATTTCAAATGGCCTATGTATAATCTTTCATGATATCTGAAATATGGCAAATAGCACAATCTCCCACATGAGACACAATTTGTGTAAATTTCTTTATTTGTATTTATTTATTTATTTTTATTTTTTTGAATACAGTCTCACTCCGTCGCCAGGTTGGAGTTCAGTGACGTGATTTCAGGCTCACTGCAATCTCCGCCTCCTGGGTTAAAGCCATTCTCCTTCCTCAGCCTCCCAAGTAGATGGGACTACAGGCCAGCACCACCACACCCAGCTAATTTTTGTATTCTTAGTAGAGACAGGATTTCACCTTGTTGGCTTGGATGGTCTCCATGTCCTGACTTCATGACCTGCCTGGCTTGGCCTCCCAAAGTGCTGAAATTACAGGCATGAGCCACTGCGTCGAGCCTAAATTTCTTTTAAAAAATCACTTATTTTAAAAGATCACTCTTTTAAGAATTTTGCAAGTAGTATCTTATTTATCTTCATGACACAGCTAAGAATGAGGCAATAGTGTTTCCACTCTGTTAGTGAATGTGGCACACAGTTCATTAATCAGAAGCCTCAGTTTCCTTACCTATAAAATGCGAACAATCCCCTTTTAAAGAGTGTTTGACAGATAAGGAATCGAGTATGTATAATGTACCTAGGACATAGTGTTTGCAAAATAAATGTTATTTTTCTTTCCGTTTTCTCCAATGAAGTAAAGCTGTGGCTTTTCAGTACAATGCAAATCTCTTTGATATCACAGTAGTATTCATCCCAGCCACATAGCTATTTGAACTTTCTCTGACCTCTGAGATAAAGATTAAGTGGACTAAATTGGCTGGACTATCTATAGAGGAATCAGTCTACATTTCTATGAAAACGAAAACTTTTCATCACCTAATGGTGCCATAAAGCTGCAATTAACATCAGAAACATTACATTAAACTAGATGGCAGAATAGCGAACATAAATCACAAGGAGATTACCTAGGGCTTTTAAAGGCAGGCATTTATACCTCCCATTAACAAACCATGGGGAAAATGACTTATATGGAGAGAGTTGAGAAAATGCATCTATATAGAATCTATTAGTTTGATAATCTATTGATTTTTACTGTTACACATATGGGCACTGGATGCATAATTTACTCCATTATTATCAAACATGTGTTGACTTACTTCAGATGTCATTATTATGCAAATTATGTGTCAGGATACTAAAGAACAGTTTTATGTTTGTGTTTTTCTTCGGAGGATTTTCTAGTTACACTAAATTTGATGCTTGGAAGTTGTTTTTAAATAGATTTATGCCTAATAGAGAACTACTATTGGTTTGGTTACATTAGTGGCTGGACCAAACTAGAGAAAAATCTATCTATGGTTGTAATTCAGATTCAGCTTTTGAACCTATGCTTTGGAGATTTGGTTGATTTTATGTTTTAATATTCTACCATATCAAAGAATTGTAGTTATCAATAGTGTTAACTACCTGGCATGAATTTTAAATTGCTGGATTACTTTCAATTGTGAAATATCTAACTTTTAAAGATCTCATTACTTTGTACATATGTAAAAATAAAATATGTTAAATGAAACTTTTCTATGATCTTCATTTTCAATTCTGGATGTGCATTACAAACATATACACAGGGAATAATTTATGACTCTCATTCAAATTATGCATTCTAATTCCTCTTTTCTCTTACGTGCGTATCTACCATTTTGACACTTACCGTGTACTCCAGCCTTATTTAATATACTCAATTTTCCTGCTGCCCTTCTATTTCCCAAGTTTCTACTTGGTCATCTCCACATTGATTGTACTATCAGTCATTTATTTACTTCAAATTAGATTTGCATTTCTGGCTTTTCCTGTTTATTACACTTGTAATTTTAGCTCTTCAATATGCCACAACTTTCTTCCAACATAAAGTGTAGACCCATAAAATGCATGTGTATATACACAAACTATTTAGTTCTTGACATGGTTTGGATACCATCTGTTTGTCCCTACTAACACTAATAATGAAATCTGATCCCCTCTGTGACCATGCAGGAAAGGCAGTGGGGGACTGGGTTAGTGAGAGGGGTTTTGGTTATGGAGAAAGATCCCTCATGTATGGCTTGGTTCTGTTCTGGAAGCACCAAGCTCTCATTTTATAGAGACTGGATTAGTTTTTGCAGGAATAGACAGTTTCCAAGGGAGTAGGTTCTTATAAAGCCACGACACCCTTCTTGTTTCTTAGCCTTTGCACATGTCTGCTCCCTTTTGGACCTTCTCTGCCATGTTCTCAGGCAGCACAGAAGCACTAATTAGAAGCCAGACATGCCCTTGAATTTCTCAGCCTGCACAAACATGAGCTAAATAAATCTATTTATGAATTACCCAGTCTCAGGTACTCTCTTATAGCAACACAAAATGGACTAAGACAGCTCTCCTCTCCCAATCTTGTAAAAAATAATAATCGAAATATCATCTAGTTTACCAGTTTTAGGACTTACTGGATAAAACTCAAAAGCTCATTAGATTTTTTAGGCCAGTAAAACTACTATGTATGATACAATATGATGCATACATGTCATTATATTTGTCTGAACCTATAGAATGCACAGTACCAAGAGGGAACCCTTATGTCAACTATGGATGATTAGTATGTATCAATGTAGGGTCATCAGTTGTAACAGATGTCTCCTATGGTGAGAAATGTTGATTACTGGGAAGACTATGCATGTGTGAGGGCAGGAGTTATATAGGAAACTTCTGTACCTTTTTCTCAGTTTTGTTATGAACCTAAAAGTACTCTAAAAAGTTTTAACAATAACAAAAAGTCACTAGGGGGCTTTCCTCTCCTAAGTCTAGCAATTATGTTATAAATCACACACACACACACACACACACACACACACACACACACAGCTCAAATTCTTTTATTTTTTTCATAAGAAAAATAATTCTTTATACGTAAAGGTGAATGATAATTGTTAGTGATTATATCCTTCACACAGAACACACACACACACATACACACACACACACCCACACACACAAAACAAATGTAGCTCATTTAGATTGGAAGCAATTTTTAACCACCTACCTATTCATGGAAAATATGCCAAAGAATAATATTACTACAATAGTTTACACTTCTAATTGCAGTTTGTTTACAAGGTGATCAGTTATCTAGAAAATTTAGTGAAATAAAAATAACTCAGTAGGATAAATAGCCCAGTCTTATTGGTAATAAACTGAGTTTGAAATTAAGAGGAGTGGGAGTAGGAGGTAGGTGGAAGGTTTTGTTTTACCTAATGGAGCCACTTAATTAAAGAAAAACTTGACTCAGCTTGTGATATTTATTCCAGGTGCTTTGTCTTTCAATTACAGGTCAACAGGAGGCTTTGAAACTCTGCTTCCTTATTGATTGCTTCACCTTAAGGCCTCCACCTGGGATGTGTGACTATAACTTAGTATTCATAGTATTGCAGAAAGGCAACACCATCATTTGTAAGTATGGAGGAATGACTTTTGCGATTTCTCTTCTCTTTCACCCTCTGGTGATATTTGTTGTGATATAATCTTGTTAGTTATTCAGTTATTTGATTATTTATTTAAAGAGCCATATGGACACAGAAGGAAAAAGAAACATTAATGAATATTAACTGCAGAAACAGTAACATAAATGTTTATAATAATATACTTTTAAAATGCATTGAGGTGAGGAGGGAAAAAATGGAGCAATGTAGGTCAAAGGATACAAAGTAGGAGATATTTAATGTGGGCAAGTTTAGAGAAAGAATGTACAATATGAGCTCTATAGTTAATAAAAGTTCATTAGTGATTTTTGTTCAATAAGTAGTTTCAGTTGCTCTGGCCAGACACAAAAAAGTAACTATGTGAGAGGTAGATATGTTAATATGCTTTACTACTCCTAGTATGTTAAAATAAAGTATGTAAAATTAAGTGGTTGCTCAATGTTGAGGAACTTAAGACATACTCATACATTGTTTATGGAAATGCTAATCTGTCCACCCACGTTAGAAAGCAGTTTGGCATTTTCTTACAAGTTCAGCATACACATATGATTAGGACACTTATCAAAGTAGACTTGTAAGCAAGGAAAGTCATCAGAGTCTAAAAGGGATACTTTATAAAGATAAAAGATCAATTTACTTAGAGGACATAGTGCTTACAAATGAATATCATTTAAATAAATGAAGCAAAATTTCACAAAACTGAGAAGAGAAATATACAAATGCAGCAAATGAATAATACAAGGGGATCTTCTTAATTTTATGAAGTGTATCTATTGGAAACCTAGAGGTAACACCACATTAATGGTGAAAGTTTGAATGCTTTTTATATGAGGAAGAAAAAAGCAAGAATGTTTTTTATTTTGTATTTCTATTTTATATTAGAGATTTCAACTAGTGCAAACAAATGTGGGGAAAAAAAGCAACGCAGTCTTTATTTGCAGATGGCATGATTGTGTACATAGGAAATCTGAAGAAATACACATATTATCTCAGATGGTTTGGCTGCGTTACCACTCAAATCTCATGTTGAATTGTAGTTCCCATAAATCCCACATGCCATGTTGCGGGAGGGAAACAGTGGAAGGTAATTGAATCATGGGGGTAGGTCTTTCCTGTACTGTTCTCATGATAGTGAATAAGTCTCATGAGATCTCATGTTTTTTTTCTTTGTTTGTTTCATTTTTTTGTTTGAGATGGAGTCCTGCTCTGTCACCAGGATGGAGTGCAGTGACACAATCTTGGCTCACGGTAACCTCCGCAAGTGATTCTCCTGCCTTAGGCTCCCAAGTAGCTGGGACTGCAGGTGCACACCACCACACCCAGCTAATTTTTGTATTTTTAGTAGAGATAGGGTTTCACCAGGTTGGCTAGGATGTTCTCGATCTCTTGTCCTCATGATCTGCCCACCTCAGCCTCCCAAAGTGCTGAGATTACAGGCTTGAACCACCTCATCCAGCCAATCTCATGGTTTTAAAAACGGGAGTTCCCCTGCACATACTCTCTTGCCAGTCACTATGTAAAATGTGCCTTCCTCTTCCTTTACCTTAGGCCATGACTATGAGGCCACCCCAGCAATGTGGAACTGGGAGTCAATTAAACTTTCTTTTTTTATAAGTTAACCAGTCTTGGGTGTGTCTTTATTAGTAGCATGAAAATGGGCTAATATACCATCAGAACTAATAAGTGAATTTAGTAAGGTCTGTATGCAAGCATCGATTGCACAGCTATGTATTTCCAATGAGTAAATTAAAAATAAAATATCACATGTCATTTACAATATCATCAGAAAGATTGCTTAAGAATAAATTGAACAAAACGTGTACAAGACTGGTACCGTGAAACACTGGTGATAAAAAACATTGATGATAGTCATTAATATCAAAATTATGTATGTCTTTTAGAAGACTCAATGGTGATACAGTGTTAATTTTTTCTAAGATATAGAAATTAATATAATGTCCATTAAAATTCTAGCAGGATATTTTGGTTATTCCCAAGCTGATTATAAAAGTGTGTAAGAAGACCTAAAATAATTTTGAATGAAATAGAAGAATTTACGGTACCTTATTCAAAATATACAATTAAGCTACAGTAATTAAAGCAGTGTAGTATTAGCATGAGTATGGACATATGGATCAATGGAACAAAATAGATTGTCTACAAATAGACCTGATATACATATATAAAACTTTTTTCAGGAATGGTAATTTAATGGGAGAGATGAATAGTTTCCTTCAGCAGAGTCTAATTTGCTTTATATCCCATTATAGATTTTTTAAATTATCTTTTTTGCTCTAGAGTTTCTCTATGGTTCTATATCTTATATTACATTTACTTCTGCCTTACATATATCTTTTCCTTTAAATTCTTAAATGTATTTATAATAAATGCATTAAAGTATTCATCTTCTAATTCTTCCATATTGTCATACTGCCTCTATGTAGAAATCTGTGGATGAATATAGGACTCACATAGTTTATTCCTATTCTCAGTGGTCATAATTCTGTACTACCTGTTGTACAATGTCCAACAACTTTAGTTTTAGAAGCATTATTTCATTTCTTAAAGTTCTTTAGGGTAGAGCAAGTTTACCCAAGTTACTTCTTCCAGCAGACTTACCTATTTCTGTCTGTGTATATCTAGCTCGAGATACAAATAAAAGATATGCAGATATAGATAAAATAAAAATGTTTCCCTGTTGCATATTTTATAGCTTAATGTACTTGGTCACTGTATTATAATAAAAATGTTTTCATTTGAGCAATATAAACTGAATAAATTTAAGCAATGAGTCTCATTCATATCATACAAATAAACAATGATAACTATGATGATGCCCATATGAACTATACACTAAACAAAAAATATGTGTAATACTAAATGCCCACAGGAATATAAGAGGGAAATTCTATGCATGCTAACTTTATTTTTACACTCAAGAAATGGTATAATGAGAAGCAAACTACATGTGATACTTGGTACAACTAATTAGAACACATCTACATGACTCATGATGTAAGTTGAGAATCCTCTTTTAGAGGGGTACTCGTAGCTCAATGTCTCACTGTAGTTTACAAATGTAAGTTTCAACACATGTAACAATAAAAATTATAAAGAAGAACATTCTGAGTGATTGTACAATTTGTTAGACTCAAATGCTAAATAAATTCTGTCATTCCTCATCTTTCTCTAATAGGATTAGGTCTGATTACATGTCAGAACACACACACACACACACACACACACACACACACACACACACAGAATAAGGGATTAAGTATGGCTAAAACAAGATATGAGCTTATCTCAAAAAATTAATTTGGAGTTAAATCTTGGACATTATAGAATCTTGCTAGTATCTTCAGGGATTCTAGCTCTATCTTGCTGCTCTGGGATCCTGAATTATACCTCCTTATTCAAAATGACTGCTAAAACTACAATAATTACTACAGACATCTTAGGAAGAAGAAAGGAAGATTAATTTTCTCTTATGCGGATTGCCTGAAGGCCCTTTACATCACTTTTTAAAATATTTCATCATTGAAATAGTAATGCATAATCACACTGGTCTGCAAAAAATGCTGGAAAATGTAGTATTTTTTAAATATCTAGGCAAGAGTGTGCTAGGTTAAAAGCTTAGACTTCTATGACTAAGAAAAGTGGACAATAAACATTGAAAAGTCACCAACAATGGTTGCCACACATATTCATTAATTTATTTCACTTTATTATATGTTTTTATCTTCAGAAGAGCACACAATTTAATGGAAAAACTTAAATGGTCAATGCGAATTTTGTGACATCATCCAGAAACATTAATAAATTTATAAGTGCAATGCTGTTGCAACCTGAAGAAATCCAGACAAGCTTACTGAAGTGAATATATATTCAGCTGAGTCTTGAAGGAAGGATTAAGGTCAATGAATTTCTTCATTCAGTATTATTAAACAATAGCTCAGGAACAAGAGAGTAAAGTTTAATCTAAATGAGACCATTAGTCTGTTTATGAAGAAATAGTATTCATATTATGGAAAGAGATAACCTTTTTAAATTTTTTTTATTTATTTTATGGTAATAACATGGCTACACTAAATTTCACTCCATAGGCAAACTTGAATATGTTTCCACTAAAAAATAAATAGGTAATAGTTACACCTGTTATCATGTTTTATAAGTTTTAATGCTGTTAATGAAATTGCCAATACAAAAAAAAGTAATTTCCAAAATGATACCCAAAATTTAGTTTGTTGCTAGGAAGAGGCAGGTATCTTTTATGAAACAGGGTCTAAAAGGAACTGACAACCACACATTTCCAGCCACAGTTTTAATTGGTTGGAACTGTGTTGGTATGTGAATAAATAATTGCCTCTAATTACATGTTTGATAGGAAGCTTATGGTAGTTGTTTCAATATGCTAAAGCACTGAAGTATCAGAATATATTAAATCCAGAAATAAAAGACAAATCATTTGCATTTCACCTGCTTCTTCAAATACTGTATTCTGTTCTTTTCAGGGTGTTTTGTCTTTCATTTCAGGAGCCCAAGTGACAATGTCACTGGCAATTAGAGCATGTTGACATACTTGACATCTAATTTAGTTAATTCTGGGTCAGTCTGGGAGATACAGAAGCACTACTATGTATGCAGCAGAGAAGGCTGTGTGTGACTACTCAGGAATACCCTCCAATTCCCAGGATACTTGTTAAACAATTCTAATGTTGCAGTACAAGCAAGAGAACTCAAACAATGAATGTCACAATAAAATAAAGAGGTAACAGATTGTTTTGATATGTAGTGTCTTAAAATATATTGTCTTTCTTTACACAATTTTTGAAATGGTTATTTTCCATAGTTTCTTATGGTGACTTTAAGAGTGAGAGAGATGAAAACTGATGTTACATAGTATTATTCCAATAAATTATTACAGTCATGATATTTTTAATGCAGTAAAGTGTTTATTTATCTATGCTTTGTAGTGTAGTTAAATTTATTTGATGTCTATCAAGTTTCAGAAGGACTAGTCAGCAAAGTGCAGTTAGTTGTTACGTTATCAAGCTACAAACACACAATGATACATGTTGTCAATGTGAATTAATATCAAGAGATTTCTATATTGCATCCCACATATTAATATTTGAGCATACTGTTAAAACTGATGCCTTTGATTTTTTTATGTTATATTTTACGTATATATATATATATATAAATATATATATATATTAATTTTTAGGTAGAGTCACTTCTGTAAATATTTTTTATCATTGATATTGAATTACTAAGCAAATAGTCTTACATTAGAAACTTTTTATTCTTGAATATCAAGAAAGTTATATCTCTTTTCAAAATGACATATTTTAAGCTATAAATTTATTCTTGATGTTTCCATACTTAAAGGATTTTTTTTTTTTTTAATTTGAGTTCCAACAATGTTCCTGGCACTATGTTAGGTGCTGGGAATAGAACAAAAACTACCTCAACCAACTGATTTTCCCAAGTCATTTAAAGTTTGAGGTACATTTTATCCTTCAAAGCGGTTTGATACTTACAAATAGAATGAGAGGTGAATTTCACTCAAAGCTGGGGCACGATAACATCAAAAACACTAAAAACAAAACTTGTAGTAATGTGTTTGGTAAACTTTTATTCTAGAACAATTTTAGCTTTACAGAAAATGGCGACAATAGTACTTGAAGTTCCTGCATAGCCACATAGTTTCCCGCTTACTAACATCTTTCATGACTATGGCATATATTTTATAATTAGCAAAATTACATTGAAACGTTGTAATTAACTAATACCTGAACTTCATACACATTTCCTCAGTTTTTTACCTCATATCCCTTACTGAGACTGAATCCAGAATATCACATTATATTTAGTCACCATGTGACCTTAGGCTCTTCTTGGCTGTGATAAGTTTCTCACTTTCATTTCTTTTGACACCCTTAATGGTTTTGAAGAGTAGTGGTAAGTTGTTTCATAGAATGTCCCTCAAGTGGGATTTGTCTGAAGATTTTCTCATGATTAGACCAAATAGGTTTGTTACAACTTTATTTTCTGACTTCCAGTTGATTTGGCCAATAGAGGTTCCTACCAGGGAATCAAATGGAAATTAAGTTGTGTTTGATTTTTCCATGGTTCTCTGTATATAAGGAATCTGAGCTGGCCGTATGCCTCAAATACAGGGCACAAAACCACTGAAGGTGTCTCTACAGTTCCCAGCTTCTTGAAGTCACTCTCTCCTTGCTACTTCTGATGCCAAATGTAGTTGCAGCTTCACTCTTTATTCCTAGAATAATTTATTTCCCCTTCTGATTTCTGGGCACCTCAAACAACCTGTTTGGAAATAATCCTCTTGTTAAACCCTCTTTGAATTTGTCCTACTGTGGGACTTTGTTAAACTTCTCTTCTCGGGTCCATAAGGGATGTGGTTTCAAAGGCAAGAACTTCCCAGCTCCATACCTCCGTCTACTTTCCCATCCCAGGACTAGAGTTCCTTGGTTAACTTTCACACGTGGGAGAGGTAGACTGTCCAGGTGAGCTTCCTTTGTTTAGAAAGGCTGTGAAAAGCTCTGGGAGGACTGTGGGCCAGACAGCCAATCTGGAATCAAAGTCAAAGGTCAATCACTGCAGCAGAAGTTTGAATGAACTCCTCTCATGGACAAGAATTTGAATGGGGGGGAGTAACTCCCAGATTAAAAGTCCCCCTGCACCTTACATGTGCAGACTCCATCTCTGGATCCCCTCCCACGACAGTGTGGGAGCATCCTCTCTCTCTCTCTCTCTCTCTCTCTCTCTCTCTCTCTCTCTCTCTCTCTCTCCCTCCCTCCCTCTCCCTCCCTACTCTTTTTCTCTCCCTCTTTCTCTCTCTGCCTAATAAATGGGGCTTTTCTGCAAACCCTTTGGGTCTGATATTTACTTGAACAATATCACCGCCACCAAGGTCTCCTACCCATTCCTGGGTGAGAGCCCAGAGACCTGGAAAAAACACATCCAGTTGGGGAATAGTGAATGCCTTTCGGGATGCCCCTGCAACCTGCTCCTGTCCCCCAAGTTAAACTAACGAATCTGTGTCATTCACCCTGCCCCTGAGTGGAAGCTTGAACAATAAACTTCTGATGGAAGTTAGCTTCTCCTGTAAGTTAGTTTCTCCTGATATTAAGGTAGAACTAACTGCTTTTAAATGGTACTTTTATGGTACCGTAATGTTTAATACGAGAAACTGTTGATAATTCTTGCTGTTCTTGGAGTAACACTCATTTCTTTGGAATCATTCTACCTCTGCTTCCAATGTGACAGAGATTCATTTATTTATTTATTTTTCTTACTTTTCTCTTTACAACTGATTGCAGTTCCAAATAATTCAATTTTGTTTTCTCACTTCCCTATGGGTTAGCTAAATACCTGTTTACCACTACAGAATTGACTATTTCTATGATTGTAGTCACAGGGAATAGCCAGAGATTGTTTATAACGTTTTCTTTGGATTCTTGAGCCCACATGTAAGAAATCCAACCACTCTGTGCATGCTGTCCTCATGGAAGCGCTTCTGACAATTACAGATGAATCCAGTCTTCCATCTAACCTCTCCAAGCAACTAGACATGATAGTGAGGGCACCATGTATCTTGCAACTGAGCCCATCAGCTAAATGGAGACCACAGAGTTTTCTCATGTGATGTCACATAATGCAGAATTAACCAGCCAAGGTCGACCCAAATAGCTGCCCTTTAAAATAATGAGAAATAATTTAAGAAGTTGTTATTTAAAGCCAGATTTCATAGTTTGCTGTGCAGAAATAAAAACACAGAACAGAATCCAGTAGTTGAAATGAGGTTCTTCTGTAACACCTTGGACATATGACATAGATTGGGGAATAAAGCAGACGGAAGAAGCTGCATGGGCCTTCATTCAAGAGAGTGACAGTAAAAGCTAATAAAACCTCAGGAATACTTAATAAGGGCTTTAAGAACAATGAAGAAAATATTATGAGGCCTGGAGAAGAGGATACTTCTGTCACGCGGCCAAAGATTTGTCAACACTCTCTCCCGTGGAAATGTAGAAAACTGTAGCAACGTACTCAAGCTTGGGTTAGAAGGCTTTGTACAGCTCATGCTTTGACACAATATAAGATACACTAAAAGCGATAGTATTATTCTATTTGTGGAATTTTATAAATATTTAATAATAAAAATGCATACACACGTCAATTTAAAAACAATGGGAATGTGTATCATGATGGTATTTCATTAATCCAACAGGAAAGTTTCTCAACTTCTAGTGGATTTAGGCAATGGTAATCTCCATATGGCTTGAAATATTTCCA
Source organism: Saimiri boliviensis (assembly GCF_048565385.1). Taxonomy (NCBI): domain Eukaryota; kingdom Metazoa; phylum Chordata; class Mammalia; order Primates; family Cebidae; genus Saimiri; species Saimiri boliviensis. The sequence continues at coordinate 271,885,276 of NC_133449.1, read as the reverse complement.
TCCTTCATATTAATCTTCAATTTCTCCTTTTAAATTATATTCTAGTGAAAACACTTCATTATGTCACTTAGTCACATCAGTAACCACAATTATCAAAGACTGTAATTATGCATTAAATCTAAACAACGTATTCCTCTCCTGCTTTTACACATTTCTAGAGTTAGCAATCATGGATATTAATTGTAATATAATTGTAGATTTAGTGTTGTAAAAATCATTGAATATTTTTATGCACTGGCTTTAAAGTATATTTGTAGGTCAGTATCCTGGATGTGAGAAAAATAAATGTGCTTAAAATTGTATTAGCTCTTCCAATAGTGAGATGATACCTAAATCGATCTTTAAAATGTTCAATTTAGCTGAAATCTTCTTTGTCAAGTAATCAATGTGTTTACTGAATGATAAAAATGGTGTCAAGGAGCCAGTGAGACTCAAAGTCATTTGGGAGATATAATGCAGGCCAGAGAAGATTCACCAACTTGAACTTTACCATCATTAGTTAGAGCTGATGATAGCGAGAGAGAACTGGAACATCTGTTTGCATTTTTCTGAAGGATGTGAGTGAGGTAAGTAGTTGACCTCATGAGTCAACATTGAGAAAACATCCAATAAAAATAAGTATGCACAACAGATGGTATCATCTTCATTGATGGCTTTGATTCTGATTTCAGAGAGAGTGTAAATATTTTAGGGGCTGAATTCAAATAAAACACAAACAAAATAACGAATGGTTGACACCTGATTATATGCAGTTCATTCTTGTTTTTAGGCTCTTGCCTTTCATTTATTATCTTTTATACAAAGGAAAATACAAATTATATAAGGTAGATATGACTATAGCTTAACTATCACCTGTGGAACAGCAGAAGTAGATGACTTATGCTTTTTCGTTCTCATTTTGTTAGAATAATCATATTAATCATTATTTAAATGTGAAAAAATAGACATCAAGCTATGAAAAAAAGGAAGCCTTGAAGAAATGTCCTTGATGCTGAACAAGGCTTATACAAATGAAAACCTATTGAGTAGAGAATAAATGAGGTAATTACCATTCAGTTTTACAGATGGAATAGCTGAGTCACCAGGAGGTTAAGTGACTTGCCCAAGGTCACAGAAGAAGCCATTAGCATTATTATGTAGTTTCCTTTATTCTTACATCTTCTCCTACATTTTATCTAATACAGCAAAGAAGCACTGAAAGATAAATATTCTTCACATATGCAGCAAGTTCATTCTTGCAATTTGGTACTGATGCAAAATCAGCGAAAGAAAGTTTGAGTTTTTGTTTTGTTTTACATGTGAATATATTTTATTCTTTATTTCTTTTTTTCTTGTGACTGCAGAAATTGGCTTGTTCCCTTATGTCGCTAAGACAGCAGGTATCAACTAGAATACAGTGAGTTTTCTACATCACTGTGTTGTAAAGCTAATATATGTAAATGCAAACCCTCTCTGAACTATCCTATTTGTCCTCCACTTATAGAAAGTCATGTTGCAATACATAAATTACAGAGAAGTCAGTAAAGTAACATAAATATAATTTTGATGTTACATTATACAAAACTACTACAGCATATGTAGAAATGGTAAGTATTCTGAGATTTATAAGTTAGATAAAGTGTAACAAAAATAAGGATATAAAGTGTCCTATGTGATGCACACAATATTCAGATACCACTTAGTTTTTTATGGAACCTATAATTGCTGTATGTGTGTGTGTATTCATTTCATTTTATATTTTTAATTAACAGAATTTAGTTTTGAATAGCTTTAGAGTTATAGGAAAAATGAACTAAGTAGAGAGTATTCCATGTCCCCCTTTATCATCCCAAACATCTTTACCTTCTTTTAATGTATACGACTCAATAAATTTGAAAATAAGTACACACCCCTGAAACCATTTTAACTTAAAGTAAAGGACAGTTTTACGTTATGTTGTATTTATCGGTGCCATGGGAACCAGTTTGTTCTGTTAAATATGAGTTCACTTCATAAATGATAAAACTATAGCTTTTAAATAGAAACAGATGACATCTTTCCATCCCCAGAGAGCATTATACACAGATATTTTTACTCCTTCTCACATGGTTTTGACCCAGAATATGTCAAAAAGTACCTTCTTGTTATACTCATCCAACTAGGTATATAACTCTGTAGAGTTCTCCTCTGTGAGTGCTGCAAAATACATCTATAGAACACACACACACACACACACACACACACACACACACACACACATACACACGTGCATATATTCATCAATTTGTCAATCTTGTCTTTCTCAAGGGCAGATAGTTTCTTCTCTATGACATGTCAACACACATACCCAGAGGGTCTAGTCATATATGTCAAATGCACACAAAATTTTCATAATAGCAATGAAGTTTCCAGTTTAAGAATCTGGTCTATATCCAGGTGGTATATACAACTCAACAACATTCAAGCTTACTATGAAATCATGGTCAAAGCCAGGGCTATGCTGTAGCTACAGAGGAAGAATTATCCTAAGGTAGTAATTTGTAATTAAAATTAACTTTTTGGCTCTTTTTCTCCTTAATAAATGCAGCTTTCCTCCTCTCTCATTTCTTGAAATACATTTTCTCTTTCATTGGCTTAATGTTGAATTCATTGTATCCCGGATTTCTTTCTACCTCCTGTCTATTAATTCTCATTTTGTTGTCTTGTTTTCCCCTTTTGCTTTTCTCCCCATCTGCTTCTCTTCTGATTAGAAAACGTTAAGTATCAAGATCTTTCTTTTCCCTTCTCTTCCTTCTTTGGACAATTTTCACAAACCAAATTGCTAAGGATCTTTGATATTCCCAAAACTATAGCTCCATGAAAATTGAGCCGCATAATAATTCTTGAGTGCTTAATAATTTCTCAAATGCAAAATGGCAGTGATTTAACTTAATATATGTCAACCAAAATATTTTTCCTTTCCTATGTGATTTATGTGAGTGAATGGGGCCAGTCACATTCATATTAGTCAAATTTCACTAGATTATGCTACACAAAAACCACCACCACAACAACAACAACAAAACCCTCAAACTTTGTTTAGTTTGGGTAACTCTATTTAGTTACCCAAAGTAAATTCCTGTGTGTTATCACTGAATCATTTCTCTCTTACACAACCCATAACCAATTGGCCAAATGGCTTTGTTTATTCTTTTTTTCTTCTTTTCTACCAATTTATCATTAAGCATTTCTTGTCTGAATTACTGCAGTAGCTTTCTAAAGTGAGTGCCCTGTTACTAGTTTTGATTGGCTTTATGTAATTGTATTCCCGCCTGATACAGAGATAATATTTTCATAATATGAATGCATTAAAACATGTATATTTGGTATAGATGGAATTGCTCTTTCACAATATTTTCTCTTCCTGAAATTTCCCAGCTCTGTGAATTCAGACTTGATTGTATGATTTGCTTTAGCCAATGAGGTTTGTAAAGGAATCTGATAAGGAGGATGGTTTGAGAGACAAAACATTCACTACAGTCTCTCTTATCTCTGCTACTGTCACTGGTAACATCCCAGAAAATGCTTGCATTGTTGCTTTGTCTACCTGGGACCCAGAATGAGGCAGATAATGACAGAACCTAGCAGAGCTCCTGGCCATCTGGGAAGTATACTTTATAAAAGTAAGAAATGTGCTTACGTTGTTTAAAGCAACAGAGATTTCAGGGTTGTTTATTGCTGCAGCATAAACTTGTCTACATTGACTAGTGAAACATTTGGGGATGGAGCCTTTGAAGCACTTACTGCGATTAAAAAGTTTTCTCCCTCGATCGTAGTGACTCAGAGCCTATATCTTACTCTGTTAGTTGATGTGCTCCAGAGAAACAAAAAGATAGATAGATACATCTATCAATCTCTGTATTTATCCATCTGAGAGAAATTTATCTTAAGAAATTGGCTTACAAAACTGTGGAGGCTGGCAAGACAAAAATCTAAAGACTAGGCTGGCAGGGGTAGGAATCAGGGAAGAGTTGCAATTTAAATTGAAAAACATGTCTTCTGGCAGAATTTCATCTTCTTCCAGAGAGGTCAGTATTTTTCTATTAAGGCCTTGAATTAATTGGTGGAGGCCATCCACATTCTGGAAAGTAATCTGCTTTATTTAAGATCCATTGGTTTAATGGATCTTAATTAGTTAATTTCATCAAAAATTTCCTTCTCATGAATATATAGAAACTGTTTGATCAAATATTAGGGTAGCATTGCCTAGCCAAGCTGACACACAAAATTAACTATCACAATTCCATCCTTGTCAACTTGGTAATCATCAATCTATCTGTCTGTCTTTCATCTTTCTCTATATATATCCCATTAAAACATACTTAATATTCAAATAAATAAAATAAGATCATAATTCCACCTACCATTATGTAACTATCCTGCAAACAGCCAAAACTTTTCCCCAGAAGAGGATGCAAAGTCCTTGGGTGGTGTTGACTTCTCTCTTTGGTATCTCATTATTCAATAATATGATTTAAAGTTAACAATACATTAATGGTATGGTATAAAGTCAGTTCAACCTATATTACAAGATGAAGGAATAAGAGAAGGGAGAAAATATATTTGTTCTGAACACAAATATATATTTATAACAAAATAAGGAAGAAATACTCATGATAATTACAATTCTAGTTTTTATAACTGGTCACATGGTCATAGCTGGTATTTGTAACTGCTTACTGGAATAGACCCTCTCTATTAGAATTGCCTTTCCTGCATGTAATGCTTCTGCCAAAACTACCATCTATGGAGTTATTACATTCCTACATACAGTAATGATACCCACACAGCATTACTTCTGACCAAGAAAATTATGTCAAAGTAAATGAAGCATGGCAAAGCCATTTTCATGGAATTCACTGGTCTTCTCAGGACATTCTGAAGCAGCTGTCTTAATAGAAGGAAGAATGGCCTTTTAAAGACTCAGTTCCAGCACCATCTACTTAACAATAATTTGAAGGACTGGAGCAATGTCCTCCAGGAGGCTTTATATGCTCTGAATCAGCTTCCAATATATGATTCTTTTTCTTCCATAGCCAGGTCAAGAAATAAAGGAGTAAAAATCAGAGTGGTACTAGTTACTCATCCCTACTGACCCACTATCCAAATTTTGCTTTCAGTTTCCAAGACCTTCTTATCCACTGGCTTACAGGTCTTAGTTCCAAAGGAAGGAATGCTTGCACTAGGGAACACAGCGGTGATTCTGTGTAACTCAAGTTAAAACTGCTGCTCTGCCACTTTGGTATCCTCACGTCTCTGAGTCAATAGGCAAGGGAAAGAAGAGAGTTATCGTTTTGGCTGCAGTAATTGATCTTGACTACCAAGAAGAACATGGATGGATACTCCACAGTGGTGATAGGGAAGAGTGTTTTTGGCATATAGGAGATCCCTTAGGGCATCTCTTAGTGTTACCATGCCCTGTGATTAAAGCCAATGGAGAACTACAGCCCAAATCAGGCAGAACTTCTGACGGTCCACCCATCTGGCTTTATTTACCTAACTGGTAGAGAATCATCACCAGTTGAGGTACTTCCTGAAGGCTAAGGGAATAAGGAATGAGTAGTGGAAGAAAGTAGTTATAAATACAAGCTATGACCATGTGACCAGTTATAGAAACTGGAATTGTAATTGTCAAAATTACTTCTTCCTGTTTTATTATAAATATATGTGTGTGTGTGTAACAAATATGTTTCCTTCCTTCTCTTATTCCTTTACCATGTAATATAAGATGTATTGACTTTATATCACAATGTTCATGTAGTTAACTTTACATCACAGTATTGAATAATGAAATAACAAACACCAACCAAGGACTTTGCATCCTCTTCTGGGAAAATATTAGTGTATTTTTGGTTGTTTTCAGAATAGTTGACACAAGATAGCTGGCTGATAGCTGGCATCACACCCAGTGAATGTTGCCAAACTGGGGTTTCAGTACTGGTCTCTGTTATAGGCAGACTGGAGTCTTAACAGCTGTTGGAGCCAGGTCAGTCTCAGTAAATAGAAGTCATGTTGCTAAGCCTATGCATAATCTGCATCCCTGCCATTGCGGCCACTTTGTTCATGAATCCATAGGACAATGACAGAGGTGGTTAAGGAAAGAGACTGGCTGATATCCACAGAAAGAGGTCATCCTATACACTTGACTATCAAGACTTTCCTCTGCTAAAGTGACCCTTTGGTCAGTATTCACACAAGACAAACAGTTTTTTAACAATTTTTGCCATTCACAGAGGACATACCTCTTCTCCAGACTTCCCTATCAGTAATTTTTTAATCACACTCTTTTCAGCTCTCTGACCATCCAACCAAACACTGGCTAACACTCATGAATGATATAATTCATATAATTGATAGAATTCGTATGATTGCAACTTTGGTTATTTCTCCTTCCAAGCCAAATGAGTATCAGGGGACACTGAAAGTTCTGCCCACTGGGAAAATGTTCTTTCACTATTGTCCTTCAGGAATGTTCCACAAAAGGGCTGTAATGCTGCAGGTATTCACTTTCAGATGTTTCTGCACATCATTTAAATCCATCTGTGTAGCAGGACCAAGTTTCTCTGTCTCTATTAACTGATCATAGGAAACTCCTCCCGAGGTCATAAATACAGGTACACACACACATGTGCATGCACACATATGTATCTTACTTCTTTTTGGAGCAACAACTGGTTTCTTTTATTAAGTACCTTACCAGATTTTTGTAAAAAAAAAAAAATTGTAATGAGACACGACAACTTTTACTACCAAATGCAAACTTTGTTGTTTTGTATTTCAGTCTACACCTAACTCTGACCATTTTCAATGTGTTTCTTTCTTCTCGAATTCAGTGATTTACCATCTGTGTAATTTTCTCTGCCTCAGACAGCCTCTTTCATTATTGAGTAGGTTAAGTAGGCTTACTCAATAAATTTAAAAGTCACTAGCCCTAAATCTCCAAGTTAAAGCTCTTCCTCTCTCATTAGTTGAGGCCATTTACTGTCTCTGTGTAATGCTTACTTTGTTTATTTTTATCAATCACATAGTACTGTATTATTTTAGCAATCATCACAGTTTTTGAGATTTTTCATTAGATTTTAAATCTCCTAGGATGGCAGCCACAAAATCATTGTCTGTTCATTACTAGCCTTCAGGCAATACCCAGGTATTTGGCAATGCTTAATGTCTGGCTCATGTTGAATACACTAAAAATTACATAAATAAAAACTACAACAAAAACATAAGAAATAAATGAAAATACAATGAAATAAAAAATGAAAAGGGCCGGGCGCGGTGGCTCAAGCCTGTAATCCCAGCACTATGGGAGGCTGAGGTGGGTGGATCACAAGGTCAAGAGATCGAGACCATCCTGGTGAACATGGTGAAACCCCATCTCTACTAAAAATACAAAAAATTAGCTGGGCATGGTGGTGTGTGCCTGTAATCCCAGCTACTCAGGAGGCTGAGGCAGGAGAATCACCTGAACCCAGGAGGCGGAGGTTGCGGTGAGCCGAGATCGCGCCATTGCACTCCAGCCTGGGTAACAAGAGCGAAACTCCGTCTAAAAAAAAAAAAAAAAAAAAAAAAAAAAAAAAAGAAAAGGATAGGATGGCAAAGATCAGAGAAACGTTATTAGAAAAGTTGGCCTTTTAGATGTGCACACAAGTGAGTTGGATTGGGGTATAAAGAGATGGTAAGAAAGAACCTTGCTTATTTTCATCTAAAAATTTCAATCAGGTATGCATGGAGAATTTATGCAATTATAAAATTTCTAACACATGCAAGCATTAAATATTTTTTTCATATAAAGTATAAAACTCATCAATACAGATAAATCAGTGAAATTAATATATTTAGAACTCAGTTATTAAAGATAAAGTGAGACTATAATTAGCTCTCTAAGTAAATCTGTAGGTCATCGGTAAAACTGACACTGAGAAAATGGAACAGGTGGAAAGGAGATAGAAGTGCATAAGTGGTTAGACAAATATGCTCTGTGAGGTGTACATGGAATCAATCACTATTAATCTTGTTCAGTTAGGTGAGCAATTGTTTAACTAGACTGCTTTTCTGAACTTACCACTTGCTTTAGCCATTTTTTTCTGTCTTTATTGATTGCCAATGAAATTGTCATTTTGACTAATGCATTTATTTAAGGGTATCAAACAATGACGATTTTGTCCCTTTGTCTTGTAGAAAAATGATGCCCTTCTAGATTTCAGAGAAGATATACCAAATAAAGATATATTTTTAAAATATAGGATACACGTAGAATAGGCAAAAAGAAGGAAGGGACAAAGGGAAATGAAAATTTAAAAATCCTGACATGGCAGAAAATACGTAACTGTTTGTTCGTATCTATTGTCCTCTGGGTTTAATAATTATGTGATACTCATATCATTTCCTTAAATAATATTTTCTTAGTAAATTTATACAGGGTTCTAATTGTATAACTAGAAAGGGAGAAGGGATGGCTAAAATGAAATTATGTCATTGGATCACTCTCAATTCAGTTTCTGGAGACTTTGCTCCCTCCATGGTGTTCTTCAACACTATGTCGCAGCAATCACATCACAAGGCACACTTGATTATTATTTTCCTGCATGCATTCCTCAGTAATAGTCTATATCTTCCTAAGGTGACAAAGGGAAATCTTCCCCAAATCCTGACTAATCACTTATCTTCACCTTGTTTCCAATGTCAGTTTTCTCACATTGTTGGCTTTGTTCTTTGTGTTTTCTGCTTCTAGTTTTGTTCTCTAAATATCCAGAGTGAGAAGTTGTCTTGTCTTTTTTCTTTTCTCTTCTTTTCCTCTTCTCTTTTCCTCTCTCTCTCTCTCTCTCTCTCTCTCTCTCTCTCTCTCTCTCTCTCCCTATCTCTCTCTCTCTCTCTCTCTCTCTCTCTCTCTCTCTCGATAGGGTCTCACTCTGTCATGTAGACTGGAGTGCAGTGGCCTGATCTCAGCTTACCACAACCTCCACTTCCCAGGCTCCTAGGCTCAGGTGATTCTCCTGCCTCAGCCTCCTGAGTAGCTATGAATACAGGCATGTGCCACTACTGCCCAGCTAATTATTGTTATATATTTTTGTATTTTTAGTAAAGGTGGGGTTTCACCATATTGGCTAAGCTAGTCTCAAACTCCTGATCTCAAATGATCCACCTGGCTTGGCATCCCAATGTGCTGGGATTACAGGTGTGAGCCACCGTGACTGGCCAGGATTGTTTTCTGTTTGGCACAAGTATCCATGAAGTGAAGGTTTAGTCTGCCAACTGTATGAGAGGGAGAAAAACTTTAGTCTCAATTTGTCCATGACATGGTAGGTCTTTGAGTAGCTTACTCTTACCATGTCATTTGCAGTAGACTGACTCACCACACTGTTGCATGTGATATGGTTTGGCTGTGTTCCCACCCAAATCTCATCTCTAATTGTATCTCCCATAATCCCCGTGTGTCATAGGAGAGACACAGTGGGAGGGAATTAAATCAAGGGGGTGAGTTTTCCTCATGCTATTCCCCTGATAATCAATATGTCTCACAGGATCTGATGGTTTCATTTAGGACAGTTCCCCTGCACATGCTCTCTTGCCTGCTGCCAAGTGCCTTTGCTAGTCCTTTGCCTTCTGCCATGATTGTGAAGCCTCCTTAGCCATGTAGAAGTGTGCACTAAACCTCTTTTGCTTTATAAATTACCCAGTCTCTGTTATCTCTTCATAGCAGTATGAATGGACTAATACAGCAAGTTGATACTGGGAGTGGGGCACTGCTATTATGATACCCAAAAACGTAGAAGCAACTTTGGAACTGGATAACAGGCAGAGGTTGGAACAATTTGAAGGATTCAGAAGAAGACAGGGAGTTGTGGGAATGTTTGGCACTTCTTAGAGACTTGTTAAATGTTTTTGATGTTTGGTACTTCTTAGAGACTTGTTAAATGTTTTTTATCAAAAGTCCAGGCTGAGGTGGTCTCGGTGGAGATGAGAAATTTATGGAAACTAGAGCAAACAAGATTCTTGCTATGCTTTAGCAAAGACAATGCAGGTATTTTGCCCCTGCCTTAGAGATCTTTGGAACTTTAAAGTTGATAGAGATGATTTAGGGAATCTGGCAGAAGAAATTTCTAAGCAGCTAAGCATTCAAGATATGACTTTGGTGCTCTTAAAAGCATTCAGTTTTATTCATTCACAAAGATGTTTTCAAATTGGAACTTATGTTTAAAAGTGAAACAGAGCATAGCAGTTTGGACAATTTATAATAGAAAAGAAAAACCTGTTTTCTAAGGTTTTTCTTAGAAAACCTTAGAAAATATTTCTGAACAAATGTGCCTGAGGTTCTTGGGTCTCACACTCGCCCAAGAATGGGGGAGTGGACCCCACCAGCAACCAGTGAGCTCCTCAGAGTCAATATTGGACCCAACAAGCTTTATAGAGAAGTGATTTATTCTGAGGGGAGAAAGAAAGAGAGATAGAGACAGTGGAGTGAGAGGGAGAGAGAGAGAGAGAGAGAATTGAAAAACAGCTCTCACACTGAGAGAGAGGAGAGAGAACAACTCTCACATAGAGTGAACGGAGTCCTCATTGACATGGGAAAAGGGGACTTTTAACCTGGGAGGAATTCCCACCCATTCAAGTTTTCTGGGTCTATGAAAGGAGTTCCCCCAAACTTTCACTGGAGTGATTGCCTTTGATTATTTTCCTGCCTGCTGGAAAGTTTGAAGAAAGACTTCTAGGCACCCCGATGGAGAAGTGGGGAGGAATGGGACTGGCAAGCTCTTGCCTTCAAAACTGCGCCCTCTTGTGGACCCGGGGAGAGAATACATTCCTTCATACCCACATAATACATAGGTATTATATTTAAATAACCAACATATGTGAATAGTTGTATAGATAAAAAAGAGAAAGAGAAGTACATTTTGGATGGATTATGTAGTGTAGGTTTAAGGTAAATGGGTTATAAAAAATATGACCAGATTAACAGGAATAGTAGAAGGTGAGAGACTGAATACACAAGCAATGGCTAGACCACATACAAAAACAGACATCTGACACACAGTTAGCAATAACAATCCAGGAAATTATTTGCATAACCAGCTCAGGAAAGGCAAACTGCTGCAAGCGGGCCATAGTAGGAACTCAGTCTGCCATCTCTATGACAGGAAGTCAAACATTAACCCCTATAACAAGTGACCTAAAATGGCTAGGGCTTGATAATAACTAACAGCTTTTCCAGTTTTTGTCCCTGATTTCAACTTAGGACCAACCAAAGAAAGCCACATATGCAACCTCAATCACATAGAATGACTGCTTCTAGTTAGATCACCTACAGTTTCCCTTGCTAATAGCCACCAATCAGGGCACACCTGAAGCCTTCCCTTTTGCTCACTGTAAAGATTTCCCACTCCTCCACCTGCTCTGAAGTCTCTGCTAAAATGCAAATAACAGTGGATACCTCCCTTGATATAGCAAGCTCTGAATAAATAGTCTTTACTTTTCTCATTTGCTTGGACTTTGTTTATTTTCAATGACCTATCTAATTTTGAAGTCAGCATTTTTGTCTGGTCACCTAGTTGTGACCTGCTGGATACAAAACAGGGCTCTAAGCTAGAATTGCTTATAGCAGAGAGAAAGGTCATGTAGAATGTGTAGGTCTGAGAGGACAAAGGTTGATGGATTTTTTAGCTGTGTACATTTCAGTTAAGGAAAGCATAAAATACTTAAATATAGGGAGAAAGATCTTTTCATATGGATTATGAAAGAGCTATATGAAATATTTTGTAATGTATTGCTACTAATAATAATTCATATGAAAATATTTTATTTGAACAATACTTCTTATTGGGTTAAGACTGGAATAGTGGAATTTGGAATCATACTGAAAAATGCACTCTCTACGAAAATGATAGGAATAAAAAGAGTTTAGCTGCACACAAGGTTAATATGAGACTTGTAGAACACCATGATGAATGTAAATATGTGTATTTTATTTGATATGCATATGTAACTCTTCTTGAAGAGGGTCATTTTCATAAGAAAAAGTTGAAAAAGTTTTATTTTGGCAATAACTACCCTCAACAATGACGTGTTCAACTCCCATCTTTCCACTAGAGGTGCTTGCTTCCTTAACAATATCCCAGTTTACCTTAACTTTTTAGTCATTCTTTATGAAGCAGTCACTTTTATTATTTAGAATTTTATGGAACCTCAGTCTCATATTCATTTTGAAGCTCCTATCTCTACCTGCTAAGTCTAGTCGCATAACATCTGAGTCCCAGAGTGGAACGATCATGCAGTCTGCTCTTCAATTGCAACTTTCCTCCCTTTCTCCCACCTGTTCTTGCCCCTCAGGCAGAGTCCTGGGACAGGCAAAAGACAGACTCCTACCTGACTATATAAGCTGCCAGCACCCCCTCCTTTTTGGATGTCACTAGTAATATACAAAATTAAAATAAAGATAAAAATCAATTGATGTTAAAACATTTAAAATATAAAATTAAATAATACTTTTTATAGGATTAAATATATGGTTTTAAATCCATCACTTAGGTAAATAAATTTATGCATTAGATTTACCTTCAGAAAAATCAAAGGCAGTAAATTAATGTTGTATCCTTTTAAATGTGTTCTTTCCAATTAACTGAAGAATAATATGTTAATTTTAATTTGTTCACCTATGCAATTGAGAAATGAATTCCAAGCTAGCAAATAAACTAATAACAAAATAATTTATTTGTTATTTTAGTTAATACTACAGTACAAACACTTGTTGGAGAATCAAATGACCTTATGAATCAATTTGACAATAACTTCTCATTCTTTCCTCCTTTTTCTACCCAAATTTCAAAACTTGACATAAAACACTGGGAGCATAGACACGTTAGGATAACTTACAAAATAATACTAAGTAAGGAAATAAGTTCACTTCTTTTACCTCCATGAACACAAATACGCAAAACATGCGCTTATGTAAATGATATACTTTTATTTTCAGTTTTCTAAGTTAGCAATAAGCTGTTAATAACTGTTCATAGGATTTTTCCCTAAATACATTAAAGTAAGTCAATAAAAATACTTTAATCTTTAAATTATTAGATTCAATTATTTAGATGAAGGGATAAAATGTACTTACCATATCCATGTTGTGGGCCAGAATCACAACCACTAGAGCCAATAAATATCCTTTTATATTAGTTGAGAAGTTAGGGAAGGCAATCATTGCCCATGGAAACCAAGAGATTGGCACTTTTCTCCTGTCCATTATCTCAAAAGCATACACACGAGGACTGGGATCCAACAGCAGCATATGGAGAAGGTATCTGCTTGTGAAGAATTAAAGACTGGGTCATGTGCAAAATTTATATAAGTGATAAAACCTTGGACTAGACATATATAGGCATAGGATAAGTGGAAATCCTTTTATTTGTGTGTTTAGGACATAGGAGAAAGTCAGGAATCTAAATTTTTGTCAGTGACTGTAAGTAAAGAATGCAGAGAAAAATGTTAGAGGGAAAAAGATTTTTAGGTTAAAAACTAGTCTGCATTGTGTCTTTATTATTGTTAAAAATAACCTAGATTATTAACTGATTTAATTTTTTATAAACTTAACTCAGGACATAGAATGGAATTTTTTTCTGATAAACTCATGGCTTTGACTTTGTGGCAGAATATGGTATTTGGATTGGACTAATCTTTTGCCTAGGTTGTTGATTAAATTCTGTCATCTAAAAGCTGGCTTTAGAAAGACATCACAAATAGATATAGTGCCATTAATTATGCTTCAGTTGAGTATTTATTGGCCATTGTGGAGTGCTCATGTCAGATCACCAAGACGGCTTTCTTGGAATAGAAGCAAACATTAATCTGGATTAATTTGATGTATTTTTACTTAATTTACAATACACAATATTTTGTACTACCAGCCATTTGAACTAATGGCTAGTATCTGCTTCTCTTTTCTTTTTAATATTATAATCAAAGAATTGTTAGAGAAGATTAAGAAAATTTAAAAAGTTATTAGTAAGTTGATACATGAGCAAGTCTCTCACACTATAATTACTGCAACTAGTTAATGAAGACATACAGCTCCCAAGATGTATTTGTATTTTACACATTTTCTCTTAAGATTTATTCTTCTATCCTTCTCCTTCTATTTTTCCTCTTACCTTTCTCTTCCCTCCTCTCCCCCACACCCTCCTCCTCACTTTACTTCTCCTCTTTCACCTCTTCTAATTTCTTCTCTAGTTTCAGCCCTATAAAAGATTATAACATAAAGCCAAAATTTAAAGTGTTTGATAATGACTATTTCTAAAGTATGCATACTAATATAATATTGGGGTTCAGGGGAGCCCTCAGCTCCCCCGAGAGGACATTTCTCCAGGTTCTTGGCCCCTTGCTCTCTCAAGAATGAGAGAGGAGACCATGGCGCAGTGCACTTGTAAATATCGAACCCCAAAAGAGTGTTTGAAGAAAGTGATTTACTTAGGTAGAGAAAGAGAAAAAGGAGAGGAAGAAAGAGAGCTTCCATGAGAGAGAGAGTGTGTGGAAGGGGCCACCAGAGGGGTCAAGGACTTTTAACCTGGGAGCAATTCCCTCCCTCTCCAAGCCCCACAGCCAATGTAAAGAGCGTCTTTAAATTTCTGCTGGAGTGATTGGCTTTTTGACACTTTCCCATGCCTGCAACAACTCAAACAGAAACTTCAGTCTCCTGGGTGGAGAGAGATGGGAGGGGGGCATGGCATGGCATTGGGAAGTTCCTGCTCTTTAAACTACACCTCCGTGTGGACCGAGAAAGAGAACATCTTCCCTCATTCCCCACTCTGAACAGGAAATTCAACTCCTGCTGGAACATGGGCATTGATCACTCTATAACTACTTCCTGCTGAAATGGGGCATAGAAGGGACCCTGTAGTTGAGGTTTCCTCTAGAGGGGAGCCTTTTAGGGGTGCAAGTTGATCCTGAAGTCCACGATAGAGCTCACCATCCAAGGACATTTGGGATTCCAGTTGCAGGATTATTTGTGACCTTATGGTTTTATAAGAAATGAATGTGACAAGATGGTTAGAGATGAGAGGCCCAGAGGCCAACAATGACAGAATGGTTATACATGAGCCTAGGAGAGAATAGAGCCCGGACAGTCAGTTGTTAAACAAGCTTCATGATGCTATTTCTTGAAGGTCTTTAGCCCTGTGTCTGATTGTTTCCTGAGTTCTTTATGTTTAAAACAACACTTAACTGGTTTACAAAGTAGCAGCATTTTCCTAGAAAAAGAGGTTTCTTCCCACTTTGAAAAGGATCACTGAAGTTCAAGAATTATTTTGGTCTGGCCTACTTCTCCTCCCACTACCTTTAGGGGGCAGACTCTGGGCATCCAGGTAGCCTGGGATGCCCTGGCCGTCTCGGCACTCCCTGGCTCCTGCTGGGGTACAGGAGCTGAGGAGCCCTGGTTGGCATTGGTGGAGGTAGTTGCCACAGGGAGTCCCACATATGGAGATAGTTCTGAGGAGGGCTGACTAGCTATGGGATACAGGCCTGACAAACCTGAGGCTTATTCCTTAGGGAAAAGCTTCCCATAGAGAACCTCGAACCATTTACCCTCACTTTTACAATACAGGTCTAACTGTAGAATAGTGTCATAATATATACTTCCCTTTGGGGGCCAGGTTTTTCCACTTGGTAGGGAGTAATTTGGTCACTCTGTTCGGCAGGGGAAAATTAGCCTCTTCTTCAATGGTCGTGTGTCAAATTAGTCCTGATTTTCCAGTATACACTTTAATGGGGACTTGATCTTGGGAAGATTGGCACCCATCTGAAATTGAACACAAGGAATGGCAGTATTCCTGGTTAATAATTACAGCCACTCAAACTGAGGCATCCTGCAGATAAGATATTGGTAACAGAGCAATATCTCCAGTCAGTATCTCAAAATTTCTGTGACCAAGATGTGTGATCATCTTTTTTGGAGGAACTCCCATGTACTGGCTTTGAATCACACCTACCAGCATCATGGGCCACTCACTGTCTGCATGACCTCCAGTGACCACTATAGAGGCTTGAAGGGTTGCTGGGTTGGGTAGTTCATACCAAGGAGTCCTTGACAAGGCCAGTGAGGCTCAGGAGATGGGTACCAATATTCCCCAGCAAAAGCCCAATTTACACAGGACAATTTATAAAACTGCCCTAGAAGGGTAAACTTCTAGGGAGGGGCTGTTAGAACACACAGTTTAAAGAAGGCAGGCTGTGTGGCTGAGGCCAGAACAATAACTTCAGGACCGGGGCCTCTTCCCCCAACCCATTTTCCAGTGGGAAAATGCTCTTAGGGATGTGAGGCCTGCCATTGACTATTTGGGACCTGGACTGGGTTTAACTAGGATCATCTAGATGGAAAAGTTCTGCCATAGAGAGAGAGCCAATCCTAAGCAAGACAAATTATACAACAAACACAAAGACCCAAAGCCTTCAGCTTCTGAATTTCCTGAAAGGTTTCCCCAATTTAAGACTGGCTCCACTGAAGATTTGAACTAGGAACTTTGCAGTTGCAGGCCCTATGCCTTAACCTGTTCCCCATTTGACCACTAGCATTAAAACAAGGTTTCTTAAGCTTTCATAATCTATATTTTGAATGAGAATGCTGTACCCTGAGGTAGTGTGTCCACCTGAAAGCGGCCAGCAGCTGCTTTTCCTTTACCAGCCGCATGCCAAGAGAAAAAAAAAAAAAACAAACACTTGCTGCTGTGAGTTTAAAAGCCAGCTGTCAGCTTCAGGAACTGTGCCACGCCCCCACGGCTTTCGTTCAGCCATGTTGACCCTGCCAGAACCACATGCATGCTTGGGCCACTCCTGGAGCCGCTGCCAACACAGGGACCTGCAGCTGGCAGGCAAGCGTCCTGGGGGAAGCCTTTTTACACTCCTGCCTGTGACCGGGGATGCCAGAGAGGCCTACCAGAACCATGCACCAGGCCGCTGTGCTCCCTGGTCCCATGCAGGCTCCGGTTTCACACAGGCTTGGGCTATACCCCATCCCTTCCCTGCTGTTTTTCTCTGCCCAACTGCAGCTTGCTGTGCTTTCCCAGGCCCATCCCTGGTGCTTAGCTGCGGACGGTTCAAGTTCCCATTCCTGGCCAGCAAGGAGGGAAAGGGCCAGGCGTAGTGTTCACCCGCTAGGCCTCACAGGCTCCCACAGGCTCCCACAGGCTTTTGTCTCAGAGATAATACCCGAAGGATAGAGAAGGAAAGGGAAAGCAGAGAGAGAGTTTCAAGGAAAAAACTGCACCTTTAATTCTGGCTGGCCCACACTGCTTAAGACAGGCTGGGGCCTCTGTGGCTTGGCGTCACTGCTCCAGTGTTCTTAAAGGGACAGGACAGAATGGAGCCGGTTTTACTTACGGTTTTAAGTCTTCTCCTCCTGGCTGTCTTGCCAAATGTAATGATGGGGTTCAGAGGAGCCCTCAGCTCCCCTGAAGGGATGTTTCTCCAAGTTCTTGGTCCCTCGCTTTCTGTAGTTGTGGAGAAGCAACTACAGAGAATACAATTTCTGAGAAGCAGAAAAAGGATTTACTCATAGAACACATACTTTGCCTGCCGAGTGATGCTTAAAATCCCCTTAACGGGGTGTTAATTTTTTTGCTTCCATGGTCTGAGATAAGGTTTAAAATGCAAATAAACTTTAGAGAGATAGCAATTGGTTGTAAATTCACGAAAATAAAATAAAACCTTTTTGTGAGCAGATTTGTTGAGGGAATAAAGATTATATGCCACACGGTACGTAAAGGAGGAGGCAAACTATGGCAAGGGAGAGGGAAAGGGACAAGGAACCACACACGATGAGAAAGATAATCTTGTACTGCATCCCTGTTATTCCTAGGTGACAATCTGTCCTAAATGCTGTGCTGTCATGTCGTTAGGATTTTTAGAGAACCATAATGACAACAGAAAAGAAAAACATCATTTTAGATAAACTTTCATATTTTAGACCTATAAAAAGGAAATAAAAACAATAATACTTAGAGGAATGTGAATATACTTAATTCCTCACTTTTCATTTCCTGAAAAGTGCTACAATACCATAAGGCTACATTTTGCTTCCCCCTTTTACATTTTTTTCTTTAAAAGCTGTGCTTTTGACGGTGCTCAGAGAGCCATTTCTACCTGCCAATGTTGTCTCTGGGAAAAAAGGCAAGTTAAAAGGACATTTTCGCTGCTTCTGTAATATCAGAAGATGTGCACAGCTGCTACAAATATGTTACAATGGTAACATCTGGAAAGTGAGTTTCCCATTTGATTAAATCATTGACATTCAGCAACACATATACATCTATTCTTATACTTTTTCTTCTATCCTCTCCAACCCCAGTTCATAACAACCCCCTAAAAAAAAACTTTTAAAACGCCTGCATTTCTCTCCTAAATTTGAAAATCTCCCAGAGTGTGTAATGTTCAATGTTTGATTGGAAAATTACACACATTAAAGAATGTTCAAAATTAAAACTGGAATTGCTTTGCAAAATTCTCAGTGTTTGCTATTAACATTAAATAATTAACTGACTTATGTTAAACAATAGTACTGAGCAAATCACCAAATAAAAATTTCAGTATTTGGCATATGCATGAGTAACATCTATGGAAGTTTAAATTATCAAATGAGAAGACATAAAAGAATGCTAGTTCACAGTAATAAAGCAAAATACTTTCAGACAAAGTTGGTAAAGCAATCTCTGGACCCCAATTTCTCTCTCTCTTGCTTTTTTTTTTTTTTTTTTTTTTTTTTTTTTTTTTTTTTGCCAAATATGCATGTCTTCTCAACTAATTTTTTTTTAAAATCACCATCTGCACTATGACAAAAAGTAAAACAAAATCAACCTTTTTTTTTTCCTGTGGAATTTCAAGAACTGCTGTTAATTAACAGAAAATGTTTTCATGAACAATTTTAACTTTGCCAATTTAAATTATATTGTATCATGATAGGCTTCACATAACAGAAAAATCCTTATTTATGATGATCCAAAGAAAAGGTAAAAAGAATGCAATAAGGTGGTCTTTTTCAAAATTAAAGTAAAATAAAACAATATTACACACACACTCTCTATTAATAACTGACAAAATGTTAAGCTTAAATAAATAAATAAATGAGACCATAAGTTCCCTAAGAGCATTTCATTAACCATTATGCATTATGAATTGTCAAAGGTAGATAAAATATGGAATATTGCCCAAATTCACTGTATTATGGACAGTTTTTAAGAACTACAAGTACTACCACGTATTAACTATTTATGATTTGTCATGTGCCGCCTAAAGCCTTTGCATATTTCTTTCAATCCTCTAACAATATCACCTTATAAGCAATTTCTTTTATTGGCTCATTTGAAAAGTAGTGGAATCAAGTTCTCAGAGTTTGGGCAATTGTCACCAGACAGCCAAAGCAGAAAAAAAAAAAAATTGAACCCCATCTCCCTGATCCCCACTTCTGTCTTTCTTATTCTGCTCTATTACCAACAACAGCATAAACTGATTAATATAATATGTCAGTCCCCAAACAGAATGTTCACTGATATTTGTGGTCATTTTTCAAGCAGAGACAGAAATCTCACGAAGGAGTTGTTTACATTAGACAGCACCCAGCACATATAGCCTATGGCCATTTATTTGTTAGCAATGCCTTTATTTTCAAATAGATAAACTTGTTGATCTGCACAAGAATCCTAATGTAAAGTGGATGATTACATTAATTATTTTCAAGTGTATGTAGTTTATCACATACTATAAGGCTACTATTAGACACTACTTACACTCTAATTTTTTATCTATTTATTTTAATAAGAACAATGCATCTAAGAAGCAATCTGATGCTTGAAATATAATGAAAGTGCTATGTTGCCAG
Organism: Saimiri boliviensis; assembly: GCF_048565385.1. Classification (NCBI taxonomy): domain Eukaryota; kingdom Metazoa; phylum Chordata; class Mammalia; order Primates; family Cebidae; genus Saimiri; species Saimiri boliviensis. The sequence continues at coordinate 271,865,406 of NC_133449.1, read as the reverse complement.
ATCTATATTTGGCTGTAAGCAAAGGATAAAATAAAATAAAAAATGAATAAAAAGAGGGAGGGAGGAAGTAAAGAAAGGGAAGAAAAGAAAGAAAGAGAGAAAGAAAGAAAGAAAAGAAATAAATAAAAAAAGAAATTAAGAAAGGAAGAAAAAAGAAGAAAGAAGAAAAGAAAAGGAGAAAGGAAGGAAGGAAGAAGGAAAAATGTTATTTAAATAAAAGAAAACATTTTATGTTCTGGATTTAAAAGTGATGAAAGGATTGAAACCCCTGCTCTCTCGCTCTCTCTCTCTCTCTCTCTCTCTCTCTCTCTCTCTCTATATATATATATATATATATATATATATATATATATTTTGCTTTCCATTAGCTTGGTACATATTTCTCAGTTCCTTTATTTTGAGGCTATGTGTGTCTTTGCATGTGAGATGGGTCTCCTGAGCACAGCACACTGATAGGTCTTGACTCTATTCAATTTGCCAGTCTGTGTCTTTTAATTGGGGCATTTATCTTGTTTACATTTAAGGTTAATATTGCTGTGTGTTAATTTGATTCTGTCATTATGATGCTAGCTGGTTATTTTGCCCGTTACTTGATGTAGTTTCTTCATAGTGTTGATGGTCTTTGCAGTTTGGTATGTTTTAGCAGTGACTCGTACTGGTTTTTTCTTTCCACATTTAGTGCTTTGTTCAGGAACTCTTGTCAGGCAGGCCTCGTGGTGACAAAATCTCTCAACATTTGCTTGTCTGTAAATGATTTTATTTCTCCTTCGCTTATGAAGCTTAGTTTGGCTGGATATGAAATTCTGGATTGAAAATTATTTTCTTTAAGAGTGTTAAATATTGGCCCCCACTCCCTTCTGGCTTGAATAATAAGAAATATTTATGACAAACTCAAAGCCAATATCATATCAAATGGCCAAAAGCTGGAAGCATTCCGACTGAAAACTGGCACAAGACAAGGATGCCCTCTCTCACCACTGCTATTCAACATAGTATTGGAATTTCTGGTTAGGACAATCAAGCAAGAGAAAATAATAAAGGGTATTCAAATAGGAAGAGAGAAATTTCAATTATCTCTGGCTGCAAATGGCAAGACTGCATATTTAGAAAACCCCATCATCTCAGCCCAAAAGCTTCTGAAACAGATAAGCAACTTCAGCAGAGTCTCAGATTACAAAATCAGTGTGCAAAAATCACAAGCATTCCTATACACCAATAATAGGCATACAGCCAAATCAGGAGTCAACTCTGATTCACAATTGCTACAAAGGAAATAAAATATCTAGGAATACAAGTTACAAGGGAGATGAAGGACCTCTTCAAGAAGAACTACAAACCACTGCTCAAGGAAGTAAGAGAAGATACAAACAAATGGAAAAACATTCCATGCTCATGGATAGAAAGAATCAATATCATGTAAATGGCTATACTGTTCAAAGTAATTTATAGATTCAATGCTATCCCCATTGAGCTATCATTGGCTTTTTTCATAAAATCAGAAAAACTACTTTGAATTTCATACGGAACCAAAAAAAAAGCCTGAATAACCAAGATAATCCTAAGTAAGAAGAACAAAGCTGGAGGCATCATGGTACCTGACTTCGAACTATACTACAAGGATTCGGTATCAAAGCAGCATGGTACTGATACCAAAACAGATATATAAACCAATGTAACAGGACAACTCAGAAATTATGCCACACATCTACAAGCATCTGACAAAAATAAGCAATGGAGAAAGGATCCCATATTTAATAAAGGCTGTTGGGAAAACTGGCTAACCATATGCAAAAAACTGAAACTGAATCCCTTCATTACACCTTATACAATAATTAACTCAAGATGGATTAAAGACTTAAATGTAACACCTAAGACTATAAAATTCCTAGGAGAAAACCATGCAGAACCTAGGCATGGGCAAATAGTTCATGACTAAAACACCAAAAGCAATGACAAGAAAAGCCAAAATTGACAAATGGGAACTAATTAAACTAAAGAGGAGCTTCTGCACAGCAAAAGAAACCGTCATCAGAGTGAATAGACAACCTGTCAAAATGGGAGAAATTTTTGCAATCTTCCATCTGATATCCAGAATCTACAATGAATTTAAACAAATTTACAAGAAAAAAGAAAAAGAAAAACCCCATCAAAAAGTGGGTGAAGGATATGAACAGACACTTCTCAAAAGAAGACATTCATGTGGCCAACAAATACATGAAAAAAAGCCCATCATCATTGGTCATTAGAGAAATGCAAATCAAAACCACAATGAGTTACCATCTCATGCCAGTTTGAATGGCAACCATTAAAAAGTCAGCAAACAACAGATGCTGGAGAGGATTTGGAGAAATAGGAGTGCTTTTACACTGTTGGTGGGAGCATAAATTAGTTCAACTAATTTATATTCCTAATCAAGGAAGACAAGGTGGCGATTCCTCAAGGATCTAGAACCAGAAATACCATTTAACCCAGCAACCCCATTGCTGAGTATATATTCAAAGGATTATAAATCATTCTATTATAAAGATGCATGCACTCATATGTGTATTGCAGCACTATTCACAATAGCAAAGACTTGGAACCAACTCAAATGCCCATCAATGATAGACTGGATAAAGAAAATGTGGCACATATACACCATGGAATACTATGTAACCATAAAAAAGGATGAGTGCAGGTCTTTTTTCAGGGACGTGGATGAAGCTGGAAACCATCATTTGCAACAAACTTACACAGGAACAGAAAACGAAACACCACATGTTCTCACTCATAAGTGGGAGTTGAACAGTGAGAACACTTGGACACAGGAAGGGGAACCTCACACACCGGGGCCTGTTGGGGGATGGGAGCTGGGGGAGGGAGAGCATTAACAGAAATACCTAATGTAAATGATGGGTTAATGGGTACAGCAACCCACCATGGCATGTATATACCTATATAACAAACCTGCACATTCGGCACGTTTCTCAGAACTTAAAGTTTTTATTATTAATTAAAAAAAAGCGATAAAAGTTTATAAGTAATTGAACAAAGTAGCAAATATGTTGTATGTTGTCTTATCTATAGATCATAATCATACCATAGTTTTATTTTTTAAATGCTTAAGTAAATCACTAGCTTTAATTGCTGTTATTTTATGATTTTAAGGGGCTTGTCTGTTTATTATATAGTTAATATAAAATAAACCAGGCTATAGCTAGCTTTTCATTTTTCCTCTCAGCAAAACTCTTTGAACACTGCTTTCCTATTTGTATATGTGTTTGGAGATCACAGTATTTTGATTTTATTGGGTTGAAAATATTTTATTGTCTCTGAACTAAAACTTTTGAGTCATAATATATTTTATGCACAATATTTCTCATTTATTGTAACTATATCTTCATCCTCATAGCAGTTCATGTTTGCAATGTATTTTAATTATCACTCTAATTATAACTCATACATTTGTTATTTGCATTTTAAGACATATACAAAATAAACATTTTTAAAAGTTTAACTTCATCAGGATTTCCATGCTCCAATTTTAATGACAATATAATTCATTTAACAGAACTTCAAAATAGATTAAATTTCTACTGAAACTTTTGTACGTTTGAGAAACAATGCAGCGTGCATTGCCTTCTGACTACACATTTTTCAGAGCTACATTTTTACATTTGTATTTAAGTAAAAATGGCTCCCTTTTTAATGAATGCTTTACTTTTCATGTTAGAGTAAATATAGTTTTTTTTTTCCTATTATCCTTATTCAGCCTAGTTTATTCTGACTATCTCTAAAAGTTATCAAATTTCACAAAGTGTCACGAAACAGTGCCTACAAAATTAAGGATTGTTGCACAACCGCTTATTATAAATTATTGTAATTATCCTTATAATCAAAATAGATAAGTTGAAATGATATTAGACTGATTAGTAGAAATGAAAGTAAACCTGGATGATCTGATATTATATTTGGGAAGGATTTATACTTTAGTAATCTATGTCTTATGTTGTTACAGGATGATATAAAAATTGCTACTAACTCCTTACTGACCAAGGCACTGACCATCTCTAAATGTTATAATGTATATTTAAAGTTATTTTACTCTGTGCATCGTTATAATATTGTAATATGACCCTGTGGTGTTCTTGCACTATGTAATCTCCTAGTCTTAAATGTGAGTGGGATTTGGGACTCTAATGAGATATCACTCTGGTGCTTATGTTACGGGATAGAAGGAATTTTGCTGATATTATTAAGGTCTCTAATCAGTTGACATAGGGTTATTTAAAAGATATATTATTCTGAGTAGGAAACATCCTTAAAAGTAGTCTGTGAGATTTACAGAGAGATTCTCATGATAGCCTAAAGAAGCAAAATGCCATGTTTTGGAGAGGGCCACATGTCAGGGTATAGCTGGCAACTTGTAGGAGCCAAGAGAATCCCCTGTTGACAGCCAGCAAGATTGTGGTGACCTCAGTTCTATGACAACAAAGAAATATGTTCTACCAGCAGCTCACGCACTTAGAGAAAATGTTTGAACCTCAGGATCACCTTTCTGACCTGGCTGAAACTTTGATTTCACTCTGAGAGGATCCAGTCACTGAATATCAGGATTCCAACTTAATGGAATTATGAGATAATAAAAGCAGCTAAATGTGTGGTAATTTGTCATTCAACAATAGAAAATAAGCACAACACTCCTTATTTCAGGGGGCATCTGCCACTGTTTAAATCTTAGTAGAACTTCAAACTATTCAGAAAGGGCTGGTAAGAGACATACCCTAAGGGAAATAGTGGGCAATCTCAGCAGACATAATAGCAAGTGTCCACTGATGGCACAGAGTATTGCTAGCCACCATCTAAACTTTAATTTATTCATTTCAGGACATGGGAGAAATGAAAACAGGTCCTGATTTGATTCATATATGATTCTGTTTCCATTGAAGATGCTGTACTTAACACTACTCTTAGCTTTCTCCTCAAAGAGCAATCCTTGGAAGGAATACAGAAGGGACATTAGAAAAACAGAAAAATGGTAGGAAATTTCCCAAAGTGGCTGAGGCTTGCATTGAGCTGGCATGTATGGGGTGGTGCCTTTTGATTGGAGCAGGAGACAGCCAGGCAACACTCTGGCAAAATAATAAAAGATAGTAAATAATGGGATATTGCTCACTGGCTTCCCACTAACGCCTCTACCTTGGCTCCCACACATTCACTTACCACGCACCTGTTCTGTCTGTGCCAACTCAGCTCTCCCCTTTGCTTTGGACAGACAGTGCCAGCCATCACCCACATGGATAGTAACTTAATGCTTAGTTTCATGTGTCCTCATGAGTAAAATCAGACCACCATTGAGCCTTGGTGCCTTAAATAGCTGAAAAAAATGTGTGGGGCTCCACTAATTCTGAGTAAAGTTGCATAATGCTATCCTCTAAACTCTTATAGCTGGAAAATTAAAATCTCAGGTGTAGTCCTCTCTAAAACCAATTCTTTACTGGGGCAAAGGATAAAACCCAAAGCTGATGCATTCCAATACCTAAAAGTGCTTTGTGGCACTCAGGGCTTTTAATACTCAGCCGGTTAACCCTAATACTAAACTCAGGGTTGACCAAATGGTGATCTGGTTTCTTCTCTTATGAGTTGACTGATAAGTAACTGCCAACACTGGGAGATTATGAACTAGTGGGCCTAAATAACAATGTATTTGAGGAGGCTGATTACTTCAAAAAATTATATAATGCTGGATTAGAGTCCCCATCAGAAGCAGACATATATAATAGGTGCCACCATGTAATCCATCATTCATATTGGTATATTTTAGAAGTGGAAGTGGGCACTATTAACAGTTACACTGAGACAACAGATATAAACCTGGACAATCTTATGTAAATTGATCTACAGTGAGTCTATTAATAAATATATCAAAACAGATAAGGAGGGACATAAGAAGTGTTAAGAAAATATGCCGCATTAAAAAGAAGCAAGCAACAATTCTAAGAAAAACTTACTTATTGAAATAAGGAGATAGAAGAAAACTTTGTCTCCAGCATCTAAAAAGGTCTGTAATCAGGCTTCACCTCCCAGAATTTACATCTCATAAAAATTAGTTGTATTAATAACATACAGCATTTTTCTTCATTTGAAAATGAATATAATATTACTGTCTACTGCCTTTTTGCTAGGGCATGGGATCTAAGGAGAATGTAATCAAATTATTTTCATTTTAACATTAATAACTATATTCTATTTATTGAAAATGTAGTACTTTAAAATGGGTAGCATTGATATAAAGATTTTTAAAAAAATAAGAATGAGAAAATTTAAAGAAGATATTAAGTAAACATAGTGTGAATAGAAAAGAAACATTTCCAAAGATCTGCCAGTGATTGAGTTTTAAACAAACTGTGCAAGTGAATATTGGAGAAAAGGAAATCTAGGCCCAAGAAGAATAACTAACAAAAAAAGAACAAAAAGAAAAGAAAGAAAGAAAGAAAGGAAAAGAAAAAAAAATGGAAAAATGCAGCACCGAAAATCTGGAGTATGTTCAAATTTCATGAAGTAATTTGAAAAAAAGAAAGTAAAAATTGACATAAGAGCATGGCAAAAAATAGAACCAACCAGAAAAGAAAGGAGAGATCATGGTGGGTCAATATATTTATGCTGTATTAAGAATTTTCTATTTTATCTTGAATATAATGGAGCTTGTATATGGTATAGTAATATAATAAAATGTGTTCCTTTTATAAAGATTATTTGGCAGCAATATTCAGTAGAAGGGAGAGAGGTGTGATATGTTAGAGATGCCAAAATCAATTCAATGCTATAGCAACAGTCCAAGTGAAGTGTAAATTACTGCCTTGAGATGCTGGCAAAGCAAATGGAGGGGTGTTAATAAATAATGATAGTCAGTATGATGAAGGTAAAAGTGGGTAAGCCTAAGTGGCTAATGGGCCCCGAGCCTCAGAGGGAAGATGAAGTCTGGGATATACCCCAGGTTTCTGACTTGGATGACTGCTTAAATTATTTTTGTTGCATTTAGTATTTATTCTTATTATAATAGGGGGTAAACAAATTTTCTTGACAACTAATTATGCACCAGGCTCTATGCTAAGCATTTTTTAAAATTATTACATCTAATCCTTAGAATCAGCAAGTTATGTTGGATATATTATTATGCATTTTTCACACATAGAAGCTAAGACTACCAGTGGTTAAGTAGCTCACCTGCAGTACAGAAATTTGAATCTGGGTTGCCTCACTCCACCAACTGGGATCTTAAAACTCCCTTTACCTGCTATATACCTAATGATACTGTTTATGAACTGAAGGTTACAAAAATAAAAATAATAAAATAAGAGATATTTGGGTGAGATAACATGGGTTTCCATTGTGCAGTGGTTTTCACACCTGCCTAACACAATAGAACCAAACAATGCAGATTTCTAATATGCAATATTAGAAGAATTTGAGGTGGCTATTATGATTTCATAACTGCCAATAAGCAGGCATGTGGGAGATTGGTCAGGGTGGTGGGAAAAATTATAGGAAAGATGCACACCTTCTTGGAAGGTCAGGAGGGTTTGTAAATGCCTCACAAAAGAGTTATAGCTGAAGGCAGCCTAATCCTCTTACCTTGAGCTAATAGCAAAGAGCAGAAAACAAAGGAATGTAGAGGAGGTTCTCTAAATAGCTTGTTTACTCATGTTGCCCTAAAACCCACCATGATCATTCATACTTAGGACTGCTCTCTACTCAAGGAGTCAACAGTGTTAGTTATGTACAAATGGTGTGTGCTCTAGACCTTTGTCATTAAATCTGTTCTAAAATAAATACAAGCATCTCAGGCATATGGGTGCTGCACGGCTGGACTCCCTCTTGGGGGTGTGTAAGCCATAGGATTCCCTAGCAGCACTCTCACAGGTAAAATACCTGTGTCTTTGAACTCCTTTCATCCATCACTCAGCCAGAATCTGCAGGTCAGACTAGGCACAGGCAGTAGAGGAAGCATGAGAGGACAACAGGTAATTTCAAAAATGTAGAGATCACACATAGGAAATTCAAAGACAAAACAGAGAAAGAATGGCATTTCAGCAACTGGTAAAAGAGGAGCAAGGAATTGAGACTGGGAGAAAATTGAAGGTATAAATAAAATAATACTCAGAATTAGTTTACCAAGCATGTAAATAGTGTTATGCACACAAAAAAAAAAGCTGTTTAGCACTAAAAATGCCATAGAGCCAATGAAAATAAGTCTTTACCAATGACCTTTACATTTGGCACTTCCATTGACACTGGCAATCTAAGACAGAGCAGTTTAGAAGGAGTTAGGTGGACAGATTACTCTTGCTGATGAGTTTTGAGAAGTTGAGAAAGTGGCAGTTACTCTATTAAAAATATGTGAGTGAGCAGGAGAGGGAGCAATATGATTACAGTGGAAAATGAAGTTAAAGGATGGCTTTGTTTAACAGATGAGGAAGAGTTAGGTTTGCCTTCAGAGTGAGGGGAAACAATAGCAGAAAAGAAGAGATCACACATACAGAGGAGGGAGACATATTTGATCAGAAAAATTCCTAAAGAAAAAGTAAGATTGGGATTTGCCATGCATGCAGACCAGCCACTGATAGGATGAACAAGATACATTGGAGGCATGAAGGGAGAGGCATCTAGGCCAGATATCAGTAGGTTTTTAGGTTGAGGGTAAGAAATTTGTATTCTGTATTAGTTCTCGATGACTACAAAAAGCTATCTAAAACTGGGTAATTTAGAAAGAAAACAGCTTTAATGGGCTCCGAGTTCCACAGGCTGTACAGGAAGCATGATGCTGGCATTTGCTTTTCTTCTGAGGAGGCTTCAGGAAACATCCAGTCATGGCAAAAGGCAAAGGAGAAGCAGGAACATCTGGCATGGCTGGAACAGGAACAAATGACAGGGGGTGTGGAGCCACATAATTTTAAACAACCAGAACTCATAAGAACTCACTCACAATCACAAGAATAGCACCAGGAGATGATTCTAAGCCATTCTAGAGAACTCTACTTCCGTGACCCAGTCACCTGTCACTAGGCCACACCTTCAACGTCAAGGATTGTAATTCAACTTGAGATTGGGTGGGGACACAGATCCAAACCATATAAGATTCCTACCCAATAATCTTCATTTTTCTGTGAAATGCAAAACAAGTTTTCTTTCTCTGAGGGATCAGAGATGTAAAGGAATAAGACAGATACCCTGTGAAATAGTAGAAAGTCTAGAATATCTTCTCAGGGAAAGTGATGCAAAAGGACTGCTAAGTACTGTTTTCTCCAGTGATAGAGGTTGACAGCAGGAATTGAACGGGGAGATGTGATGGAGGGAAACTTTGAGATTGGCCAAAGGTATGAACTGTATGCAGGACTTCTTGGTGAAGAAAAATCTATCAGCAAAATTATCTGAAATGATGGGACTTTTACTGTATAAGTTATATAGGAAATGTAGGTGGACTTATTAGCAAGTGAGTGAAAAGGGTAGCATTATTAAAGATCAGTTTTAGGTCAGGACAATTTTCAGTGAAATTTTCCATTTTCACTTTAGCTGTAACTGACTTGTGCTAGCGGATTTGCAATGGTTTTAAAGTTAGGGATGTAATAGACATTGGCACTACATAGCTTCAATATTATTCAAATCAATGCTATAATTTTCTAGGACTATAACATGACTTGGTTAAAAATCCAGTTGTGCAAGGCTCTAGTGAAATCCAGTTTTCTGGTATGATGGAGGATGATGTAGCAAGATTTATTAGTTTGTTTTCATGCTGCTGATAAAGACATACCCAAGACTGAGCAATTTATAAAAGAAAGAGCTTAGTGGCTGATGAAGTCTCACAATCATGGTGGAAGGCAAAGAAAAGCAAGTCAAATTTTACATGGATAGCAGCAGGCAAAAATAGATAACTTGTGGAGGGAATCTCCCATTTTTAAAACCATTAGATCTAGTGAGACTTATTCACCATCATGAGAACAGCACAGAAAAAAACCTGCCCTCATGATTCAATCACCTCCCACAGGGCCCCTCCTAGAGCACATGGGAATTCAATATGAGATTTGGGTGGGGACACAGCCAAATCATATTACAGGATTTCACAAGGCTAGAGTATAAATATTTTTGCATAAATATGGAGGAGTAATGCTTTTGAAATGGCAAGGATTTTATCCCCACTGCCTCACTTTAGCCCCTTGATATTTTAGGAAGAAATATTTATTGTGTTTGTGTCAACATTGTCATTTGGGGTCTGTCTTAAGATAAAGGCTAGCTGACAAATTACAAAGTCAAAAACACCAGCAGGAGAGGACAGATCCCATAGAGGCATATAGTGTGATGGCAGCCCTGGGAATCACAAGAGCATGTTTACTTGAGATGATTCCCCAAAAAGCTTCCCCCACATCACATATTTTTTTACAGGAGAGGTTTTCAGTGTAGAAGATCTAGTAGCCTTGGCTACTCTAAAGCATTTTAAAATTTTCATAAGTGTTTATTTTCCAGTTTTAAATTTAAATTTTGGTATAATACTCATCTCAGCAATTCAGTATTTACAGCCAACATGTATAAATTAGAACACAAAAGTGGATGCAGTTATTCATCAGGTAGGAAAATTTACTAGGTGGGGAAAAAAGAAGGGAGTTACTATAAATTATTTACTTGTGTGCAATAACTTAAGTTGTGCAAAATGTGCTATTCCATCAGCAAAACTCACAGCATTTATAGATCAGTAAAACATCTTTGAACATTCTTCAAATATCAGGCTTAGCAAAAACTTGAAAAAACACTTAGTCATGTATTTTCGTGCTTGATAGTAAAGCCTATGAATACTTCACAAGGCACATTTAATCTTCATTTTTCTATATCATCTATGTCAGGCTCTATCCATGCTGAATTCATAGAAAATATTACCATTTCTCAATCATACATTTATTTTGACAGAAAAAATTATGGGTTCTCAAGGCTCTAAGTGGCTATTAAGATCAGGGGTCCATCCATACAGCTGGGCAAACTTTTCTATGGTTAAAGATTTTGTCATAGTAATCCCCAGTTTCTTAGGGAATGCAAGTCCTACTCTTGCCATGGGGAAACATCATATTAGGGGAGCCTTAGGCCTAATGCTCCATCACAGCTAGATTGTAACTCCCCCAAATGTACATGTTGAAGTCCTAAACCCTAGTCTCTGAGAATGTGACTGTGTATGGAGATAGCATCTTTGAAGGGATAATTAAGTTAAAATATGATCATTAGGGTGCATCCTAATCCAATACAACAGATGGCCTTTTAAGAAGAGGAAATTAGGACATAAACACACACCAAAGGATGATTACGTGAAGACAGAAGAATATGGCTATCTGCAAGCCAAAGAGAGAGATCCCATGGAAAACCAGTCCTTCACACACCCTGATCTTGGACTTTTTGGTCTCTAGATTTGTGGGAAAGTAAATTTCTATTGTTGAATACAAAGTCCATCATATCTTGGTATAGCAGCCTCATCAAACAGTACAGGAGGTTTATTAGTACCTTTTCACACTGTTACAAAATACTACCTGAGACTGGATAATTTATAAAGCAAAAACATTTACTTGACTCAGTTCTGCATGTCCGGGGAGACCTCAGGAAGCTTACATTCATAGTGGCAGAAGGTGAAGGGAAAGGAAGGCACGTCTTTGATGGTGGCAGAACAGAGACTGAAGGTAAAGGGACAAGTACCAAACTTCTAAACCCTCAGATCTTGAGAGAACTCACTCACTATCATGAGAGTAGGATGGAGAAAATTCACTCCCATGATTCAATCACCTCCCACTAGGACTTTACTTTTGACAAGTGGGGATTACAATTCAAGATGAGATTTGGGTGGGGACACAAAGCCAAACCATATTAGGAGGTAAAAGGAAATTAACCCCTAATATGCCATTTCACTCTTTTTATATCCAGTTTGTTAGACTCTGTTTCTGCCTTGCTAATAACAACCCATTTATACTTACACAGGAGAAAGATACAAACAGCTAAAACAGAGGAATCAAGGCTGATCAAGGATCTTTCTGTATCCTGAAATTCTGATTTTGTACTATTTTTGCCCCTTATATTTCAGAAGGAGGGTTTGAAAAACAAGTTTAACATTCCCTGGGGTAAAAGGGATGGGGAGAATAAAGAATTTAAATTACCTGCTAATGACTAAAACTCCTTGGTGTATAAAGCTAAACTTTAAGTTACTAATTCAGAGATTTTCTGTTTAATGTATGATTTCAGAGTACACTTCAATTTAGTGTTTAGGGCATTAGGAAAATGCAGAAGCACAGCTTGAATGCATTCTAATTATAAAATTAAAAGATTGGATATTGAACTACTTAGTATGCCACTTACATACTTTCAAACAATAATGAGAGTTTCAAAATAAACAGCAGTCTTATAAAATTCAGAGGGATGGTGGTTAAGTTGTGGTACATGTGAGTAAAATATGATTTTCTTATCTGAAAAACAGTACATAGAAAGAGAACATACTAAATAGTTGTCTGCAAATGTCAAGAGCATAGTAAATCACTGCAATATTTTGAGGAATTACAGAGCAGATAGAAAATGATTCAGTAATAAACCCAATTGTTTATACTGGTAACTTTTTAAATTCATAAAACATTTCCTCTAGGTAAATACTAACTTTTTTTTTCACTTCTCTGTTGCTGTACAATGTGGAGAAAGTCCTTCAATACTGCCACATAATTAAACTGAGAACCTTGATGATCATGTCATGATATGACAGAGGATGTCCATTTACTACAAGATTACATGGGGATTGAAATTGTTCTGTGAGTTGTTCCTACTGAGAAATCTTTCTATGACTAAGCATTAAATAGTAAATTACATCTATGAAGTGGGAAAGTATTTACATTTTTTTAGTTTGAAAACCCATGTCAGTAAGATGCTTTGGCCCCTTGCTAAAAGTAAAACCTTAGCAGAATTCAATTTAACAGTTTGAACAAAGAATATTGCTCAAATCAGGCAGCTTCCTGAGTTAGAGTAGGTTCAGAAACTCCAGGGAAGCCACTTGATGGAAGATTTATTGACAAAAAAAGGAAAATGATGCATAGAAAATGGAAATGGGGTGCAGAAACAGTCAAATTGGTTACAGCTTGGCATCTGCCTTATTTGAACACCGTTTGGACAGATGGCCACCTTTGGCCAAAACTCAGTGATTAGCACAAGAGGCGGTTACAGTCTGTTTACAACTGCCTTTAAGTTATAGTTCGCAATGAACAGAGAAACCTTTAGGTGGAACTTAAGGGAACAAGAACTTCAAGTTATTTTTTGTAAGAGCTAGAGAAGAGGGTACCTTCTTATGCTGGTATATTAGTCTGTTCTCACGCTGCTAATAAAAGTGTGCCCAAGACTGAGTAATCTATAAATAAAAGGATTTAATGTATTGTAACCAAGAGAGCGCAAAATTACCACTGAGACAAAGACAAGGCCAGATTACAGGGTCTTTATTGCTGGCGGCCACGGAGGACTCAAATCTCTCTAACCTGTGGCCCCAAAAGGAGGGTGTCAAGACCTTTTATGACCGTAAACAACCTCCTGGGCAGGGGTGAGGGCGAGGGGCTTTGGACATTCCGATTATAACTTAAATGGTTCACAGAAGTCAAGATGAGCATTAAACATTTACACATTGTCTGGGTAGGGTGGAAAATTACAGACCTTAGTTACTTATTACGAGTCTTAGTTTTTCTTAAAATGGTGCAGGGGCCAAAACGGCATTGGGTTGGACTGTTTGCCTGTTACATTAGGGTCACATAGAGCAGTTTCAATGGAAAGTCGAGGTATGGTCAAGGTATCCAGTTTATGGGGCAATCACCCACGTCACAAACTGACTCACATTCCACGTGGCTGAGGAGGCCTCAATCGTGCTGGAAGGCAGAGGAGGAGCAAAGTCACCTCTTACATTGTGGCAGGCAAGAGAGAGCTTGTATAAAGGAACTCCTCTTTATGAAACCATCAGATCTTGTGAGATTTGTTTACTATCACAAGAACAGCACAGAAAAGACCTGCCTCCATGATTAATTGCCTCCCACCAGGTACCTTCCACAACATGTGGGGATTATGGGAGCTACAATTCAGGATGAGATTTGTGTAAGGACATGGCCAACCCACATTAGCTGAAATGTTCTGTTTACAGGGGAAAAACAAAACCTGGTCTGTTTTAGGATGTGTGTGTTTCCTTAAAGTCTTAGTTTGATTATGTCAGATTTAGCATATGTGACTCTATTTTGATTTGGTCTGGTCTGTTGGGGCCTGGTGCATGGCCTCCTATAATTTTGTTTAAAAATTTTCCCATTTTGATCAAGTTCTCATTTAGGTGAGAGTGTGACCAAAACTTAGGGTCTTAGTACCACCTTCAGGTACCATCATTTTGGGATTCCAGCCTCTGTAGATCATTCAAAAGTTATAGTGCTCTCAGGGTCACATATTTCTTTCTTCTGTTGTCACCCCAGTTGAAGAGAGATTATTTGACATTCTACAGATGACTGTATGCAAATATTTAAAACTTTTCAGAGAATAAAGAACACCAGGGAGAACACCATTATGACTATCAGAAGGATAATATCAAGAATTTGAAGCACGCTCTTTAACTAGAGTTCCCATAAGCCAAACCAACTAAAATCAAATAGATCAAAGGATAAGCCAGACAAAGAGTTCACTCATTTTAACTTATCATGTTAAATAATCCTGCTTATCTCTCTTTTGGATGCTTCAAGAGCCTTCTGTAGCATCCCAAAATCAGAAGCCAAGAAAGGCAACTCTGAAGCTGAAATTTGGATTTGAGAGGTCTATCAAATATGTCAAAAGTTTAAAACACTTGATCAAAATAGGATCACAAGCCACCATGAAACAATAGCTATTCATTTAACCAAAGTGATAATTAAAAGTTTTTTTAATAACAACTTGTACTCTTTGATAAAGGAGACTCAGCTTTGCACTAGAAATCAGGGTTATTAAGATTTAAAAATTACTAGATTTGAGATAAACAGTTCTATATATGGAATATATAAACAAAAGCAAAATATGTTTGATGAGAAAAGTTATAAAGGTATAAAAATGTGGGTAAAAATCTTGTCTGGTTTGAAGTTACTTAAAGGTTTTGAAGAAAGAAGTAAAGTAGTAAAATAATAGATAAAACAAGATGAATATAAAAAGTAGAAGAAAAATCTAAAATAAAATGTTTATGGAAATCTAGTGTGGTTAAAAGATGGGAGATATGATATATTTATTTATGAGGTTTTATTAAAATTAGTATTTTAATAACTCGCTAATATAAAAGTAAAATTTGGTTTTCAGTTTTGAACAAATATTTTGTGTAGTATTTATAAGACACTAAAATATTTTTGTTCACTTTTTGAGTAAACTATGAAAGGAAAAGAAAAGAGAAAGAAAAGAGTCTCGTGTCTCTGTCTCATGCTGTTGCTGTGTCAAATCTTTTGATTTTTTTGGAAAGCTGAGTCTCCTTTATCAAAAAGTACAGGTTTTTGCTTTTAGAACTCTTAATTAAAAATTTTAGTGAATTTTTTTTTGTTTTAAAAAAATTGGGGTTGACATTCATAGTAGACCAATGCAAGGGTTAAATTTGGCTTTCTTTCTCTTGAACAAGATTTTCACATAATATTAAAGGACAATGAGATATTCTGATTTGCTTGTGAATAAACTACCAAAGAAGAAAAGAAGAAGACAGGAGGCAGATTGTTTGGAAAGTTAAGACTTCCCTCTTAATGAATGTGATGGTTAATATTTAGTGTTAACCTGATTGGATTAAAGAATGCAAAGTATTGTTCCTGGGTGTGTCTGTGAGGGTGTTGCCAAAGGAAATTAATATTTGAGTCAGGGACTATGAGAGGCAGACCCATCCTCATGTGGGTGTGCACCATGTAATCATCTGCCAGTGCAATTAGAATGAAGTAGGCCGGAGAAGATGAAAAAAGAAGTAGACAGGGGAAGACTTGCTGAATCTTCTGGCCTCCATCTTTCTCCTGTGCTGAATGCTTCCTGCCCTCAAACATCAGGCTCCAAGTTCTTCAGCTTTTGGACTGTTGTACTTATACCAGTGATAAGCCAGGGCTCTCAGGCCCTCAGCCATAGACTGAAGGTTACACTGCTGGCTTCCTGAATTGTAAAGTTCTGGGACTCAGACTGATCCACCACTGGCTTCCTTGTCCCTCAACTTGCAGACATGTATCATGAGACTTCACCTTGCTATGGTGTGAATCAATTCTCCCAATAAACTCCCCTTCATATATACATATATCCTATTAGTTCTGTCCCTTTAAAGTACCCTGACTAATACAATGAGTAAAGGTTTTTTAATTTAAACATTTTTTCCAGTCATCATTTAAATAACTTGTGGTAATATGGAATTCTATTTCATATATCAAGTGTTTTAAATCTCTAACATATCTAAGAGGCTTTATCAAATATCAGCTTCCAAATCAAATATCAGCTTCAAAAATTGTCTTTTCTAACCCCTAACTTTTGGATGGCACAAAGGCCTCCTGGACTAACCAAAAGAGAGGTAAACAGGATTATTTGACATGTATAGTTACATGGGATTTCTAAAATAAAAATAATGTTTAATCTTATTCAGCTCATATTTTAGTGAATAATATTAATATATATTCCAAAATTGTATGGGGTTTCTAAAATTCGAATCTCTGAGTGTATGCTATTATTCATAATTAAACTTAAAGTGTTAATTATTGTAAACCATGGAAATAACTAAATTTCTTTGTCAATTGTGTTTTTGACTGTGACTGCCCTGGACATGTCATTCAGAGAAAATTATTATCTTGATTTGATCCAAAGATGATTTGTAATCAGCTATAGGGCTTTGAATAGTATAGCAGCTCTCAAATGCAGGTTTCTGATAACTTTGGAGATGGTGACATTGGAATAAAGGAAAAACATACAAGACTCATAAAGAGCCTAAATGCTCATGAATATCAGGCACAAGAGTTAACTGAAAGGACTGAACCAGCAGAAAAAACTAATCTTTTTTAACTTTTTTCTTAAGACATTGCTGATCTTTGTTTTGTTTGTCATAGTCAAGGAAACTTTTTCTTTTGAGCTATCTATTGCTTTTAACAATTGATACGGTATAATACTGAGAACAAAATTTGGGGCATATTTGTTTCTCTCTTCCTGACTTCTCCAGAATCTGGAAACTCTGAGTATTCTTAAATTATGGCAATATAATTACTTGCCTCAGTGCAATAACAATCCATTTTCTGTTCCAATGGGATGCAATTGCAACTCAGAAGAAACAAAAGGGATAGGTAATATAAAAATCTGAATCAATATTCTAGTAACCAGGCAATTATGCTATAAATCCTACTAGGCGATGGAGGTAAATGGGTTTCCAGAAACCAAAAGATTTCTTTGTTTGGGAAAGTAAGACCAAGGAACCTAACCAAAGCCAAGCCCCATACACCAAAATCTTAGCTGGCACAACTATAGCCTGCCACTTACCTGGGCACGGCAGCAGCCTCAAGATTTTTAAGCTGTCTCTATCGCCTTCTTTCATTTTGATCCATGTCTTCTAATAAACCAGTTTGTCTCTTCTTGCCTTCAGGGCATCAAACTTCAAATGGTCATGCAACTGGAGCCTCGGACAATGGCTTTCTTTTTCCAGGGACCCTTTGATAGACATCTCAGGGAGATCTGACTAAGCAGTTAAGATTTCTCATCATTCTTATCTTAACAGCCGATTGATGCACCTTTTTAAATGAGGGAAATGAGAGCAGCAGGAGGCAAGCAAACACCTAGACAGACACGAGTGGGTCCCCAGTAAAACCCCAACTTCAAGCTGAAGATAGTCCCTGGTAAATTTTTGGACCTGACTGAGAACCTGTCTTCCTGTTTGGCAGGCTTTCTTCTGATTGATCCCCACCCTGCACCTATTTTACGTATACCTACCCTTCCTTAATTGTTTTTTTATACTGTCAAGCCCACCTTTGAGTGGTGTCCTTGTTTTAAGCTTTTTGCATACTACCAAACCAGTCAGCATGCACTCCTCTATTCTGAGCCCATCAAGCCCCAGATTCAGCCACACTGGGAGAAACCACTTGACTGGCGGGGGTGGGGGTGACCCCCACTACATTCCCTCCCAACTGAGAGCTATTCCATTGCGCAATGAAATTCCTCTTTGCCATTCTAGCCCTTCAAATTGTCAGAATATCCTCATTCCTTTTGGATGTAGGACAAGAGCTTACCTGCCAAATGTGGGTACAGGCTGTAACACAGGCAGGCTGAATGGGTGGGGTGCCTCAGGCAGCAGGCCCAGGGCATTGCTGGCTGTTGAGGTCCCTTGTTGGCAAAGTAACTGAGGAAAAACGCTGAGTCATTGTGACGATCCATTTGATCAAAGTAACCACTGATTGTTCCCTACCTAAGCATGCAAGAAAGAAGAAACAGAGTGGAACACAAAATTCCCTGCAAATTTCCAAAAGCCAAATTTTACACTTCTTGTCATATTGCCACTTACTACCAGTCTCTTTCTGACCCAGTCAGACATAAGAGGACTCTCACTGGATCCAAGCCAGTTAATTATCAAATCCAATCTGATTCTGGACCTAGCCCATTTTCTACCATGATTTCTAAACCTAGTTTGGATCAGAAATTTGCTCAAAGAAACTGAGATCGCAAAATACAAATCTGTGGAGCTCTGGAATCAGAGAGAGAACTTAACACAATCCCCGGTTGCTGTGAGAGAGCAATGAACATAATGGGCCTGGACGGTACCTCAGTCACTCAGTGGTTCTGGCACTTGCTGGAAGCTCAATTTCCGATCCCACTTCTAATCTCATCTCTTAAAAGAACTTTAACTGAATTAAATTTAACAGAGTTTAATTGAGCAAAGAATGATTCATGAACGGAACAGTCTCCCGAGCCATTGTGGGCTCAGAAACTCTTTATGAATAGAAAAAGGAATGTGACATACTGAACATGGAAGTGAAGTACAGAAACAGCCAAATTAGTTACAGCTTTGTATCTGTCTTAGTTGAACACAGTCTGAACAGTTGGCCACCTTTGATTAGCCAAAACTCAGTGATTTACACAGTGGGCTACATTCTGTTTACAACTCCCTTTGGGTTATATTTCTCAATGTACAGAGAAACCTTTAGGCTGAACTTAAAGTAGGTGAGGAGGCAGTTTTAGGGTCACCTTGACGTAATACCCTCAGTTATGTCCCTGAATTCAAGTAAAAAAGACTATTTATGACACAAAACAAAACAAATCAGAAAGGATGCGAAAAAGGTAAGAAACTGAGGACCTACCTTCCTTGACTTCATGGGTTAATCAACAACTATGTATAAGAGTAATTCTCATAGCTTATTCTTTGACTTTAAACTCTCTTAATTTTATATTTTGCTGAATAAATTTAGAATCAGTTATAAGATATCCCAAAAGAGTACCTCAAACAGTTTGGCTGGCAGTTAATTTTGGCATTATGACATACTATACATGGTTTTTTTTTTTTTTAATTCCTTTCAAAACATGTTCTAGTATTTATGGCAGGCTTTACAATAAATTTATCACCGAATTAATATATTTTTTATTTCAAATACATTTGATTTTTATTTTATTTATCTTTCACTTTTACAACTTTAGGGTAAAATACTATATTTTTAAAAATTAACTTGATAAATAGAAATAACAGATTACTTTTCCTGTTTTTAAGAATCCCATTGAAATGATGTATGTTAGTATGGAATTTGCTAACCTTCTCACCTAATTCCTGGGCCAAGGGTTTTTTATTCTTTTTTAACACCTTCTAAGGCCTTGATTCACATAAAGCTGGGAAAATAAAAGAAGATCTTTGTTAAGATAAAAAAAAATGCAATCATAATTGTGTCAGCCTTAGCTTAAAAAAAAGAAATCAACATTAACAAAAGGAGTAACAGTTGGTGTGAACAATGTAAGTATTTAATGAATATTTGTATATTGATTCACGTTTGACTGGACAGTTTCTGTTCATTCTTACTTCACTCCTAAGGCCCCTAATGAGAAGCCTGAAGGATCTGAAGCTGTTTCCTCTTCTGCCTCTTTAAAGAGAAAAATGATAGAGAACTCATATTGATAGAGAGCTTGAGTCAAGTTTGAGAGGAAGAAATGGGACCCTAAGGGGGTAAATAAATATAAAAATCTGAGAAGACTCTTGTGAGTTAAAGAAAGAAAAAAGGAGCGCAGTAAGAGGGAACTTCCTAATGTCACAGATAGATAACTTCCTGTATACTGATGGAGATTCACAGGTGCCGGAGGGAAAATGTTAAAAACAAACAGGCAAATGCAAAATTTTTCTGTACCATTCTCTGGATTTCATGCATACACATGATTATATAAAGTTGTGTTTTTTACATATGAAAATAAACTATACCTTGCTACATCAGTTGGACCATGAGAAATTACATCCAGAAGTAGAAAAATAATAAGAACTTGACAGCAGAGGTGGAAAAAGTTGATGACAACATCACAGCGCTGGGGAAGCCATGAATACAAACAGAAATGACAACGTCATCAGAAAATGCTTTTTCTTTAGAATTCATGAATAATTCTACAATCACAGGCAGAGGCAGTGAAAACAAAAAGAAAGAGACTTTTATTTGTACACCAACTTAATCCACAGACAAGAGAGCCATCCACTTCTCTGGTCTGCAGCTATCTGAGTAGGGTGGACCTGAGACCAGGGCAGAAAAGCAGTGACTCCAGGACAGGTTGGAGCAGTGCAGTAAACAGCCACATTTAGAAGACACAATCATCAAGGCCTTAGTTCCTATAATCAGAATTGCATTTATCACAGATATATTCTCTTTGGATTGAGGACTAATATATTACTTATCAATTTTGCTTAAAGTTTATTTTAAATATGAAGTTAATTTGAAATATAAACAATAAATTCTCACCAAACAGTTAAAGAAAATTATCTAAGATTTTTGTTTTAAAAAGCATTTCAGTGGCATAAAAATACTTTCTAAGAGTATTATAGATGAAACATTTAACAATTAAGGTAAATATTATCTGTATCAAAAAAATAAATGTGAACATATCCATTTTATCCTCTAAAAAGCAGAGGTTGCTAAGAAAATGTTAATGTTGTAGGAAAAAAAGATAACTGAGAAACACAATGAAACCATATATTAGTCAAAGGTCATAATCAAAATAGCTCAGGATAAAATTAAAAAATGCCAAATCTGAGGAGTGAGATTCTCTCATAACACATCTGAAATACAAAAAAAAAAAAAATTCAGAAACTCTGTGAAGAAGTACAACAGAAGTTTCTAATAGATGCAAAAGTTTTACTTAAAGTAAAAGAAGAAGGAAAGAAAGAAGAGGAGGAATTAATACATAAATTTAAAAGAAGACATTGAGTAATCTTCCATACAATGATATCTCAATTTTTGGGTCATGTGAGTAATGCATAGATTATTTATTTAGCTAATAATAAGTGCAACTCATCATCATTCTAGACAGTTTATGGTCATTTTCACATTTAATTTTCACAGCACATTATAAGTAAGTTCACACCATCACTTTATAGATGAAGTGCCAGATGTTTCTAAGGGATAATCATTATCTTCAAGTTATTCAGGTAAAAGATAATGTAATCTCCCTGCCTTTCAAAATTCTAAAATATTGAAGTATTTGCATCTTTTAACTTGAATCAGGTGTGAATTTTTGCAGAGCTGGATGCAAATAACTAATAAATATCCAAATAAGCATGCTGCTTTGAAGTATAATACTTTAGTAGGTATAGTAATATATTTCCAAGAAGGGGAAGTCAAGTCTCTACAACAGAAATTAAGACAATGCACACATTTTCAGAATAAACTTCTCTCCTCTCACTGTTGTTTAATAGTACCTTCACATCTACTATAGCAGTATTTGCCAAAACTGAAAATGATGATGAATCATACAAATAAGAGTGTCTACTGTCTTGCTAATGATTGGATAACTTTAATTACGGTCAATGGTAATTTTGAAGTCATACATTCTCTATGAAAAATCTTTGTTTTACAAGTTTTCATTCAACACTTGAAATGATTTTGGGTTTGACAGTAGCAATCATACTATTCTTTACTTTTCTTGACAGTTAAGAATATCTTTGTGTTGGTGTTGTGGAAAGTAGTTAAACTAGAGTGGTAAAATTTTCTGAGTGAAAATGTTTTTATTAGTGATATAATTTTTGTTCTAGGGTTATGTTAACTTCTCATTTGCTTTTCCTTCACAATCTATCTATCCATTAAACCACAAAGTTCAGAGTTGAGATCTTATTGTTTTGTTGTGTTTTGTTTTAAATGGAAAGGAGAGAATTAAAAGTTAAATTTATAAAGGTCTAACATACTCCAAATGTAATAACTATCCTTATTTTTCATAAATACTCATTTTAACTTATTTACAAAATAGTAAAGGTTCAAGCAGGAAAAGAAATGTATTGCCTCCCTGTTATTTCTTTGCCTATCAAAATTGATTTGAACAGAAATTCAATTTTTCAGTAAAGTGCTTAGAAATGAGACCAAAACACTGCTCCAAAAACATGGAGAAACTCTTAAATTTTCTCAAAAGTGTTAATCGGTTAAATCATAGGGCCTGTATTATGAGAATAGTTTACCTCTTTGTTCTAACTGCCAATGACATTACATTATTTTCTCACTGAAAAGGTGAGTGAATATACATTTGTTCAGAGAGGGTTAGAGACTTTGCATAGAAATACAAATAAAACTAGCATTTTTGGAATATTTATAAAAAATAGTGTTGGCCATTTTATATTTTTAAATCACATAACACAACCTCTTGAAATGTAAGCAGTAGAACCCTGATTTTACAGATGGCAAACCAAAGATGCAGTGAGAAACCAGGAGAACCACTCGTTAGTGGTAGAGCTCAAGAGCATCCAACCTCATGTCCATCACAACTCATGGAAAAGCACTACACTTGAGTTTTTCTTGTTTGTTTGTTTGCCATAACTAAAGACAATGACAGAAAATTTCTTAAAAGGGAAAACGTAAGCTATTTTGATTTTGGATAGTAGAACATACCTGCTTTTTTTGTAGGTTGGGTGAGTCTCTCCTGTACAATCAGAATCTGTCAATCAGCTCTGCTTGAGCACAAGTTCAACAGCCATAAATGTAAAAGCAGAATAAAGAGAGTAAGAGAGAGAACTGTTATTGACAGTCCTAACAAGCTCTGATCAATTGATTTATGTCGAAAATCCAATTAGACTTGGCTGACTAGAGCTCTGTTGACAACAGAATGAAGTCCAATTGTGAATAGAGTTTGTTGTTAGGATCCCCTTTGGCCAACTGAATTGATCAAGCATTTAAGGCCCCTTCGTTTTATATCCCATAATAAACATACTACCATTACTTGTCTACATATATTAAAAGCCAAAACTTTGAAAATGGTGTAACAAATAACTAGTTGCTAAACATAACCATGTAATTGTATTTTCATACATGTATAAATAATAATGAAGTATGATAATTGTTTCTTAATCAAATGTTTTAGGACTAATTTAAGTCTCATTTTATGAAAAGTCCTAAAAATAGTGAAAGAGAATCTTCCTATGGTCCTCACTTACTGTTTTGTTACCAGAACTCCATAAAACATCACAAATTATTTTAAAATTATTTAGCACAGTGGTTAAAAGTTGCCTTCACTCACTTTAAATTTAATTCTACTTATTTATTTATTTATTTATTTATTTTTTACTATTTTGGATACATAGTTTTTTATGCACATTCCTAGTAAAATTCTATGTCATAATTCCAGAGTTAATGTACACTAAATGAACAACATAGTACCCGTTCTTTCAACCTGATTCTACTCCTCTTTGACCCATTAGCATTACTAGTGGCTGAGTTCCTTCTTGGTCTCAAAGCAGGAAGAATGTCAATCAGTTTCATTTCCATACAAACCTAGAACAGTTCATCTGAATTAAGCTTTAATACTTCAAACTTTGGTAGTGTTCTTGTAGTGGATTTATATAAGATTGTTGCAACACAAACCTAGCATTAATCAAATTATGATGTGTCTCTTTGTAGCATTAAGATTAAGTATTTAACAGCAGAAGGTAGTAAAGCCATTAGAAGGATATAAGGCATCCTTAGATTTGCACAGCTGGCAATAATACATACATCAGTTTCTTGTTCTCAGGTTAGTACACCGCCTAGTATTTCACATTTGACACTATATTCTTTATTTTTTTTCTGCCAGGTATACATAGTTTTAAATCGTGAAAAGAGTAACAGCAGATTTCATTGATCCTTCTCTGAGTACAACTATATTTTGTAGCATAAAATGATTTTCTTCTAGATCTGTTTTTTTAATTTAATTTAAACATTTACTTTTTCACAGTATTCAATAGAGTGATTGGCACACAGTAGATGTTTACTACAACTTTCTTCAATAAATTAAATGAGTGATATGTATGAGAAGTATATCCTACATATAGATGTATATCTATTTACCCCCCAAAAGGATGAAGTACATTGTGAATAAAAATATAACATTTTAACTTTTTCATCATAGCACACTCGTAAAACCTGACACACAATAAAGTCACAAATATTTGTTGAAGAAACAAACAACTGAATAATTCAATTAGCACATAGGATATTTGCTATGGTTTGAATGTTTGCCTTTTCCAAAACTTACATTGAAATGTAATTGTCATTGTAACACTATTAAGAAGGGGACTGGGAACGGTGGCTCATGCCTATAATCCCAGCATTTTGAGAGGTAGAAGTTGGCAGATGACAAGGTCAAGACATCGAGACCATCCTGACCAACATGGTGAAACTCTATCTCTACTAAAAATACAAAAATAGCTGGGTGTGGTGGCACATGCCTGTAATCAGAGCTACTCTGGAGGCGAAGGCAGGAGAATTGCTTGAACCAGGATGCAAAGGTTGCATTCAGTTGAAATCACATCACTGAACGCCAGCCTGGTGACAGAGACTTTGTCTTAAAAAAAAAAAAAAAAAAAAAAAAAAAAAAAGACAAAAGACAAAAAACAAGGCGTTGGACCTTTAAGAGGTGATTAGGTGATGAAATCTATGCCCTCATGAATGGATTAATGCCATTATTACAGATGTTCGTTCATTACAAAAGGATAAATTTGGCCCCATTCTCTTTCTCTCTGTATTTTTTTTTCTCTCTTTTTCCCCTGCCCCTAATGACTCTGCCTTTTTGCCTTGTGATGCCATCCACCATGTTACGGTGCAGCAAGAATTTCCTCCCCAGATACCGGCATCTTGATATTGGACTTCCTGGCTTTTGGAACTGTGAGAAATAAACGTCCGTTCATTATAAATTACTGTGGTAGTTTGTAATTGCAGCATAAAATATACCAAAACAATGTTTGTCTATAAACATTCAAAAATATTTCACAAACTTACATTGTGGGAAAAAAAAAAAATTACTTGACCTTGATAGTGTCATATCAACTCTTTTCCACAATTTATTTTGAGAATGTTCTTCTCTAGGTTATCATTCATAAAATAGGTTTTAAATATAGTAAAATATTATTCTAATGATCCCTTTAAAATGTCTTCACATCTAGGACTTTTTAATTCAAGAATACCACAAAGTAAATAGCCTGAAAGGCCTTTGGCCCTTCCTAAGCAGAGCCTCCTCCTCCTGTTCCTCCACCTCCCGCTTTGCTTAGCATAGCTGGTTTTCCCCCCATGCTGCATGCTGGCCAACTGCTTTATGGTCACCATCACCCCAACACCATGAGTAGTGATGACAAACCGGATTATGACCTAGATTTATTTTTTTATACCTGACCATTACATGGAGGTTTTATAAAAGGTGTTTATTCCTCATGGGCAAATTAAAGACAGGTCCAAATATCTGATGCTCAATATGTGATGTAGGAGATAAGAGGCCATGACATTTGTAGCCCTCTGTATGCTCAAGGGAGCTATAAATTATTTATTCACCTGCTGGATTACATGAAGGGACTGAGTAGAAATAGTCATAGCTCCATCTTCATGCTATAGATTGTATCAGACTGAAGAACTACTGTAATCACCAGTCAAAAGGGTCCTGTAAAAGTAATTGGTTGAGATAATCCCTCAAATTTAACTGGAAAGAATGTTGTGATTATGAAGATATCCTTTGCCGGGTCTGTCCTGCAGACCCTGGCTGAACAATGGATGAAAGGAGTACTCAGAATATGCAGTGTAGAGCAGCTAGGTAACTGCCAAAGGGTGAGCAGCAGTCTCGATAAGCTGGATGTGCTTGCTTTTGTTCAGTACAGACATAATGCCAAAAGCTTGGAGCCAACACAATTGGTGGATGATGAACATTTTTGCTCCCCCTTCCAGGGAGAGGTTTTGTGCAGGGATGATCAAAGGTTGGTTTCAGAACAACATAAGTACACAGGCCTATTTAGATAAACTCCTCTACATTCTCTTATACCCACTCCTCACCCTGTGCCTCAGGGCAAGAGAACAGCTGCCTTCAGCTTCTCCCCTGAGGCTATGCATAGCCTTCTGACCTTTCCAGAATGTTTGGGCCCTTCCCCTGTAGCTCTCCCCACCACCCTGAACTATCTCCTACAATAATTAACACTGGTAAAACAACGCAAAGCTTTCCTTCCAAGGTCAGAGATGGTAAAGGTTGCCAGCTTGCTGGTAAACATGACCCCAAAAAGTGTTGGGTATACATCAGATTAATGTTTGTGTCAACAGTGAAACTAAAGTTGACTTTGGAGACATCTGAAGTCCTATCGGTATCTCCAGTAAAACTATAAAATGTTTTAGTTTTGTGGCATCTGCTTAGCAGAGATATTGACATATACCTTCTAAAAATTTTATCTGCTTTGCATTTGGAAATTGCCAGTTGTTACATTCCTGAAATCTTTGTTTGCATTATAAGCCTGTAGACTATCAGTTTTCTTTGGGTGAACTGTTGTTTAATGAAAACAATCTCTTAAACCACACCACTATTGAATAAAACATTAAAATTGTAGCGTAAGAAACATTTAAAGGGAAGAAATATTCACTTTTAAATTTTTATTTTAATTTTTATGTAATTAGGAAAGAACAGAAGTGATAAAATACTCTTAATTATGCCACTGCATATTTAGGAAAGGAAGAAGCAATTTTCTTACCAATGATGGCACCTAAGATATTTTGTTCTGTTGAATAAATTTATGTCCTGGAATTATTTCAGTGGTGTTTCAATTGTGTGGACTGTATTTTGCCAGTGGTTCAGCATTTTTCTGGTGAATCTTTGTCAACAGTTCTTTTTAAAAGCAAATCAATAATTTTCCCAAATTTTTAATTCCATAAAGAATTGGAAGTTGTTCAGGAATAGAATTTGTACAATAAAAAATGAACTAGTAGAGCTGTGCACATAATCATGTGAGATCTCTTCAGAAAAAAGGAACTTCATCAACTTGACAAACCTTATTATCAAATCAATTGTGGGAAACCTTTTTTCTTTCTTACACGGAAGGGAACTTTCACCATGTGTTATTAAGACTCTCTCAAAGACTTAAAGAACAAAACATAGAACAAAACATCATTCTCTTCATGACCAAAAAATTATTGGCCCCTGCTTGAGAAAAGTATACTTAATTCATAACAGTGGAACAAAAGCAACAGTAAAACCATGGACTTTAGGTCGTAGGCTACTCAAAAAAAGAAGGAGATAAGGAAGAATCTGCTCCCAATGGAACTTCATGAGTCATAAGTTCTTTGCAAACTAGTGTGAATAACTAACTTCAAGTGGTGGATTTCCTTCTGCGAACTGTGAATAATAACTTCTGAGTAGCTTTCAAATTAATAGGAAAATAGCCATTGGATCTTTAGCATACATCAAAACACATCTTGATCTAAGAGAAAATAAGTCAGAATGTTAAAAAAAAAAAAAAAAAAAAAAAAAAAGCTGGGCAGAACAGGAATGTGCTACTAAGAAAAAAAAGTAAAAAAAAAAAAAAAAAAGAAAGAATAGCAAAACACACCATATATTTTATTAACATTTTCCCCAGTATTCCCTCAAATCAATGTTGTTGATCACTTCTAAAGCTTATGTCATGAACCATGTTTTCAAAATTATGAATAGCAATACTGTATGAAACGAAGTGGAGAAACTTTCTATAAATCTAGCAAGTTTTGCAAAAGTTCTGAAATTTGTTTTGTTTGTGTTTTGAATTTTTTCTGCTTTTTTAATTTTTTATTTTAGATTCAAGGGGACATGTGCAGGCTTGTTACAAGGGTATGCTGCATGATGCTGAGGTTCAAAGCACGACTGAACCCATCATTCAGGTAACAATCCTAGTACCCAATGGGTAGATTTTTAACTTTTGCTCCCATCCTACCCTCTTTCCTCTTGTAGTCCCCATGTCTGTTGTTCCCATGTTTATGTCCTTGTGTACCCAGTATTTAGCTCCCACTTATAAGTGAGAGCATGTGGTATTGGGTTTTCTGTTTCTGCATTAGTTTGCTTAGGATAATTGTTTCCACTTTTATCCATGTTGCTGCAAAGGACATAATTGTATTCTTCTTTTTATGGCTTCCTAGTATTCCATGGTGTATATGTACCACATTTTCTATATCCAATATACCATTTATGGACACCTAGTTTGGAGGTATGTTTTCAATATTTTGCATAGTGCTACAATGAACCGAGGAGTGCATGCATGTTTTTGATAGAATGATTCAATTTCCTTTTAGTATATATCCAGTAATGAAATTGCTGGATCAAATGGTGCATCTCTTTTTAGTTCTTTGAGAAATCTCTGAACTGCTTTCCACAGTGGCTGAACTAATTTACCTTCCCACCAACAGTGTATAAGCATTGCCTTTTCTTTGAACCTTCACCAGTATCTTTTATTTTTTGACTTTTTAATTATAGCCATTCTGCATGGTGTGAGATGGTGTCTTATTGTGGTTTTGATTTGCTTTTCTCTGATGATTAGTGATGACGAGCATTTTTCATGTTTGTTGTTTGCTTGATTGGGAAAAATTAAAACATGTTTTAATTACCTCCCACCACGTCCCTCCCATGACACATGGGCACTATGGGAGCTATACTTCAAGATGTGATTTGGGTGGAGACACAGCCAAACCATGTCGTTCCACCCCGGCCCCTCCAAATCTCATGTTATCACATTTCAAAACCAATCATGCATTCCTAACAGTTCCTCAGTTAACTCATTATAGCATTAACTCAAAAGTCATACCCCACATTTTTCTTCTGCCCTGCCTTAGCAGAGGTTCTCCGTGAAGGCCCCACTCCTGCAGTACACCTCAGCCTGGACATCCAGGCATTTCCATACAACCTCAGAAATCTAGGAGGAGGTTCCTAAACCTCAGTCTGAGATCATCTCAACCTGAACGTTACTGTCCACATTACTAGTATTTTGGTCAAAGCCATTCAGTAAGTCTCTAGAAAGTTCTAAACTTTTCCACATTTTTCTTTATTCTTCTGGGGCCTCAAAACTGTTTCAATCTCTGCCTTTTACCCAGTTCCATAGTTGCTTGCACATTTTTGGGTATTTTTACAGCAGTGCCCCACAATCTAGTATCAATTTACTCTATTAGTCTGTTCTCAAACTGATAATAAAGACATACTCAAGATTGGGTAATTTATAACAAAAATAAATTTAATTTATTTACAGTTCCACATGGCTGGGGAGGCCTCACAATCTCAGTAGAAAGTGAAGGAGAAGCAAGGACATGGCTTACATGGTGGCAGGCAAGAAAGCGTGTTCAGCTGAACTGCCATTTATAAAACCATCAGATCTATGAGACTTACTCACTATCACAAGAACAGCACAGGAAAAACTGCCCTTCATGATTCAATTACCTCCCACTAGCTCCCTCCCATGACACATGGGGACCATGACATGTCACCCCTGGACCCTCCCAAATCTCATGTTCTCACATTTCAAAACCAATCATGCCTTCCCAACAGTTACTCAAAGTCTTAATTTATTTTAGTATTAATTCAAAAAAATCAACAGTCTAAAGTCTCATCTGAGACAAGGCAAGTTTATTTTGCCTATGAGCCTATAATATCAAAAGCAAATTAGTTACTTTCTAGATACAATGAAGGTACAGGAACTGAGTAAATACACCTATTCCAAGTGGGGGAATTTAGCCAAAACAAAGGGGCTACAGGCCCATGGAAGTGTGAAATCTAGCAGGGCAGTCAAATCTTACAGTTCCAAAATGATCTTTGACTCCACATCTCCCATCCAGGTCACACTGATGCAAGAAGTGAGTTCCCATGGTCTTGGGCAGCTCCACCCCAGTGGCTTCTCAGGGCACAGCCTCGCTCCCAGCTGCTTTCATGGGCTGGTATTGAATGTCTGCAGTTTTCCAGGTGTATAGTGCAAGCTGCCATTGAATCTACCTTTCTTTGGCCTAGAAGATGATGGCTCTCTTCTCATTGCTCCACTAGGCAGTGCCCTAGTGGAGACTCTGTGTGAAGCCTCATACCCTGCATTTTTCTTCTGTCCTGCCCTAGCAAAGGTTCTCCATGAGGGCTCCACCCCTGCAGAAGATCCCTGGCTATACAACCAAGCATTTTCCATACAACCACTGAAATGTAGGTGGAAGTTCCCAAATCTCAATTCTTGTCTCCTGTGCACCTGCAGGCCCAACATCATGTGTAAGCCACCAGGGCTTGGGGCGTGCACCATTTGAAGCAATGGCCTAAGCTGTATGTTGGCCCCTCTTAGCCATGTCTGGGATGTGGGGCACCAAGTTCCAAGACTGCAAAGCAGCAAGGCCCTGGGCCCAGCCCAGGAAACCATTTTGTTTTTCTCCTAGCTTCTGTGCCTGTGATGGGAGAGGTTGCCATGAAGACCCCTGACATGCCCTGGAGACAGTTTCCCCATTGCCTTGGCATTTAAAATTTAGTTCCTCATTATTTATGCAAATTTCTGCAGTAGGCCTTAATTTCTCCTCAGAAAATGTGTTTTTATTTTCTATCAAATTATCAGGTTGCAAAATTTCTGATTTTTTATGCTATACTTCCCTTTTAAACATAAGTTCTAATTTCAAACCATGTATTTGTGAATAAATATAACTGAATACTTTTAAGAGTATCCAAGTCACTTCATGAATGTGTTGATGCTTAGAAATTTCTTCTCAGTCATCTCTCTCAAGTTCAAAGTTTCAAAGATCTCTAGAATAGGGGCAAAATGCCACCAGACTCTTTGCTAAATCATAACCAGGTCACCTTTGCACCAATTCCCAATAAATTCCTCATCTAAATCTGAGATCAGCTTAACCTGAACTTTATTGTCCGTATCACTATCAGCATTTTGGTCAAAGCCATTTGACATGTCTCTAGGAAGTTCCAAACTTTCACACATTTTCCTTTCTTCTTCTGGGTCCTCCAAACTGTTTCAGCCACTGCCTGTTACCCAGTTCCAAAGTTACTTGCACATTTTGGGGTATCTTTACAGTAGGGCCCTACTACCTGGCATTAATTTACTGTATTGGTCTATTCTCACATTGCCAATAAAGACATATCTAAGACTAGGTAATTAATTAAGAAAAGAGGTTTAATTGATATACAGTTTCAAATGGCTGGGGAGGCTTCATAATCATGGCAGAAGGCAAAAGAGGAGCAAAGACATGTCTTACATGGTGGCAGACAA
Source organism: Saimiri boliviensis (assembly GCF_048565385.1). Taxonomy (NCBI): domain Eukaryota; kingdom Metazoa; phylum Chordata; class Mammalia; order Primates; family Cebidae; genus Saimiri; species Saimiri boliviensis. Next base: position 271,833,746 of record NC_133449.1, on the reverse strand, counting down.
GAAAGCATGTGCAGGGGAACTGCTCTTTATAAAACCATCAGATCTCATGAAACTTGTTCACTTAAGCAGAATGAGAAAACCCTCCCTCATGATTCAATTACCTCCCACTGGGTCTCTCTCATGACAAGTGAGGATTACGGTAGCTACAATTCAAGATGAGATTTCAGTGGGAACACAGCCAAACTATATCACTATTCATTAATTAAAAGTGGCTCATTACAAGTTTTTATCTTTGTTGTCTTCAGGTTGAGTGACCTGAGGAAGAGGAGGAAGAAGAGAGATCTGGTTGTTTCAGGGGAGGAGCAGATGGAAGAAAATCCACTTACAAGTGGACCCACACAGTTCAAATCCAAGTTGTTCAAGGGTTAGATATAGGATATGTTTGTGTGTGTGTGTGTGTGAACTGTTGCTGTGCTTTGAATACCTGTGTGTCCTGAACATTCCTATGTTGAAATCTAAACTACAACATGATGATATTAGTATGTGAGGTCTTGGATAGAGGATTAGGTCATGAGGGTGGAACCCTTATGGATGATCTTAATGCTTTCTAAGAGACCTGAGAGGGCTCCATTGCCCTTTCCTCTAGGTGAGAACAAAGCAAGAAGGTATCATCTCACCATGTTTGAACCAGAAAGCGTGCACTCAGATAGCAAATCTGCTGGAGATTTGATCTCAGACTTCTCAGTTTCTAGAATTTGTGAAAAAAAAAATTCTGTTATTTATTAGCTACACAGTTTAAAGTATTTTTATAGCAGCCTGAATGGTCTAAGAGAACTGGTAAATTAATTGAGTAACATACAGCTTTGGAAATCCACATAAAATTTGTTTCACATCTTCAGGGAATTACAGTAATGTAATTTTCAAATAATGTCTAATGGAAAGATATTTATATGAGTGAAAGAGTTCTGACTTTTACTTATGAAAGAAGATATATTTAAACATACTTTCATCCATTTATAAAGCATGTTTGTTAAAAAGTGACATTATAAAACCAAACATCTGAATTCAATGAAGCTATATTAACAAAATTTATATGTTTACACAAAGTGAGGCAATTAAGTTAACTGGAGGACCCGAAACTTTTGGGTTATCTGCAGCAGCTTGAATAACCTGACCTCTTGTTCAGACAGGGAAATTCCAAAGTACCCTCTGTCAATGTGCTCACATCCCAGTTGAGCAGCCTGAGACACAGCTGATGACTAAATGAAGTGGCTTTGCTCTAGAGGAGGGCCGGGCAGCTGGCAGGGTCACTGTGCCTCTGACATCAGACTCCAGAAGACCTCTTCCCTCTTGAGTTCAATTCGTAGACCATTGTATGAGCTATTACATTAAAACAAACTCAACTGTGGTATATTTTGTTAACTGACAGGAAAAGAAGATAATAATAAACAATGAGCCAAATTAAATGCCTATCTGTTAATAAGTCAGAATTCTTACCCAGCAGGATGAATTTAAATCTTTACATGGAAAAAAGGAGTGAAATCTGCTCTTGTCTATTTAAGCTTCCTCTGGTATTATTATTATTTTAATGCTCTCAGCAATTGCTTAACTTCTCTATAGTTCTGTGATGAAAGGAATATTTGTTTATTTAAACAAAAACTTTCAATTATTTAATGTTCAAAATTTCTGTTTTAAATGAGGTATTTCTCTAATTATCTTAACAAAGAGGAAGTTTTCTGTAACTCATAAAAAATGATTTTTGCTTTATGTGTTTAAATTTGCAACTTTGAGACTCTCTTAGCCTATTTTTTTTGCTGCCTTTCATTTTGGCCGTGACGTAAAAATGTGAAACGTATTTTAGGTTACTTTTATTTCAGGAGAATAACATACAGTTTAGATAGGACTTTGAGTTAAAATCAAGTCAACTTGAGCATAAATATGGTTATTACCTGTGTAATCTTATGAATATAATTTCTGGTTGCACAGAAACCATTTTATGCATCATTTTTCCCATTTCTGTGGGACAATGATGCATAAAATTTGGGGGATTTTTGACGCATTTAGAAAACTGAGTAGCCAGAGAATCACGTAAAAGTGCTCTTTTCTTTCCAGGTTAGTATGTTAAAAACAAAACCAGATGATTCACTTATCATCATATGTCAGAAAATACATATTTAAAAAAAAGAAATAGGAAGTTCAGTATAATGCAATTTCTCAAATCATAAGGACTTAGTTTTATAAAATGCTCTCTCTATCATCCTAATTTTTCTAGTCTTGATGGACATCAGCATTTTTCATAAATCAATTTGGAACTTGAGGACCATGGTCTTGGCTTCTTGTATAGTCAGTTCTGGAATATTAAATACTCTGTACAATATGGTGCTAAAATATGCATGCATTATATGGCACTACTTATTGAATTTAATTATTGTATAGGGCTTGTCTTATATTCTATGTCATAATTATAACTTTTAAAAGATTAAGCGAGCATTGTTATAGCTTTTACCTTTTCTGTTGCTTAACTATAACCGTATTGTCTCATTTTGCAAGTGTAACTTTTCACGATGCTATGTTTAAGAGAATTATTATTAATCCAACAGAATTTCTTCTAAAAGTTTCTCTTAGTTATTTACTAGGTAAGTAAATCCAGAGACAAAATATTGGAGTTTTGCAATGTATAGTAAGATCTAGAACTTAAACTACTTACATGGTGAAACTGCTTTATTAGGAGAACATATTGAGAAGACATGTTCCAACTCTGATCTTTCTCACACCCAGTGGGAAACCACTTTTATTATTTTTTTATGCATACTTGCAGTTTTATTTTCAAAATATAAGTAACATTTATGTTACATAGTTTGTATGTTGATCTTTTCTTGCACAAAGCTAGTAACTATAGACCTTATGTGCCTTGCTTTATTCACTTAACAAAAATTTCTGTATTGTCTTTATATATCAATGCATAGACAATAACTTCTTTCTCTCTTATATGTTTAATGAAATGGAACAAGCCTAAAGAAGTATAGCTCTACATATCTCCCATAGGTGAAGTCGCCAATTTGATTATTTTATGTGACAATGTGTTTTGCACGTCATTAGATAACAGTATATATCATGCAGGTTAATGTTTACAGAATATTTTACTTATTTATCAGGCTAGAAGAGATATTTAAAAAACACTATGGTAAGAAGGTTTCAATTTGTTTATTGTTCAAGGGAAAAAACAATCATCATAGTTGCTAGATATTCCCTTTTAAACTCTATTAAATATATGCTGGAACAAGTGACTTAGGAGTTATATAGATAATGGCAGTAATAATAAAAAGACAAAGACATACTATTTTTTAAAAAAATTGAAATAACTAAGACAAAAAGAGTAAGTTTATAGGTTTTAAAATCTTAAGTGTCATTGTAGCTGAACTAATGATTTCATGTTTAATCAGAATATAAACTCTATTTACAAAGCATTCCAAATATATACCAATGTTTCACTTTGAAAGTCTAAAAAATGCTGTAGTAGACACATAGCTGGTAAGAGAATAGCTTAATGGTTAGGAGTTTAGAATGGGTCTGATAGAGCTTAGTTGTATTCCAAGAAAGTTATGCATGAGGTGTTTGAACTTGGAAAAGTAAGTGTATGTCTTCTAAGCTTCAATTGCCTGACTTATGAAATGTGGAACCTACTTTACAATACTATTGCCATTCTTAAATGAGAAACATATATCTAACAAAAAACCTGGAAAAAGTGCACTTACAAATCACGATGACTATGAAAAAAATGATTATTATGACTAGTAGCCTCAAAATAAACATTAATAGAAAGAGAGTTAAAATTGCAACTAAATTATGTATGAGGCTTGACTCTATCCTTGATATAGTTGTTTAAAATACTGAAATTAACTCTTAAACTTATGTTCAATTCAGGTAAAAAGTGAATTTCCATTATATATTTATATATGAGATACACATTTTATTAATGATTTTGATGGTATTTATCAACATATTTGAGAGTATTTTTGTACAAGATAAATGTTAAAGCTACTAGTGTTAACCTACAATGGTGCTAAATTTTTATAAAGATACAAAATAATTAGAAAATATGTTTCTAAATGTAATAATAATTCATTAAAATTATGTACTAAATGTTTGCACGTATAGACACATAAACACATATATCTGGGATACATATGTACAAAAGTTACACATAAATACGTATATCTCAGATATGTGTCTATATGTACAAAAGTTTAGTCTTGAGATTGAAGGAATCTGTGACAGGAAATTCTGAATTTGCAAATATGAATGAGTGAGACATTTATTTTAGATCTCAATGATCTATTTTATTTTTCTATAATTTTAATGTCTGTACTGTATTACACCACAATTGCTTGTGAACCTGAATGCAGTTACCTAAATGTGCACCCAAGGAAAAATGACAACATGCTTAGAAGTATATTGTAATTTGTAGTCAGAATTTTTACCCATAGAATTTGGTATCAATCCAGAAAAATATTTTTTTCTTTTACATATCTAGAAAAAAATTTATTAATTTCTTTTATTTTATATTTTGCAAGAACAAATTCATTATCAAAATTATCTTTCTGTCCCGCTTACTCTGTCACTCTGTCTCTTTCATTTGATCCTTTTCATTACACAGTCTCACTCTCATTTAAAACTCTTTCCCATAATACCCAGGTATAACTCTACTATCCATTGTAATTACAACATCTGCTTAATTTATCTTAATTCTAACTCATAATCTTATCTTAATGTAATTCCATTGTTTGCATACATTTTTGTTAGACCCACTTAATAAGATTTGGATTGTTATTAAAGTAATATTTTGAAAAGAGAAAGGATTGAAGTCTGGCAGAACTAGATTAAGATCCATTTTGCATTTACTAGTATCCCTAGGCAAGCTACTTCAACTTACTGGGTCTTGGAATCCTCATCTGTAAAAGAAGGCATTTTGTTTACATCACTGTTGTAAAGATGATGTGTAATAAGCTCCTCATTTTGCTCCTGAACAAGGAAGACCCTTGGTCATAGTAATTTTTATAATTATTTTCTGAAGTAGTTGCATTTTCCAATTATTGGCGTGGTACTCATTGTTTTCATTAAGCTAGAGGGCTCCCTTGAGAAATGATCTCAGTAGACAAGATAAAGAAGGAGTGTAAAGGAAGCAAGCAGTTAGGAACACTGCAAATTTATAGTGGAAGGGTTTTATTATATGTAATGGCAGCCAGTAGCACTGAGAATTCAAATGCATTCTATTAAAATTATTGTACAGTCTTATAAAGATAGTTTTATTTTTTAACTTTGGATAGGTATTTGTTAAGTTCTACTTTTAGCATAGACTTTATTCAAAAAATTGTGAGAATGAAGCATCTTATTTGTATCGGTATTAAGGAACTAGTAGTGGGGATAAATAATGTTTTAATCAGTAGAGTCTTAAATTTCTTCACGGGGTTCAGATCCAAGTGGAGATAGAGTTAGCCCATTATTCACTTTTTCTCCTACTGATTACAATTAAAAACTCTAAAGTAAATACATGGGAAAACAACCTAATGACTCTGAGAGTATATAACAATGGCCAAATTGAGATAGAGTGTCAAACCTCGAGGAATAACAAGAACCACATGACCATTTCCCTTTGATATATTGCTTTGGTTTGAAGGAAGCTGGATCCCAGAAATGCTTGTGTGCTTGAGCAATACATTCTCTGGTATATATATATATATATATATATATATATATAAATCTCTTTCTGTTCAGCACTTTGAAGTATAAGGCCTCTATAAGACACAATACTAAGTTAAGGAAAAATACCTTGTTCCTTCAATCTCTTCCCCAGCCCAAGAAATCTCAGCATCAATGTCCCACTGCTGTTGTGGCAGAGACATCGGCAATGTAGCCATGCCAGCATCTAAATTCATTTTAAATGCCAGAAAATTTTAGGAAAAAATAAAGGTCTTTTCTGGTCCAAAGTGGATGAGGTGAAATTTCTGTTTTTATTTTCTCTTCCTTTTTTCTGGCTGCTTCCTTCTGACCAGTTACATAAATATGCAAACAGCGCAAGGGGCTAGAATCCTGAGATATATCATTTTTTCTGATCAAAGACAGGAAGAGAAGAGAGAAGATGAAAGACAGGAAGAGAAGCCCCTGGGATCAGGAGAATGTGGGGAGGAAGGAGCAAGAGAGAGTGAAGGGTGTACCCTAATCTGCACATGGCCTGACCCAAATCTCAGGCTTACCACTGGACTCAATATGAATGTAACAGGTCACTAGCAATACATCAAAGGCACTGGGAACTGAACTGCAGTGCAGATCACCCCTCAACCACGACCGATAACAGTTGGCAGCAAAGTCTTAGAGCGTAAAATAGACCTTTTAAAGGAATTGAAAACAAAGCACACCATCTGACAATAACAGAAATAATCTAAAAGTCAGTTAACACAAAGATTACTGGAAAATATGAAACATTTGGAAATATAAAAATGTACCACTAAATAATTTATGAGTAAAAAAGTAAACCTCAAGAATATTAGAAAATGTACTGAACTAGGGCTAGGTGCGGTGGTTCACACCTATAATCTCAGTACTTTGGGAGGCTGAGACGGGTGGATCACAAGGTCAACAGATCAAGACCATCCTGGTCAAAATCATGAAACCCCATCTCTACCAAAAAAAAAAAAAAAATACAAAAAATTAGCTGGGCACAGTGGCGCAGGCTGTAGTCCCAGCTACTCGGGAGGCTGAGGGAGGAGAATTGCTTGAACCCAAGAGGGGAAGGTTGCAGTGAGCCGAGATCACGCCATTGCACTCCAGCCTGGGTAACAAGAGCCAAACTCCATCTCAAAAAAAAAAAAAATAAAAGAAAAGAAAAGAAAAAAGAAAATGTACTGAACTAAGAGAACATGAAAACAAACTATTTAAAATTTGTGGGATGAAGATTAAAAGGGTGCTTAGACAAAAATGTCTACCAGTAAATTCCTCTGTTAGCACTGAAGTTCTCAAATAAATAATCTAAGATTTTGCCATAAGAGACTTGGAAAAAAAGAATAAACTCAATCTAAATCATGCAGAAAGAAAATCAGTTAGAGATGATAAGAGCAAACATTTTAAAACTGAAAACATCAAAAAGTAGAGAATACTCAATGAAACAAAAACTGCTTAAGCAAGACATGGAGTTTGGCATCATGAAAATGATGAATCAAACTGCCTTGTGATTTACAAAGAAATAAAGTAATTGCAAGGGGTACAAAAATAATAAAAGCAGTGATGGAGTTACTCCCTGATAGCATTGAAGAAAAGCTCTCATTGATTGTCGTACGCAGAGTGTCACTGCAGAGAAGAGTTCATAGAGAAGAAAAAGGTCATTCACATGGGTGGAGGCTGCAGTATATATAATCTACCTGAAGAAGGATATGGCATAGTTTGTACAGTGCAATTTGTACAAGAATATCAAGATTAGATCCGACTGAGTGACAGAGATCATGGTGCAAGCTAAAGGAATAAAATGTTCTTCACATTTTTACTCAAGAAACATTTATTGGATGCTACCACTTGTTCTAGGTGCTTAGATTAGAGTACTAATAAAAAGAGTCAGCCGAGCACAGTGGTTCATGCCTGTAATCCCAGCACTTTGGGAGGCTGAGGTGGGTGGATCGCTTGAGATCAGGAGTTTGAGATCACTGTAGCCAGCATGGTGAAATCTTATCTCTACTAAATATACAAAAATTAGTCCGGTATAGTGGTAGGCATGTGTAGTCTCAGCTACTTGGGAGGCTGAGGCAGGAGGACTGCTTGAGCCCAGGAGGTTTAGGCTGCAGTGAGGTGAGATCGTGCCACTGCACTCCAGCCTGGGTGACAGAGTGAGACTCCATCTCAAAAAAGAAAAGAAAGAGTAAAAGCAATTGCCCTAATGGAACTCAACAAACTTGTAGTGGAATACAATAAACAAGTAAGTAATGAATATATAGGTTGTCCAATGATTTTGGGAGCTATTGAGAAAATGAAATAGGTTAAAAAGATAGGGACTGCGAGGGATGCAATGAAGATTGCTCTAGTGATAAGTGATAAGGGACGACCCTTTTAACTATGTAAACTTTGAGCAGAGATCAGAAAGGAGTTAGGCATGAAGATACCTGGGTGAAAAGAATTTAAGGTGGTGGAACAGCAAGTGTAAATGACTTATGGTCAGAGCATGGCTATGTATTTGGAGCGTAGTAAGGTGTTGAGAGCAATTGGAGAGTGAAACAGAGAGAGAAGGAAAAAACAGCCAGATCACACAAGGCCAGCCGGGAGGACCATGCTTGTACTCTTAACAGTGGAGAATCTCTAACTGAGAAGTGATGCAACCTGAGCTACCTTCCGAAAGACTCCAGCTGTTATGTGGAGAACAGACTGGGGACTTGGAGGCAATAAATCAATATTGGAATGAGTTCAATGGGAGATGGAAGGAGAGTAAGTGGAAAGAGCTGATTTAAACAACTTTTTAAAATAATTTTGTTGTAAAGGGAAAGGAGGAATGAAGCAGTAGATAGAGTGGCATGTGGTGTGAAGGAAGTGTTTTTATTATTTTTCACAGGGAAAATATGTTAGCAAATGTTTGTTTTGAAAAAACAATCCATAGAGATGGAAATACTAACGATGCAGGGCAGCATTACTGTAGTTTCGAGTTCCAAGTTGTCAAGAATAGAGGACTGGCTGGATATAAGGACTGGGGTGCACATGCTTGGTTACAGGAGGGAAGACAGATGCAGGTAACGATGCACATGGTTTGCTTCAGTATGGTGTGGGGAACTTGCGGAATTTCTTTCCTGAATGCCTCAGTATTTGTTTATTGGTTTCTCTGTGTTTTTCCCTTTGGAGTTGGAAATAAATTCATCAGCTGAAATTAAAGAGAATGAAGGAGACTTTCAAAAATTGTCATAATGGGAAATAATGTGATTTTTTTTTAGAAAAGAAAGTCTAGTGTAGAAATGGATTCTATGTGTATTTCAAGTATGCCTCTCCAAATGTACTGTTTGATTTGACTAGAAACTCTGGGGAAGAAAATGGCAGTCAAATTACTCGGGTTTGTTTAGAGAAATAGAACCAACAGGAGGGGTACGTGTGTGTGTGTGTGTGTATATAGAAAGAGAGAAATAATTTTATTTTAAGAAATTGGTTTATGCCATTGGGGATGGCAAGTTTGAAATCTGCAGGGCAGGGCAGCAAGCTGTTGGCCCAGGGAATGATTAATGTTGCAGTCCCATGTCTGAAGGCAGAATTCCTTTTTCCCTGGGGAACCTCAGTCTTTTCTCTTAAGTTCCTCAATTGATTAGATGAGGTCTACCCACATTATATTGGTAATCTGCCTTGCTCAAATTCTACTCATTAAAACGTTAATCATATCTCAAAAATACCTTCACAGAAACATCTAGACTGGCATTTGAACAAAGACTGAGTCCCATGGCTTAACCAATTTTTGACCCGCAAAATTAACCAGCATATGCTGTAACCAGAACGGAGGTTAGACTCTTGGTCTTCCAGCCATTCTTTTGCTTTTTGCACTACTGTATATTCTAGAAAGCTAAATCAGAATACTTAGTATGCAAATTTGGGCTTTCCTTCTCATTTCATGGATATATATCTAGCAAATTCTTGCTCTGATGAAATTTTAATAAAACCATCAGAGAACATCAGTGTGGTGTGGGGGGGGGATGTTGAAGTTAAAACATAAACAAACCATACACACAATTAAGCAATAGCAAGGAACTGCTACTGTTACTTTATATCATGTAATTTCCAACCTAAGTTTCAAAATTTTGGTATTATAAATTCCTTATTACAGACAAGACAATGGAGATTAGAAGAGGTGGTAATGTATGCTCTAGAATCTAGGACTCAAATGTAGAACTCTGTGACTTCAGGGTCCAAGCTGTTATATTTTAAAATGCTCTGCCTTGGGCTACAGTCTGAAAAGAAGCTGCAGGCTTGAGTTCAGGCTCGACCAATGGCTGACCATATTCCCTGACATATCTCGTAAATAATGTTAAGTGCCAGTTTCTTTTTTTATAAATGATAAAAATAACATCTGTGTGCTCTGTCTGGCAGTACTTTTTGAGGAACAGGTAAGAAACTTTATGTAAAAGTCCTTTTAAATTTTAAGAGATCTCATATATATGTTTTTACTTTCTATGATCTAAATGTTTGTGTCTTCCCAAAATTTAGATGTTGAAACTTTATTTCCAACGTGATAGTATTAAGAGATGGGTACTTGGGCAGGTGATTAGGCTATAAGGGCTATGGCGTCATGAATGAGATTAGTGCTCTTCTAAAAGAGGCTTGAGGGAGTTGTTTGCCCCTTCCACCATGTGAAGGCACAGAGAAAAGACACCATCTTTGAAGCAGAGCACAGGCCCTCACCAGACACTGGATCTGCTGGCCCCTTGAATATGAAGCCCCAGCCACCAGAACCCTGAACAATAAATTTCTGTTGTTTATAAATTACCTAGTCTAAGATATTTTGCAACAGCAGTCCAAATGGACGAAGAAACTACCATTATCATGTGAAAACAATTAGCATTTCCCCTGATGTACATTGATCCCCAGAATTATTTTAAAAGTGGAGGTCGGGCGCAATGGCTCATGCCTGTAATTCCAGCACTTTGGGAGGTAGAGGTGGGTGGATCACGAGGTCAGGAGTTTGAGACCAGCCTGACCAACATGGTGAAACCCTATCTCTGCTAAAAATACAAAGCCCAGCGTTGTGGCATGCGCTTTTAATCCCAGCTACTCAGGAGGCTGAGGCAGGAGAATCCTTTGAACTTGGGCGGCAGAGGTTGCAGTGAGCCAAGATCACACCAATAAACTCCAGCCTGGAGACAGAGAGAGACTCTGTCTCAAAACAAAACAAAGAAACAAACAAAATGGAGCCACCTAACCCTTGCTGGTTTTGGAAATCTACGTAGTTTAAGAAAACAGAGGGGGTACTGGCTTAGCAATTTTTGTGATCATTGTTTTCTTTATCATATTTGAAGAAAAAGTAAAAAGTAATTCAACTTAAATGTAGGAAATGTTACTAGTTCATAAGAATTCAAGTATACATTCAATAAATTGCAATATTGCATTCAATCCCAAAGAAAAATACTAACAAGGTACATATTAATTTTAATATCCATCTTGTCTACTGAATGATTTTACACTGGTGACACATACCTGCCACGTAATACCTAAAGGAGAGTTAGACTCAGATGATTAATTAGACATATCTCACAATCCTTTCTATGTCATGGGCCTGCAGGTACCCACTCATTTGGGATTCATTTAACCTCAGTTTTGTGACAGCCCAGCAAGATCTGGGAATATAGCAGCTAAAATTACCACAAATGCCACAACTTACTTGAAGAGTGTTTAAAAAATAACGTTTATTCACTTAAAACACAATAAATATCTCAGAAACCATTCTTTATACCTGGATCCAATAATGAAGTCTATAAAATGCTAAGTTAATAAAGTCATTCCGCAGTAGAAATTATAAGAATATTCCATTATTTGTGTTTAATGATACTTTCTGTGGCTGAAATATTTTATCTATTGAAGAAAATTAATTATTAAATATAATATTCTTATTCTAATTATCTTCCTTAAAATATAATTTAGTCACTTAGAGTATTACTAGTGCTGTGAAAATGAAAAGTTGGTAATATATAATAGAATCACTATACTTTTCTTTATTTCTATGTTTTACTTACAGAAAAATAATTTTATATTTTCTGTTATGCATTAAATTATATTCAAG